>NW_027466930.1:0-600000 GCF_046128005.1 Genypterus blacodes
GAAGGATCGGGAGAGCGAGCTGTGCGTAAAACTGTGCGTAATCTGTGCGTAATCTCAGCGATCCGAGCGTCTGTCGTGCCAGTTCAGAGAGAGAGAGAGAGAGAGTGTGTGTCGTTCTCATAAGAGCATTTTCTCTCCACCTCCTCGTTGGAAGAAGCAGGTGCTTCCTCGCCCCTCTGCTATGTGCTGCAGCAGACCAGCAGCTTCACCACTTGTACTACTGGCAAGGGAGAGAGAGAGAGGGAGAGAAAGAGAGAGGGAGAGAGAGAAGGAAAATCCAGAGGCTGATGACGTGCACTATCAAATCTGAGGAGTGCAGAGACTCTCTGAACTCTCACAGTCACCAAAGCAGCTGTAAGAGGGTTTGAGGTTGTTGTTTAAACTTCTGCTCGCCAACATTAGTCGTCATACTGGAGAGAGAGAGAGAGAGAGAGAGAGAGAGAGAGAGAGAGGAGAGAGAGAGAGAGAGAGAGAGAGAGAGAGAGAGAGAGAGAGAGAGAGAGAGAGAGAGAGAGAGAGAGAGAGAGAGAGAGAGAGAGAGAGAGAGAGAGAGAGAGAGAGAGAGAGAGAGAGAGGGGTGTCTCAGTGTGATTACAGGGTTTCCAGATTGTTCATTTCCCCTGTTGACTTTGTTCTTATCGCCAAAGTTTCAAATAAAAGCTGCTAATTCACGGGCATGGACACCACACACAAACACACAAACACACACACACACACACACACACACACACACACACACACACACTGACTGATTATATATTTAACTAGTTTACAGTGAATCACAGCCGTAAACACAGTCTGCCACAAACCCTCGTCCTGTGTGACTCAGAACATCAGACCCGTCCTCTTCCTCGCTCATGTGCGCGGTGCTTTGCCTCATCAGGTGCAGGCGGCCGAGCTGAACCCCTCAGGATGGCGCACACGTGAAAACAGAGCCGCGACAGGAATAACGAATCAAAGCTTTAAGTTAGGATTGAACGGGGCTTTTTTATATCACTGCCGTGCACAATAGGATAACAGGCCCCGACCTGCGCCTCTGCAGATAAAACAGCCACACGGCCAAGACGTTATTTCTGCGAGGATTGAAATGAAAACAAACTCCAGGAGTGTTTTAATTAGTTCACTGTTCCTGAGCTATCAGTGACAGCAGGACGGTGGGAGGGCCGGGTACGATTACATCAATAACACAGTTTAACTATTAGACATGTTATCTTAGACCTCCTTCGAGCCGTTTGCGGAAACCCCCTTCCTCAGGGGGAAGTTCTCACCTTAAACTCTCTGCTCATCGCACGCCGCCTTTCCTCTGGATTCCGCCGCGTCTTTGCCGCGACAAAGACCCGGGACGTAGGACACAAAGTAGGAACGTTCGGGTGTCGTTTCGTGTGTAAAGCCCGAGTGTGACGGCCGCTTTGACTGATGATGAATTCTGTCGCGCCCTGTTTTGTTTCATTTCTAGTTAATTTATCAACTTTTGTGCCGGCAGTGGGATCCATTTGAAGCAGATGTGAGCAGCTATGGGAGCTCCTCTGGGTGGGATACAGTAAGGCTGACCCCCGAAAAGCGTGCTGCCCACTGAGGCCGGCCCTTTCTCACTGCTACTAATTATGCCGCTATAAATCTTACGGGTGTGTCACGGCGGCATTGAAGTCAGAGGAGGGACAGTGGCTTTCAGCTGGTGCTGGATATGAAAGGTGGTGGGGCTGATGAATGCCCGTGGGCCTCCGCTTGATGAATTGGGCAAGAGGTTGATGAGGAGTCAGGGATGGTCAGGCTTTGTGCGAACAGACACCAGGGACCCTCAATGCAGGAGGGGATGAAAGGAAGGATTCGTCTCAGCCAAGGGTGGAAGGAGAAAGGAGAGAGGGAGAGAAAGAAAGAAAGAAAGAGATCGAGCAAGAGAAACAGAGTAATAGAGAATTAAAAGGGACCCCCACACACACACACTAACACTCACAAACACCCCTTCACCCCCCCTCTCTCTCCCTCCCTCTCTCTCTCTCTGTCTCATACATGTTCTGACTTTGCTGGCTGTCCATCTCGTGTGCAAATGTGTAAAGATCCAATCAAGGCCCTGGGTTCCACATGAGAAACATCTCGAGGTGATAAGCCATTAATACTCCATCTGTTGCTGGTCAGCCATATTTTATAGTTGACATGGCAGATTTATGGCTGCGGACAAAAAAAAAGAAGAAAAAAAAAAGGAGTTAAAATGTTCCCATATGCCGAGAACCTGCAGAGGATATAGAAATGAAGATAATGACCTCAGGAGCGCGGCTGCAGCTTTGAAGTTCCGCTCCCACGAGTCGCAGGGAGAAGAGGGAGAGACCCAAATTGAAAATGAAGTTACACTTGCAATGGGAATTGGGGCTAATAAGTGCCTCACCTGTTTATTTGGATTAGACAAACTTCAGATGTGTCCTTTTACAGAGCGAGGGGGGGGGGGGGGAGAGAGAGAGCAAAGGTTTCCTTGGAATAACAAGAATGGCGGTGTTCTACAGAGATAGATGTGTTTGAAAGCGTTGTGATAGCAGGCTGGAGATGTGAGGCAGATCTGGGCCCCGGTGCTCTACATATTACTTGTGTAAATTGTGTCTTCTGCGGTGAGGAATGTTATTGTGTCCCTGCCGCTCTCTCTCTCTCTCTCTCAGCGTCTCTCTCTCTCAGCGTCTCTCCGGTTTGAAGTGGAGACAGTTGCAGACCCTGTGATGGATGCCCAGTTTAGGGAGAGGCCAGGAGAAGGCCTCCTGTTGCTCCTGATGGCTTACACGTAATCATCAGAAACGGGATCGGGTTCCTCAAACCCCTCTTAACCTCAGCCGAGCGAGGGCATGAAAAAATGTCCGCCTCAATGTCAGTGGCTATTAGGAACGAGAGCTTGTATCTCATACCACCAGCTAACAAGGCCAGCGAAGGGGGTCAGAGCCCCTGCAACCCGGGGCAGGCGGGCCACGGCACAACAAAGAGCGCAAACCGGGGAGCGTAAAGCAGACGGAGCGCAGCTACAAACTCCCAGAGAGGCAGAAAGGATATCATCTGTTCTTATTTTACCTTTTGTCAAGCAGCATGTGGAAAATGATCTTCACTGTGAGTTATTTGCAGAGCTGGATTCCGTGTTATTTCATTCCCTAGCAGAGACATAACAGAGAGGGTCTCCTCTTTCACGCAGGTGGTCCCTCGGCCTTGTTCAAGGGCGCCGTGTGCGCTGGGGCACGGGTGGGAGGGAGCGGGCGGGGGGAGGGGGGGCCGAGAGGGGGGGCCGGGAGGGTGTGTGTGTGTGTATGAGGGGGGGTAGAAGATACAGACAGATGCATGCGAATTTAGGTGATGGTGTAACATTTCAGTGCCTGCTTTCCTTGGCCAGCCCGGTGGACAGATAGTGTTAATTAATTTGTTTGCTTTGCTTTCAAGCACTAAAGAATGGAGCCCTGCAGGTTTGGAGAAGCCACTAGTATGTAAGGAACACAGTCTAAAACCAACATTTGTTGTACAAATTGCTTGCATATGTTTCTTGAGAGAGGAAAATAGATCGCTGTCAGGACACCGATGTCCCGCTCGTGTTGTTTTGACTCTAGTCTCCAACGTTTTGGGTTAGTAGTTAATTATCAGCGCTCCAAAGCTGTGGTGGTAAACAGAAATATAATCTGGAACTCTAAACGTCTAAACGTTCCACCTGTCCAGGGTAGAAGCGAGGTCAGGACCATTTCATGCACATTAGAACTCTTAGGACTATATTCTTCTTAAATGTCAAGGAATCACCATAATAAAAATACGTGACTCCTCCTCCTCCTCCTCCTCTTCCTCCTCCTCCTCTTCTTCCTCCTTCCTACCTGCTGCGCCTCAGTCCTCCTCCACCTATCACTTCAAGGTGTGATTCCCTTTGAGCTAACTGCTGGTACTCTCTGTACCCAAATGTTTTTCTAAACTCAGATTCCCCCAGTAGGAGGCGCTACAGAGCACTCAGCTTAGTTCTGTATAGTCCTGTTCATTCCATCATGTACGCGTCTTACATTTCTGCATTCATAATACAGAATACACACACAGGTCAGACCCTCAGTGATGCTGCATGACTTTGATTTGGATTTAGTGTGTGTGTGTGTAGGTGTGTGTGTGTCACTAAATTAGCCTAGCTCACGGTTCATTAATGCTCAGCTCACATGGACCTCAGCGATGTTCCACCTGTGCGTCCGCAGAGCCATAACAGCACGGGCGGCTGTGAGAGGCCTGCGGTGCGACGTGTGTGCTCCCAGCCCCGAGTGTGTGTACGCATGTGTATGCGTGCTCATGATCCTGTCTGATGAGGGAACGGGGCCTTCAGACTGAGACTATTTTTCTTACTGCAACACAGAGCAGCAATCTACCCTCAAACAGATGTTCGGAGCCCTTTGTAGAACCTTTGGCAAAGAGCCCAACCCCTACCTATCTGCACAGCTATTTACATGGCAATCCAGCTGCTCTCTCTCTCTCTCTCTCTCTCTCTCTCTCTCTCTCTCTCTCTCTCTCTCTCTCTCTCTCTCTCTCTCTCTCTCTCTCTCTCTCTCTCTCTCTCTCTCTCTCACCCCTCCCTTTCTTCTCCCCTCTCACTCTGTCTGTGTCTATACGTTTACAAACCCCCTCCCCTCTCCTTCCCTCCCGTCCCTCCACCGCCTCTTTTCTTTCTCTCTCTCTCTTCCCTCCTCCCTCCCTCCTTTCTTCCCTCTCTCCTCCTCCTCCTTACTGTTTGAAATCAAATACGCACTCTCACATAAACTTTGATCAATCAAACTTACTAATTTGTTTAGCCGAGGAGACAGTGACATACTGATGCAGGTTGAGTTACAGAGAGATGAAAAAGGCCAGGCTTCCTGTATCTCAGAATATCTCCGCGCTGACGCAAACCTTTACTCCGGCACTTTATATTTAGTCTGTCTCCTTCACAGAAAAGCCAAATATATCCCTGAATATTCAAGCTTTTTTTTTTTGGGAATAGCTTTGAAACGTGTACTCTTTTGTCATGGCAGAAAAAGGAGAACAACATTCTTACAGATAATGTTCCTGGGATCAGAGTGCATATTTTGGTTTTCTCGCAAATCCAAGGTGGTTATGAAAGCTTTGAACCGCAAGCTTTAAAGGCTGTAAAAGTCTTGGACACTCGCAGTGGCATAATCAGTTTAAAATGTGCTTGAAAGTAACGACCACGTTGGCAGAGTTACCGTTGGATGATAATGAGACAAGCGGCCGTCACGTGAAAGAAAAGGGAAGGAAATGAAAGTCCGTAGGGGCCCTGATGCAGGACCGGCCCGTCAGTAGAGGGTGCTGGTGTTTTCCCCTTTTTTTTTCCAGAACTCAGCCAACATCTCAGATTGCCTCAGAATCATGCAATGTCACGCTATGACAAATGGAGATACATTAGTTAATTAAAGTGAGGAGTTCAGAGCCGGGTGACGCAGGTCGTCCTCGTTGCTTTCATTCCCTAAACATTCCACAGAGTCACGATGCAAAGGCAGAAGCCGGTCCAACTCTCTGACTCTGCTGGCGTGTTTGGATGAGTTGTTTCTCAGTATCTGTAATCAAGCCTGTTTCATTTTCTGACGTAGGTCGGTGTTATTCTCCTCTCCTATTGTTGACCTAAGTGAAGACTGAAATCTGGTATTTTAGTGGAGGTAATTTACTGTCCAGAGTGATTTACAGTCCGGGGTGATTGTGTGGGCTGACGCATGAGAATGCTTTAAGTTTCTTTACCAAATACAATTAACAAAAGGCAAAGTCTTTCTCATGCTTATTGACGTTAAACAGCTCCTCTCATTGGCCTCAGACACAAACGCTTTAAATGGCTTTAAGTGATTTCTGGCACACGAGGAGACACCAAACAAACCAGTGGGGGCAGTGGGTTCATTGTTGTTGACTTGTATTGGGAAAAGAATCCACAGTTTTCATCGAAAGCCTTCACCATTACTCTCCAGTGTCTTTGATGTTATGGGGGCAAATAGTTGTTGGGTTGAGGCAGCTTCTCCTCTGCCAGAAACAAGGCTAGAGGCTGAGACAGGTGCACCGCGTTCATCACATCCTGATGGGGGAGACTCGGGCCAAAATGTTGTTCTCAACATATTGGAAGTGTTTGTTAACAGATGTAGACGTTTGCTGGCAAACGCTCCTCTGGCTTTGTCCAGAGAGGGGAGAGAGAAGAGAAAGGACGGGGTGGAACAGGAGAGTGTGCGAGGCAGCGTTTAATTTCCAATGGCACGCAGGATACGGAGAGAGAGAGAGAGAGAGAGAGGAGAGAGAGGAGAGAGAGTGAGAGTGAGAGAGAGAATAACAGCAATTAATCAGGTTTTATTTTGAGTCTTTGAATGGCTTGAGGTTCAGATTCAAGTGGAGGAATTAAAGTGCATTGAAATGTTTCGCAGTGACAGAGGAGCAAATCTCTCCGTGTGTGTTTTAACTGTCAATCAGCCCTGAGAGAAAACGGTGCAGACTTTGTTTATCCGTGGGTTTTCACTATAATATCCAACTGCAAATTGTGCAAAACCACAAGAAGGTTAAGGATTTTCCCCCAGGAAATCTTTTTTTGATCCCACGTCTGTCGTCCCAGTCCCATGTGTTCCTCCCTCTCTGCTCCTCTATCTGTGTTTGTATCACAGCTTTATTTCTCTTGTAAGGTCATGCAGCTACAGCTGGCATCAATATGGCAGGAGCTTTTTTTTTCTGTCTGAGTCCAGCGCTGGAAAGTTATATTCATAGGCTTAATCAGTTTAAAAGATAATGAAAACAGAGATTGTTTACAGAGATTAGGTCCTTGGAAATGGAGTAATCAGTGCTTTGAAAGGGCACTGACAGCGGTGGGCTGGATTACTGTCTGTAGAAACCCAACATTGTTGCTCTAACTCTCCATCTCTAACAAGCTCTCAGAGCCCTGATGTCATCACAGATAGAAGATAGAGTAGCTTACCCTCCTCTTCTCTGCATTTGCTCCTCTTTGGTGGAATGAAATTACTCAACTTTGAACAGACGGGGCACCTGTCAGCCAGATGTGTTTGAGTAATGAACAAAGTGTAGGGTGAAGTAAGCGTTTCGGCCAAAATGTTCAGAGAAAAATTAATCACGAGTTTAATTTCTTCACAGGCCTTTTGTTTATGACTCTGTGTGTTTTTATGCAGCAACATAACATTTTTCTTTCAGATGCTCTATCAGCCCCTCTGCTCATGTTTCTAACATTTAACGCCTTCAGAAGAATAAAGATCCTGGACTTGTTTTGACTCCCAGGCCGGCGCTGGATGGGTTTTGATTTGTGTGGCTCCCATGGTGTTATTTGTTGGTTGGAGGCTTTGGCTACTCGATCCGGTTTTGGGTTTTTTATTGATCGGAGAGACACATGGGGCCCCAGTTTAATTGGGGAGGGGTTCCCTCATAGGAGCGCAGAAAGCCATGAAAGTAATTATCAGTATCTCAGATCTCATCCGGCGAAGGGAACATATGTTTAGTATTTGGACTTGCCCCCTCACCAGCCAAACAGAACTTGTATCGTTTTGCTAACTGGGCACTCAGTGCGAGCATGTAGCAGCATGTCTCCTGACAGGGTAAGATCAGAGAGGAAGATAGATGGAGGGGTTGTGTCCAAAACGAGAGGAGATAGTGGGTCTGATGTGCCAGGACAACAGCAGAGCAGCTCTTCTTGGCTCAGGATTAGTCTCTAGATTTGGCTGCATGTGGGCCTTTCCCCTCCAAACAAGACTTTCCTTTGTTATTAAGGCAAAGACAGCGTGGTGCACACCGCAAACAACTGCACTTGGTGGCTTTGTTCGCGCTCAGAATGACCACCGACGCTACGCAAAGGATCCTTTTGGTGCGGAGGGGATGGGTGTGAAGCTATTGTCTCAGCCTGAGTCCACTTTTGGCCACAAAGTGTTGTCAGTTGAGCAGCCGAGCGAGGAGAACCCCCGGCCCTCCGCCTCTGACCAATGGCTCTGGCATTCTAAGCTCTGGCACTGCGGCGTCCTGGGGGAATCTTTATACTGATCAGAATACAGGGCAGAAACCTCCTATAAAGTCCCACAATAAAGAGAAGCAGACAAACCCGAGGAGGACACATTACCATAAATATGCCATTTATCTTTGGAGATTCTACTTTAAGTGATCGCACTGCTCCATCTTTTCTACTGGACGTCTTTCTGCACTTCAACAAAGGCCAAGGAATTATTATTTTCCATTGGTGCTGCTGCTGTCACATTCAGACCCATTTTCAGGCTGATGTAAGGGTTAGTGTATGGAAAACACTGCATTTAATCCAGTGGTGTCCATTAGTTTCAGAGCGCAGAGCCGTTGTTGAGGAAATGTGGCCGTTTGATTGTGAAGGAGACCCCGACAGAGCATTTGACAAACAGTCTGCTGATCCATTTCCTTCCTAAAGAAGAATGACAGGGGGTTGCCTTTGCTGCGAGCGGCCCCACTGTGTGCCTATAAGAGCTGAGAGTTGGGTGGTCTGTCCATCAACGGCAGATTTGGGGTTAGGCCTGAGAAAAGCAGCTCACCCATATCAGTTTCAAAGGGTGAAACCCTAAGCGCAGGCCGCTCGCTGCCCGCTGCAGCCCTATATGCACAAAGACACCTGTTGTTCTGCATTCATACAGAGACTTAATCAATCTAGGTGTTTGCAGCCAAACAAACACAAACCGCATCTTGTATTGAGTTTGCTTTTGTTAAGTTTAGTGTGATTAAAAACAGTGGTACTGTACATGATGTTTGTGTTTGGTCCTTGGCCAGTCACAGTGCTATTGGATCACCATGCCAGAGCGCTGATTACACACAGTTTTGAACATCATCAGGCCTTGGGCTTGGAGTTGTTGCACAGCTATTTGAAACAGATATGATTTTCCATCCAGTGTCAAGTCTGCAGCATGAGTGAGGCAGCAATGCAGCGCCGGACTGCAGGTCGCCTATAGTGAGGTAGTGAACTTCTAGAGGAGACTTCGGCTCTGCAGGACACCGGGACGCTCTCGCTCTCTTTACACTCACACAGAAAAGGATTCTTCCAAACCCCTGTGGCTGTTCAATCCCTGTGAGAGCTGTGGGACAGAGAATGGATCCAAATGATTAGAGGTGATAACCAATCACAGCTTATAGCAACTCTGCTACAAGTTACTTCAGACATGTTGATCCCATTTGACCCCATATTGTTCTGATACCATAGCCTTTGGCCACAATTGAGAATGTTTTCCTCATAACACAATGGGTAATTGATTCACAAGCCAAGCTGAGATGATTGTGTTTGCTGTGGAGCGTTTGCTTCATGGCTACTTGTCCCTCTTGCGTGTTATGAGAAATGTCATGCACGGTAATTTCATTGATTATCTTTGGATGCAGCAGGTCGATTGTGTTTCAGTGACTGGGCGTTGCCCGGTCACAGAGGACAGTGATGGGAATATAATTGAATCCAAATTCAAAATTGGAGTTGGTTTAGGAATCCAACAAATTGTATGAAAAATACACAAACAAATCTTAAATACCTGTCACAGTTTGTTCAATTCTGTCTGAGAGTTGCTCGTCGATCATTACAATTGGATTCTTCTTCTGCCATAGAAACCCTTGTCTAAAGTCTTACATACATGCAGCCAATAAGTGATTTAACAGCTTAAACACATTATTAATGAATCCCCATTGGCCATGTGCAAAAGGAAGGACCTCTGGTCACCTCAACGTTTGTCTCTACAATCGTCCGTCCTCTCCGCTTCTGTCATCGTCCGCGAGCAACGACGCTAAACAGCGGACAATTAAGAGAGACTGAGGGTTGTTGAGGAAAGACGGGATTGGTTTCTACCTAAATCTTTCCAGTAGAGGAGAGGCTAGATATGAATAGCTGCGGTAATTTGATGAGGCTCTGCCCCTCTTTGGGATCACACACTGAGAGGAGGCTTTGTTTATGTGCCAAATGGATTTATGGAATCAAATAGAAGTTTTCATTTCCTTGTTTAAGTCGATGTGCCGGGGATTAGTAAGGAAAAATGTGGGCAAAGATAAAAAGTAGTTATCAGACACACAGTGTGGAACAAAGGCTCTTTGATTGCTGGTTATGTTCTGATTTTCCACTTAGCTTTATGGTTGATGTGTGTGTGTCTCTGTGTGTGTGTGTTATTCAAGGAATTTCGTATCCAAGGCTCCAGCCAGGAGAAAGCAAAAATTACTGGTTTGTTTTTTTCCATCTAAAATGTAACTGACACCCAATTTTGAGCAAAATCTAAGCTTACCGTGTTATATAAGTGTAATCAATCATTTCATTTCATTTTAGAGCCACCTTAATGTTTTAGTTCAGGTGAAGAAAAGGTCAACCAAGAACATCAAGTGGAGCTCTGACACGAGGACAAGACGTGGCTCCAGGCTGCAGCCGGTAATTGATCCTGCAGCACATAATCACAACTGCAAACAGCACATTCATACTCTGAAGTGCCCCCGCTGTGTGTATGTGTGTGTGTGTGTGTGTGTGTGTGTGTGTGTGTGTGTGTGTGTGTGTGTGTGTGTGTGTGTGTGTGTTCCTTCCTAACTTTAAGTGCAGCCATTTAAGTTTTGCCTTTTTTACATTTTTCAGTCCAGAGTCACAACAAAATATCTGACGGGTCTTTGTGGTTTGTCGGGACTCAGAGAGAGAGACAAGACCTTTGTACACCAAGTCACGCTGCACTGTGATCTAAGGTGTACAGACGTGTGTGTGTGTGTGTTCTGTCTTGTGTGCTCGTGTTTGTGTCTTTCCTTTTGTTTTGGTCTCTCTGTGCTGTTTTTATTCTCCGACAGCCAGACAACCTCCAAATGAAAGAATCCTCTGATATCGACTTCATGTTTCCAAAAAGTGAACAAATCAGACCACACACACACGCACACACACACACCGGCTGTCAGAGGCCAAACCAGCACTTTCACGGATGGGCTATGGATCTGTTTGTGGTGGCTTTGTGTGTATTTTGACTTTAAACACGTTCTTATTGCCGTTTGCGTTCTCGGCTCAGATGAGGTTATTAATTATCGCGGCCTCTTTGCTCCACTAAAGCCAACAGCTGCGTTTCTAGAGGCAGTATAGTAAAGAATTCATCTCAGGGAAACCTTTGAGTTTCTTACATGATGAGTTGCTCACCGGTGACCATTTCATCATGAAGCTGAAGTGACAGAAAAGGCAAAGTGTATGTTGGTGAAGCCACCGGCTGATTACACACCGCCGCTCCGTCCTTGGAAATTCATTGTGCGTAATATCGCTGAACCGGAACCCTCCACATGCAATTTACTGTAAAGAGAAATACTGATTGTAAATGATGGTCAGGCTAAATGTAAATCTGTGGCTTTAACATACAGGGAGGAATACAGGAACTATGTCCGGTGGTCTCTGTTTGTGATAATAAGTACATTTCCTTCTGTGGAATTCCGTATTAGGGTGATGGGACGGAACACACAGGCTGCCTCTTTGGAAGATCAGTTCATAACCTTTGAAGTAACTGGTGACAGCAGTTCATATATCTGCCAATGGTTTTGTCAGGTGGACGCTCGTCCATAAACACATTCCACAGGTCCAGACATAAGCCATTTTCCAGAGAAAGTATAAAGCAACGATGTTAAACTCACTGGCTTGTTTGGACTTTTTGCTAAGTGATCATTACATTTTGAAAAGTTCACCTCTTTGACCGCCAGGTTCTGGTAAATGCCCACATGTTTTTTTTTTCATTGTCCTGACGAGAGCCATCTATTGTCTCAATCAGAGGGCGGATGCACCTGGAGCAGACGGTTCCACTCATAGCTTCTTTTGGAATATTAAAACACAGATTAAAGTGAGTGCTGCTCCTTCTGCAGGCTCTCTCCTCTGTAGACCTCTGTTAGGTGCTTGGACAGAGGGACGGGTGGAAGCTGGCAGGTTGGATTCCCAGGAAGATAAAAGCACCACAGTCTTTATGTTGGGAGATCATATTTAGGGGGAATGAAGACCTAATTATTTGAAATGGGTCTGGTGTGGACTGAGGGGGCGAAGTGTGGAAAAACATTTTGAGTGTGTGTGAGTGTGAGTGTGAGGGTGCTGTGACTTGCTGGCTTGGGCCCGGGCAGTGTGTAGTGTGCGGAGGGGCACAGAGTTGGTGTGGTTTTGGACCCACTCATGAGCCTAACAGATGTTGTCCTCTCTCTGTTCCTCATCCAGGATCGCCATGGCAGCCGTTCAGTTATTCCCTGTCAGAGGTTCAGTGCGGGGAGTACAGGTTCAGGCCTCGCGTGATCCCTCCCTGATGTTTACCCTTCATCCTGTCAGCGTGGCTGGATTCTGGCTAAAAACAGCCGGCAGCTGATGATGTCCAGGACTGATAGAGGATCTGCTTTCATTAAGGAAGACTCTATTAGCCAATGGTGTGAATTTAACATTTGTTCCTTGAGGCCAAGTCTTAAATAAATGGAGGGTTATCTATAGCTCTCTAATTGGAACCACCTTGACTCTTGTTTCTCTCTCTCCCTCCCCATCCCTCCAGTGAGTGATTTCATGACTTTTGTCCGTTGGCGTCACAGAAACCAGATGTGAGCGAGATTCCTGCTGGTTTCTGTTTTCGATCGCGACTTGGTAAGACGCTGGGATTGATGACATTTTGTTTGCCTGTGAACATGTTTCTCATTGGATTTATGGAGCGTCTCTCTCTCTCTCTCCTTTCAGAACACCTGCTGTGCCAGGGCAGATGCCAAATCAAAGTTGATACTCTGATATCTCTCACATCGCCGCGCCGAGCAGAGTCGGGACCAAAAGTAAACAAAGGCAGAAAGGCATGTAAAGTGAAAAATATCCCTCTGCTTGAAACATCATTTAGGAATATTCTTTAAAGCTCATAAAACAGAAGTTGTGCTAATGGGGCCACGTTTATACATAAAGGAGGAGCATTAAAACACCATTCATCATTAATTTATGATCTATAAAAGTAGATTATCTTGACAAATGATGCTATCTTCACCAGAGCTCATTCAGGGATGAAATATCACTAACATGTTCTTGTTGCTTTGTTATGGTAAACTTATCCAAGAATTTTATGAAGTAAGTGCGAAGCTTTCATCTGCGCACCATTCATCACCTCGCCGCACCGAGTGTTAAATATGTAATAAGTGAGCGATCCCATACACGTACACAGCTGATTGGCCCTCAGCGCGATGTGAGACGATGCTGTTAAGAGTGTAAATTCTGACAGAGGAGGAGGCGGCTTAATCAGTTACAGTCGCACACGTCAAGTAGAAAAACAGTTAATGTTGGACGTAAAAGTTGCGTCTGATTTGTGTTTAACCTGTGGTTAACCTGATAACTCTGGAAAGTAGAATGATCCTCTCTTCTTTCCCCCGACTTTAGAGGCCCTGTCACTTCACATTAGTGCTAACAGTCAGCTGCACCCCAGCCTGCTCTGTCTGGCAATCAGCTCCACGGGCTCAAACACCTGCTCATGTTAGGCAGTTTCCATGGAATAATGCAGTAATTCCATCAGGAATTGATTGGGATTGGGAAAAAAGGGGAAAGGGAAAACAAATATGCGCCTGCACATACAGTAGACTGCGTCGGAAAGAATGCCACTGTTTATTTTTTTAAGCGAAGGGAAAAACCTCTTGTCTTTTTACCGCAGGAGATCAAAGGGGATTTGTGATATAAGATGGTCTGCATGCACAGCTCTGAAGTGAATTACACACACACACACACCCCACCCCCTACCCCCAACCCAGTAATCTGGAACCCCCTATGACAAAATATGAGCTGTTATATCTGCGTTGCCATGGGGACGTGCAGTTATTTATGGGAAATAAGTCAAAGTTCAGACGTACGGTTTAGCTTTACGTCAGGATAAGAAGCTACTTTATTCTACTGACTTCTGCTGACATTCCATGCATATCCAAGTACTTTAAATCAAACGTGGAGCATCGACAGGCAGAGCAAATTACACATGAAGCTTCTCAGCTCCTCACACAACTTTATGTCTTTGTGGAATTTCCTGGATCATACTGTTAGCTGTTTTTGGAGGACATGATTCTCTTTTAATTCCTCCCAAAGCACATAGAGAGCTCCCTCCCTCTTCAGTCACTTTTACAATCCATCCGGATTTGCTCTGACTTTTCCTTACAGGCCGTCGACTGTTTGAGAAGCAGCCGTATCTTGGTGGAAACACTATCATACACATGTATGCCATTTGTTCTTAAGGCTACTGTTTCGCCGACAGTGTGCCGTGCATGTTTCAGTTTGGACCTGAGATCTCTGCTCTGTGGGAATGGTTCTCAAGCTGCTGCGGGCTTCCATGTTTCCACCATGATTAATAGAGGTATTCCCACACCTTCCAGAGGGGAGGATAAGTGTGTTGCCGTTCTTGCCAGAGTCGGAGCTGAAAGCAAAAAACAGCGCAGGGACGAGTGGATATCAAAGGGCAGGGGAGAGTTTGGAGAGCGCTGCAGTGAGGTAGCACACCTCTTTGGACTCTGGAGAGCTGCATCCTTCACACATCCATCATCCCGCTCACCTAGAACACCATCAACATCATTCTTTACCCAGTGGAGAACACTGTCTTCCACATGCTTGATTTGTTTCTCAGGACATGCAATCTGAATTCCTTCATTCCTCTCAGAACATCCTTCTCATAACCTTGTCCTTGGCCACGTGTTGTCTACCTCACCCTTCAGCAATGCTCTGTCACGCTGGAAAAGAGACGTGCGTGGGGGGGAAACGCTGCCCCTAGTGGCTACAAAGCCAAGAGGTAACGTCAAAAATGTCACAAGTCTGTTTGGAAAGCTTAAATAAACTGACATTGTTCTGGCTTCTTCATGAAATTTCCACGCTCCCCTCAAGATAAATTCACCTTTCCCTCTGCAAACATGGAATTAAGCTTAAACGATTAAATGATGGGAAGCCATTTGTACGTGTGCGGTGGAACTCGCTGCTTCCCTTTGGGAACAAGTTGTCATGTTACCGCTTTGCTTCCTCGCTGTTTACTTTGTCTCCTCAACCTGCTAAGACATGAGATATTGTCTTCCTACTCAGAGGTATTTTACCAACTGTCTCTCCTGAGCCTGCACTCAGACACACACACACACACACACACACACACACACTCACGTACACATACACACACACAATTTCCCCCTTGTGTTGATGGGTGAGGGAGAAAAACATTCCTCAGTCAGGAGGTGGAGGTGCCTGAAGGATTCTCTGTGTGTGTGTGTGTGTGTGTGTGTGTGTGTGTGTGTGTGTGTGTGTGTGTGTGTGTGTGTGTGTGTGTGTGTGTGTGTGTGTGTTTGAGGGACAGTGAGGGACAGTGAGGGAGAGCGGGGAAGAAAGCTGATTGTTTTCATTGTCTTGCAGGGAAAAAGGTGGGAAAAGGTGCTGTGGAATGACTCCTCTCTCTCTCTTTCTCGCTCTCACACACACACACATACATACACTTGCAGAGGGTAAGAACTGGTGCGCACACACGAGTAGCAGATACACACACTGCGGCGCTGGAGAGCGAGGCCAGGTGGATTACATCAGGACTTGGGTATTAGCTCAGGTGATGCCTTGTCATCTGCAGGGTGTTGGTGTTGTACATGGACTTATGCAGAGAATACCAGGAAGAGACAAAACAGCAAAGAAATAAACATGTTGTCAAGGCGATATCGAGCGTGTTCCCTCACGCCTGAGACTGGCAAGCGGAGTGTTTCCAAAGTCTCGCCGCCGCCGTTCCTGCGGTGCCTCGGCCGGCACTTAAACACCTGTGACACGTGATCCCAGCCGAGCCTGGGAAAAAGCCTGGTTGTAGTTCCCTCGGGCAAGTCGGGGGACAAGGGTGGGGATGTGTGTGAGGCCTGAAGACGTGTGCCTGCATCTGCGCGTGTGTGTGTGGAGCTGGGGGGCTGCTGGGGACTCCGGTGTGTGTTCAGCTGGACTCGCAGGATGTTTTTCTAAGGGAGGTGATCCCCTCTCGCACACATACGCGCTCACGCACACACACACACAGGTGCATCTGGGCTCTGGCTCTGACGGCGTGGGTTTCGCGTGGTCGCTGCGGTCGTGCGTCACCGCGCAATATGTCGGGTATGCGGCCCCGAAAGCGTGGGCCCGGTCTGGGCCCGGTCTGGGTCCGGCGGCGGGGCCTTTCCTGTCGCCTCTCTGTGATGTCTGCTCCTCTGTCAGTCTGTCAGAGGAGGAGGAAGAGGAGGCCAGACGCTTGTAGGCAGTCGGTGTAGTTACTGTAACTGTCTAGCTATTCCCAGCCCGGAGAGGAATAAATAAATAAATAAAAGGAACTCCACTTCTTAACATTTTAATTGGCTTTGGAGGCTTAGCTGTGGCCTGCCTGTGGTTACTGTGGTCAGGGAAGTATGGAGCGCAGCAGCCACTGGATGTTTTAGGCTCTGGTACACACTCTCTCTCTCTCTCTCTCTCTCTCTCTCTCTCTCTCTCTCTCTCTCTCTCTCTCTCTCTCTCTCTCTCTCTCTCTCTCTCTCCGTCTCGCTGTCTCTCTGTCAAGGCCAGAAGTGCTCCGTACCACAAGAGGTTGATATTTGCTTGAGGAAACCGCTCGCTGCAACCCGGCTCCCTCATTACACCGTGTCAGAATTACTGTACGCTGTGGGAAGAAAAACATCCCCGCCAACCAAGCCAGAGCCTTTTATTCCAAACAAGTGGAGCCGGACTATAAACACGCCGCGCTTGTTCCTGCTCAGTCGCCCCGTGTGTGTGTGTGTGTGGGGCGGAGTGTTTTGATGTGTTTTGACTTGAGGCTTTTGCGGCTGTGTGTGTGGTTCCCGGCCCATTTGGATGAGATGGTGTCTGTGTGACGGCGCATATGAAGTGGTTTAGAGGAGGGGATGAGTTTAGGTTTCGTAAGGGAGCGACTCTAAACCGACTAGATCGACTTTCGGAGTCAGGAATTGGAAGAAATCGGAAGAATCTGAATCAGCTCCTCATCAAGTATAAGGACATACAAAACACAGAACCTTCTCCTTCTTCTTCTCCTTCTCATTCTCCTTCTTCTTCTTCTTCTTCTATTCTCCTTCTTCTTCTTCTTCTTCTTCTGTTGAGTGTGAGCCATTCATCCTCTGGCTACACAAACAGAGCAACATCTGTTTTGGTGGTTTGGTGATGCACATTTTCACATATTTATTGCCTTTTGTAAGCGATTTGGAGTGAAAATATGAGCAAAAACAACACAAACGCAACCTTTTAAGAGAGTGCTCGGCTATTTATTTGTTCCGTCTAAAAGGATTAAAAGACATTCTTTTGCTATTCTGTCAGCGTGTTATAGACTGTGAGGCCTGATTGTAACGGTGGAGTTGGGGGGCCCTTACTCGTTACCTAGGGGCCCCAGAAAGCCTATGACTTGCCCTGGTGTGTATCAGCGTGTGTGTCTCCAACTTCCCTCGGTTCAGATGAGATGATACGATACGAGCGCCTCGGCTTGAACAAGATGGTGCCTGTGTTCCCGCCGCCTTTGGAAACTTTCCCTGGTTCCTTTTACCTCTGAGTGATAGAAACGTCTCCAATTAGAGCCTGAGCTCATGTCACACATCTGCTGATCCCATTCACGCAGCCAGAGGAGTTTCCTACCTATGTATGAGAAAGCCATCCATCCGCCTTCACGCCTCCTAATCCCCCAGCCTCCATTATTCCTGGGAAGCACACTGTCACCATAGAAATCAAGAGCGAGAAACAGCAAAACAAAACAAGAGACAGGGAGGAGAGAAGAGGATAATGGGGGGAAAAGCGGAGGAAGAAAACAGGGGCCGAGGCGGGACGGAGGAGGAGGGAACAATGGTGAAAATTCTCCAAAGGTCGGAAGAAAAAAGCCAATAACGAAAATGGAGAAACAGGGAAAAAGAGTCGGCCATGAAAGCGTGTGGAGTTTGTGACGCACTGTTGGTGCAGGGTTTGCCTGCTCAGGCGAATGGGTCTCAGGGGCTCTTTATTTTTGAAGCTTGACTGCAATTTGGATAAGAGAGGCCAGTGGTCCCGGGGAAAGGAGACGCCAACCCTGACAAGCTGCTGGAGGAGCCCTGCACCGGGTCACGCAGCCAAGCCCATCCTCAGACAGCACGCATGCACAGACTGTGACTCAGGTGGACCGGGATCAGGGTTGATCACATGAGTGTATCTTCATCATCTGTAGAAGGTTATCAGGGCGGTTAAGCAAGTGAGCTAAACTTCACACTGAGACACTTTTACCAGAAATGATCCAAGGCAGGAACAAGAGGACAAACACACTCAAACACACTTAAACCCAGTCTAGATCTTCCTCCTCTTCATCAATGTAGAGTTTTGCATCTTCCAAGGTCTTGAACGCTCCCAGTTGCTGTGTCACTTCAGAGGGAAACTTGCATCAGCCATGAAAAAGCTCCTGCTGTCTTAAAGACATTTTCTTTCTTGTTTATCTCTATTTCTTGACTTACAGCGTTGGCACGAAACATTGGAACTGATTGTGAACAAAGTAACTTGGCTGTTATTGAACAGTCAAACCAGCTCAGTTCCGTTTTAATCACTGTTAGCTAAATCTAAGGCTAATATTGAGTCGTTGCTAACATGAAGCAGTTGAATGCCTTTCATTTCGTAACCATGCCAAACAAGTCTGCTAAAACCTAATAAGCCCACAACACAAAGAAGATAATAGATACTAGTTACTATCTAAGGCGACTCGTCAACTTTTACCTTCTCAGCACGTGTCGACCCACACAAATCCTCCCTCTCTCTGTGTGTGTGTGTTAATTTGATGTCATTTAACGAGGACAAAGAGAAACGGGCGTGAGCCGGAGAGGAACATGACACGTTCCCGTCTTGATCCAGAGATTCCATTAGAACTCCGAAAGGTTAAGACTCCACAAGGCCGGCTGCTGACTGCTTGATGGGATTAGAGAGTATACATAATTGTTCGGCAGTCACATGTGTCATAAAAACACAGGCCAAACCCTTTGTAATGAGGATTATGCGTCTTTTCCATGGATTCATTCCTCCGCTCGGTGACATGATTGTTTGTTTGGTGAGCTGTGACGGCCTGTATCTCTCCCATCCGCACTGTCTTTGTCTGATTGCGCACATGAGCTAACTACCTTGTCTTTCCACTGCGCGCTCGGAGGTTTTACTGGTCAGCGCGGAGGCATCGCACCATTGGCCAAAACCAGTAAAAGTAGCAGAAGCGTGTTTCATTGCCGCACACGGTGGGAGATAATAGAGTCTTAATGTCGGGGCGGTGAGAGAAACGGAAAGTGGATCCCTGGATCTCGACTCCAGGATCGTTGTCTGTTAGTTTGCTTTTACTTGAGAGAAGTCAAGCAGCCAGTATGCATAGTGGTTTATAAAACGGGCTGCTCTGGGTTTTGTATGTGTTGGACTGGAGACTTTTGGCGTTTAAGTCTTTATTAAATGCAAGCAGTGTGAAGCTGTTTATTGTTCAATATATTAATTGACTTTAAATGCTCCCACAGGCGCCGTAAAGTCAAAGGAAGTAGCTACACTTGTATTTCTCTCCGTTGTGTTGGAAACAAAGACAACGAGAAGCCACATAGTGATGTTGATTTACTGTATGTGCAAGTGCAAGTGTACAAAGTGTACCACATTACACACACGCACACACACATGCACGCACGCACGCACAGCTGGATGGATGTGTTGTAATCGCTGTTGTCTGTTTTGGGTCCAATTTGGTGGATCAGGACCTTTACTAATGATTATTCTTTTGGTTCAGCCCGGTTCTGAAACATTCTTTCCTTATACCACTATAAACTCCCAAACTGTGTGCAGGTGTAGCATCGCTCTCACTGCATTTCCAAGTTTCTGAGTGTGATTTATTGAATTGAATTTGAGTGAGACCGTTTGGGGAACATGGTGAGACTTTTAAAGGTCACAGCAAATCATCAGGAGAGACACAAGACAGTCCAGGCAACGTACAGAAGAAACCGCAAACAGACACACAGCAAGTCTCTCTAGTCATTCTGACTGTTATGAATGTTGCCAAAAGCGGTAAGATGCAGGGAAAAGTTTATTGGGCTGCGGGTTGCCAGTTGGCAGATGCTGACATAACACTTTGTTTGTTTTGCTGTTGACTTCACATTTCACTGCCTTCCTCTTTCTTCTCTTCATTTTTATCTTTGCAATGTCAATGATGTCACATAATACCGTCTTAAACAGAAGATTCTAGATTTGTTTCTCTGTTCAGAACAAAGCTACTACAGAGTGTAAAGCTCAGTGATCACTGGAGCATGCACTGGAATAAGGCTTGGCTGTGGAGAAAGGAAACATTAAGTCTTTGCACTGCACAGCAAACACCAGAAAATGCATTAAACATTACAGTCACATTGTAATTTTACAGCCTGTTTTAGTATTGCTCATGACTCTAATGTATGAGTGAGGCAATCAGTGCGCGTGAAGCACAGGAATCCAAATGAACTTTGAAGTGCACATTCGTGTAATGAGTTTTCTTGCACGCCAGGCAGTTAAATTGTGGGAAGTGGGGGGACAGAGGGAGTCCGCCCGGCCTATCAAGCTGTCTGAGGTGTTCTCAGGCTGAGCTGTGAGAGGCCTGCTGCTGCTTAAGACCTGCCTGCTGCCACATTATATGGACTGGAGGGAGTCATGGAAAAGAAAAGCGTGTCACCGATCTCTGAACAGTGATGACAGTCAAAACAGTTGGTTCCCCCGAGCAACTTTTGTTCCTTGTTGTCATCTGGTAAATGATAAAACGTGTTACGCTGCTTATAAATTCATGGTAGGACTGGAACCGGAGTTTCCTGCGTCTGTGTTTGCGCACGGGAGGGAAAAAGACAGAAAATGTTGCCGTGTGAATGTGTGCGGTCCTGCTTGTGTACTTCTTCAACACCCTGAAAAGCCTAAAATGGCCCTCAGCGGAGCGAGCCTCCACACTGACTATCACTCCATTACCAGCCACGCCGGTTGACTCAGGCCAATGTGCATAACAGCTGTGGAAACGGCCTCATGCCTTTTCTTTAATAGACTGTCCCCTTAGAAATGTTTTTCCTGCTCTCTCCATTTTTATCAGAAGTACAGAAATACCCACCCACTTCTGTCATGTAAGATTGGTTGGCCTCCAAGTATGACATGATGGAGCTCATCTGGATTGAGTTAGGGCGGGGCACCCTGTGGAGATAGAGTGGACGGGAATGTCATTACTGAATCGATAAAGTCTTGTTAGTGTGTTTGGACTCACAGTGTGCAACAAACACTCGGGGTTTTTATGCTCAGTAAGATGTAAGTCGCCGTGTTCACAGGGAGCTGCTGTACCATGACGGTGCACCATTTTGCTTTTAGGCGGCGTCTTCCCCCTCTTCCCCCTCTTCCCCCTCTTCCCCTCTTCCCACCCCCGCTCCTGTTTCTGGTATGTAACTTGTGAACCACATGTTGCACAAATTTCAGCACCATTAAAGTGTTCTCTGTTGCCACTCGGGCCGTAAAGCACAGATCATTCTGGCAGGAAGCAGCAGAGTTTGGTCGTCTCCTGTATTTGGGGGCTGTTAGGTGGCTGCAGGGCCAGAGAGCCACAATCACGACTCCCAGACTTGTTTGTGACTGATCTCTTTCAGTTAAGCTCCTTCTTTTTTATGGCGACACCTACAAATCAATCACATCTTAACTTGAAAGGGTTGAATTCTTGCCATGTTTTGGTTTGAGGGTTCGGTTCTCATTGTATTTCCTTAATTATCAACAAATTAATTATGATAAAAAATGGGGTAAAACTGTGAAAGCATGTTCATCCGTTGTCATACATCATCGGTGCTTTGGTGGCTTTGCAACATACCTAACTAATGGTTAAGCCAAATATTTTGAAATAACATCACAAAGTACTTAGTTCCAGTGAAGCGTGTCGATCTGAAGCTTTAAACTACTGTACATTTTCCATTAAATTTTATGGACTACAGCTGGCAGGAGTGTCGTTCTTACCCAGTTTGTACTTAACGCTCAATGCATTGTAGCGGCTTCTAACTTCAAGGTAGAAAAAGGTAGAAAGTGCTGAAATCTGACAGAGGTTGGATCCTTCCTCAGGTCTCACATTGAGTTCATTGGTGTTTATTTGTCTTGCAAAGTACTGAAGTACAAAGGCAGATGTTTCTATGACATCATATCAGAAAAAGGGGATGTTATGTAACAGAGGTCGGTAAACAAATAATGATAAAGGAGCGAAAGAGAGAAAGAGAAAAGCAGCTGACGAAAATAGGAATGTGTCAGGAGACTCAAGTGCTCGTAATTCACAGAACCCTCACCTGTGATGTGCTCATGGGCTCGGGTCAAAATGGCTCCCAGGATAGATAGATAGATGGATAGATGGATGTTTAATCAGAGGGTTAGGCGGGATTGACACTCTGCACTTGTTGTTTCAGTATTTTAATCTGAAAATCCCCTGTTGAATGCCAAAGCTCCTTTGTGTCATTTGCGATTGACATTTCCTCTTCGACATCACAAAGGTTTGACCCCATGAAAACATTTCCCTGTTCCATTGTAATCTCCTGAAGCGATAAAGTCCAGTCTGGCGTAGGACATTTGAATTTGCGTGGTGAGAGATGCTGTCTGGTTAGGACGCCTCCAGCCCTTTCACCTCTGCGTCACCATCAAACCTCTCACATCTCAACCCTTCTGTGGCCATTTAGGGCAGGTTTAAGACCTTGTAACCGTTTATGCGAGCAGACGTAAAAGCATAGCTGACATAGCTGACATTTTCCCTAAGTCTCGTTTGATTACGTGAGAGAGGTACTAATGAGAGACATCAGGCTTCATTTCCAGTTGTTCGTGTGCATGTAGAGCACTCAGGCCAGGACTCGGGCCCTCTTTCCCAGCTACTCTTTGATGCCAGCAAAGACCAATCAGGCTAATTGGCCATGGCAACACTGATGAAACATTTCAGAAGGAGAGGAGAAAAACACAGGCTTCGAAAACTGAATCAATATCATTAATCACGGGCAGGAATCTGCTAATAATGGTGTCTGTTTTCTATTAAGGGCCCGACACAGACATGAGCCCAGTGCGGGGATGAGAGCGCAGATTATCTGAGCGGGGGCTGTGACCCCGGCTGTCCTTCGCATGAGCAGACACCCAGAGTTCACAGCACCCAGAGCGTCTCCACGCAACCCAAACACCCAAAGCAGCACAGCCTCGTCTCCCTCGCTATCGCCAAGGTTACAGTGGATACAGTACAAACCCACACAGGTGCAACTGCAAAGCTTTGGATGTCAGGGAGAAGAAGTGCGTGTGTCTGTGTGTGTGTGTGTGTGTGTGTGTGTGTGTGTGTGTGTGTGTGTGTGTATGTACTCAGTGTGTGTGTGTGTGTGTGTGTGAGGGGGGCAACATCCAATTAATGTACTGTACTGTATGTACTCAGTGTGTGTGTGTGTGTGTGTGTGTGTGTGTGTGTGTGTGTGAGAGACTGTTTTCCCTGCCACAGACACAGCAGACGGGCTCTCTTTGAAGGGCAGACGATATGAGCGTCTATCTGACTCAAAACAGGCGTAGTCATCCTTCCTTTTCGCAAGGCTGTCTGAACAGCTGTCCTTGTTGTTCTTTCCTTCTCTCTTCCCTTCCTTCTTTCTTAAGGGGGATTTTGCGTGAGAATATCGCAAAACACCAAACATCCTCAGCCATGCGACTCAGATGACGTGACCCGCTCCAGGTTTCAGAGCCCTGCAGCCTGAAGCACTTGCACACACCTTTGCAACAGTCGGCCTGTCACCGTCCCATAAGAGGCTGCACGTCCACCCGCAAAACACACATTCCTCAGAGTCTGTGCTTAACTCACGGCGAACTGTGAGAACTACCTCAAGTGGAAAGTTTGTTATGCTAATGTGTTGAGGGACTGAGGGGCGAAGTGTCAGGCGTGAAGGGTGTATGGCCGTCCAGGCTAAATAGTTCGGCTGCCGTCCCAGCTCTCAGCTCACAGCGCCGACGCTCGTGCACTCACACGGGGCGGTGCGTGCCTGAGCTACGTGCCAGAGGGCGGGAAGGAGGAGGAGGAGGTGGGGTACACGGGAGCCGCTGGAGCCGTACCCCTCCTCTCTCCCTCTCTCTCTCTCTCCGTCTCTCCCTCTCTCCCTTTTTGCAGTTCCTTGACTTTGATGTAGCACTGCTGGTTATGCCATATTTTTCTTGGCTTTTGTGTCTGAGTGGAAAATACAATGTAACAAAACGTCTCAATAGCTGCCCGAGTGCACAGATTTGAGTTTTTTGTTATGCAACTTTAAAAGATGAAGGAGCTGTTTGGAGGTGACACTTAGCGCTCTAATCCCCCCGCTAATCCCTCACTCAACACAGAGCTCTTTTGCAAATGAGAACTCTCCTCCGCACTCGTGTTTAACGCCGGAGGGCTCCTTTGAACCGAGCGGTGACATCATCGCGACAAGATATTGTTATACCGTTGTTGAATTTTTTTGTCATGGAGACGGACGGAATCACCGCCGTGCAGCCGTGCAGCGACGGCACAGACAAGCAGCACAAATTTGACATTAATAAACTCTCAGGAAACATCAAAACACTCGTTCCATTCTTATGACCCTGAATCCAATCCAGCAATCCTAACCCAAAGTGTAGCAGGTCCTCATAATATCGGCCTCACACCAGCACCCAAGAGAAACATGTTCCTACCTGCTCACTCTCTGTTCCCCATCAATGAATCACACACACGTTATGAAATATTTGTCTTTGGAACGGCAGCGGGGTCGCTGGAGGTGTAAGTTCGCTGAGGTTTGCAGTGATTGAATCTGTGCGGCATGTGTGTGTGTGTGAGTGAGTGAGTGTGTGTTTGGGACTCGTGTTTGGACTCATGAGAATCTCTGTCCATGCGGCTGACTGAGGTGAACTGATCCAACGTGGGCGAGACGGGGAGACGAGGAAACATCAGTAGAAAGTCGGCCAACCGAAACTGATAGATGGTGCAGCTGAAACAACAGAGGGAACTTGTTTGTTTCATTTGTTTCATTTGTAGCCTCCATGTTTCAGTGATGGATCAGACTAATGAGCGGCCGCCTGGTTTCTCCGTCTGAATCAAATCCCTAACGCCAGAACCTGCACCAGATGAAACGGCAGCTTCCTGTTTGTGACGGCCGTGAGCGGGTGCGATCAGATCTAGACGGTGACCTTTAACCCCACGAGCCCTCGAGCCCGATACAGTAATATGCAAATTAGTGGGGAAAAACGACACGTGCCCTGCTCATACTGACGCCTCCCTGTCTGTCTGCCTGTCTGTCCCCCTGTCTGTCTGTATATCAACCCTGCTTTTTCTGGGGGGTGCAGGCGAGGTCATGGACGTGCTATGACTACCCATCAGCCCTCCTGCGGGTTGAGGCTGCGTATGAAAGCAAACGACGGGATTCTTTAATGTACTCTACGCCACTTCTCCCGTCCGTCTCCCCCTCGCTGCCCCACTGGCTGCTGGGAGTCTTACTAACTCAATAACCTCCCCTCCTCCTCTGTATCTCTTCATCACCCTCTCATACACTTTCTATCTGCTCCCTTTACCTGCATCTCTCTGCCCCCAGCCACTTATCTTATTAATCTCCTTTACCCGCTCTTTGTTTATCCTCCTGTCTGCTCCTCCCGCTCTGTTATTCTATTCGGCGACCATCCCCGCTGCTTCCCTTCATGTCTCTCCCTCCCACATTCATCCCTTTTTTCTCGGTTCTATTTATTCCACCCGTGCAGTCGTGCCTCTCTCCCCACTGTCCAAACCCCACGTGTGTTAAATTGGAGCATGGAAACCGACTCCCTTAAGTACCTGCTCTGGAATCTCCTGCAGGATGATAACTCCAGACTCCTTTCCACACAGAACTGGGAAAACAGTCAACCCAAACTTGAATTTTCAGAGGGAGAGAAAAAACACGCCATTAAAGTGTTTTTGCAACCTTTGAAATGTAAATTATTGTCATTGTGATTGAGTCACGTCTTGATTCCAGGCATTCGTCAGAATATTTATGAGCATGTAATCTTGGAAAGCGTTCACGTGTGTATGCTTCAGCTGGGATGCTCGTAAATTACCGTAAACTGCTGTAGAAGGAGACGGATGATCTGTTGTCACCCGGATTTTCTCTCTGCCACATTACTGCTCTGTCAAATCTGCTTCTTCTTCTTCTTCTCCTTTCTTTTTTTGTTGCATGATCTGGATTTGATAGAGTTGTGCACATCTGGTACGAGGGTTTCTGGTGCTTACACTCGAGTTAACCCTTATCCTATAATCAACTGGGGCCATCTCCTCAGCTGTGTATGAATACCGCTGTTATGTCGTCCGTGCCGAGGGCCGACCGGCAAACTTCAAGAGACGACACGACAAAATAAAACTCCCATCGGAGAAAATGCCCCAAGTGCCACCTGGGTTTGTCATTATAGCTCCAGCAGGGAATGTGTCAGTAAAGTTTATGTGTGCCTATAGTTCCAAATCATTAATTCTAAGAGGGGACTGGCTGATACACGCGGAGGTCATTCTGCGTGTATATTTAGGCACAGGGGTGAGCGTTTGAGCGTTTGGTTTGCGAGGATGATCCATGGCAGAGGAAGAACGATTCAGTCCCAGGCAAAGCTGACACGGTTTCGTCAGCGGGACTGCATCATCAGAACCCAATGAGGCCTTCCACTGTCTACCTCAGTCTATTCCCTGCTGCACCATCACCGAGTAATACGTCTGTTTTCTGAAGCAGCAGAACCACAATATGAGAAAAAAGGATGTTACTTCTTTTTTTTTGTGTGGACCTTCACTTTCCCACTGCTGCTCTCTCTGCCCACTTAGACTCACATCCTGCTGCTCAACATTCTTACTTTCTCTTAGAGAATGAGGGCCAGACTCATCAGCGGCACATCTTTCCTCGTGTGTGGCATCGTGTTTGAGTGTGTGTGTTGTGACGTGTCTCATGGAAAATTGTGCAGCGACACAGATAAGCGTCCTTGGGGTGGAGTGGGGAGGATGGAAGGAGAAGGAGGAGGAGGAGTGGAGGGTGGCTTAGAAAACACGGCAGGCAGCATCTGTGCCCCGGTGTAGCGCCTTTGTTTGTATCTCTCCAGTGGCACTTAACAACCACTTCCTCTTCACTCAGCAAAATGCCACATATTGATACAATCAGTAGCCTTTGCGGAAGGCGAAGGTGATGAAAATGGGGTGTAAGGGACTCGCTTTTTGTTTTGTCAAGCCTCTTTCCAATAGCTCATCCATCCCTGAGAAAAGGATTATCTATAGATCATATTTTCCATAAGGTATTTTCAGCGGTGGGTGAGACAAAGAGTGTGGAGCTGCGTTTCAGTTTTCCAGAGGACAAAGCTGCCACGAGCTGCCTTTGATGTCCCGCTCCAGATATTACCAAGTGCTTCCACACAATGCTTTATTATAACTCCCCGCAAAATGCAATTAATCCGTTTGATGACAAAATAGATTAAGAACAATCGGACCTATGAAATACATGTTTGGTTGACATCCTGCTGGTATCCAGGTAATAGAAACCACTCCGGCTCTGAGCTTTCCAAGGCGGCGCTGTTGTCAACTTGCCTTCCAATGAGTACAGCCAACACGGCACACACCCATTGAAATCAAACGCTGTTATGAAAAACACTTATTGCCATCCTCTTGCCGTGGCCATTGAAATTTCCATGATTGTGGAAGACACACAGGTCTCCACCCTTGGACAGATTTATTTTCACACATGCTGGGTGAGGTGTCTGCAATTCCTCCCCGCCCTGTCATTGTTTGTTCTGCTGCTACACGAGCAGCGGCCAGGCAGCAGAAATATTGCCTTTTTTTTAAGGGCTTGTGTTGCTCCGTCGAGTGCCATTTGCCTCGTGTCACTACCTCAGCAGCTTTTCCAGCCGTCCTCGCTCCTCTGCGTCCGTCTCTGAGGTGAGACCCAGACCCTTTGAGGCTCAGCAGTCGTCCTTGCCGTCTGAAACATTTGGCTGCAGAGTGTAAAAATGCAAGAAATGGCATCTGCTATTCTGACTGATTCCAGCACGAAATATTCACGCATCCGTAATGTGCCAACCTCAGCTGGCAGTGGGATGAATATGTATGGATTGTGTTTAGGGACGCTGGAGGTGCTCCACAGTTTTCCAGGCAATATGCTTGCTGTTAATAGGTTAATGGTACAGAGCCTGAGCCTTTTTCTGCCTTGTGTTAAGGTAAATTGCTAATGATGTGTGAGGCCACGGTCCTCTCCACCATGTTCAGTGAAGTCATGGCTGTGTTTTCTTGTACTGGTCAGTCTCTGTAATTACTCCTGTGCTCATGTCTGATTTTTGAACACATACCTTTTATTGAAATGAAGTAATGTGGGCAACTTCGAAAAAATGACTCTTTGATCACCTTGAAATGCACCAATGACAATATGTTAGGACAAATGTAGACTTTCCAATATGAGCTCCATAATGACTTCAAACAGATACACACATGATGAATTCCCTGTCCAGACACTGAAGCATGCAGGGAATGAAATGGAAATGCTATCAAACTTAATCCAGCATCGTATGGCAGAGTCAGACATGCAGCCTGCAAACAGAAATATTATTATTATTATTAATCATAATAACGCCTCCTTCCCCCGTACACCCGCATGCACAGACACAAACATTCTTGATACCACACACACACACTCGCAGATGAACCAACCCTCCCGAGTGCTTAGCATCATCAGCATTCCCTGAATCAGACGTGATTGCACAGCGCAACCACCCGACCTGAGAGTCTCAGGGGTCAAATGAAACGCACACTCTAAGTGCCACTTCATCCTCAAGGCATAACAGCCAGCAGCAGCACAGCAGCGCGCTCCATTGTGCTCCTCTCTCCACTGAACAGGCCTGTATGGCGGGACATTGTAAACCCTCTTGTCTTCTCTCTTTCCTGCAGCCACGCATGATTTCTCCCCAAACGGGCTCTCCTCCAGCCCCTACTGTCTGTTTATGCAGACTGCCACCGGGGCGGCATGGAATGCACCTCCGACACACTCGGCTCACACACAGCTCTGCGGCGAGGAGTCTGCCTCAACCTGCTGATGTGAGCTGTTTGTGTTTTACTTTTTCACGGGGGTAAATGTTTTGATTAAAAGGCCGTTACTATTTTGCTAGTCACAATAGCTTTGTAGTGGAGGGGTTTGCTGCCGCGTTGATGGATGGACGGCCGCTCCCTGCCTCCAGTGAGCGGTTGAATGAGAGAGGAACTGTCATCGCCCGGCTGCCGTCACTGTTGCCTGGAGAGAGAGGAAGGAGGAAGGTGGGAGAGGGAGGAGGGGGAGGGGGGGCAGACCAGAGCAGGAGTTGGATGGAGAGCGAGCGATGGACGACGTGTTGAAGTGGGAGAAAATGTCAAGGAAAGGAGTAGGCCTGGAGAAGGAGAGGAGAGAACATGTGTGATGGAAGAGTGGAGGTCGGCAGTGGGTGCAGCTCACCTCACACCCCTGTCCCAGATGGATGCAACGCTGCGGCGGGAGTCTGCATTACGTAAAGCGGGAGAACAGGTGGTACTGTGAACACACCAAACCAAACTCACACTTCCTACAACAGCCCTGCGATCAACAGGCCTGCTAGACTGTCAGAGTGCACGGTTCAGTGCTCCGCCGACTCTGGGGTCTCATGACATGACGAAAATGTTCACAGCATTCGGTAATGGGGAGACTATTACGCCGGGGTTGTTATGCATTGTTGGATGACTTAATGCCGTAAATCCCCCGAACAAGAGGAGCGAATGGATGATGCAGCATCTCTCTGGAGGGGTGGACAGAGGATTAATGAGCTGGATTAAAGATGGGAGTCTCGCTCGTAAACAGAGGTCAGTGCTGACCCCGCTGACATCAGCTGTGATGCAGGTATCAGCTGGTCCCAGAGTCGGTGACGCATGAAAACACACACAAACACGTCTCTCACCACAAGTGTGACCAACTTGATTTCCAGGCAGTCAGACACTCTGTAATGGATCTTTGACCCCCTAGTTAATGAAGAAGCCAGTGAGGTCACAGTCATGAAAGAAATGAACAAGATTCATTTTGGGTTGTTAGATGGTTTAATCAATAATAGGTGTGTCCCAGCAAGTTGGTCAGGTGATGCTGTGGCGTTGAGGCTGTTGTTTTTAGAATGGTCTCACAGCGCCCCCTGTTGGTACATCCTGCTAAATGCCTGTGTTGTCAGTTTTATTTTGCCCTAAGATGTTTTCAACCTCATGAACCTTGAACCCAGGGAAATCAGAGCACTAAATAGTAAATTTTCGTCTCTGAAAAAGGCCAAATAGTAATAATTTATGTCTATCACCATATTAGTATTATTACAGATCAATATTATGATCCTTATGGAACTATATCACTATATTATAGCCAATAACATGACAGTGTAGCAACTACAAATGATCTCAAAAAAGAGAGCAACAAAGAAAGAGAAAGAGAAAGAGAGGGGGAGAGAGAAAGAGAGAGAAATAGAGAGAGAGAGAGAGAAACAGAGGGAGAGAGGGGGAGAGAGAAAGAGAGAGAAATAGAGAGAGAGAGAGAGAGAGAGAGAGAGAGAGCAAGCGAGAGAGAGAGAGAGAGAGGCCATCAGAGTTCAGTTCTTCAAATTGACTTATAAGACAAAAGTGCGACAGAACCTGCTTTTTCTCCTTGTGTCAGGCCTTTTTCCCCAGTTTATACATCATAAAGGAGGCAGTTTTAAAGCAGCCATATGCAGGATTAACAACCCTGTGAGCGTCTGAGTTGTGTGTTGCAGCCCCACACTCCTTTATTCTCCCTGTGTGGTGAGCTGATGCACGGCTTGTCTCCACCTCTCTCCCCGGAGGGACAACATGAAACCACTGTACAAACAGCAGACACAATTTCCTATATTACTGACTAAGCAGGCTCACACGCAGGACAGCTGAAACAGCTACCCGGCTCAGATACAATATAGCTGCGCGCTTCGTGGAAATTGCACCTTGTGACCCATTAAGAGAAAAAGGAGATAGGAGAACATTTTGGCACTTTGCCGGCTGTACATTTTGTTTCTCACTAAGCAAAAAAAAAAAAAAAAAGCCTGAACAAAGCCTCCCATTGAGCCACCTAACGAGACAAACATAAGAAGGATTGTTGCAGAGACCAGAAGACATGAAGTGCTTAAAAGACTTAAGGAAGGCAATGAAATAAGAACAATTATCACGCTGGGAACATGTAATTAGATCCTTTAGGGTACAAATATGTGTAACATCGATATATTTGACCATAAATCAACACGCAGGATGAATATAACGCAGTATTTAAAAAGCACATCTCCTGTTTCTTATCATATATTGTGTATTTATACGCTTTAGTCCGGCAAACAATAGTCTAATTACACTCTGTGGCCACAGCAGCAGAGAGGAGTGCGGTGAGTGAATCGCTGCCAGATGACACCGATAGATAAACCCCAGCCAGGCCTGCTAGTAGAGCGCAGAGAGCGGCAGAGAGCGGATGGATCATGGCTCTCTCCAGAGGTTTGAGGTGCTGTCAGAGGGTTTTCTCCTGGATCCCCGTGTTGATTATTACCTCCGTGGTGCTCTGGTCCTACTATGCCTACGTGTTCGAGCTGTGTCTCTGTAAGTACCGCTCAGTTTTTCTCGTTTCGGGGCTTTTCCGCCTTTGACACAGTGGCGATGGCAGCCTGCCGCACACACAGCAGTCTGTTGACAAAATCACCCCCAGCAGCAGAAGCTAACGAAGCTGTGCGGAAGTGATAACAAGGGTGTGATTTATTTGTTTGTTTATTTATAACGTCTGCTTTAAATCTGACTCGGAGCTGTCATTTACGTTGACAACGAATTTATCCTTCAATTCAAACCTTCTATTGTTGTAAATCTTAGCTGTAACTCGGCTTAATGCGTTAGCCGGTAAGTGGACTGAACCAAACGTTGTTGTGTTTCTCTGCAGTTACGCTCACCAACACTTTGGAAAAAGGTGAGTTCTGCTCTGTTTCTGCTACTAAACTGGAAATTCCCTCCATGTCGCGACGCCTCGGTGAATATGAGTGTGTGTTTGTGTCCTTAGTGGCCTATCTACTGGTGTTTCACGTTTGCTTCGTGATGTTTTCGTGGACCTACTGGAAGTCCATCTTCACCCCACCTGCTGCCCCGTGCAAGAAGGTAGAATGAAGCAAAACACGTCTGCTGAGGTGTTAATTTGATGTGTGGAGTTGTTTTCGTTCAGTGTGAGTCATGGTGTGTGTTTGTTTGCTGCAACAGTTCCAGCTGTCATACTCGGACAAGCAGAGGTATGAGATGGAGGAGAGACCAGACGCTCAGAAACAAATTCTGGTTGAAATCGCAAAGAAGCTTCCCATCTTCACTCGAGCTCAATCTGGAGGTAAATCAGATCTTTCTTGTGAGTTCCTAATCTGGTGTTGAAAACAGTGACACCAGGGGCAATTAGCCATGTGTGTGTATGCGTGTGTGTGATCCTCTACAATCAGCCAATGTATCTCTTTCATTAGTGCTGATTGCTGAGTTTCAGTTCTAGGCTGCAGGAAGTAAGCGAAGGGCGATTGTGTCTCAAATGTCGGTCTTTCAACTGGTCACCCTCTCGTCTCTAGCTATCAGGTTCTGCGACCGCTGCCAGGTACTGAAGCCCGACCGCTGTCACCACTGCTCCGTGTGTGAAACGTAAGTCAGCCGTTCCTCCCCAATCCCTTCCATTTAGAGAGATTGCTCTGGGGCGAGGAGATAGATGATGGCCAGAGGCTGCTGGGATAATTAGAAGGTGTGACTTCATGGGCACGCCTGATCATCAATCAGCGCTGGGATGTAATGAATCGGCATCAGAATGTAGTTGTAGTTCTCATGTAACTAAGCTCATTAGTGGTGATGTACTGTTATGGATGTGCCTAATAATTAAAAGTTTGAATGTTTGTTTCATATTTTAGATGCGTCTTGAAGATGGACCATCACTGTCCATGGTGAGTCATCTCTTCCTCCATCTTTGCCTCTCAGGTTCATGTAGTTAATGTCATGCCGACCCCAGAATGTCTCTTTCTTTCAGGGTGAACAACTGTGTGGGTTTCTCCAACTACAAGTTCTTCCTGCTCTTCCTCTCCTACTCCATGCTCTACTGTGTATTCATCGGCGCCACCGTCTTTCAGTATTTTCTCAAGTTCTGGGTGGTGAGTGTCACCAGAGCTCTTGTGATTGAGTCCTCTCAGGTTTGAGGTGTACAGTGTTGGCATTTCATGTGAGCAGAGAAGCTCCCCCGTCGGTCTGAGGCTCCAGCAGTTTTTCTCAGGTTTCTTATTCTCCTGTTTCTCTCTCTCTCTCTCTCCCAGAGGGACTTGCCAAATGGGCCAGCAAAGTTCCATGTGCTCTTCCTCATGTTTGTGGCGCTCATGTTCTTTGTCAGTCTCATGTTCCTGTTTGGCTATCACTGTTGGTTGGTGGCCAAAAACAGGTCAACTTTAGGTAAGAATGTCTATATTTATTGTTAGACCCTCCCTCTGGTTCCTCTGATCAAACTTCTCTCCTACGCTGTGAGAAGCTTCTCATGGCGCTTCATTGTTACATGTATTTAGGTCCTAATAAATAGAACAATGTAGAGAATGAGAGCCCTAAATTCCAAAGGGATCATCTGCTAATTCCACAGTGACAAAATGCAACAATGGAGGAAAGAGATACCTGGGGAGGTGTGGTTACAGGTTCACAAACTGAATTTACCCCTCCTTAACTACCTGAGAGATCTCTGTTGGGAGGAACCTGATCCAGTTCCATAAAGCTTCCAGGAAGAAATCTAAACTGACTGGGTCCTGGTACCCAGGATGGAGGGAGTGTGGACCGGGTGGCCCAAAGGTTCCTTACATACTAAACTCTCAAAGCAACAACTAAATGAATAAACTTTACCTGCGTACTAAACCGTACATGTCCAGGTCAGCAGATCAGCTCAGAGCCACTTCATGTCTATTTCCTGTTTTCAAATGACAAGGTAAACATTCCGACCCTGCCCTGCTCCTTACCTTTTTTCCAGAGGCCTTCTCGGCTCCAATTTTTGTCGGCGGCCCAGACAGAAATGGCTTCAACGTTGGCATCCGCAGAAACCTACACCAGGTATTTGGAGAGGATAGAAGACTGTGGTTCATCCCCGTCCTCACGAGGTGAGTCTGCTTGCTTTTCAGGTCGTTCTACGTCTGAACGAGGTCACGGAAGACTGACGGTGTTAATTTATAAGCGGTTGCATTTGAGAGATATTTGGCATTCACTTACCCTCACATTGAAGCGTTCTGAGAATATCTAACTAAACTTCTAGCCTCATGTGGAGCAGCTTTTTCGAGGGTTTTTCCAACATTTTTAGCACAGTGATCCGTAAGGTCCAATCCAAAGCCCTGCAGACCGGAGACGTGAGCGCCAAATATGTCCAGAATGCTCCAAGAGTGTATTTTCAACACTTAATTAGTCTGCGGGGATCTCTGTTACGCATCTGCTGTCTTGAAGCTCTGAGTCAGTACCTTAGTCTTCAGCTATTATGTTGAAACAAACAGAAAGACTATAATCCTTTCAAATATTAAGAATATGGAGAAACAGTTGATTTGTAGCAAGCTAATGATGAGTAGGGGTTGTTTTAAGTGAAGGACCGGATCAGTGTCAAGTCTTGGTGATGGTCTCGGTTCCTTTGCGAGCCTCCGTCTTATTTTAGGCAAATTTTCTTTTCAGCCAAGGGAACGGCCACTTCTTCCCCTTGAAGAATCGGAGTGAATCCCAGAATCCCTTGTTAGCGAGCGAGGAGATATGGGAGGAGTCGGATGAGGAGTCAGAGGAAGGAAGCTTGGGTGAGTCGCTAACCACTCAGGGTTTCACCACAAAATATACATTACACTGCAAACACTATAATGACTCAAACGTGTAAAACCTCAATAAGCAGCCTCGTTAAAGAGGTCATTAAGCTAATTAAGACAAAGCACTTGAGGGTTCAGTCACAACACACAGCTGTCCTGGTGGATCACATTAGACGAGAGAGCAAGAGTGTCTGGAAACTGTTTTTAATTGAACGTGATTTCATGGAGGTCTGGCAAAACCACATTAGGACAAACAGCAGTGGCTTCGCCCTGAGAGGACATCCGTGACAAACAGATCACACAGTATCACTATCATCTTCAGGGGAATAAGAGAAGGTTCAACAGGTTTATCAGGAGATTCGAGTTGTGATGTGTAATCTCCTGTTAGTTTTCTTTCCCCTGATAGCATATCAAGAGTATGTTGACCTCAGTAAACACCAAGCAGAGAGCTCCACCCTTTGAATAACGTTTAATACCACGCAGATTCAGAATATACACACAGGATGTTTAGATGTGGTGTGTTCAGGGACATATGGGGACACGTCTCTCTCTCTCCCCTTAGTGTTCTGCTACCATCTGGTGGTCACATGACTCATAACTGCTGCGTGAACTGAATCTCTTCTAAGAAAAACCTCAAAATCTTGCTTGTTTGTTTGCTAAAAGTTGTTTTTCTTCATTCCAGTTGAGGACCGAGACCCCTCCGTTACCATAGAGATGGAGGAATAGAAGGAGGGGGGATTTTACATGCACGGACAATTTACACTGGTACAGAGGATGTCAATTCTGTATTGCACACGCTGTGTACCACCAGGCAGATGCATTCCAGATGATCAGACACATAGAATGAATCCTGAAGAGGGCCAAACGTGGAGAAAACCTGCAGCTTCTTTTGTTATTGACACTTTTTATTTACCCCGGATGTTCCACCTTTATGTACGAAGAGAAGGAGACGCACAGACAACCAGCAGTGCCCAACGGTGACGGGCAGCTTCCATTAGATTAGGGGGGGAGAAAACAAAACAAAAGCCCGTCAAATATCAGCGCCCTGGTTCTTATCTGCCCCTCTGGTTGTTTGTGTCAAAGCTTTGGTCACTGTGAGATTCTAGGAGAAGCTTCTGTCTAGTCACTGTACCACACACACAGCAGACGGCTCTTTCTGTTCTTACACAGGCTGTGAAGTTACAGGCTGTACCTCAGCTTGCACGGCGGTGTTTAATTTGACTTCACATGCGTAAGAGCTCCACATGTGGGGGGTGGAGGGCAATTAAACGCTCTCAGGCAGAACAGCCAACATGAGAGCAGCAGTACACCCATGTCTGTGTTTCACTTTCTTATTTATTTCTTAAAGGTAGCTGTATATATGGTGACTGATCTTCATCCACTGGTTGGTCGAGGTCAGTAGTTTTCTGTAATATGAATTTTTTTTTCTACCCATGTGTATTCACAAAATTAATACCAATGAAAATCGTTCTACTTGTGGAGACTGTGTAGTTCGTAGACGTGAGTGTGTGAGCGTCCAGTCTCAGCCAGTGGACTGCAAACCATTCTGCTGTCACTTAGTGCAGACATTTCTGAAATACTAGAGGAAGGTTGTGCCTTTCTCAGAGCAGAGAGCAGACGATGACTCCACTATGCTGGGCCGGCCAAATCTAATGCTGCTCGTGTCTGAGAAACATCCTTCACATATTAAACCTGTATGTCCTACGTGTGTTCTTTTAATCTGAAGAATCTGAGGAATGACTGTCTGAAAGCACGTGGAGAGGAATGATGTGGGTGTGAAGTGTCTCATGTGGTCCTGTGTCTATTTATTGTGGTAACATTCTGCTTTTTTCCCTGTGTATTGAGTTTACTGATTCATAACTGCCTCTGTCAGTGTTTGTATATTTTGCTCCAATATCAAGTGGCAGTTAAAATAACTATTGTAACAGTGTGCATTTATCAAATATTGGGACGTTTATTTAACATGGGAAGACAAATTATACCCGGTCCATATATTTTACATTACAGATTTGTAAACAGGCATACAATGGAGTGTGTGACTGTGACGTTTTCCTTTTTGGTACCTCTGAACTGTTAAACATACAGATGTCATTTCATTTACTGTTCTGTCAAATATAAATTCTTTATTGATCCATCAGTGGACGTTACATGCTAAATAAAATGATCCAAGTGAAATCCTTTGCAATGATGATGCATCATCATTTCCCCTCTTTAACATGAGTACACACAGCAAAAAAAGAAATACAGTGGATCATATGATCAGCCATTTTAGAGGCATTGGAAATGAACCAGTATCAGTATTTGGCACGGCAAAGAAAACACTTCAATAACGGAGAGAAATATTCCTTTAAACAGTTGTCAGATGGCGTTCCTCAGTTTGTCTTTGTTTAGTCTGTGCCAAAATATCTCTGTCCGAAATGTGTTGGAGCCACTGGATGCACCTCTGTGGTCAAAATGGTGATGTCGGGGAACTCCTGGATGATTGATTTGGCTCCTAGGAGGAAAGAAAATGTCTGTTAAGATTGGATGAATTGATTTAGATGTCCTGTAAACCTCATGGAGCTCAGCTGCTATAAATAGTTGGAGTTACCAACCACAGATTTACTCATTTCCTCTGCTTTGGGTTTAGAGGTCCCATATAATTAACTTTAAGGTGCAGCCTGTCCAGTGTCATTCTTTGACAGACATCACAAAAAGCAACTAAAAGCAATTAACAAAGTAATCCTACATGTGGACAGTAGACCATATGTGTTCGTTAACACTTAACCAATTACTCTGCGGCGAAGGCGGACAAGTCCTGAACAAGCTGCAGTGGTGTGCAGATGTTACACATCTGTAGGAGCGGGGGCTTTTGAAAACATTGCAGATGGTGACAGCTCACAAAACTGAATTAATAATAATAATTTCACATCTAAACTAACGCACCGAACATTCAGAATGTTTTTAACTAATTGTGAAAAATGACAATCAATCAAATACAGAGACCTCTAGTGGCAGTGACAGCGTGACTATGCTGAGGCTAAATCCTGCTGCAGTTTCTTCTGAGGACTCTGCTTTTGTGTTTAAGAGACATGACCTGACCCTGACAACACAGGGTTAAAACCATCCTGACACTGCAGCTAAGCAAACAGCTGATACAGCAACAGCACCGTGATTTTCTCCCAATGTATCTGCACTAACTCACGCAGCTCCTACTTTGAGCCGTAGCGGCAACAATGCTTCATATGTAAAGTATGTCCTGGCGGGGCAGTAGAGGGGAAATCATGAACCACCTGACAACACTAACGGCGGCGTTTCCTCTAAATCGCCTCAGATTTACTCGAGGAAGATTTTCCCTAAAAGAAATAGCGTCTTTCTCCACTCATTTAAGAGCACCGACAGCCTGCGCTCGGCTGAACTGCTGAGTGAAACGGGCCGCCGGGAACAATCTAAGGGCTAAACAAGTAAAGTGGTGATGAGTCGGTGCTGCGGCGAGAGGTCTGTAGTGGTTTACGGTACCGTGAGGTGTGGAGAAGAGGCTCAGGAGGATGATATGTTTGGGCTGGACTCCGTGTTCTATCAGCACTTTCACTGCTTCAATCACAGTGTTCCCTGTACCTGCAGACACAAGAAGGAAGAGCACAAAGCTGAAGTGTTACAAATTAGACATCACTATCAACATACTTTACACTTCTTCAACATGTCATTTTTTAAAACTGAGCGCAGGGGAAAAAGTACCACAGTGCAACACCGGGGCACCAAATGCTATTAAGAGACAATTTGTGTTGACCCTGGTTCTCTTCTTCAGCAGCTTTGGTGGCCGTCTCCCCAGCAGCGTATAATTTCCCCCGCCAGAGCTGTAATTAGCAGAAGAGTGTAAATGGGCCTGCCTGATGCGGAAATGCGGCGCTGGTGGTGAAGGTCAACCACCAGCCATTCACAAAATTAGTATATCTGCTCAACTACTTTTACATTAGCACAAAAATGATATCTAACGGTACTTGTGCGCGACTGGAAAGAGGGAAATTGGACTTGGAGCAGCGGCGTTGTGCGCCCGAGCCGCTTGAGTACTTACTGAGGATGGGGTACATGAGCAGCACTTTCCTCCTGTACACATCTGGGGGGAACTTGGCGTAGTAGACCTTTGCTTTCTGTGTCTCCTCGTCGCTCTGGATGAGGATCTTGCCGATGCGGATGGAGCGGCAGCAGTCCCTCAGGCCCTGCTCCATGGCCTCACCTGTGAGGAGACACGGTGGCCGATAAAAACTTTACAGGCTTCCATCCATTATGCCCGCTTGTAGCCGGACAGGGAATAACTGCACTGATACAACTGGGTTATAGCTCTTCGGCCACAAAATAATATTGTTGCCGTTCTTAATGTTTTGTGGTATGTTGTTAAAGTACAGAACATCTTTTATTTTACATCCCAGGCGGGCCAGGGCGGGGTTGTGTGACTGTGGGGTTGTGTGGGGTTTCTTGTTGGGCTGTCCTCTCTTTGTTTCCTTTCTGTTTCTCTCCTCTCTCTATCACAACCTATGATGCCATTTGTACTAGCCTACATTACATATTTACCCTATGACATCATTGCAATTCCAATCTATTTGTACTCTACCTCAGGGTATACGTTTAAAGTTTAACAACAACAATAGTAGTGATAATACAACCTTCCTTCTTTCTCTCTCTCTCTCTCCTCTTTCTATATAAAAAAATGATCTCCAAAATATCCTACACCTGTATGCGCAATGTCATGTACAATGTTTGCTTCAATAAAAACAAATTGCGAAAAAAAAGCAAAAAGTACAGCACATTGTAGTTCACTCATGCTTTCTAATAGATTTGTTTCGTCTCTGTTCGTTGCATTTTAACGGACAGGACGCTGATTCAGACTGACTCATAACGACGTCACAATCCAAACTGCCTACAGGCGACACAATCATCCTCACATCTGCATCCTCTCCTGTTTTTAACCCGCCCGTTCCCATTCCAGGGTAGTTGTTTTTAGATCTGGCCAAACTGGAAGAGCCGTCATATTTCTGAAAATGTCAGCGCATGTGGGGACGGCTCCAAGGCTAGTCAGGACATGTGTCTGGATGGCTCAGACTTAACAAGTGTTGGTAACGGGCACAAACAGTGATTTGGCTCACGGCGGGGATTTCCGTCCAAAATTTGTCTGGGATGGGAAAAGTGAAAGTCTGGGGTGTCTGAGGCTGGCACCGTGGGGAGACACGCTGAGGTACGGGCGGCACAGAAATGGAGCTTGTTCGAAGAAGATTTGTAGTGTAGAACATCTCTGTATTCAAAAAAAGGGCATGCAGACCTTGAGAGAAGTGAACGGCCATGTAGACTATTAAATGAGAAGAAAGCTTCCCTGGTGGAAATCAATGAGACACCACTAATATGCTTGCTTGCTTGCTCAGACTCTGGGAGGAGAGTTAAGAGTTACTGCGTGTGGTTGTATCCGGCGTTTCCTTCTACTGTCCTGTCTGCCTTCCTGCAAACTTCCATTTATCAGTCGCTCTGTATTTTGCAGCACAATACAAACCTTGCATTAACAATAAGACTGCAACATTATCTAACGTCTCCATATATCCCAGAGGGAGAGGGGTAGACGGGGGGAGACGTGGGAAAACTTCAGCTGACTCTGCTGCCTTCAGAGAGCGCACACACACACAAACTGTAGAAGTACAGAATGTTTCTGTCTTAACTGCCTGGTGCGACAGGGTTCTACTGTATTCGTTAGTATTCAAATGATCAGTCAATTTCACAGAGAGAAAAGAAACTGTCGGCTGGTAGGAAAGGGGACGATCCAGCGCTCACAATGGCCTTTTCCTGGTGAATCAGGGCCTGAGCAGAATGTATAGTCTGCACAAAATTACATATGCAAAGGGAGTCATAACACATAGGCGTACAAAAGGAGGGACTCTAATTTGCCCCGGTGAGCTACGGCAGGTTTCACTTACCGCTCCTCATAATGCTGACTCCACAGTTGCCTCTTTCGAACTTGACACCTTCATACTTGTACCCTGAGGGGAAGGACATTTAGCAGAGAACAGTCAGAATGTAGCTGAACATTCTGACTCAGTTATATATGTGGGAGGTAGGAAGCGAGGGAGGAAGCGCCGGCAATTATTTTGTGGATGTACGTTAAACGTTAGGCATTATTCACCCTGGTGCTCAGAGCTTTACGCCAAACTCTGCATTTTATTTAAAACCCCAAACTTGGGGGAAGTGATCCTCACCAGTTGGCGTGGTCACAGTGCACTCTGAGTAGGGGAGCTGATTCAAACCCTCCTCCACCACCAGTCTGATCTGTGGGATGAAATGACAGCAGCATGTAGCTCCAGAACCCACACACACACACGTTCACAGTATGCAGTGATGGATGTGATGATCTTACCAGTCGATCAGCACAAAACACAAAATCTCCTCTGCTGGTTGTCCTGAAAATAGGAAGAGAAATTCAGAGCAGAATTGTCTGCACGCTGTCCTCGTTTCTAAAGCTTTTCAAAGGAAGAAGAGGATTTATTGTGTTTAGAATTAGTTACAAATGCAACTGGGTGACTGTTTTGTTGTGCTTCAAGTGGTCTCATACTTCTGCCTCAGTGTTTTTCAGAGGTTATATAAAAACACCAAATGACCTTCGACCCCTTTCGGTGGACTCATAAAGAAACTGTTTCCAAAGATTTGTGCAATGTGAAAACAAAGAGGCCCCATTTTGTTTTGCGTTTCAGTATAAAGTTAAAGGAGCTCAAGGTTTGCTATACAAACTTAACAACAACAGGTTTCAGCTTTCATCAACGCCCAAAACAGACCTGAGTCCTCTGGTTGATCACTTGCAGCTGGTTCCCCTTTTAGCGCCACTTTAGCGAACTGGGTTTGGTTCAAACAACTATACAGTGTTCATGGACTTATAACAATGTAATCCAACTATATTAGATGTTTACAGCATGAGGAGATGTCAGTATGAACTCATTTCATTACTTTCATTGTGTATATTATGATCGTAAACGTATCTAGGTTGTACAAAGGCCGCGCAGAAATATGATACGAGTGACGTGGAGATATCAGCGTCTCGTATGATGGCTTCCATGTCCAAAAGAAAGACTTGGGACTCACTTGTCTCTGATTATGGTCTGTAATTCTCGGATCTGGTCGTTGAGCGGCAGCAGTTTGAGTTGCGGGCCCAGGTCCTCTTGGCTGTCGAGTTGTTGTTGTTGTGTGCTGCTTGTGGAATCTGCTGCTTCACAGTTCGACAGCACGGCAGCCGCACTGTCGCTGCCGCTGCTACCGCTACTGCTGCTGTTGTTTGCAAAGCGGACCTGCTTCATCGGGTGCTCCTGTCCGCTAGACACGCTGTTCAGTTGTTGATTATGGCATGGCATCCTGAGTCCAATGCGGTGGCAACACAGACGACCGAGTTCTCGCGTTTTTACTGCTGCTCGAAAGCCCAAAGTCCGAGTAGTTGCCGGTAACTTGGTCTTGGTTTGACCTACTTAGTTGCGGCTACACCCTGGCTGACAAAGGGAAGCAGCCACACAACGGGGTTTCCCTTTACTTCGACACTTGTTTTCAGGTCAAAGTACGATTCCCAAATCCACACAACAGCCGTATAAGGAAAATACTGTAGGACCGCGTTCACAAACCAACAGCGGCACAGTAACGCCGTGTTAAAAACATAGAAAGAATGGCTGATATTTCCCAAAACGTGCCAGTCCGGTAGAGTAGCTACCTTGCTAGCTGTGACACTGACAGCGCGGCAGAAGGCCGGAAGTGACGCAGCCGGCGTCTTGCCGATTCGTCTTCCTGCTTCGTCAACATGGCGCCGATGTTAGTCCCGCTGAAATGTGGGTTTTACTTCCAAAGACGGAAAATAGCGCTTCTGCTTCGACACACGAGTTCATGTCACGTCTGGAGTCAAAGTCGACACGAAAGGAGGACGGAACATAAACGCCAAAGTTCATATCTGGTGAGTGGCGACGCGTTTGGTGGGGAAAGGACGCGGTGTGTTTTTGGTCGACCACGCAAGGACAGAGACGGGGGAGTGTTTGCCAACTAGTTTCCAAAGTTCATTCAGAGCACCAGAGAAACATTATGACGGGTGACAATTTGTCTCGTATATTCTCCTAAGTGTCCTCATAGTTGCGTCACTCAGGTGCTTAGCTAAGCTGTTATCTGGTTTAATAACAAGTTACTGTCGAGTTAGATAAAACTCGCTCACACACACACACGCACATAATGGCAGACATTTCGAACATGTTTAATTGTCACCTCTAACATGAATTGGCTTCAATTTGTTATGTGTTCACACTCTTTCTATGTCGCTGGCCCCGGTCACATGTCAGTAGATAAGTGTGCGTGTTAGTTTGTGTGTGTGTGTGTTTGTTTGTTTTGTGTGTGTGTCCCACCCGGTGGAGCCTCTCAGTTAGTCAGTTATCACTCTTATCACCTCCTCACATGTCTCTCTTTGTTTGGTTAGTTCAGTCCTTCTCCTAGTTGCCTGTGTACGCAGTTACACCGCAGTTAACCGGTGATGTCGTTACCTAACGCATTACATTACATTACATTACGATCATTTGGCGGACGCTTTTATCCAAAGCGACTTACATTACATTATATTACCACCCTTCGCAGAGGGGGGAGCACTTGAGGGTTCGGTGCCTTGCTCAGAGGTACCTCGGCAGGGACTCGAACCGGCAACCCTCCGGTTCTTAAGTGGAAGCTCTACCCACTCGACTACTGCCATCCCTAACGCTTCAGTGATTAAACTGAGTGATGACAGAGGTCGAATACTTTGTTGTTGTCTTGTCATGAAACGCTTTAATACCAGATCACCACCAGTATGCAAACTGCACTGAGGCAGATCGCCAAAACCTCAAAAGTACTGTTAAAACAGCAGGAAAAATAATTGGACTTCCCCTGCCCTCTCTGGAGGACATTTTTAAGCCTCGTTGTCTCCGCAGGGCCAACACCATCCTGAAAGATGCATCCCACCCTTGTAACTCCCTGTTCTGTCTGTTACCCTCTGGAAGGCGATACAGATCACTGAACAGGCGTGCACCACCAGACTGAAAAACAGCTTCTTTGTAAGGGCCATAAGTGAACTCAACAAAACCAAACATTAGACAAGTTAGCACCCCAAAAGTCAATTGCAATATTGGGACATATTGGGACATATTGGGCATCTTGGACATATTGGGCATCTTGAGCTATGGTCATCTTCAGCTATGATGTCATGTGATGTCATATGGGACATGTGATGGGGTGTCTGTGATGCCATGTGATGTTGTGATGTCATGATGTCATGTGGGATGTCGTGATATCATGTGATGCCATATGTCATATGGGATGTCATGTGATGTCATGTCATGAATGGAACTGTGTGTTGTTTATTTATTGTTATTTATTATTTATTTATAGTTGTTTATTTATAGTTTATTGCTGTTTATTTATTACTGTTCAAAGATTCAGGCACAGCACAAAAGCATTTTGTTGTATTATCATGTACAATGACAATAAACGCTTTTCTAATCTATTCTAACAGGAAATAGGCGGTCAAAATATTCAGTAAATTATGGGAGAGTTACTACTTCATCTGTAAGCATCTGATATCATATCAACATGACGATGAGCATACAGGAAAAGCAAAACAGAAACAGAAACAGGATGAAGAAAAGAAACAAGAACAATAATGAGATATGTGCCTATGGTAAAGGAGACAAAGCACGCTCATAATGTGTTTCTAAACAGAATACAGTTCAGTAGTTTCCTGTCAGCAGGCTGTAGGTTTTTGTAATTTAAGTGTGGGTTCTGAAAGGTTAAGTTGTTTTGTAGTAATAATGACATTTCATGACATTCAAAGGTCTCTGTCTTATTAAAAAGCTCATTTGAAAGTCATGTTACCATATTTGATAAGTGACAATCCCCTTCGGTAGGCAAGACACTTTCTGCTCATCTCTGTGTTTCCAAGACCACAGATCACAACATCAATTATACATGTGTATGAATATGTATCCATGTAATTTACTGTTGCTAGTAAGGTAGCGGAGGCAGTGGCTCAGTTCCCGCTTGGGAACCGGAGGGTGGCCGGTTCAAGCCCCTGCCGAGGTGCCCCATGAGCAAGGCACCGAACCCTCAATTGCTCCCCCCTCTGCGAAGGGTGGTAATGTAATGTAAGTCGCTTTGGATAAAAGCGTCTGCCAAATGATCGTAATGTAATGTAATGTAATGTAAGGTTTCATTCCAAACTTAAGAGTGAAGTATGTTTTGGTTGTGAATTCTCAAGCTGTGTTGTGAAAATTGAGTCATAGTAAAAAATGCTTTGAGTGGCATAATTCCTCAATTATATCAGAGGGAGATATTAAAAACTGAGATCAGATGATACAGGTAAACTATTGTATTCTTCAATTTATTTTCATGTACCTCCTCATTAGTTTCTTTGTATTCCCACTTGATTAAGATTCCAAAACTAATAGAATCACCTGAGGATCATTATTTTGCAGTCACTAGTTTCACATTTCTACTCTGCAGGTGTTGTAGATTGCGAAATACCCAAAATATGTGGGGTAACATTTTTCACATGAATAATTATAATTAATGATTGGATGTAATTTCCTTTGCACCTGATGGTTCATTAAAACACCCAGAAACATAAGATATTGCTCAGCAGGCACGGCATAAAAATCATTTCATATGTTTCAGCTGAGTACCAGTCCACACCTGCGGACAGCTTCATGGAGTGTGAACGGGAACGAGAACTGTCGGCGGATTTTGGAAGCAGCCAAAGTAAGTAACATTGTTAGACGCATCGCATGCTTGTTTAAGAAGAGTCCTGAAATCCAGGCTTTGTTAGGAAAAAACAAATCTCACTGTATCTCATGATTTGTGTGAGCTAAATAAATTTCCAGTTATTATCTCAAGTTGTTCCAGCCACATGTTAATGTGTCGTCGTCATCAGGTGTGTGTTGTTCATTTGTTTCCACAGCATTTGCAGGTGACAGACAAACGAACGTGCTGGCACGGAAATGCTGGAGGAAAGCTGAATGCAGATCCAAAGAATGTGGTGAGTAGAACCAAACCAAATGTGTATCTGCGTGTAAATCCTCACATAGACAAAAGAAGATTTTAACTAGCAAGTGTTTACAGCTCTATTTATTAATAAGCTGCCATAACAGCATAACTGACCTACATCTAAACTGTCTCCTCTGTAGTTTTCCTATTTTTAGCATTACATTTTGTAAAGGATGAGTGATTGACTCATTAGTAATTATATTTTATGCCATAACATGCATATAACAAACTGTAATCAAGATAGTTGAACTGACCTTCATCATCCATGAACTGGTGACTTTACATATGATACAGCAACTGTCACATGTGCATCCAACTGTTAATGTTAATCCTCTCCAGAGTCCAGAGTCTCATACTGCTTGATTGTATTTAATTAAAGGCAGGTGCTGGCCACAACTTTGCTTTTAATTTGCTTGGTGGCGCTGCCATACAGCAGCATTGTAACATGGTGCCACCATATTGAGTGGATTAGAGGAATTACTGTATATTCTTTGGCCTCTGCAAAGTCCCTCTGGCAGGTGTGTGGTGGAGCATGGGTAAACAGCCATGTTGGCACCGCTGGGCTCTCAACCTCAGCTGGGATGACAGCCCAGATCCCCCGGGATTTGTAGTGTCAAGTTAGTTCCATGGGTCCACCTGGAGACTCTGCTGTCATTGCTTCTCCCAGATCTCCCAAGGGATACCCTTTGACATTTGATGTTCCGCGTGTGTGCCCAGAGAGCCCGACTTATGCAGTTGTGATTGCCACACTAAATGCAAAAGCCAACATTGCTTGCCAATATTGACATACTGATCCTGGTTAGGAAATGATGGTAAATACTGTTATGCTTTCTTTTACAGGTCACACTTGTGTGTCAAACAAAGTAAGCTGTGTGAGCTAAAACAGGCTTTGCTTTTGTTTCCCCCTAACAGTTGAAGGAAGTGAATTCAGCCCAGATTCTGTCTGCCATGCTCACTTATGTGTGGCCCAAGGACAGACCAGACCTGCGAGCCCGTGTTGCTCTCTCTCTGGCCCTCCTCGCAGGAGCCAAGGTACGCTTAGAGACTGTTTTTCTGTTGTTTTTACATTTTTACAGAGAAAATTAAGCATTCATGGCCTCTGTGTCTCAGTCAGAATTATAAATGTAGATGAAAGGTTGAACTATCAGCTTTTTATAGCTCTGTCCGTCAGTGAAAATTCTCCCTTCATAGGTATGCAGTTGTTCTGACAGTTCTGACTGTTACTTTGTTGATGTCATGTGGGCCAGCGTCACTCCCATAACGTTTAACTGTGTGCTGTGCAGTCTTTGCTCATTATCCATTTCTACAATTTCAAGTTAATCAAATTCATTTAATTAGCATTATTGACAGTCAGATTCTCCTTCATGATGATCTCATTCTCTGTGGTAAAACGTTTGGACAGGTTTTTTTCCCCAACCAGACAGGTGGTAAATTAACACCAGTCACCAGCCAAATGCTGTTACATTTTAAATCTGTGAACTGTATTGGCAACGATGGTTGGTGTTAGTGTTTCCCATTCACACACACACACACACACACACACACACACACACACACACACACACACACACACACACACACACACACACACACACACACACACATTTCACCACTCTTACAAAGATTTCTGTCTTAATAAAATAAATCTCTTGTTGCTTTATGGCAGCTAGTGAAAGAGAAGCCCTGGTTTCCTAGCTGTTGTCTCTTTTTCCAGTTTAGCATAAACATACACACGCTGGATCCCAAACCCTCAGGAACAGCACTGAGCTGTGCTGTGACTTCTATGTGTTATGCATAATGTGTTATGCATCTGGGGACCCAGAGAGACTTGTGCACTTATATTGTTTAAGAAACCATTCACAGTTCATTCTTGGTGTATATTAATATAGAACCATCAGGACATTTTATTCACTCTTATTCATTTGTTAGGTGAGTCAGTCACCTCAAACAGAGAAAAGCACCAATGTGCAGTATTTCTTGGCTCTGCTGCAGCAAGTGGGCGAAACTTGCACTAGTTGAGGAGCTTTCATGAATGAATTGGCCACAATGTTTGGATTCCTCATTCCTCATCCATGTTAATACATCCATGTTGAATCCCAATCCATGGACTGAAAGTGCACAAACTCAAAGTGCACATCTCAAGACTGAATACATCAGACACAAGCCAACAAGGCTGTTAGGAATGTGTTATTCCGTTAATATTGCTTGTGTATTATTGAACTACTCATCACTAATTTCTCTGTATTCTGCTCGCAGCAGTCAGCTGCAGCTTCACTCCCGTCCCCACTCCCAGCTTTTGTTTTTGTTTTTTTTGTCTGACACATTAATGCTTGTTTGGAAATGCACTGTGGTTGGCAACAACTCAAATACCATTTCCACATCTCTAACTGCTTTTTGTGTAAACACTGCATCAGTACGCACACAGCACAGCACAGCACAGAGCTGCAGATGTGTTTGGGAGTTATGATGATTTGTCATTTGGATTCAATTAGAGTCAAGTACTTTTTGATCCCACTGCTGTTCTATAAAGATGTGCTGGTCCATTTCAGCCTTTGCTCAGAAGTGCAGTAGTATCCATAGTGAGGCAGTGAGCTCACTGCAGTTCTGGCACTCCTCCACTGTATATTTTACAAACTTGCATGGGGATTAAAAAGGTTACTGACAGTTGTTGTAAAGCCAGCAATATAAAGTATCTGTGAGGGCTCTCAGTCATCTAGGTCCTGGCATCCAAGGAAAGGGAATCTAAGGCAGCGGGACTTGCTGATAAATTGTATAAATGAAAGTGAAAACACTTCAATTGAAGTATAATGTGTATCATGTATTTCTCTCACTTTCGTAATGTTGAAATCCAACATGAGTGGTGAAGTATCGGGTCTCCTCCCCAATTAATCGTTTTAATGATTAATTGATTGATTGATTAGGGATTGGCAGCTGGGTGGCTGTTTGGTTGAGCACTACTGCCTCACCGCATGAAGGAGGGTTTGAATTCTGCTCAGAGCTCGGACAGACTAATTAGTCTTTCTCTCATTTAGTGCTGGACAGGTAACACATAGTGTGTTCATTAGAGCTTCTTTGCTGGAAATGTCTGTGTACAGTAATTTAGCTTTGTACAAACCGTTGGAAGTGTAACAGAGTCGCGAGTTTACAAAAGGAAAACTGAAACAATGAGCTAAAAGCAGCTAAATGTCATTAAGTACTGCAGAACTGGATAATAATTCTGATTTACATTCTAAAGAGGTGCTTGATTTAATGTTAATATCAGAAATGCAATCTATAATGGCATATATACATAGTTCATGCAGCCCAATCAGTGATGTCATGCAAATCTATTTTGGAAATCTCAGAAGAGTATATTCATTTGAAATACACTTTAAATAAGTGATTGCAAACATTAGTCAGTGTGTGATGTATTCCCTCTTCCTTTGTTGATGGTCTCTAATTTACACCCTGGAAAACAATCACAGGTTCACAGCTCCTAAATAAGCACGCCCTGCTGTTGCTCAGCATGGCTCCCTCTAGTGTGTGCTAAGGAGGAGAGAACTGGCGCACAAGGCAATCTTCTTCTCCTTCAATTTTCACTGCTTGGCTGGTGGTAGCCTACTTTCAGTTGCAACCGCTCCAGCTGTGAGGAGACAATTTATACATCTACAGAATATCTTTGTGGGTCTAATGCGCCACACCTCAGCATACCAGGTAGTTTCATTTCAGATAATTGATCATTTTGAATGTCTTGTTTTCCTGATGCCTGCTTCTCTTCCACTATAAATACGCCTGAAGGCCCTCCTTCACTACACCACTCAATATCTCCGTTATGAGATCGCATATCACCAGGTACAGGTTGACATGGTGTGGGTTTTAATCTCCAGTATTGGCTGTAAATGGATGACCAGAGTACATTAAACCTTATCATGTATTTGTGTTCAAATGGAGGACATGTTTTGGTCCAGCGGTGGTAGACTCGGGCTATTTCTGTGTCATGTTCTGTTGTCTTGGTAGCAAAGTGGCAGATATTGTTATGTCTGGAGGGTCTCGGAGCACTTCTGTTGTTTGAGTGTAACGTCCGCGTGTATAAAGTGACAACCCAGCAGATGTAGATTCTACATTATAAATGGGGCATTGTTGTGTTTCCTCTAAAATCAGGAGGATCAAAATGGATGAATCCTTCTCATGCATTATTTCATTGAAAATCTACTATGCAGAATTAAACCGGGGCAAAGGCACAAAGGAATCTTTAAAACAGACCTCCCCAGTCTTTCTGGGGTTGAGAGGTTGAAATGAAATGGGCTCCAAATGAAAATGCTTTCCTCTGTGCCGCTGTGTTCTCTGGCTGTCCTAATGTGCTGCGGACCGCCTAGCCTGAGTCACACAGCTGTCCCCGTGCTTTTAATTAGCTCTAATAACCATTTCAATTCCATTAGCAGGAACCATCAGCCACCTCGCAAGCACCAGCACCAGCACCACCAGTCAGGAAGACTACACACACACACATACGCACACACATGCATGCATGCTCATACACCAGCCCGCACATGCAATAGATCCTGTGTGCATTTATGCAGCAGAGGAAAGCTACCTTACTGCTCTGACATGATGCTTGTCCCATTTTCCTCTGCCTGGATGGAGCATCAAAATGGAACTGTGTCTCACTGAACTTGTGTCTGTCTAATGGGCAATTTGAAACAGTTTGCCTTCTTTTTTTTCTCCCTCACCCTCCTCGTCTCTAACTGTTTTCTCTCTCTCTCTCTCTCTCTCTCTCTCTCTCTCTCTCTCTCTCTCTCTCTCTCTCTCTCTCTCTCTGCCCTCCCAGATCACCAATGTGACGGTGCCCTTCATGTTTAAGTATGCGGTGGACGAGCTTAACCAGATGTCGGGACACATGCTGAACCTGAGTGACGCGCCAAGCACTGTGGCTACCATGGCAACGGCCGTGCTGATTGGCTGTGAGTCCCAGACTTGTGTTGCCCTGGCAGGTGCCGCACTCATCAGATGGGACTGTGGGACTGCCTATTATCTACAGGCTGACCTTTCCCAACACATTCATATCAATGCCGCTCTGCAACCTCCACATTTTCCTCCCGGTGTTCACATAATGTCCTCCTCTCCGCGTCACTTCTCTTCTGTTAATCCAGACAGCCCACTTGTGAGCGCTTAGGACATCTCAGTATGTTTCCTCTGTGCTCCCAAGGCAAACAGACTTAGATGTACTTCTAAAGCGTGGTGAAATGGATTTGATAGATCGTCTTGGTTGCAGATTTTCTTTGTACGTCTCACAAGTGCACATCTCTTTACTCCTTTGTCCACCTGGATGTCAGGAAGTGCAAGAGGGGTCAAGGGTGAGATGTTGTGTGAATGGTATATTCGGCAGACTTCTTTTGCTGAGATGCTGATGAAAGGAAAAGGGAGAAATACACAAATGTACTGTATATTATGAAACTGGCACCCACTGTATGTCAGTCTGAGCAAGATCAGCATGGATGCGCGGTACTCTTAGACCCATCGCCACTTATTTTAATGAGCCCACTTAGGTCTTGCACACTAATGCCGTCTGCGGGAATAATTGGAGCACATGAACATAACTGTGGACAGGATGAATTAGGATGACGAGTAAGAATGAAGAAGATGCTCTTGCAGAATCAAACCGCGTTCTTTGTTCCTCATTTGCGGCGCTTGTGGCCTGACGCGTCCAGGCCGGCGGTGACGGGTGTAATTTGGCTGAAAAGGTTGCTTCACTGTTCATCCTACCTTGTCAGATGTGGACACATTGTTCATTAGATGAGCATTTCTATTTAACGCCACATTACAGCGCCATGAAGACAGGCAGACAGAGCTATTATTACCCCGCCTCTGGTCTCCGCAGACGAGTCCTGTGTTCACACAAGTCGGTGGAATCGCCCAGAAGAAGGCCATGTGTCATTCTAACCGAGATTAATATTAATTTGTGGCAGTCGTCTCGGCCTTCTTCGCGTATAACAGTTCATATAAAAGCTCTGCGGGATGGAATGATGGTGTTGATTTTATTGTGTAGCCGAACCCCTAATTGAACTTCTTTGGCTGCATTTCATAAAGCTTTCTTCAATAAAGTAAAAATGCAGCAAATAAAGGCTGCGTGACATCCCGCTTCACCTTATAGATCAGCCGCAGAAGGTCCTGACCCTGGCAGTGGGGAAGAATGAAGCTCGCTCGGTGACAACTGTCTTTTCATTCGCTGACACTCTTATTAAAACCTCCTCCCCCCTCTTCTAGTATTCCACTCACACACAGAGTCCCCTCCCCACCACACACACACATACACACACATACACACACATACACACACAAACACGCGCATGCACGCACGCACGCACGCACGCACGCACGCACACACACACACACACACACACTCAGATCCCTCTGTCTGCAGTGTGCTGGCCTGCCATGGTACTGAGGCGTCAAACAGCATCCTGCTCTGTAATTATGGAGGCTCGGGCAGGCTGCTGCTGTAGCACTGCAGCGCTCATACACCAGAGAGGATGTGAGAGACCTGCCCCGACGCCTCTTATAAGCTTTCACTCCAGAGCGGCTGACGAGCCTCCGCCCTGTCTCGTCTCTCTACTCCCCTGATAGTCTATTACATTTTACAGGGCAGAAACGTACGGGTCAGATCCTTGTTTTGCTGCCTCACGTCCCAAGAGCAACATAACCGTCCTCAGGATTTAGGATGAGGATAGATGTAGTCTCAGCTATTCTCACTTAATGGCACTCGCCGCTACGGTTTGAACCTTTCTGCTTTTCGCAGCAGATGTGCTAAACTATCTCTCTGTCCTCTGCTCTGTCCCAGATGGCGCGTCACGTGCCTGCTCCGCTCTCTTCAATGAGCTGAGGAACACTGTGTTTGGCAAAGTGGCCCAGAGTTCCATCCGGCGCATCGCCAAGAACGTCTTCCTCCACTTGCACAACCTGGATCTGGGCTTCCACCTCAGCCGCCAGACGGGGGCGCTATCCAAGGCCATCGATCGCGGCACACGGGGCATCTCCTTCGTCCTCAGCGCCCTCATCTTCAATCTAGGCCCCACAGTCTTTGAGATGGGCCTCGTCAGTGCCATACTGGTGAGCAGAGGCACACGTACACTAGACTAAACTGCTGTAAACAAACTTACATTGCTGGCTCTTTGATTATTAAGGTGAATTAAGTATACAGATAGATATTTAAAGCAGACTACTCTTTACATTTTACTCCTCCGCCTCATGTTCCCTCCCGTGTCAGGCAGGTTAGGCGACCGGTCCAGACAAAGAGGCTCTTCCCCCCCCCTTCGACCCTGAACAGGATAAAGGGCTATAGGCAGTGGATGGACTATAATGTCAGCATGCCTGTAATGAGGGCAGACTCCATTACCCAAATAGCTACAGCATTAGCACGATTAGTTCTTGTATTTTCCCCTCCATTTGTAAAACTCAATTTCATAGCGTAATGGCCAAACCGAGGCGCCGTCTTTAAAGACCTTGTGGCAGCGTATTTGAGCGCAATAGTCTTTTGTTTTAGCGGAGCGTGTTTGAGTCGCAGCTTGTGTGAGATGCCATGCACTGACAGCACTTTTCTCTTCCCCGCAGTATTACAAGTGTGGTGGACAGTTTGCCGGCGTGGCCTTGGGGACCTTATCGGCATACACCCTCTTCACCGTCCTATTCACTCAGTGGAGGTAACAATGATGATGATGATGTCTTTTTTTGTTTTGTATTTGCCTCTAGTACATAATGGTGTATTTCATTTTTTTGCTTTGTATTACTGATCTAATTTAATCCATCTATTAATCTATTACAAAATACTTGTGACTGATCAGCTGCCGTAGACTGAGTACTGTTTGTGTCTCCGTTCCGCACACAGGACTCGCTTCCGGATAGAAATGAACAAAGCAGACAACGAAGCAGGCAACGCGGCTATCGACTCCCTCCTTAACTACGAGACGGTTAAGGTGAGTTCCAGCCCCTCCCCCTCCCTCCCACCTTTCAGCACCAACTCTCTCCTCTTTGTCTCCTCCTCGTGAAAATATGGCCTCCAATCGATGGTCTTCGTTCCTGAATAGCGTCGTTGCGCTTGTTATTCTGCCCTAGAGCTTGAGATGCTACAGGACAGATTCAAATTGGATTTCTTCATTTGATCACCTTACAAACAAACCTTACAATCACATTCAGGTACATTTGTGAGTGAGAGGAGCCGGATCTGCGGCTAAACTGATGACACATGAGCAAGAACTGACTTAATGTTAAAGCACTTTGTCTGCGTTTGACGTTACGTCCTCTGGATTTACACAATCATACTTCAGCCTTGAGAACCGGAGTGTCAATCAGAATCAGTCGGCTGTTGCCCCCTGAACTGTATTGACTTAATCACAGTTGGCCTTCCCTTTTCTCCTCTGTCCTTACGTCTGTCACTCTTACTTACTGTCACTCTCACTCGCTCCTGCTCTCTGCCCGCCTCCTCTCTTTCAGTGTGAAATGGTCTCTCTCTCTCTCTCTCTGTCTTTAAATGTCAGTCCGGTTGCCACAAACAATAACACATTTATCAACACACACTTAAGACTGTTTTCCTTGTCTACTCAAAGCCTTGAGATGTGCCTCAATTATAGTTTGGACCGAGAGTGTCTGCCACTTGTTTTGCTTCCTCCTCCGACGTGTCTGGGTGTCTAAAAAAGTTACTGATGGTTTTCAGTGAAACGTGGTGGGCAGGTTGGACTGGATCCAAGGCGGAATACATTTCTGTATAGTTCAGCCTGGTAGTGGAGCTTTAATAACCACTTCTTATATTTTGGCCTGTAATCTTTGAAATGGAAGTCATAGAATCCCCAAAAACGGACTGTTTACGATTGGCTGCCATAGTTGAAGTAGGTGCTCTGTTGTTACCAAACTTGGAGGACTCGTTCCCCCAAGACTTGAATTAACCTGATGGTGGCGCTATAACAACAGCAGCTACATTTCCTCAGGAGCCTTCCATCTGGACGTGGTAGAGTCACAGTCTCGTCAGCAACCTGTTAAATTTCATCACTGGCGAGACGAGGTTGTGCTCGCAGGATTGCCGGGCCTCTGCAGAGAAACTGTTTGTGCTCTCTGACTGCCTTCTAGTTTAAAACAGAAAACCTCTAAGGACTCAGATTGTGTGTGTGTGTGTGTGTGTGTGTGTGTGTGTGTGTGTGTGTGTGTGTGTGTGTGTGTGTGTGTGTGTGTGTGTGTGTGTGTGTGTGTGTGTGTGTGTGTGTGTGTGTGTGTGTGTGTGTGTGTGTGTGTGTGTGTGTGTGTGTGTGTGTGTGTGTGTGTGTGTTTCTCTCCCCCCACACCTGACTTTTGGTATATGATGTTAATCTAAACGTTGCTTTGTTCTTTTCCCAGCGCTATGGTTAACCTATAGCTTTTATAACTCCCCTGCTTCAAGCCTCTTCCTAGGCACCCTGGGTGCACACGGTACACATTCCCACATAATCACCACCCGGCTCTCTCCCTGTGCTTTTTTTGGCTGTTCCACATATATTCTCATATCCCTGTTATTTTCCTTCCCCGCGTTATTCTGCACCTTGTTTTTCTTAACATTTTGTTCTGTGTTATTTTATGTCATCTGTGTCAATGCAGCCTGATTTAGCATCACTCTGAGCTGTGAGTGTGCATATGTAATTAGATCTCCGCCCACTCAGGAATCCGTTCCACTTTCACAAAGGGCTGGATGAGAACCTGAACACGATCCTGAACACTGCTTTAGTCTGTCCTCCATGTGCTGCTACATCTTTCTCACTCTCTCTGATTCCCTGCGTTTCCTTAAATGCAAATATGCAAATCAGTGGAATGTCAGTAGCGGCAGAGCAACACTGCCCGTGGCTAGAGAGGCAAATTGCCCACTTAACCAAAGCAGAGATACAACAGTGCAAACTAAACAAACATTACTATTAGGTAATAGGCAGCAGAGTTTAAGAGGGTAGTTGTTTTGATTATGCTGTAGATTTCATCATGCCTTTTTAATAAATGATGGGTGAATATCTTAATCAGAGTAAAGTGCTGTTTGTGTGGTATCTCATGCATTCCTGCCTGGACACCCTGCAAACCGTCGTGATTTGTTCCATCTGTGAGAGACGTCAGTTTGCTGTTATCATCCGCCTGTTTCCTCTCGCTGATCAGGCTCTGGGGTTTAGATTCATTGTCCTCCAAATCCTTTTAGATCAGTGTGGAGGAGATGAAGTGAGTGAGACACGAAAATGCATTGAACCTGAGTTGAGTTCTCTCCTTCTTTCTCGCTCCCTACATTTACTGATTTTTTCTCTCTCCCTGTCTCTTTGCCCCGTGCCCCCTTCTCTCTATTCTTGGCTGCAGTACTTCAACAATGAGAAATACGAGGCAGACAGATATGATGGATACCTCAAGACTTACGAGTCGTCCTCTTTGAAAACCACCACCACCCTGGCCATGCTCAACTTCGGTCAGAGTGCCATCTTTAGTGTTGGCCTCACAGGTATCATGATCCTGGCCAGCAAAGGGATTGCTTCAGGTGAGTGTGTGTGTGTGTGGAGGAGAGTGGGTGTTATAGATTGCAGTGCAGTCATATAAAACCAAACTTGATTTCAGAAATGAAAGTGGTGCTAACTAATAAAGTCCCATGCACTTAATCAATACAGTTTAATCGATCATTGCCCCAGCAGATAGGATTCACAACAGGCATTATTTGTAGCAGAGCCATGATAGTATGAAAGCATCCAGTACCTCACAAGACCTGACCAGCATTTACCTCTTGATGCCCAAACATCTATGGCAACAGCACGCACAGTGGTGTAAAGCTTTAAAAATGCCTCAAAACCAAATGGCAGACAAGTAAAGACCCCACTGAACTGAATAATAGAAACTACAGGAGAACAAAGCACAGCAAGGATGACAAAGTGGCATGAAAGGGAAGTAAAATAGGCCTGATGCAGAGAATGGAGCCACAGGAGTGGAGACGGATGCAGAATGTAATCTGCTCTGACTGCACCCACAGCTTCAAAGTAGAAATGGTTTGCAAGTTATTTTTAAACCCGCTGTCTGTAGACACACATAAGTTGATGGTCGGTGTTGCACAGGTACGATGACGGTGGGGGACCTGGTGATGGTGAACGGCCTGCTCTTCCAGCTCTCCCTCCCTCTCAACTTCCTGGGCACCGTGTACAGAGAGACCCGGCAGGCCCTGATTGACATGAACACGCTTTTCACGCTGCTCGGAGTCGACACAAAGATCAAGGTAACCTGTCAGCCTGACATGCACTTTAGCACATTCTAACGGGGAAAACACAATCCCAAACCCCCCCAACCCCCCCACCCCACCTAAACACTTAACATCGACATAATAGAGGGGTGCCGAGTTCAACATGAGAGCTCTGAACCTTTTTACCTGCAGTGATGCTTTATGAAGAATGAGCTTTATTGTATCTATGGGGACATTTGAACAACGTCACAACAGGATGCGACACCTCATCATTTACATGCACCCCTGATTTCTGTCTGCGTGCTGATAAATGCAGAGTAAGACATATACAGTATGTGGCTGGAATTGATGGGATTTTGTTGCAGGCTGAATGTATATGACTCATGACTTAATAGGCGTATTTGGTGGTGGGGGGAGGAAGGGGGAGGGTGGAGGAGGGGGGGAGGCGGAGGCAGTACTCCAGCAGAGGAAATGCATTGAAAGAGCTCGCTGGGTCTATATTTAAGTCGATTGATCATTTACATGCTCGAGAAAATTGATGTAATGGATTGATGCTGATTGTGATCTGGTAATGGCGTTAACCTAACATTAACAATTATTGATTGCCCTAATTTGCAGTTAAATGGAATTCTGACTCGCCATCAGAATAGGATGTTAATGCACTTGTGAACAAAAGTGACTGAGAGCACTTATTGACCCTTTGTGATCCATGCAATCCTAACTCCTACTGATTTGTAACATTAAGAAACATCAGTAATCGCTCGTACTTTTGCAAAATCCTGATTTTATTTTGCACGTCGGCACAAGTACGTCTCGGGGTGTTTTTTTTTTTTCCCCCTGCATTTTTTTTAATATTTTATTTTGCCAAAATTTGACAGCCCATCTTGCGTCACTCAAGCACTCTTAAGTGCAAATGTGTGCCTGCTGCCTAACAATATGAATGCCATTCCTGTCTGCAGCCTGTAATTACAGCAGGAGAAGTGAATTCATCCGCTTTTTTTTTTTTTTTTTTTTTTCCTTCCCCCTCCACTCACCAGTAATATTCCTCTCTATTGTGATTCCCAGTGGAAAGGCACTGCCCAGCAGGCCATTACCGACTGAATACACTGGCCTATTATTTAGATGTAAAATAATTCAAAACAGCTCCTGCCACCTTAAACTCTGTCACACAATTAAAATTTTTATTTTGTCTGTTTTTCATGTCAGAGGCGTGAAATCATCTGTTTATACTAATGGATTGTGAATTATTTGTATTAATTGGCTGATGTGGATTGCGGGTGATTATTTTGCCATTAGATGCTAAAGGAGCCGAGCGCGGGGGCTTTTATTCTCGCTGTAAGGACACTGCTTTAATTACCAGTGACCTTGGTGGGAGCTCAGCGCTGTAGCGAGTATGTACCCAAAGTTTTCACGCCAATTGATCTTTCAGTCACCATGAAGGGCAGCGTGTGAAGATTCTGACTGCCTTTTAAAATAACCTCTTGAGTTTGTGAATGCATCTGCTTTATAAGAACTGTGTAGTCTCTCTGTTTCTCCACCATTATGCCGCTTTACAAGTTATTGAATTAATGTTGCATCACGCTGGGCTCAGTCCGCCCGTGGCTGTTCTGTTTGTCTCCTCTGCATCCGCCTCATCCGTCTCAACTCTGTCGGTTTGCTGTAGGAGAAGGATCTGGCCCCGGTACTAGCCGTCACACCGCAGGAGGCCACCATCCGCTTCGAGGACGTCTATTTTGAATACCTGGAAGGCCAGAAAGTCTTAAACGGCGTCTCCTTTGAAGTGCCTGCTGGCAAGAAGGTGGCTATAGTCGGCGGCAGCGGCTCAGGGTAAGAAGTGGATTCGTGCTGCTGAACCTTCAGTCAGTCGCGTGCAGCAGTCTTTGTCGCCTGGTATATCACGATGGGCAGACTGCAGGGGGGCGCAGATGATGCTGATCATGGCTTTCACATCTGTTACAGGAAGAGCACCATTGTGAGGCTGTTGTTCCGCTTCTACGAGCCTCAGCAGGGGAACATTTACATCGCGGGGCAGAACATCCGAGACGTCAGCCTTGACAGCCTGAGGAGGGCTTTGGGGGTCGTACCTCAGGTGTGACGCACAACAATACATTAACAATCACCAGCTCCTATTAAAAAATCATTTCATTAACATGTAGATTGTCGTTTTGGCTTACATTTACATTCCTATCTGTCGTTTAAAAGCACCCTGTAATTTGCTCAAATACATTAAATAAGTGTAAACAACAAGAGGGCAGCATAGAACAGTGTAAAGGAATAGGCACATTACAAATCAGCTGAATTCAGTGAAGCTTCCACTGCAGTGAGCTCACAGGCTGATCTGAACAGATGGTGGATAAACAGTATTTTTGTCATTTGTGTTGTTTCTTTCTCCCTCCTACCCTCATCTTTGTATCTGCAGTCCTCTCTTTCTGCTTCAGCTGCTTTAAAAATATTTTCTCCGCAGCCTCATATATTTCTTTTCTCCGCTCTTCTTTCTGTCTTTTTGTCAGGATGCAGTTCTGTTCCATAACACCATCTTCTACAACCTTCAGTATGGGAACATCAACGCTTCACAGGAGGACGTATACCAAGTAGCTCGTCTGGCAGGCATCCATGATGCCATCCTCAGGATGCCCCATGGCTATGACACCCAGGTTGGGGAGCGAGGCCTCAAGCTGTCAGGTTAGCATTATGAGTGATGTCGCTTTAAATACCGTCCCAGTTCCCCTTTTGGAGTGTGAAGCATCCTGGGAGCATGTGGCCCAGGGAGGGGATTCAATAGATTTAAGTGATCAGGTAGAGCCGAGTGATTATCAATACAACCATGAAGCTGTGCTACAAGGCTGGATTGGTTATGATTTTGCCAATTTAAATAACCTTAAGTAACCTGCAGAAGAGATCCGATCATAATCACAACCTAACTTTAATGATGTTTATTCATGGTGGGATTGAAAGTGTTTAGCTGTATCATTGTTGTTTCTTTGTTCATCTTTGTGCTGCATATTTCTTGTAATATGTCACCGCCGGGATCCTCATTTTGTCTGAATTGGTACGACCTTATCCCGACTCATTTAGCCCACATCAACACACTACTGCAGCACAGTGTCTCTTTATGTTCAGCCACTGAGTGAGAAACAAATGATCAAATAAAGGCACGAATAACTTCTTGTTAATTCTCCTGCAGCTGTACGCGACAGCTGCCAGTGAGTTTGTGAGGAAGAGGAGGAGGAGGAGGATAAGGAGGATCAGTCTGGGTTATGAGTTTCCTGACCTGTGTGGCAGTGTTTATATCTGCTGAGCAACACTTGGCTTCAGGGGGCTACACACAGCTGATGACATAATAATGGCCGAGTGAGACACGTATTGTTGTTTGAAAGTGTGTATCACCAGTCTGAAGCTGGGTATTGTCAGTGACGGGGCTAAAAGAACAACCTCTCTCTCCTCACTCGCTTTAAACCTTGTGCTCCCGGTCTGGCTTCCCTTTATTTATGTCGGTTGGTTTGTTTTCAGGTGGGGAGAAGCAGCGTGTCGCCATCGCCAGAGCGATACTGAAGAATCCTCCCGTCCTTCTGTATGATGAAGCGACGTCCTCCCTGGACTCAATCACAGAAGAGGTGACTGCACAGGAACACACACACACACACACACACACACACACACACACACACACACACACACACACACACACACATAAAATGACAGACGTGGACATGCGTCCGTAATGTAATCACAAGTGCAGATCCTTAGCTGCACACACTGACACCTCGCTGTGCCCGTGTACACATTTATCAGAACAAACACCTTCTCAGTCACCTGCTGTAGGTACACAATAATTCAACTCACTCCTGCATCACATACCCACTGTGACATACACCCCACGCAGGCACACACACACACGCACATGCGCGCACACACACACACACGCACACACACGCACACACATACCACCCCCATGTTCTCCCTTGCCACCTGCCACTGTTTTCTCCTACTTAATCTCCAGCTCAGCTTAAACCCCTCAGTCTCTGTAAATGTTAAACTTAATGAGAACGTTGGATGTGCCTCCTCTGAACTTTAGGAAGAGGAGGGCAGCAGTTTCACTAACTCTGAATTGAGTTTTTATTTCTGTTGCCTCTTATTGTGATAGCGTCTCTATATTATCATATGTAAACAGTGGAGAGGAGAGCATATGAATGTAGATGTTGCTGAGCAACCTTCTGTTGACTTAACGTCGCTTCCCACCCAAAGCTCCGAGTGCATTTCATATATATCCTGTCATTCATGTATTTATTTCTTATTATTGTTGCATACCCACATAATTGCAAATCTAGGATATGATGTGTTCCTTTGATGAGTTTAACAGTCTGATGATGTTATTTGCCTTTGTGTTCATCCAGAACATTCTGACTTCAATGAGGGAGATGGTGAAGGACAGGACATCAGTGTTCATTGCCCACAGGCTCTCCACAATTGTAGACGCAGATGAGATTATAGTGCTCAGTGAGGTGAGAACTCATCCGCTTCTCTCTCTACTTGATTTTATGCCTTTCTCTCACTAACATTTTCCAGCCACGATTGCCGTTTTAAAACAACAAATTACATGCCGGCTCAGGTCTTTTCTTAGAATAAACATACATTGTGTTAATTACCGGTCCAATTAAGATGTTTTTGCACTGATTGGAAAGATGACCGCCTGCACTGTGCTTGACCTCCTGTGCACTTTCTCTGCCATGAACACAAACTTGGCAAGTGGCCTCTGTTTGGCTACACACTTATTTTCAGTTACCTTTATTTATTATTATTATATTTATTTTCAGTTTCTTTCTACATGATGAAACACACTTTGTTTAGCTGTTCTCATTAACTGGAGTAACAACAAGACGCCGGCGGTAGAAGTGAATGCATTATTTTCTCCATAAGGGCTCATTAAAGCAGTCAGACTTGACTGACTGTTCTGGTCAGATGGCGTGATGGAGGGACAGTCTTGTTTGTCTCAGTGACTAATACTGCATGGGACGGCTTCCCAGACGCTGATGAGGCCTCATCGTGGGCTACAGAATGTTGTTCAATGGAGAATCTCATTCAAATGGTTTTGTCCGCATTAGCTGAAGTCAGAGTAAACGTGTTGAAATGGATCTGAAAGTGGTGGCTACATCACAAATATTAGGGCAGGGAATCAGCAGATTTTAATGGGGGATTTTTTTTTGGCCCTGACTGAAATGCGTCGGCATTGTACTTGCCTGCACTTGGAAGCACTAAATTAACACGAAGCAGTCAGAATAACAGCTCATTGATCTAAACAATAGGAAGATTATAAATGATGCAGTTTCGACTCGAGTCCCTTTTTAAATGGAAATCAAATGGAAATCATCAACACATTTTAGATCTGTTTAGTAGAAGAGAATTACCTGTGTGTGTGTGTGTGTGTGTGTGTGTGTGTGTGTGTGTGTGTGTGTGTGTGTGTGTATATCTACGTGCGGTTGGTGGATCACCGTCTGCCTCGTGACGTAGCGGCCCAGTTTAGTCAGAAACGAGCTAATTCATGTTCTCGGGTCATGATCGGGGAAATATGCCAGGAATGATGTAACTAACCGACATAAATGGAAATACGATAGGTTTCAGTTGTGTTTTATCTGTTATTCATACAGAGTCATGCATTAAACAGTCAGGAGCATTATCTGCAGAAAAGGGTGAATGTAGAGGCTCAATTGCTCTCTGCCGCCGGTTATTTAGGTTATTTATTTTCCTGATACACACTCACACCAGCACTCAAGCATTTGCACACATTGTAGACGGCAGAAAGACACAGTGAGGTCTCTTCATATTTGGTGAGTGAGAGTGAACGTCGGCACACTGCGGCAAAGATCAAGTGACATTCTCCATCAGTGCTCGTGTCAGATACACGGTGAGGAGAGGCTCCTTTGAACCTCGGCGAGGGGAGCGCCAGTCGTTCTGCTCTGAAACACCCGTACTTCCAGCGTCAGATGGCAGGGATCAGAAGGTTGTGGCGAGGAGGCATGTTTGCGTGTGATGTCGCCGTGGCGTTTGCCGGCGTCACCAGCAGAGGACTGCCTGGTGTGTACTCATTAAAATAACGAGCGGAAGCAGTCACATGCTCATCTAGGGTGTGCTGAAGATGATGCCACCTCTGCATGCGCTCATGGGAGGTGGGGGAAGGGGGCGCTTCATTTGTGTTTGGCTGTGTGGGAGGGGTGTGCGTTTGTTGTGTGCATGTATGCAGACGTGTGTGTGTGTGTGTGCGTGCAAGTGCGTGTTTGCAGGAGGAATACAACAGTTGTTGGGGAGGCGGCAGTGATTCTAGGGGGGAGCTGACTCTTCACGGAGCGTGTGGTCATGAAGAGATACTAACTATAGGCCTCAGTGTTCATTCATCTCTACTTCATGTGTGTTTTTGTACATTTACTGCTCATCTCAGACAAATCCTCATATTAAAATTCTCGTTTTTATCCCTTGCTTCTCCTTTCCTACCAGGGTAAAGTGGTAGAGCGGGGAGACCACCAGGCCCTCCTCAGCAACCCGGGCAGTTTGTACGCTGACCTGTGGAACACGCAGAACAGCAAAATCCTGAACAGCAGAAAGAGTCCCGAGCAGAGGACTGAGCGCCTCTCGCCCAAGGAGGAGGAGAGGAAGAAGCTGCGGGACGAGATCCTCAACAGTGTGAAGGGCTGTGGGAACTGCTCCTGTTAAAGAGAAGCACACACCTCCGAGTCCCTCTCCTCTGGCCCGGGGGGGGTTTATGGCAGCGGGGGGGGGGAAACCTCCTTAGTACCTACTGAAATTCCAGCCAAGCCCCCCCGCCCATGCCACTCTGCCTCCTCCTCCTGTGGCCGTTGCTCGCCAAAGTGAAGGAGGAGCAGCAGAACAGGGAGCAAGTGTGTTTACCGCTGGCTGGGGTCCAGAGATAGTGCTTCTATGCCAGTTGCCTCAGCTGAAGCGAAGCACAAGAGACCTCATATATCGCATACGTGTGTGTAAGACATCTGTTAGTCAACATGGTTGCACCCCTCCCCCTCCTTTTTTGCCATCAGGTTTATTGACATATTCCATTGCAATGGAAACAGATGAGAGTCGACGTAATGAATGATGAATGCAGTGATGTCGACATGAAATCAATGTTGATTTATTTTTAAAATGTATTTTCAATATCTCTCGATCCTTTATTCCGACTCCGGCCCCCGTTCATGTTACAATCCGCTCAGGATAACGTCTCCGATCACTTCCATTGATTAACCTGTCTATTTTTTTCACTGCATGTCAGTCACAACGCACAGAATCTCCACTGATAGACATGTTTGTGTGAAAATTCTAAATCTGGCAAGGAACTCGAGATGAATCACAACAACATGCGTGGATGGAAATTATGAACATATTGAAATAGACGAGAACGCTGAGGAATAACACTTATAAACCCTCAAAGTGTTCCCTTTTAATGAGAGCCACATTAAATCACAGTGTAGGGAGGTTTAACATGCAGTATGATCATGGAGCTGCACAGTGTGTGTGTGTGTCTAATAGGACATTATGACGTTTGGAATTTTATCACCGTATTGATTTTGAGAGGAACCTTTAAATGTATATGTTGATATTTAAGGATTGACAGCATTTGTATCTATATCCTCATTTTTGAAGGACTTGTCTGTCATGTGCACATTTTGTTAGGAATCTTGCTTGGGGGTTTCAATGAATGCCATCAACAACATGTGTCTGGTATGTTGTACGGAACTCTGTAAAGCCTTTTTCCATATGTTTGGGAGTCGAGTGTGTGTGCACCGCCCCCACAGAATGATAAATGTTGGGTTTTGTCTAAATAACAAAGTTTCACCGTGTTCTTTCTTTCTGTCTATAGTTACAGCAGTGGATTCTGTATGGAAACCTCCAACAAGGCTGAATAGTCCAAGTCCAAGTATGACTCGCAACTCTCAACCTGTGATTCTGCCACAATCAGTTTCAAAATTCATGACAAAATGTAACTTGTTATAGCGCCACCATCAGGTTTTCTGACAGCTGACACAAAATTGGGGAGGAGACTCACAAAAAGGTGCAGATCAAGAAAAGATTTTTGCTTCTGTGACTCGTAGTTCAAAGGTTATTGTGTAGGAAATTGTGTTAAGAACAGCGCCACCATCAGGCAGACTGGTACCAAAATGTTATCTGTTTTTCCCTGGTTCATGTCCAACCTGCCCACCATGTGGAATTGAAACCCATAAATTGAGTGCTACGTCTGTTCATAGTAGAGAGCTTCTCTGGTGGACCTGCTCAGAGCCGCTGGAAGTCCCCAATCTTTGGTCCAAACAGATCCGACCGCTTCGTCTCTGTGAACCCTTTCAGCCGGATCGTGATTGAAGCAGACAATAAAATAAAAAAAACCCCATTCCTGTAACGTGACAGCCGAAAGCCCCCCCGCTGCGCTGCCTAGTGTGGCCTCCACCACCTCCCGACCAAGTCACACATTAGAGATGAAAGTCCACTTTGATAGAGGCCTGCTTAAAAGGAAGCCAACTGGATGATTGCTGGTTGGACGAGGCTCCTTTCATGCGTCAGATATCCGGGCAGATGAGTTGATGTTAATGGCGTCCTTCTAATCTAACCTAGGAAGGAGATTAGGAGACTATTCATTAGCGTCTCCCAACAATGTTCAGCTGCTGCATCGGAACAGGTGATTTGCTAATTATTCAGGGAACATAATTCACTCTGATCTGCTCCGTGTGTGAGAGAGAGAGGGCATTAGATGTTCCACAGAGGAGAGTTTTAGCATTTTTATCGTCTTTGCTCAGACAAAGCCCTGTGTGTGTGTGTGTGTGTGTGTGTGTGTGTGTGTGAGAGAGTGATGCGGTCAAGGACGTAACACTCTCAAGCATTGAAGTTACTGTTCAATAGAAATGGATTCACACAGGGATGGTATTTGCTTTCTGGCCTGTTATGTTCTAAACTGCAACACCAAATCTGTTGCTCTGTGACTTTCATTCTCCTGTGGTGTGTGTGCGCTTGTGTGTGTGTGTTATTAGTGCTGTTGTGCGCTGTTTGTCTATTTCTTCAGGAGGTAATGAGGGAGCCATCTCCTTGTTTACCATGCAGCATGATGCAGGGAGGCGCACAAAGGCCCCTAATAATGTCCTTAATATGGACCACCGCAGGATCGTCAGCTCTGATGCAAACCACGACCTTCAGATCTCTCATCCACGAAGGGAATTTACAAAGAATACGCTGCTGATGTCTGGATGGAAACGATACCTTCATGTTACACCCACTGATGTGCTGCATCTGTCTGTGCCGACTGAACGTTTGAGCGCTCTGCAATGAGTTAGATATGTAGATGGTGTAAACACGCCCGAGGAGCTGCGTCTGTGCTCCCACGGAAGCTGTCCACAGTGCACAGGTGAGTTTAGCCACACACTTCAAATCCCCCGGTGAAGCTTCCGCGGCCCACTGATCAAGTCCGACACACTGTTTTGTTTTGTTATGATGGTGATAACAGATGCAGCCGGCTGGTCCCTCTGCAACACACAGTCAGCTCTCTGCCATCCCACTACAATGGATGGAGTATGATGCCCCAGGGCGCCTGTGCCTTGATAAATATGCATTGATGCCTCAGAGAAGATGTAGTTATTTCCACAGTTTTGTGTGGGAGTGTTAATTTATGTGCGTAATCCCTGTGTGCTATATCAATGCTCCTGGTCAGAAGCAGAATGAATATTCACACATGCATGCTCTTGCACACACTGCTGATCCTTTAAAGTCAATAATGCGGGTCTAGCAGTATTTCCAGTAGATGTTTACAGTATGCAGCAGATGATGCAACGTCGCAGCAGCAGCAGAGCCTGGATGATGCAGGACACAGAGCTGTGAGACGGAGGCTTGCTCGCCGCAGACAGGTTTATGTTTCTCTTCTGAGGGGAAGTTGCGTGTGTCATGGCTTTTTTGAATTGTGCTGCGTAACCTGATTTTAACATTGCGGTTTGGGTGAGACCTCTTTGTTGTGTTTTCCAAACACTATAAGCAGCTACAGGCGGGCTTAGAACTTTGCACAGACACGGAGAGAGAAGCCAGTTTGGCTGGTATAGACTGCAGATTGTAAACGGGGAGTAAAGGCCACTCTGAAGGAAATCCACCCACAGGATTTATACGCTGCTTCTAGTGATTTTATAATAAAAAACGTTCCAGAAACAGAAATCAGAGAGCTGAAAGTTTAATGGATTGGTGGTTCTCAAACTGTGGCAGGTGTACGCCAGTAACCACAGCAACCCCGTGGTGGCATGACAGAGAACTCTGGAATATTCGGCAAAGACTCGAAATTGAATTCAGTGGAAAGTCGGTTTGTTGTTGTGGCAAATTATTCTCACACAAAGAATTCCAAAATGTTTTTCAAATTGATTATTTTTCTCTATTAATAAGAAAATAGATTGTGTCTTTCAACACAATTTTCAATACAGCGATAACTAACTAGCTTGTAACTTTGGATGGAACTTGGCAGCTAGGTTGTGTTTGGCAGGACTGTAGTCGGTTGATCTACTGAAACGTGAAGGATTTGTATTGGAATATTCTGCATTATATTTGGTCAAACTCTAATTCCGCTATCAAAGTGCGGCTCGTCTCTGAGAGCATCTCTAATGGGCACTTGGATGTTTTTCCCCTTTTACTCGCAGGGGGAATCTTGGTTCAAAATAAACCTCATAAAAGATGATGTCATCAGGTGTAATCTGGACTTGGCCACTGTCTGAAGTGGTGAATTAGTGATTCTGTGAGCTTTTTAAGTGTTTATCTCTCCTGTGTGAAGCAGAAAATGTCTTTGTGTTCCACATCATTACCACAGCCTCCCTGAACAAAGAGATTTGTTCACATTCCCAAACCAAACTCAGCTTACTTGTGAATTCTGTCTTAAACATTTGAAAGGAAAACTTACTTTGTAGACTGTTGGAATCCTTATCACGCCGTGATATGAATCCATCAAGGCAGTGTGCTATTAAAAAACACACATGTCCTTAAAGCGCCTCCTTCTGATGGAGTCTGACTTTGCCGGGAAAACCTACAACTGCAACAAATACCAACTTTAACATCTAGGGGGCAGGCAATATCAAGTGTCAATCATTTCCCCATGATACCAGATGGGAGGAGACAGACGAGGAGCTAAAAAGCTTCAGTAAATCTCACACACTGCAGTAGAAAACATCTGGGTCTTTTTTTTCATCCATACCAAACAAAGCAGTCATGGAAACTTCAAAGAGTCACACATCTGTGTTACAAGAACTTAGAACTTCCAGCTTCCAGCTGTTTGGATGTTAATACAGTGTTAGTGATGCTGGGCAGAATCACATCAATATATCAGGAGTTTTTACTCATCTTTACTAAAAACAATATAATGCTTAAAGTTTAACAAGGTCACTTTTATGTGTGTGGCCCAGTATCCCATACTACGTCTCAAAGGGCTTTACAGGCCCACACATCAACGGTTCTGACCCAAAAAAAAGGCAAAAACTCCCTCAACAGTAGATTGATTTTGTAGGATCAGTTGGAGTCCATTTCTTTAGTTAACATTCCATTTACAAGTAATGAAACTACACATACTGAAGGTGTTTTGTGTCATAGAGGTGAAACACATTTACAAAATCATCCACACTGAACAGTCTCTTCAAAACTGCATGAAATATAGTTAACTCCTACCAAACTGTAAAATACAGCAAAGTATATTAAAACTCAAAAATTATGCTTTGGTGACATAATTCATCTTAATAACATAGAGTTTATTCTCTTATACTTTAAAATATTCAATCAGACATTCTCTATTGTCTGGTTTGTCCCTTTGTTATTGGCTTACACATGCATTCATTAAGTCGTTTATTCAGCTCAACATAAATAAACCTGCATCGTGTCACTCTAATGACAAAAGGAGACAAATATCTGCCAAACACAAAGTGGTTGGTTGAGCTTACAGCTGCCCAATTCATCTCCCGGCCGTGCAAAGCTTCAGAACGTGCACAGCGTTTGTTGACACAAATAGCCTGGCCTTTATGATAATGACATTATCCTTACTGATCGATGCTTCATATCATTCACATGATGAATGGCTGCAATCCTTGTAGATTAGCTTTTTGACATTTAAACCTTTTAACTCTTCAATTCGAATTCAAACCCATATGCTTAAATATCAGAACATGTAAAAGCCTCTGCGTGTGTTATTTAACCTTGAACATCCAGTGTGAGTGTATAGACATGAAGAAGCTATGATAATGTTCTGCTCATGTCAGAGAGGAGAGGAGTTTGTTATTGCCGTGCAGGGCTAAAACAAACTGAGCCAATTTGTCTCCCATCTTTGTGGAAAACATCTGTAATGATCATTGCGGAGGGAAAATGTATCGCCAGAAACGTGGATATAATTTCTGTTACTATGGAGATCAGAAGCATAAGTCTTATTGTGATTTGTGAAAAAAGAAAGCATCGCTAATATAAAATAGGTGCTACTTATATCGCTACAAGATTCTAAGGTAAGGTACTGAGAGTGTGTGTGTGGATGTGTGTGTTTGTACTGTATGTATGTGTGTGTGCGTGTGTGCGTGTTTCAGGGAGATAACTAGATAAAGACAGAGAGATCATACGTGCTTCCCAGTCATGTTGCATGTATTTGTGTGTGTGTGTGTGTGTGTGTGTGTGTGTGTGTGTGTGTGTGTGTCAGACAGAATAAGACAGCGGTTTAATAACTGGAAATATCAATTTGCTTTTACATATAATACCCATAATGAGATCTGTGGTGGCGTCTGGGTAGGTGGGCAATTTCCCTTTGTGTTTGGCTGAAGGCCGTGATAGTTCAATCATCTACGGACAGCAAACAGCAAATGAAATGTGTTCCTCCTCCTCTTCTTTCTGTTACTTCTCTGTGTAATGTTTTGCCTTCGTTAGGCTGCGTGCCTCCTCAGGATTGATGAAGGGAAAGGAGGAAGCTTCACTCTGCCTATTTAAGGACACAAAGGCTCGTACCTGCAGATGGATCTGTGCCCTGTTTGATTATGTTTGTGTCGTATTTGTGTGTGTGTGTGTGTAGGCTGAGGTGAAGCTGTGAGCTGTCACACCATGTCACTGTGTCACATACATTCAGGAGACCTCATGTTTTAGTTCACATACTGTACTTAAAGGGGCATGACACTGATTTACACATCACATTTGGTTCGTTGACCTTAGGGATCTGACCTCTATGACATCACAAAGTTTATCTCCTATTGGTTTTACTCCCAAGATAGACCCCCCGAGTTTGATCGCTCCTTTAAGTTGAATTCAGGGCCTATTTGTGTACAAATGATCGTAAACATGAGAGTAAGTAAGGAGAAGAACACATTAACTGAGTTCTCTACATCTTATTCAAACTGAGCTCAAGTCCAAGAGCTGTTTTCTGCCTTCTGATTCCTCTGAAGCAGCTCCTGCAGCCTTGTGTGTGTGTGTCTGTGCGTCACCATTTTCCTCCGGCATAGCAGTGAGGTCGCTCTCATGATGCACTGTCCCTGGTTTCATCAGCAGGTGTAGTAATGGCATCAAACACAACTCTAATGTATATATGGCGGAATCTTTCTTTCCTCCCCGTCGATTCCTCATTTACACCGACAACGCATGGGGAAACCTGCAATCCTTGTGAAAGAGCCTCCAGCTCTCTAACGCTTACTGCTACAGACATGACATTTACTCCTAATTGTAAGAAAAGGAGCTAAGTTGCATCAGTCATAGAATTCTGACACATTTATATCTGAACATTCACTCTGAACGGCTTTCTACTGATCACTTCTGCATAAAGGTCGAGGAGTGAGCACCGAGCTGTGATGTCATAACACACAGAAAGTTCCGAACAAAATGACCCCATTCTTCAATACCTCACTCATTTAACTCTTACTGTGTTTATCGCCGCCTGATGATGATATTATGTCAATTTATTACATTATAGGCATAAGGGCCCTGTTATTTCAGTTTCTAGGGGCAGAAATGTAGAATATAGGGGTGATTTTGACCTTTGCCCCTGCACATCCTGCTGATTCTCGACTCCCGCAGTGAGACAGGCGAGGTCATCCTTCATGACTGTGCACATCTCCCTCTGCAGACACAAATACCTTCACACACTTACACAGACCAATGAAGTGAAGTGGTGGATTAGGTCACTCTCAAGTCACTCTGTCTGGATATCTGCCAGATAGTCGGACTAAAAGTGTCTACATATATAAGACTGAATTATATAGGGAGAGAGAGGGAGAGACGGAGAGAGAGAGAGAGAGAGAGAGACCCTCAAGTCTATCCCAAAAAATGCTCCCATTCCGTTAAGTGCTATGAGTGGCCTATCATCCAGCGCAGGCATACATGAGTAGCCTATTCATTATTCATGTCATTGCAGTTGCCCTGTTATGATCCAGTCCTGTTTGGAGTGGGCCACCTGATTTGCTCCGCGCGTCCGTCAGCCAGTGCGTGGCCCTGCGTCGGCTGGCTGAGCGCGCTCATAGGTCGGGCCGAGGAGGAGCGGAGGGGGAGCCGCGGAGTGCGCGCCTACGAGACTGCGCGCCGCAAGGAGGGGGAGAGGTCCAGCTGCAAAAAAAGAGAAAAAAAAAAAAGAAAAAAAAAAAAAAAAGGAAGAGAAAATACGCCGTGACAATGGCAACATCAAGCATCTCGTAAAAGGCAGAAAGCAGGCGAGGGGGGCGCCGCCAATCGGGGAGTTTGGAGACGCGACGTCCCCGGTTTTGTCCAGAGAGGAAAAAAGCGGCCGACAGCGCGGACATGCTGGCCGCCCGATAGCGCGTTTCCTGGAATACGAATTCTTCCGTAATTGAAAATGGAGCGGCGGGGGAGCGGAGAGTCGCGCTGTCTCCATCATTGAGAGGCGCGTCCACCTGCTGTATTACTGGAGGCCCGGAGCTGCCGCCGCCGCTGCTGCTGCCGCTGCTGCTGCCGCTGCCGCTGCTGCTGGAGGTGGCGGGGAGGGCGGGAGGGGGGGCATGCAGGGGAAGTGTTTGCGTTTCTGGGGAAAGACGCATCTCCAACGCCGCTGAGACGGAGCCCATTGCGACGGGGGAGAAAAACGCAGTTCGGGCGCACTCGCTCCGGAGGTAGGAACCGAGGCGTTATTATGCTGCTATCGGCGTGTGTGTGTTGTGTCTGTCTCTGCGTGCGTCTGTGTGTGTGAGTGTGTGTGCAAGGGGACAGGGATGCATGCACATGACAGCCTGATTTACACACAATCCCGCTTTTAGCCTCTTTCCTCCACCGTTTGATAGGACATTTTTTATTCCGAGGCAGAGCCCAGTGAGCGTGTATGCGGTGTAGTAAGCAGCCTCACCTCCTCGGGACAGCTGGCGGAGACATTCTACATTCGCTCGTCTCTGCTTCATCGATTACACACACATTCCCTGCGAAAAAATACCCCCAGTGATGCCCCGCACCGCCCGGACCTGCTAGCTTTAGGCTCGCAAATACAACACAAATACAGATGCCACGTGTGGTGCTTCGTAAAGCTCATTTCCACTCTGTGTGTATGTGTGTATGTGTGTGTGTGTATGTGTGTGTATGTGTGTGTGTTTTGTAGACAAACACTGGCCTATGGACGTCATTTTGAATCAACGTTATGCATCCCGAGCAGTGCCGCTCCAAAAATGAATAAGAGATGAATAAAGGAGAATAATCTATAGTCTAAACTAATCAATGATTCATGAATGGGTTATTGAAACCCAATGGGATAACACATCATCTTACAGCATAGGCCCCTCCACTGTGAGATGGCTAATAAATGATTCATAAACGATTTATACATACAAATTCCTCAAATTGGTCTAAACATGAGGGTCTGCGGGCGCTCACAGGTGTGTTTGTGTGTGTGTGTGTGTGTGGATGTGCACCCTGGGGTCACCGGATCAGCCGCTCACTCTGCTCCCTGTAAGGATTCCTCCTGACAGATGTTTACTGGGTGTCCCAGTCAGCCACACTGCAAGCCAGACAAGCCGCGCTGCAAAATAATGAGCCGCAGCCCCATAATAACAGCCTCTGTGCTCGGCTCTGTGGAGGTGTTTGAATTAGTTGTTAACTTTGTCTTAAAGAGGGTTTTAATTGGATTAAAATTTAACAAGATAGACATTTGCCCGGCTGGTGTTTATTGGAATGGGGGCTTTTACAAATAAGACTCCTGGCTTGATCGCCAAAGTAACAATGGGCTCAGCGTGCAGCTATTGACCTGAGATGACTTGATTTGATTTGTGTTTTGGTGCTTTTATAAGCTTCCATAAGAGGCAGTTACAGTTTCTTTCAGCGCTCATGGCAACTTCTTGGAGGATTCCTCGCTCAGGATTGGAAAATGTGAAATGTGACGATAACCTGACGAGGGCCAGAGGGCAGGAAGAGCCAGATGTAAATGCCTGTCAATGCCTTCTTGAAATCTTCCTCGTCTCCCTCTTCTCCATCTCTAATGTGAAGACAGCAGTGGAAACCAGATGGAAGGCCATGCGTTGATTGAGTCAAAGAGAGGCTTTAGGAGGGCCAAATTGAGTTGACACGTTGATGTGGGTGTCATTATCATGTGTGACGGCACAGTGTGCCATTGGGCCCCGAGGCTGGGTGACGTGTGGAGGGGAGAGGGCCTCCTCGGTCTGGCCGCCTGGCCTTGTTTGAAGATCATAGATGCGGAAACTGACTGAAGCCATCATATCAAACCGTGTCTTCATTCTGCGATGCACCGAGCGCACAATGGAGGTTTGTCTCTACCAACGTTTCGCCGCTCGCGTCTCCTCCCGGTCATTCTTCATCGCCTCTACCAAACTGTTATTCTTCTGTTCACTTTAAATTGGGTGAGAAATGGAGCATAATGACACATTTCAACATCTTGGCCCTGTGCCATAGAAGCAAGGACAGAGCTGGCAGGTTTTCTGAAAATGTGTTTAAAATGCTATCCCAGCGTTATGTTGCAGCAATAAAATCAGCAGCTTGTGTACATAGTCTCTTATCTTCTCCTGCCCATGTGTGCTCTGTGGCTGCTCCTCTGCCTCAGCCTCAGGCACATGTGCTGGGCCTCTACTACCCAGGCTGCCGTATGGACCAGCATCTGAATCATACAAAATGAATTGATCCTCCATCGATCATTCTATTCCTCACCCAGGAGTTGCGGCTATTATGAAGCCCTGATGAAGCTTCTGATTATTATTTTACACACACAGATTCACAATGGAGAAAGAAGAAGAGTTAGTAAAGTAAAGTTTCCCTTATAGCTTTCTTTTATCCCAGACTCATACTTTAACATATAAGGGTTATCCTGGTTTGTACGGAGCCCTGCTGAGCTTCCTCTCTCTCTCGGCGCATTCTAACCTCACATTATAGAATCACCTTCGTTCCATGTAGAAGCCCGCTGAGCCTTATCTGGGCCCGATGTAAGTTTAAGCACACTGTGTCGGTGTCAGGGCCGCTTGTATGCAGAGGCCCGCTGCGTCGACCTGAGCCCCGCGTCTGGGCTGTGACACGCTGGCTGTGGCCCAGCAGAGGCCCGTCTTCCTCTCTGCCACCCAGTTCTGTAATTAAAGGCAGAGGTAAGTCCAGGGGAGAAGGCTGGGCTCTGATTGCTTTTCATGGCTGCAAGGAGAGAGCTGCACCGTGTCCTGAGGGACTGAGGCGCTGCTGAGCTCTTTGCTGCCTCCTCTGCCCCCCCCACACACACCCTCCCTCCCTCCCAGACGAGAGCTATTCCAGGAAGACACACTCATTTGTACACGCATGCTACTGGTATATACACACACACACACAGACGCGTAAACATAGCACACACTCGTATGAAACATAGTCGCTGAGAGAGGCAAAAATTGCATCTGTAGCCGACAGGCAAACTGTGCTAATCTAATCTGAAGAATGTGCGGCTTTAGAACAGAGGAGGCAAAAGTTTTACAGTCTGCCCCTGTAATGAATAAAAAAACCCAATTAGAGACAAATTACGGGTCGCTCCCTCGTCTGGTGCATGGTCGGCTCTGACACAGCCGACGATTGTGATTGGGGTGATGTGAGCGTGGGGGGGGGGGGGGGCTGCCTGTGGTTGGCTGGGCCGGGCTGGGCGCTCTGCAGGGGGAGCTGTGCATAACCCCAGCAGCAGCCAAACTGGCAAGAGCTGTTTTGCACTCTAAGTGCCTGGCAGACAGGGGTGTGCTCACATATACTGTATGGTCTGGGTGGGCCCCAGTGCTTTTAGAGAAAATGGCCTCAGTGCTTAGCTCCTGTGATTCTCTGGTTTCATTCATGCAGCTGGCTGGTTAAAGCACACTGAGGGTTTAAATCACCGGGCTTATCGCCTCCTATATCAATGCCATTCTCTCAGAAAGCCCAAGCAACGACGGGAGATTTAAAATAACGAGTGAGCGGCAGTTAGTTGGATGCTGTTGGAATTCAACTTTTTCTCCGCCGTGTTCATGAATTAGTTCAGTCAGGATAATGAAGAAAATGCAGCAGGATTCCTGCCATTAGCAAATAAAAGTCCAATCATACTGGGGTCTATTAAGCCATTTTCCATGTTGTCTGCTTGATCTCAGTCTGTAGGATGGTGGCCAGTGGGAGCGTGAGTATGCAGGCCTGGCGTTCATCGCTCATTTCCCTCTTTCACATCAGTCTCTTATATTGCAGATGGATAGATAATGTGAAATTTCCCCTGTTCTGCCTTTATTCTCCCGGGCAATTCTTGAGACAGAACATGAGATCTGATGCTGGGAAATCTGAGAAGGAGTTGAAGGAGGCGGAGATTTAATGCAGTGGACACAGGTGCAGTGACATGAATGGTGTGAAAGCAGCATATTCACAACATGACTCGGGAGAGAGGACGCTATATGACAGAGCTGGATTTTAATTGGTTTCACACAGTGTGCTCCCATGTATTGTTCCCTTTGTAATGGCACACACAGTGGCAATAACAGCTCTGGTTTTGGTTATATAATAACCCTAATAGATTCATCACCCCTTGTCTAATTTGAACATGTTTCTTTTTGAATTCTTCCTGTTGGGACCAGAGGAGCAACATATCTGTGTTATGTTGTATATATATATAAACACTGTCCGCGTCCTGAAGGCTGGGATAATAAGCCACCTTCGTTAGCCTTAGCTTTGATTCAGGGGGCGGAAGGGGGAAGGGTTTAGATGAAGAAGAGGGGGCTGATGATGAGAAAGGGAGCACAACACAGAGTCGGATGTACAGTTAGAGGTACAAACAGAGGAGCTGCTGGAGAGAGGGGGAGGAACGCAGGAGTAAGATTACAGGAAGGTGCGGACACATAACGGGGCGAGTTCAGAGACACGAGAGGGGATAGAACAGGCAAAAGCGCGGTTGTTGTCAGCCGGTGGGGGGGTTCAGGGAGCGTCCTCCCAGCACAGCCAGTCAGAACAAACGCTTTGCCGTACAGACGCCGTCGTTTTCTAATGGGAGAGAAGCTCCTTGTGCCCTGGATGTTTCCCTGCACCTTTCATTTTCTAAATGCTGTTTTGTCTGTTCACCACTTAACAAGCCACCAGTGCCTCAGAAAAGGAACCACGCTTTATTTGCTGCTGTACATAATTACCAGCCATTCAAGACAGGCTTGTTTGCTACTCTAAATGATGTTGTGAATCTATGTGGAATGAACGGACAGGCCATATTTCCCTGTAAATCTTTTCACGGCATAGACGGCATGGATGTTTATGTCAGTGCAGTGTTCAGTCTCCGATTCATTTCAATCTAATTGTGCTGCTGTTTGCGGAGACTGCACCATTTCTGCCCCCCAATCAAACATTAGTGATAATTGAATGGAATAGCTGTTTTATCATACGCTGCAGTTCAGCTGCATGGTGTTGAGAATAGAATGACAAAACCCCGCTGAGCAGATGCAATAGTCTCTCTGTCAGATAGTCAGCTGACAAATAGTGCTTTACTTTTCATTTACCGTAGTGCGCCAGAGGCAAAACATAATCCAGGCTCCACACATTGAGGCACAAGTCAAATGAAAAATGTTCTTGAATTTCTGAATGCAGAGAATGCGAATTGGATTGCATACATGAATTTCAAGTCAGATTTGACCCTGATCGTCGGATGATGTTGCTGATGATACAACAGCATGACTGCTATTCTACTACGGGTAATAATTATAATCATTCACAGTTAGTGGTCCTTGTCACAGGAGTGGGGCACAATGGAAATAATAATTAGGACTTCTCATTTCTCATGCATCACAGAAGAGTGTATGGAGTGTGTTCTGTGCCTCTTTGACTTCTAGGATGTACAGCTGTGTGTATGTTTGCTTGTTTCCCTCTGTGTGTTTTCTCCTCTGTTCATAAGAATTTGTGCCGGCTCTGGATTTCCTTCAGCTCTGTGACTTCCGCACGTGTCGTTTCTGACAATGCATGTGTACCGCTCTCACACACATGCACATGTTTTGTTTTTGACACTGACCCAGCCTTCCCTGTCATAAACAAGTGTCTAATTGTAACATTAGGAGACATGAAGGGCAGGATGCCTGCTTGGCATTTATTTTTGGCAAGACCATGACAGCAGCATTCAGTGATGTACTGAGGCTCTGTCATGCACAAATAGACATTTTTCAACCCGCTATCTCTTGGCACTCTTGTACCCCATTTCCCAAAGTCATCATTCACTGACACTGTGACAATACAGCCCACATACATCAGGTCGGGCAAGTGAAATGCCTTCTAGAAAGAGTCAGATAGGCACCTTAGTGTGCCCACCGTCAATAAAAAAGAAGAAATAACTCATCAATCATTCTCTCAGAGGCTCACAGATTCTTTGTATTATATTATGTACGTCTGGGATATAGGATGTATTACTGGATTCACTTGAGTTCTTTCCAGACTTGTCTTAAATGCCACTATTCATGAGTTTACTCTGCTTTCACTTCACACGTTATAGTTCATTTATGTTCTTAAATCAATCAATTTTGTAAATATGTTTTCATTTTACATGATAACATATTTTGCAGGTAGAAGAAACAATTACAGTAAATCACCACATCATCATCATCTAATCTACACAAGTGTTCTCCTGCAACTTAAGCACTCAATTTACACAGCATACACACTGCCGACAAGTTCATACATCAATAGGTTCAATACATGAATTCCTATGATCCTTCCTATATATATGTGTGTATATATTAAACCTTGCGATGCCACTTGGGTAAGACAAATACCCATTAACCGCCTGGAAGTATAAATACGTCTGATGCATTGCAGAGGTTTATGACATCAAACAAAAAAGAGAAAAAGAACAACATTTATGGAGGTGCTCTCTTTATTACAATCTATTTATATATGTTTAAGTGTTATTACTGTATATTCTATTATTGATTGGTGAGCAGCTTAATAGTACTTATGGTTTGGTTTCTGCAGCACTGATTAGCATACCATGTTTGCGTGTTTGCAACAGGAAATTAAAACCTGCCCCCTCGTCCACACGGTCCACTAATGTTCACCTGAAGTATCCCTGCTTCCATCGCAGATCTCAGGGGTATTTCCAGTGTAAGTATTCCTGTCGCTGTCTCTGATACAGAGACGTTTCTGTCACCGCAGGCTAAATACTTTGGGGCGCATCAAAATACAGAGTACTTTCCCTTTTATATTCAAATGACTCTGCTCTGTATAACCTGTGCCTTTGAGATCTGTCTCTGAGGTGTGTGTATATGTTTGTGCGCTATTGCCTTTTGTGTGCACTATTTGGGATTTGCTGATGGTTTATGTATGAGTTGTTTCCACTGAGGAAAACTGTTTGTCAAAGTAGATCCTGTGTACAGTCCAAATGCACGCAGATACACAGCCACATAATCCAACAGGTTTACCTTCAGAAGTGTGGTGTTGTTGCAGTGATTGGGATACAGTGATGAGGCCTCAGGAGAGGAAGGTACTGGGTGTCTATGGCTGTGTTGTTTTGTGTGTTGATGTACGAGATGCTGTGTACTTGTGTGTGTGTGTGTGTGTGTGTAAACATATTAGGTGTGGGTGAGTTTGCTTTGAAGTAATGTCAGGATATCTCAAGGTATTTTTGCAATAACGATATTCACGACGATATGAAAAAGAATATTAAAAGTAGGCACAAATCCAATAACTCAGATTAACTTTGTCTACTGAATACAAATCAACTTGGCCTGGTAGACAGCTAACTTGAAGAGTTTCCCCTCATGGAGTTTCTACCATGTGAGCAGATCAGTCTTACTGTCTGCAGAAACCGCTCGCAAACACGATATTCAAAGAAGAATCTCAACTTTGGCTCAACAGCTGAACAGCTTCCAGGTGTTAGCTTAACATATGGTCAGGCCTAAATATGACTGAAGTGTAGCTACTAAACAATTCTGTTCTTACATACTGAGCATATTTTCTTGTCAGAATGTTTTATCTTGGGCGGAGCTTTTCGATAAGTTGCTTCAAAGACTCTCATCAACGCTTGGCTTGGTTTCATATCTTTAGCCAAACAAAAAGCCGCCACTTTGGCTAATTTTCAGCTCGCTAACTCTCTTAGCTAGTAGCATCAGAGTCACTCGCCTGCTTGTTTTGTGCTATAAATCTGCTGCTTGTGTTGGTTCTGGCGTGTGTGACTTTCTTGGCGTTCACCAGGTGTTTCTGCTTGAGGTGATGAAACTAATTTTGTCGCGTTGGCGCCAGTAGCTGACCCGCCACTGTCTTCAGGGCGCGTTTGGTATCTTCTTCTCGAGCGCGTCGTCAGAACGTGTTGTCACACCTTGGTATTGTCAATATTATAATGTGAAAACGTTTTGAACCACAGCAAAAATAATACAGGAATCAAATTAAATTAATATATAACATATTAATATCATTGCACACCACCTCTCTCTCTCTCTCTCTCTCCCGCTCTCTCTCTCTCTTTCTCTCTCTCTCTCTCTGTCTGTCCGGAGTGTGTATGTGTGTGCACATGCTTAGTTGAACCTTCTGTGTGTGCATGGAAGGTTTTGTTTGTGTATGAGCAACTTCATCTGCATTTATACAATAAGTAAATTTTTTCGTCTGACTCTGTATTATTATTATCATTATTATTGTTGTTGTTGTTGTTCAGGTAACACTGAGTGACTACATGGAGTGGAAATTCTGAGGACAAAGACTCCATTGTGGAGAGAAATGTACAAAGGTGTGTAATGATTTACACTTTGACTCCCTCTCTGGGGCTTTAGCAACTGTTAATTTAAGCTCCCCCATTATAAAATGTATTTAAATCTGACTAAAAATTAATTCCATTATTCTTGGAGCCAGCTGGGGCTCCTGTATCCGTCGAGACAGTTTGCTGCTCCCTCCTGAGACCTGTGGGTTTTCCCATCACTTTTAAAATCAATTACCTTTCTACCTCCCTCGCCTCTCCAACTCTCTCTAAGTACTCTCCTCGTGTTCTTCATTAGAAAACGCACCACTTCACCTACAGCTTGCCGCGGACGCCTCAACCGAAATTTGGTGTGTTTTTTAAGTGTCTGTGACACATTGGAGTGCCTCCCCATGATTTATGAATATGTCTTATACAGTACGCCGTAGCTGTAGGCCTGTTGGCGCAATTGTCCTCTCAGTCAGCTGCCTCCGATATAAATATCTGTGGCTGGTAAGACCTGTTAGCCTTATGTGACACTAAAGCCGCCGCAAAGATGCTGCTGTTGCTGCTGAGGTGCGGCTGCAGCCCTTGGGGAGCGATCGTGTTATTCTCCCATGTGCGCCATCTCACAAACATCTCACTGCACAAACTGAGGGGAATAAACTTAGATGGGCTTGACGGCTGCTTCCTATTTTAGTCATCAGCAGGTAGGCGGATGAGTTGAACTGCGGAGGATCTCTGTGCAGCGAAGTCTTCGTCTAATTAGTTTGTCTAATTATGTCTTTGTGCTGGAAATTTCTCAAATTAGTGGTATCGTGCAGAATGTGAGCATGCTCATTATGGTTGTCATGAGAATTGTTGCGGTGATTGGAGAAGAGAGGAGAAAGGGAGAGGGAAAGGAGGAGTGTCGCTGGAACCAAAAGCTCTCCATGGTCCAAGTCCTTTTATCAAATTCAAAATTGTCGTAATGGGAGTCGTGGTGCCCAGCTTCATCCCCAGAATTTACAGGGAAAACTCCTTTATTTTCACCTGTGAACCACTTGACTCCCTCTATATCCTCCCTGCTGGCAGACCACAAATAGTTCCCCTTTGATTCTCCTTCCTTGTGCGTCAGCTGCATAAGTGTCACAGCATCAGCGATCTCGGTCTCTCACATGGAGACAGTTTTTGATTTTCCCTCCATGTAAGGGTGTCACAGCATCAGGGATGAACACCCCCCACCCGTCACCCACCACTCTGAGCCTCTTCTCCTGGGCACCGACGCAGGACGCGCCCCCTGGATTGTCTGCCAGCGAGCCGCCATTTCCCTCCCCCCGCTCGCTGCCAGCTTCTCCTCTTTTTTTGCCTCCTTCCCCTCCCTCTCCCTCTCCCTCTCCCTCTCCCTCTCCCTCTCCCTACCATTCCTGTCTCGCATCCTCCCTTTCCCTCTATTCCTCTCCCTCTGCTTCCCCCAGTCCTGGGCCTACAGTAATTGGTATTCCGAGTGGCAGCTGGGATCCACACAAACACAGCAGACGCAGGGACAGAGAGAGAGAGAGGGCGAGAGGGAAAAGAGAGAGAGAGAGAGAGAGAGAGAGCCAGCAAGTCAATACGCTGGTTCATTAGAGCACTAAGTCACAGTGGCCGCTGCCTCGTTTGTTTGTGTTTGTCCAATACTCTGTCTTAAGCAGAGCCCACCGCTTCTTTACTGTATGCTCACACTGGCAGACCTGACAGCAACACACCCCAGGATGCTTGGCCACCTGTGGGTGGGCTTTTCTGTGCTTGTGAGTATTTAGATATACCAGCTTATGAAATAATTACCAAATCAATAACACTGCATTAAGTGAAGTGAGGTTTTCTCTCATAATTCTCACCCAAAGCTATGTATAGAACAGGCTACTAAGCCAACATGGAGCTGGTCCATGGTGTGGGCTACATGTGCTAGCCTGTTACTGTGTGTTGATCCGTCGTCAGTTTCCATGACTGATTACGTGTCAGCAACATGTGATATTTTTTGACTGGATAAACTCAGGTGTTGATGAGACACATAGCAAGGAAAAATAGCAGGGTGGATGTTAAGAGGACAGGCCCGGGCTCAGAAATGGAACTGGGGTGAAGGAGAGAAGAGAGAGAGGGTCTGACAGGAAACATAAATAGGATTGTGCGGTTATTGAAAATATGAAAGTGGCTGTTCCGAAAACAAGGACGAGGAGTGTTCTCTGGCCACACAGAGCCGAGTGCAGACCACTTGTCAGGATATTGAAAGAGAGAGATGGAGTGGGAGGGAGGGAGGGAGGGAGGTTAAGGGAAGGGCTCACAATGACCTGCTCCTCTCTTCAAGGCCTGTTTGTTTTAGAGGAAATAGTAATATGAAAGTGGCTGTGGTTGTCTGGCCAGAAGCTCTCATGGTGCACAGTGACCTCTCATTACCACTGCTTGAGGGAGCGTGAAACGGAGGAGACCACTCCAAAGGGCAGCTGTGTAGATGCGCCTAACCTTTGAAACCACCCGAATACGTCAACCATACAAATAACTCATTAACCTTATCCATTTAAATGAAAAGCTCCTACTTTTATCCCACACCCTCTGCTGCAGTATTAGATTTGTGTAATTGGCCATTGTGCATGATGGAAAATGGCAACTCCCTTTGCGACGTGGTGTGACACACAGGCAAAGGATGCAGGAAGGCAGAGGGGATTTGGCCTCCTTTGGCCCTGGAACCTAACGAGGCTGGCTTTGGTTTAAGATTTGGGGGGAGGGTAAATAGAGGGATGGGGGAGTGATAGTATGTGAATATGTCTGTGTGTGTGTGTGTGTGGTTGTTGTTTTCGGAAGTGGCCTCCAGCTCTGTCCAGTAGCACAGGAGGGCATTGATTGGAGGAGCTCGCTCAGGCCTTTTAATCACCTCGCTCAGAGGCTGCATTGTCCCACAGGCCTGGAGAATAAGCGCTGCTAATACCCCAGTGCATATGCACACAGCCACCGGCTCCCAGGCCTCTGCAGCCCCACACAGACCCACACAGCCACTAATCAATAAGCCTGATTACTAACGGGGAGGCAGACCGAGCTTTGTTCTCATTTGTCCATAGAAAAGCTTGCCAACTCACCAGAGGCTTCGCTTAGTGGTAAGACGGAATTTGGTTTCACTTAAAGACCCCAAACTGCAGTGTTTCAGTGTTATTCCAATTAGAAACGCGACCTGCTGCACTTCGAGTTAAATATGAAAAATAAATGCTGTTTCTCTCAGTACAGAATAATGTGCCATTCTGACCCAGTTGTAAAGAAAACATGTAGACTTACACATCAGCCGTCTAAAAATGGCAATTTCCTCACTCTTGCTGTGTTTTGCACTCTGCGTCTCCAGCTTTTCTCTCTCCTTCCCTCAATCTGTCTTTCTCCTTTCCTGGCTGTCATATCTCTTTATACTGTTTAGAAATGCTGTACATTGTGTTACAGGGTTGTGACTGATAGTCTGCCAATTTCAGCTGTGGCACATCAGAGAGGCCAACACCCCCAGAACACAGAGACACACATTAAAGCCGTGACAGTGTGCTCCTTTAACTGCTCGCGCTGAGCCTCTGTCGCCTGATTAAGTGTTTCACGGGAAATCAGTGTGTTTTTACCCCGATAAAGGCCACCGAAAACAAAATGGCCTAACATGCTACATGCAATCTTGATGGAGAAGAAAGAAAGAGAGAGAGGCACTCCCGGCTCATTTGGTGAATTGTGGGTGCGACGCTGCATCGCTCCAGCAACACACTAGTATTATTGTTGTTCATCAGACATTCCAAAGCCATTTATATTTCCATGCGCACGGCCTATCAATAAGCCTCTAAGCCGGGTTTCAAAAACTAATAACATCAATGACTTTAAAAGGGAAAACAAATATCAAAGGAAAGCAGAGTATTAGCAAGCAGCGATGGCGGGTGAATATTGAGATTTGAGTTTATAGATGGTCAGAAGGGCAGAGTGCTGCTTTTGTTCAACCTCCCCCCCCCCCACCCTCAAAGCAGCCTCCTTCTCCAACTGTCACCCGGCTCTGTATCGCTCTCTCCCTCTTTCTCTCTCTCTCCACCTCTCTGGATTTTCTCTCTCTCTCTCTCTCCCTGCCTCCCACCTTTCTCGCTCCCTCACTTTCCCTCTATCTCCTTCCCTGTGTCTCCTTCACACCCGCCACCGCCTGCCCCTGTCCTTTGGTTTTGAAGCCAAGAAGGGAAATAATTTGTGTCTGTGAGAACAAAGGGAAATCTTCGCTATGAGAGTAATGGGGAAAGATTTTGTGATGTTGATGCGTCTCTCCGCCTTTTAGAGTCTCATTTTGGAAAACACAAAATGCTGATAAAAGAGTTTCATTTCATTATACGGGTGTCATATTTGGATAACATGTCCGTATTTCTCACAAGTTTTGGATCTAAAGTAAAAAAAAAAGGCAAAAATGGCTATTAGCTGCTTATTTTATACAACCTTCAGTCTCCATTGTTGCAATTGTGTGTTAAAGAGATTAATAATATGTAGAAAACTGCATCAAATTCCAGCTACTGCAATTTCACTGAGAAAATGCATGTTTCAAAAGCACCATGTCCAATCCATTATGGGCATCTATTGACTGGAAAGTCTTCAAAGCCCTGGACAGACCTCCATGCTCACTTATTGAGCTGTTATCAATGAGGCTGCTTTTGTCTTGCTCAAGAGACTCGGGGTGTATTAGAGGGACATTTATTGGGTTGGAAAGGAAGAATTGTGCAGGCAGTGATGTAGTTGATCGGACTGCAGAGTGCTTAGCCGGCAGTTTCCTCGCTAGATAATTTTTTGAAACAGTGAAGCTGGGGGGAACCTTATGTTTCCCCTCGCCTTGAAACTGTACTGTCACCAGTGTGTGTCTGCATGTTCTGGGATGTGCAATTTTGGTATCAGCTGCTGCCCGAAATAAAAAACTCAACAGACCCAAGACACGTTCATGAGCGAGAAAGGCCCAGCGCCATTACATGAGTCACTGGAATTCATGTACTATTTTCTTAATAATAGGAAAAAATATAGATATACACTAGAAATAACATTCAATTCATATTTTTGCTCTCAACTGGTATGACATGTTGTGTAGAAACAGGAAGGAGAGTGGCAACAATGGCACCAAACCAGGGACCTTCTGATTATGTGGCCCACTAAGACACCAAGACATCACTATCATAGAAAATATTTTAAGAGGAACATTTGCAGTTATTCTAACACATATTCAACATAGTGCTCAAGGATTTAATGACACCTTCATAGAGTATTCGATGTGAGTTTCCCTCTCTTAACCACTTTACAAGTAACACAATAATTGAAGGGAAATAACTCATTAAAGGTGTCACCATGTTGTGACCAGAAACAAATTTCAATTTTATGAAAAGGTGAATTGAATGTATCGAGCAGCTGAGTGTGAGTGAAGCTGTGAGAAATCAGGCTTTTATTTGCAGTTTCCTGTGGTGATTTACAAATGTAGGGCAAGACATTTCATCATTTGTTTGCAATAAATGTGCCTATATCATCTATTTTACTCTTTAATATTTGCAGGAAGCGCATCACATACAAAACCAAACACAGCGTCTTTGTGGTAGTTGTTCCCCTGGTGCTAGAATGTCAGTGTCAGAGTTCAAATTTATTACCTCTGGCGATCAATAATGTCAAACCTGGTGTGAATTTCAACATTCTGTTAATCAATGGCCTTTATCAACCAGTATTGACGACTGCTTGGAATTGCAAGAATATTGACAGAATTCTGGCAAGGCAAATGTTAGCCTTAAGTCACATAGATATTGAAGTCATATAGATTGGGAACATGGCGGTAACAGGTTTCACGCAATACAAATCCGTACGCAGTGTAGTTATGGTGTTTGTGAGTGTGATGATTGTGATAACTGTCAACAAACACAAGACAAAGGCCCTCATTCAGCAAACACTTGTTGACTGTGCTGGACAGGCTGGTGAGCGATTTTTCCAGGGGAGAAAAGGTGAAGAGAGGCTCTGCTGCACTCATTTATCGCCATCATTAATACGTGTTTCATCACGGTTGGTGTAGAAAATCCTATTTTGTCAGCAAAGTAGGAAAAACAGACAACAAAGCTTTTCGTGCCATAAAAGCGGATTTGATCAGAGGTATAAAGATACTTTGGATCAAATCTGTTTTGAAAAAGGTGTCAACAGAAAACTATTAAAATGTGCTGAAATGAATTTGGCAGCTCAGATCTAAAACACAGCAAACTCGACACATAATTACGACTATTCAGTGTACAGGGATGATGAAGATTATCATCTCATCTCAATAACAGATGAGTTGTGCAACACCAAGATAATTTTTTCCATTCTCGTCTAATAGAGATAATGTATGCTAGCAGTACTGTTTACATACAACAGAAAATATTCCTGAGCAATGCAAACTGCTAATACAAAAACAGTACAGAGCTCTGTGACGGAATAATGAAAATAAGTCAGCGAGAATGAGGTGAACTAATCATTTTGTTTGTTTGTTGTTTGCAGAATAAAAAACATCATAATGGATCCGTACAATATGATGTACAAAGATATATATATGGAATAAGGAAGCTGAGGGGCTCATTTGGGCTCAGTTGATGCGATAATCCACAACAATTTCAGATGCAATCAAGTAGAAATGACAGCAGACAGCAGAAAAAAAATGCAAAAATAAAGGTCAATAGAGGGAAAATTAAACAAAATTAAGGAAGGAAACAGAAAAATAAAATATAAAAAAATATATATATTTTTCTATATATGATATGTCAATTAAATGAAACAATGAGAGGTTGTGTTACATTTGATTATAAAAAACCAATCAAATGCGATCCGCACGGACCGGCCGGGAGACTGGAGAAGTCGTTACGCCGCTAAATGAAATGCTTATCAGACAAACTTAATAACTTCTGATAATTTGTGGCGTTAACTTCAGTGCTGAGAGGAGGAAGAGGAGGCAGAGGAGGCAGGAGAGGGAGTGAAATGAGTGTGTCAGCAGGCGGAGAGTCCGGCGTGGCTCCTGCTGCCTTCCTCCATCGCAGCAGCACAAAGCTGATCAGCGGGAGCAGTGGGGCTAATGAGCTCAGCTTAGTAGAAGCTTCAGCCTCGGTGTTTGTCATCTCTAATTCTCACCCACAAATGAAACCTGCAGTGCACAAAGACAATTCACAGTTTTTTTTCAGACCACCTTAACATTGATTTGATGTGGAACTTGAAATGGAAGCTATCGATTTGTTTTTTTGGGCCCTTTTTGTCACCTATCATTACGCTTGATTTTAGCCGGGATTCTTTTTACCACATGTTAAAAACATTATGGAGCAAATTAAACTTCCTCAGCTTCTCCGTGTTTATTTAGTCCTTATATACTGACACAGTTGGTCAGCCTGTTTGAATGAATGTAGCTGTGTAATTAAAGCTGCACTTTGACCGCTAGCGACAGAATACTCCGACGCAACTCACACCAACAACACTAACAAACCATCGGATGATTAAGTTGTAACTGTACACACCAGCAGAGTCTCAGCAGTAGATTATATGTCGCACAGCGGTCAAACCCAATGCACACATACTATTTGTATTAACATTGAACCGCCTGTGACGGACCTTGGCAGCTAGCTAACGAGTTCCTTGCGGTAGCTAGCTCCTAGCACGTGCTGTATTTAGTTTGATAGCAAGCTAGTGTGGTTTCTTGTTGAATAAATGCACACAAGTAGCATTAACTCAGTTTATACTCTCATAATAATGATAGATGTGATAATAAAATCATGTATTGAAAACATTTAGCATGGAATTCATGTGGTCTATACATTATATCTTGATATTACGGATCCATCCAAGAACCATTAGCCATTAGCTTTGTCTCTATCAGGTATTTTAATGGACGTATATGACAAAACAGCCGCCTGTGGTGTCTGGTTAGACTGAACTGTGTCATGTACTATTTACAAAATATTCATTTCCAAACAATCAATGCAAGAAGAAGTAGTTTTTTTTTCATAGAACGTGGGGTCCGAGCGACACGGACCACAGCCCACGGCCCACAGCCCACGGCCATCCTCACTGACTGCAGACCCCCCCAGGCTCTTTGTGGGTCGACGCTGTAGGCGACCATTTGGCACAAAAAGCCCAGAAGCGGGTGGGGCGCTCGTTTGTTCCAGAAGGATTTTGTTCTTAGACAAAGTACGCATTCAATTCATTATAAATCTCCCTGGCTGTTTCCTCCTTGTACACATCACTCTCTCGTCCAGCATGACATGTTTGCTGCAGAGACACGGGAGAAGCTGAAGCTCTCATAAAGGTGTATGTGTTTAGATCGAAGAGGAAATATTGCAAATTGAGCAAGTCTGGCAGTGAGCTTTACATATGAGAAGTTGTCATGAATTCACAGCATTTTGAAAGCATCTTGTCTCTTTAATTTGTCCGTGTGTGAACGTATTCAGACATGTTGGCAGCATCAATAGAAAGTACAAACTAATGAGATGTATGAGTAGTAGGGAGAGGAAATGTTTTTAATTTGATTTTGAAGAGTGCAATGATTTAAAAGTCTATGATGTTTTAATGGTCAGAATTTGTAAAAACAAACAATCCATAAAATGTTGCCATTAAGGACACTTAAAGTAAACGTAAGGAGAGATTTTGATATAAATGTTCACTTTAATCATGTTCATTCCAGCCTGACCAAGATATTTTCCATAATTTCTATTTATTACTTTATTGTGTTTGATCAGTTTGTCCTCTGCAGGTTCAGTGCCTTGGTCATGAACAAGTTTGTAGAGTGTTTTTGATTAAGCATCTAGTGTAGTGTTATATTTGTGGTTTTGTATCAGTTGCCATGTTTCTATTCCAGTTTTATGCAAAACATAGTTAAAAGTCAAAGTTCAGATGTGAACTGGCAGTGTTTCCATAAAATGATGCGCAAATAAGGCTTGTGTTTTTCATCCTGTCAGGTCAACATGCAGAGGCTTTCCACAATCTTGGGAATTAATAATCATTATATCCAATGTGAGAGAAATAGGCATTCTCCGATGGTCCACGTACATTTGGCACCAGTTACATCGTCTTGATGAAGCCGCGCTCTGGTGCTATTATGGTGTTGTTGTTGTTGTTGTGCTCTTTCCTCACGCCTAGTGTAGCTGCACCTCAGTCTCAATCTCTTCTCTCTTCTTTAGTCCACCTAAAATGTGCCACGCTCATGTAGAATATCTGCCGCACCCAATCAGGAAAAGAAACAGGAGACCTATGTAACCACTAATTTGCAAAGTCTCGTGACAGTTTCTTAATTGGCTCGCAGCAACATACATCTCAAGTGAGCGTAAAGTGTTTTTTATGATACTTGAATTCCCATTTTTCAATTTGCAGTTTGAAATTGTGCAAAATGCATCGAATGGAAACCTCACTAGTGCCTCCACTGCTACAACTCTTTAATAACATATTTTGGTCAGATTGAAAAAAGCCTGTTTGGTAATGAGATGTTTGACAAAATGCATATCTAGGCTGAAATCATGACTGATTTCCTCTATGCATAATCAACCAAACATGCTTTGGATGATTTCCATTGCTGCATCATCATCCATCCATTAAAGCTGCCAATACGCGCTGATGGTGCGATCACAGCATGTCGGGTTTTTTTCCCTCCTTGTGATTTCATATTAGATACTGATTGGTCGGGGAAGAGGTCAGGAGAGTCAGCTGATCATATCTGTCAGCCCTAAAGAACACTCAAAACACTCAGCCCTCCATCCAATCTGTCACTTCTCCACGTCTCCTTCACGTCTCAGCATTCAGCGGATGCGAAACAGGGGGTTGCCCGTGCATACAACCATTAATCACAGGCCCAGGGGTAGTAAACATTCTGTGATGGTCATTAGAAAACAGTTCTATTACAGAGGTTACTGTGTCTAGCTGTTAACCTTCTCCTCTTTGATGTATAGCAGTGCAGGTTTTTAGAGGCGGGGGCGGGAGGGTATGTACACCTATAGGTCGGAATGTCCCCCTTCAGCAGCTTCTGAATCGTTGTGCAATCATTGTGCGGCCTTTTGTTTCCCTCCCCCAATGCTCCTGAACTCCCCCCCACCCCCCACCCCATTGCTCCCTCCCTCCCTCCCTCCCTCCTGTCATCTGAAATGTGCCCTGCATAAGTGGAGGCAGCTGCTTAAGTGCTGAGAGAGAGAGAGGGAGAGGGAGAGAGAGAGAAAGAGGGAGAGAGAGAGGGAGAGGGAGAGAGAGAGGGAGAGAGTGGAAGTGGAGGGAGGGAGGGAGGTAAAGGGCCAGAGAGAGCAGAGAGAAAGAGAGAGAGCAGAGAGAAAGAGAGTCTGACTCACTGTTAGCTTTGCTTTCCCTCCCTGAATGCGGCAGCATCTACTCCTCCCATTGCACTCAGTGTCTCTCTTTCTTTCTCTCACTTACACACACACATGCGCGTGCACACACACACACACATACACACACAGCATTTTGTGAGCATAAATAAGCTGGATTCTGTGTTTTATGTGAGGTTTCTGTGTTGTTGAAAATAATTCTGTTTTGTGCCTCCTTGGTGTTTTATTGACTTCAGAGGCTTCATTGTCATCGTGTTTTTTGTGATGAAATTTTAATGCAGCCCTCATAATTAGGATGGCTCCCACCCTTATCTCTCGCTGTTGTGCCTCAGTGTTAGCGGCGGTGTATGCAGGGTTGCTGGTGCAATATCATAAACAACACACGGTTAAGATAGTGACTATTGTCTGTCAATAAAATGTCAGATAAAATGCCTCTAGATCTTAAGGGCAATTTGGCAAAGGTGTGTGCATATTGCTTCAGTTCTCTCCTGGCAGTTGGCTTCATAGCTGAAAGCACCCTCCCCTCCAGTGGAATTACATAGCGACGGTGACGCCAGCAAAAGCCTAGAGCTTTTAACGGCTGTCATTCACCCAGGAGAGGCTGGATACAGGCAGCAGCAAGGCCACCGCGCCATGGCACAGGACAAAAGCCTAATACTGGGCTGTAATTGTGAGGGAAAAAAAACCCACATGTAACAAGGTCGGAGAAGCTCTGTGGAGAAGTCAGCGCACTGTTCCACTGACAAAACCACTCTGCAGTCTTGATGTGGATCAGCACATGTAGTTCCAAATTAATTGACGATATTATTCTCACATCTCACATCAGATTACTAATTACTAAGCACTAATGTAGATTCATCTGAAATGATCTGGAGATGTGAATGTGCAGGTGTCACATTCCACCCAAATACTGAATAGTGTCTGTGTAGCATATAGATATTTCTGTCATTCCTTAAGCTGCTGAAATACAAAACAATAGCTGTACTTGTATAGATAAACAATGATATATGCAGTGTTCTTTTATTAGTAACTAATGCGCTGTGTGGACCAGTATTCTAATGCTTATGGTCTCAATATCTAACAGCCTCTCTTATGTTCCAGCATTTGAGAGACTAAATCTAAATTTAAAGCCCCAGAAGCTCATTTTACATACAGTGTTCACATCAGCATTAATGTCGAGCTCGACTCTGAGGTTCTTGGTTTTGTTCCAGCACTCAGCCGCACTTTGCTGAGGCTGGAGATGCGTTAAGTAGAGTAACACTTCCAGATTTCTCCATTTTTTTGGGGGGGATGTTGTTAGTCAAAACCTATTTTTATTTAAAGAGCCAACTCAATCTGACTTGTAGATTTTACAGTTATGCATTCCTTATCCACTAACTGGTTTTACACCAAGAAGCAAGGAACTGTTTTTTTTCCGGCAAATGTTCCAATTATGTGATGTGCCTGTTTCAGGGCTTATCTGGAAGATGTGCTTTTAAATGCAACACGTGAACGCAGACATGTGGACAGCAGGAGCCAAGGTCTCTGATTTGACCGTGCTAAATTGAGAAACATTCAATGTGTGTAACGTTATTATGGATGACTTCTCTGTGTTTGTATTCTCATAAATATTCCCGTTTGGGAGCGGGCCCATAGGGTTAGTGTGGGTCCTGAGTTTCTGCTAAGGAATCACTCACAAAACATACCACAGAACAGATGGAGCTTATTATTATTATTGTTATTCTAACCTAATGTGTGATCCCATGGAATTATATAAAACGTATTTATTCATTCAGCACAGTGATTAAGTTTGTTATTTTTATGTTGATTACAGCATCAGAATTTGCGTTTTAAGGGCTCACACACCCCAATTACAAGGACCAACTCCAGGCTCAGCTTTATGTGGAAAAGAGGTTAGAGCACCGACATGAGCACCTTGTTAGCTGGAGGGAAAGCGCTGTGATAGGTGGAGCAGGGGGAGGCCCTAATAATGGCCAATCACAATTAGCTCCTTTCATCCCATTAAAGGAAAAGATAGATGTAGTAAATCGTGGGAAGGAGCTAATTATCTTGTGATATTATCTTATAACGTAAAGGGGGAGCGAGATCTCCAGGACATCATGGACATTAATTCAGGTCCAGGAGTCACTTTATACACTGTTGTCCTTGGCTACTTTAAACACACGATCAGAGAGCGAGTGCTTGCTGTTGTACGTCTCCCTGTTCTACGCTCGCTCTGCGTCGCTGTTGCCCACACGTTATCAGCCGAGGCCACATATTATTTTTTATTAACAAAGGACGTCACCTCTCCTGAGTCTGAGCCTTTTTCAGCAAAATCCGTGTTTGAGGACAAACAAAAAAAAATCCCTATTGCCATGGTTTCTTTGTGTAATGACCCCCAGTCATACTTATGACATCAGCTCCTTTCTGGCCTGCACAGCTTCCTTCAGTCCTCCACACCATGTTTAAAGTGTATTCACCTGCACACAGCCTGCATACACACTTCATTACAGGACTGCAGCTTCTATTTAGCGATCCATCATAATGGTGTTTGATGTCAGATAACAGCTACAGTGAGACGCGCGCCTGCACACACACACACACACACACACACACACACACACACACACACACACACACACAGACACACACACACACACACACACGCGCGCACGCACACTCGCTGCGTCTTCCTCATATTTGTTTCCAGAAATCATCAGTCACCCTCGTCTGTGTTTGGGTATTTTTCTGCCACTCCCTTTGGCTTCTTTGCTTTGCGCAGGAAGACGTTTCTCCTTCTCTTTTTGTTTTGTGGAAGAAATTGTGTCAAAGCCCGCTGTTAGTTTAAATCCATTATAAAAGCGGAAAAGTTTATCTGGGACTCCAGTTGATTCAAGGGGCTGAAACTCAGAAACATGTGAGACCGACACGTTATCTCATCTTCCGTGTGCCAGCTTTAGTTTGAACAGATCAAGATCAAGGCGATCCTCTAGTCTACAGAGGAGGTAAAAGGATAGGTAGAAGGATAGCCTCTCGTAGAATAAGTCACAGATTTCACCTTTAAGATGTATGATTGCATAAGGTTAGGAAGGGCCTGCCGTAATAACACTATTCACACTGCAGAGGAAGATTTTCCAGAGGAAATGGTGAAGTAGTTCCGCTCTGGTCTCAGGAAAATGTTCTGACGTCCCGCAAGATGATTTGAACAGTATAAACTGTAATTTGTGAGCAACATCTCAGCAGTCTCACCAGAGCAGAACAACATAAAGCGCTATATTGTAGCTATAGAAGTGTTCCAGTTTAGCAGATTTATTAATGAGGAGCCCTGTGTTACTGCAAAGGCAAAGAGACATTTTAATACAATTTTATACCTCTACTTCTACTGCCACTGCTTCTGCTCCGAGTTCTACCTTTGGTCTCTGGTCTTTCCGTCGCAATTGTGCAGCTCCGGTGAGAAAACGTTTCAGTTTGTTTTCTGACACCGCAGCACCAATCATACACATTAGAGACCCATTGATGTATTTAATGCAATCAATTTCTCCTCATGTTCTCTGGAAACCTGCTTTTGGCTGATTTGATGATCTGCTTCATGTCTGGAAAAGCGTTTCTAGCTGAGCAAAGGTGTAAATCAAATAATAATAAAACACAATTAGATCTGAAAAAAAGGAAACTAAAAGAGGTAAAATGGAGGAACGCGAGCGGCAAACCCTCTTCCTGCTATCAGTAACCGTGACGCTGTTTGTTTGCGGTAGACGTGCAGTAAATCCAGTTCATCCTGTGACCTTTCAGAACACGGAACATATTTGGGCCGAGGTGTGTACATGCGACGGTAATTCATAGACTGACACTTAAACAGGTCTGTCTGTCGGGTTAACATTAACCTTGGTAAGGTGGCGGAGGCAAAACTGCAATTATAGCATTGGCTTAATGTGGCGATAATGGATCCAGGCTAAGGAGGGCCGATTAACCCAGGTGCTGTAACCAACCTGCCGGCCTGTTAGAACATTAAAAAAATAATGGCAGTTATATGCGCTGGGAAAGGTGAATAAATAAAGACATGGCGAGGAAAATGCGAGGCCTGCCCATCCCCCCCCCACCCCCCCACACACACGCCCCCAGCCCCTGCCCCCCCACCCAGCGTGTGTTTTTCCAGGGTTCATCAACAACAGCTCTGCTCTGATGAGGGCACTGTGTTATTTGGTGCTGCGAGAGTTTATCTGCACCTCGCTACGAGGGGAGTGTCTCTCAATGAGCGCCCTGGGCTTCTTTTTTTTTTGTGTGTGCAGAATACGGCACGGAGCGAGCGAGCTGCAGCAAGACGCCGCCGCCGCCGCCGCTGAGAAGCAGCAACACACTGTTATTCAGCCCCCTTGGCCTGTGCTCCAGAACATTGTGTGTACATCTGTAATCTTACCTACCCCCTGGGCTCACAGGATACCCCCCACACCACCACCACCTCCTCCCCTCCCCCTCCAATACCACCACCATGTTTCTCTTTCTCTCTCTCTCTCTCTTTTGCTCTCGCTCGCTCGCTCTCATCATCGCGTCGTTCCCTTTTCTTTTTTTCCCTCCCTCTTGCACAAAGATATAGTCAAGCAAATACACCTACGCACTTTCTCACATTGACACCCATACACAAACACACCAAGGGCCTCGGAGATACACCCATGTGTGAAGATCGCACAGACTTAATGTGTCACAGCCACTATAGTCTGCTTTATATATACATTTTTTATTAATTAAACAGAATAAAGCCACAAAACAACAAATCCTGGCTTTTTCCATTTTTCCGAGGTCATCCACAGTTATGTCGCATGAGCATGACCACCATGCTGGGATCGCGTCCATTTGTACATAGGCGTGTGCGCGCATGTGTGTGTGTGTGTGTGTGTGTGTTTCAGGGGTTTTGCTGTGATGAAATTGAACCGTAGCTGGGGAGTGTTTAAATATACATGAAGGAGAAGGCTACATGAATGCGATCCTGTTCTGGATAGCGAGCAGTTATGAGCTGTGTCATGTGTCGGAGCTTTGGGCTGCACGGCGCGGCGCTTTCATCAGCCTCCGCCTCTGTCACAGAGACGTTCCCCCGCTCGCTCGCTCGCCCGCTCGGCTCCCAGCTCCACTTCACACGCTGTAATAAGGCATTCATACCCTTGCCGTAGCCTTGGCTGTTTTTTTGCTGCACCACTACATTGCAGTCCAAGTGTAAAAGACTGCTGTGTTCACTCAGCCAACGTGTGTGCGGCAGCAGCTTTTTGATATACACTGACGTTATTTTAACAGCTGTTTGTATTAACCAGTTAACCGCAGACTTGTAGGTATCATTCTGTCCATCCTTACATCTCTTGCTTGTAGGCCCGGGCGCCTTGACGTGTTGGGATAATATCCACGCTCTGTGATGTATTGTCATCATCTCCTGGTTAATATGTACGGCTGTTTCCCGGGGGATCACATGTGGCTGTCGTGCTGGAGGGTTGAACATATCACAGCTGCCGGCTGCTTTAATAATCTTCATTGTTTTCATTGTGCTACCCATCAATCATAATTCGACACAATTACTGTTGCATTTGTTAAGTCAATATCTCAACTTAAAGCAAACATATTGTTAATTTTTTTTCCCCCTCCCGTTTTGGAGTTTATGTGCTTATTTCTAATGACAGGCATTATAAAACGCAAGCATCTTTAAAGCTCCCACAGAGTTCAAAACAACAGGAATGTATTTTTCACTTGCATCTTTTCCGTTTCTCAGACAGCAGCAGCTTTTCACAATTGAATATGAATGCCATGCTTTTAGCACCAGGGTTGTTTGATTATCCACAGACATCGAGCTGTGCTGGATTCCATTCCTTTCATCATGCTTTAACCAGTGTGAGCTGGCTCCCCTGTCGTATTTTATGAGAGATGATTTTAGTGCCTTTCCTTTATGCAGATGATTTGGCTGCCTCTCCCTAGTCTTGTCTTCAAAAGGGGGATATTGGTTTTGACAAGAGAGCTCACCCCGATACCTTTGCTCTCACCACGCTGTCTTCTTGACTACTTCATCTAGCGGGGTATTCTGGGCCATATGCTAATGTAAATTAGATGTAGTTAATGGGAGAGATGCAGAACGGGGCTACAGGTGTTTCTTAACGGAGCCGCGGTGACAGGAAAATTACCCGAGGTCGCAAACCTCACTGACTGTCGCTCATAAAGAGGCAAGAGTGACTTTATATACTTCCACTGAGCCGTATATCTTCTTTTTACCACCCCCATTAATATCCACACCAGATGATTTCTACACGTGTACTGTACGCATCCGAGTGTATGGATTACAGGCTGGCACCGAGCCTGTATGTGGGAATATGCACTGCATTTACAGGATGTCTTTGATTTTGCCAAGTATTTGTGCTTCCCTCACCTAGAGCCACTGAATGGGCGCACACACACACACACACACACTATGCAGGGCTCGCTCCCATTAAATATACAAAACAAGTGAGCTGTGCAGCCTTTTCATAACTTCAAACAGTGAGCACTGCCTGTAGGATATAAACTTAGTGAATGGAGAGAATGAAGAAGTTTAATAAGTTGTCCCTGGTTCTGGTTCTGCTCTAATTATTAGAAGCACACGCAAGACAACCCTACAGCATGGTGCAACAACAACAACACTTACAACGCAATACCTGCGAGTGTGGCGTGGCGCTGTTTCGACAATCTGCTCCAAACTAAAAGGTTGCGTTTACGCTCCCCGCGAATTCCGAAAGAGCTGTCGAGAAAAAGACAGCATTCATGTGTCAAGCATTGTGTTTGGAAGACGAGGGCGATCATGTTGCTCCATTGATGCTGCTCAAACTATGAAGTCAGTCATACAGCGTGTGATAATCACGTCGCCCTCTTTCTGCCTCTCTTTCTCTGCTTTCCCATTTCACCGACTAAGTAGAGGGCTTTGCATGATTGCCTGGGTGAGTGTTTCTCCTCAACGCCGCACTGCTATTGTCCACTTGTCCCTCCTTCATCTGTATAATTGTATGCATGAAGTTTCATCTGTAAATCCCAGCTGTTGGCAGGTTGTCTGCTCCTGCGGTGCTGGGTATTCTGGAAAGCCATTGGCTGAGGGCTATTGGTTTTTCTTAAGCTGGCAAACATCATGAAAGATAACACAAAGAGGAGCTGGGTAGGTTGGGTTTTGCTCCCTCTCCGGCTGAATAGAGAGGAAAAGGGAATGCAGCATTTTGTCTCTCCTCTCTCCACTGAAACAGATAGAGTAGCTGTGTGGAAATAAAGGAGACGCTTCTCTCTCTATCACACTCCATCAGCATTATTTACCAGACCTGCCAGTTGCTTTGTACAGCACCTCTCCCTGCCAAGTAGGCGACTGGCTTGCGACCAGGGGCTAGTGACAACAGGCTACAGTGGGAAGCAAGGAGAGCTGCGTGGATGAGCCAAGTCTATTCATTCCCCTAGGCCACTGAGTGAAGCACAGAACTCTGTCTGCTCCCGCTGAGGAAAACAAGGAAGAGAAGAAGAAAAGAGGATGAAGCCAGCCTCTTTGAATCCTTCTGAAAATGCCACCGAGCCCACAGTGGTAACATTAACAGGTTTATAATGGATGTGAGTAGCCATATTTGTCAGACCTCAGTGGAAATCAAAAGGTTTTGTGTAACTGAGAGGCTTTGCTGTGTGTCCCACTGTACTGGAGGAGCAGTTACAAATGCACGTTTCCTTCCGTTTGTCATCTCCAACCATCAGTCCTCCTTATGGAACCTATAGAAACATCAGCTCTCTGGGCTCGGAAACAGAAAAGTGATTTTTTTTTTGCACTGTGTGTCACAGATGGTGGGAAAGCCTTTGTAATGCTAATATAATATCACACTGTGTCGGCCCGGCTCTGCAGTTTGCTCTGTGTACCAAGCAGCCTGGCTGTGCGGTGATTTACCGGTATGGAGAGAAAAAGACCTCCCTCGGCTCGCGCTGAAAAGGCAGCGTGGTTGGCGGGTCCTGCCGCTCGGCCTGCTGTGACCGGGCCTGCCTTGACTTTACTGATTCCACCGTCCGTCCAGAGCTGTGCGCTGTTAATTAACTCTGTCGCTGAGTGTTTCTCACATTGAGTGTGCTTAAAAGGGACATTACTAAGAGAGACTAGGAATTAACAGCAGGAAGGATATAGTAGGTGATTTTCAGAAATTGTGACAAAGGACATATTACTGCCAGAGAGACCTTACACAGGCTCGAGCCACGGAAATACAAGAGTTTGTCCCGTAAAAGGCAAATGATTTATAACACAACAGGAATTCTTGACTTCACCTCTTACTTTTCCTCTAACACGGTTTACTACCTTCACTTCAATTAAAGCTCCGCCACCTCCCTAAAAAGCAGCCAATGGCCGGTCGCTCCTGACATGGTAACCAGTGACTCGGTGCCCCGGCAGCGAGTCGGCCGCCAGGAAGCATAAGACGAGGACATTGATGTCTTCTCTAGCTGTGCCACGTCACATTGTTGTCTATTTGATTTCCCTTCCTCATCCCTGGTATTTGAATCACTAGGGGGAGCGTTTCATATCCTTGCTGGGAGAAGAAGGGGGGATCTTGTCTATCTGAAAGAGCGTGCAGGATTAAGGGGGTTATTTCCCCAGAGGGGGGGATATGAGAGTGAGTGTCACTCAGACACCACTCACTCTCACACTGCCTCTGCATGTTGCCAGGGAGCCCCCACTATGACTCTTCCCCTCTCCTCCCCTTCCTCTCCTTTATCACGGAATCCTTCGCTTTTTGCTTCCACCCCTCTCCCCCTCTCCTCCTCTTCCTCTGCCCCAATCCTCTTCCTCGTCGTCGCCACCATCTCTTCACACTCCTTTCCTCCTTCCTTCTGCCGGTTCAGCGCTGCCCTACGGGGAATGGAGAATTGCGAGGTTCTGAGAATCGTTGTTATTCCAATCACACCTCCGATGCAGCGAGGGTCCAGTAAAGTACAGAGTAATTGGCGGGTTCCAGCAGCTACAGACAGGCATTGTATTCTGGTCTGTACATACACACTCGCGTGGCTGTGTGTGTGCGCGTGTGTGTAGTTGTGATTTGATGGTGGTGGTGGGGGGAGGGGGGGATGTAGGTGCAGCATGCAGAGGTCATTTCATTAATTGCCAGCTCTTGTGGTTTGTCTCTTGTTCAGTTTGTCAGTTTGCTTAGTGATGACATGAACGAGATGACAGCAGGATTTGCTACTGGAAAAATAGAAAATAACTAATTGACGAAAGCTCGCTGATGCACAAATACAAACCCCACAACACCCTATGATGTGTTGATTAGCTGTATTAAGACTATTTGACTGTTGTTTTGGTTATCTGGCTCCATCTGTATCGGATCTTGGCGAGCATATGTGTCCCTGTTTCTCTGAACGCCACGCAAGTGGATCAGATGTTTGGTAAACATACACACCTAATCAACTCGGGTCACGCTGGGTCAGAGGGCGTAGGTCAGAGGTCGCATGTGTTCAACCCCCTGCCTTGGGAGAGTTGCTGACTGATAGGACTCCAGGGTGACCACTGATACACATCAATGGAGCCAAGCAGGGCAGCTAATCAAGCATGTGGGGTATGGGGCCGAGGACGAGTGTCAGGGAAAATAAACCAGTGCTATCTGCTGGCAAACACATTGACCCACAGACTTAATGGAACGTGTCCCATAGGTGCACTGCTCTATTGATTAGCCATTGATGGCAGTTGTAGCCAACACCGATACCGAGTGTGGTTTGGCTTTTCCCACTGTCTGCGGCTGTAGGCAGGCCTGAGTTTGCAGAGGGTGCAGCTCACTGATATAAAAAGAGTCCAGTATAGCTTCATATAGCTACAATGTAGGTGCTGTTTCATTCTAGGCTCTGATTGGCTGGTTAGAGGCCAGCACCATAGCGACCATCATCACTTCTTGTACTGATGCCCTTTAACTGTGATCCGACTTCACCTTTAAGGGCGTCTCATTATGAGGGGCTCCTACATACACACATGTGCACATATACATTGGTATGCCCATATTGAACACACACAGACACACACACACTCCAAAGAGTAAGATGCTGATGACATGGATACATTTGAAAACAGTGCTTGTCAGAAACGCTGACATCACACTCTGGCTGTCACACACAACAGAGTGCCAGGCTGTTCTCTTTACTCTCTATTTTGATCACTTGTTTGGTGTTAAATTTTGTAATATACAAGCAGCAAAGACAAAAGGCTTTACAATCAGAGCTGCTGTGGTGTGAATCGGGCCGAGCTTTGCGATGTTAGCAGCCATACAAAATACAAACGGCTGCAAATCATTCAAGTATAGCCTGAGGATGTCAATCTGATGGTCTTTGCCCTGTAAATAAAGTTAAAGCACCTTATATTCACCTTCGCTCACTCACAGCTGACAGCAGCCGTCTGCCATCTTGGCTGTCCGATAAGTACACGTATGCTGTGGGGGCAGGTAGCCTAGCGTAGCTGCTAGTTGGTTAGCGTTATGTTGGCAGCTTCTAAATTACATTATTTCTGCACTTAGTTTCCTTACAAATGGTTTGATGTGCGCCATCTGCTGGTTGGATGTCAGCATTGCACCAAAAGTGGAAAAGAAAATCAGAAGTTAACTATTTTTCAGCCCTAATTTCTCTTTTTTACACTTTTGGCGCAGGTGGAAAATTCTTTTGGTGGCCACCAAAGAATTATCTTTGCAGGAAAAACCCTGGTTCATCTAATGAGGAACACGTACACGCACACGCACACGCACACGCACGTATGCACAGACAGTCACTGGAGAAGAAAGGAGAGGCAGTAGCCCCTAAAATTGTATAAATGTCAATTATTCTCCAGCTTATGTGAGAGAGGCAGAACAAAGTGGTGGTAATAAAAAATATTGATCACTTCAACCCATAATGTGTCAGACAGGCATTGTTGTGGCAGAAACAGGCATTGACAGAGTGCCTTTTCAGCCATGTAAACCTGCAGGACATTATGTCCATGTATTAGCACTGATCACTGCGCTGTAATGGCCCCCACTCCCTCAACCCGATTTAGATTCAGCAAAGCAAATGAAGCGTTGCTCTCATAACTGCACCTGTTGGAAATATGATAATTAAATCTCACAAGGCTGACCTTTTTTTCACTGTTGCGGTAAAGATTATTGGGATGCATGCAGTGAAAGTGCGCGTGGCTTTGTTAATGCAGTAGGTCCAAGGAGGGCTGGGGGATCGGTAGTGTTGCCTTTGTATCCCTGGGATATGGATGCATGTTCTGCATTTATCTATCTAGTTACTCTTACATCAGCATATTCTGCACTGTGCTGAGTGGGACTGCTGTGTATGTAACTGTGTGTGTGTGTGTGTGTGTGTGTGTGTGTATGTGTTGTGCGGAGCCTCATTAAAGACGCAATAGTTTCATAAGACTGACCGGTCAACAGTGGTGGGTGGACCACTGATTTTTTTGTAACCAGATGAGAAAATGCATCTGTAATGATAAAGTTTATGCGTATGCCTTTGCCGTAGCTTGTGTGTGTGTGTGTATGTTTGTATCTAACATGCGTTCCCAGTCTGTGTGACTGAATGATGTCGTTTTACATGCCTCACTATTATGCTCAATCTGTTCTGTATGTTCTTGTATGGGCTCATTACAGTGAGCGTCTAAGCCAGTCTGGCTCTATTTTGTCCGTGTCATTATAAGACTATATCACTGGGTCCTGGTATACGCTCGAGTGTGCCATAGGAAGATGGCCATACACGGTGGCAGGATAGATCCATATGCTAGTGAGGATATCATTGCTTCTGTCTCATTAGCAGCACTGTTGAGGCCCTGAGCTGCTTCTTGTGCTCCATTGGGACAGCTGATGAGGCCTGACTACGTGACCTTTAACAACCTAATCAACTTTTAACACCTCGCCTAGTGTCTGCCTTATTGCCATTCTTCTCTCTGCCATTCACTGGCCAGGCCCCATCTCCATTCAAACCCCATCACCTTCTCCTAAAGCAGGATATATGCGGAAACTGATGATCTGTGGGTGCAGAAAGGGAGCAGCAGTGCAAACCTTACAGCCTTTGGTGAGGAAGAAGAGGGAGGAAGAGACGGACAACCTCTTTCTACCATGTCCTCATCTTGTCTCTGTCCTCTTCTCTTCATTTCTTGTTTGTTTCTGTCCGCTCCAGACAGCCGACTAACTCCAATAGATAGAATCTCCTGTAATCCATGTTGTGCTTCCATGTATCTCTCTAACGCGCCACATCAGTCAGACCTACTTCTACTTTGTTATTCATTTTTAACCCACTGTGGTTTAGTGTTGCAGCAGTGCAACGCAACATTAACGCAATGTCGACGTCTTTGTGTTATTCTGCACGATGAGTTGAGTGCTTATGTTAGGATCTCTCAGGAATTCCTTCTCGGATCCTTGCACCTGCACCACCACGTTGCCTTTATGTCCTTTTCTATTATTTAGTCCAGGTTGGAAAATAAGAATAATGCAAGCAAATCACCGATATTTAAAAACTTCGGAAATTTCCATAGAGATTAACACCTGCTTACACCGTGCCAAAAAATAATAATAAGCAATATGAGATTCCCAATGTAGGATTAATTCCAAGGCTTTTGGTATTTACATGTATTAATGCTGTTGAATCCAGCCCCTGTATCTGTCTGAGGAGCTGTATATACATCATAAGTCATATTTACATAAGTCAAGAAACACTTTGGTTACAGAGATCACACTGCCTTTTAATCTGTTTCAAAGGATGTTTGCGTCTGTGGGGCTAACAACCTTGAGATTTGTGAAGTTTAGCTTGTTAGCATAAAACTCTCAAGCTAATAAGTGTGTGGCAGTGTTGAGCCACTCAGAGTCACTCAGCTGGGCTCATCACAGCTGGGTTGCTTTTTGCTGTGGTTTGATATTTTGCTGATAAGGATCCATTGATTGATCGTCGCATCTCTGTAGCGCCACCTGCTGATCCACTCTGATTTGGGGGGGGAAACCTTTGAGCCCCCGAAAAATACCACAATTTACTTCATGTGCGGTTGCAACCTCAACTTCAAGTCATGTCTGATGTTGTGCGGCGGGCGGTGGGAGAGTTGCGGAGGCCGGCCCGGGGTCCAGCAGGTTGGAGGGGGGAGGAGGAGGTTTATTCCACCCACTGCACAATCTTAAAGACTGCGGCTTGAATGCACATTGAAGTGTACTTTCAGTGCATACAGGTGGTTCACTTTGTGCCCTGACATGTTCCTTGCTGCGTCTAAAGCAGATCTGAGAAGTGCTGTTGTTTCCTGCACAATAGAAGCAGGCATTTGAAGACGCTGATGTTCGGGCCTAATGAACAGGAGAAGGCTGCTTTGTGCCTGCGTGAGTCACAATGCAAATAGTATTGCTTTAGTCGGGTGTAGTGACCAAAAGCAGCAGGTTAAGCTCCACCAATGTGATGATATTTCCATGAATAAACACCAAAAAGAGAAAATCAAGTGACTGCTAGATGACTATCACGACTCCAAGGATCCACAACAGATTGATTTCCTTTTTGAAATGTCAATTATGTGTTTCATTATGGGAAATACTACAAATGAATTCTATTAAAAATGTGTAAAAGATGTAGTTTGACATTCAGAGTGCTGCACCTTCTGTTCCGAGGCCTTACAGGTGTTTACAGATGTCCGGGTGAGGATCTGCAGGTTTGTGCTACCTGGAGATACAAATCCAGTCCTGTAATCCCAATTCATAGTGCATCTACCTATCAGATGCTCCGTGGCTCTCTTCACCCATCTGCCATTGATGATGATTATCTCAAGCCGGTGCCATATCTCCTTCATCGCCACGGCCAAGTCAGGGATTGTTTGATCAAATACATCTCGGCACAGCTGACAGAGAATGCCTAGAGTGGCAGAAACACATGCAGAAGGCACTGTTGAATTAAGAGATACAGATAAGGAAGTGATTTCATTTTCTCTGTTCATGTGTCACACTAAATCGTTGACATTTATCTTTCGCTGCCACGTATTGACTGACAAGCAATCTTCACGACAGCGTTAGGCAATAGGTGTTACGCATAGAGGCGACTGAAGCAAAATGCAGGTAAAATGCCCGAGCCTCCATCGCAGAGCTCTTCAGAGAGGAGAGCTCTGACATAGCGGTTGTAAGCAGGCCTGTTGACCTTCGACAGAACAATGCTCGTGCTTGTGAGAGAGGAACAGAGCGTGAGGCGACGGTGAAAACGGGTTTCTGCTTCTTCTTCTGTGGCGTAGAGACATACAGTGTGTCGCTAACTAACAAGAGCGTGTCGCCGATTAGTTAACGACACGAGAGGGAGGACAAAATGAGCGGCGTCATGGATCAGGCGTTGTGTGCGATGTTCCCCCAAAAGGCCTGAATGTCTGCATCCAATTTCCTTAATCAAGGAGGTCTCAGATCCGGAGCTGCTCCCTGGGTGTCACTGCCTTGTTAGGACAGGTAAATGCAGGACAGGGGTGTGTGTGTGTGTGTGTGTGAATTGTACTTGCAGGATAGACGCTCTACCTCTTTGGTACTCACCATCCAAACACAGCGTGGGTTTGAGTACGGAGGCTTTTTGTCCCAGATTTAGAAATGCTGACCGATAAACATGAAAGACAGGTTCCTACCTACTAATGTGTGTGTGTGTGTGTGTGTGCGTGTGTGTGTGTGTGTGTGTGTGAGTACAGTGTGTTTGCTTTGTTTATTTGTCCTCTTTTTTTCATATGCATCTGTGTTTGCGCTTGGATTTGTGTTTCTTGGCGCTCCAGCCAGTGCCGTGGGCCCGTGAGCCCCTGAGTATTACCATCAGGTGCATGTGAAGCAGGTAGCTCAGCCGGTCTTCAGCCAGCCGGTGAACCCGCTCTGAAACTGTACACCTGCGCTGAAAGGACGAGTCGCCATTTCAGCGCTGTCTGTTTGGATCAGCGTTCCCTGTGGCGCTGTGCCGTCTTTGAGAGCCCCTCTGTTAGGAATCTATTCCTTGGCCCCTGACTCTCTCTCCCTCTGCGGGCACAATGGGCCCTTTGTACCTACACACACACACACACACACACACACTGCCACTGTAGAACCTTGCTGCGTATTTTCTGCAATTATACAGGATTCCACCTGAGCCTTTCCCCCGCTCCTTCCCGCCTCATTGGAGAGAAATGCAATCGAATCGAGGCGGAAAAACGCAGTGAAATGAGGAGCGGTGAAGAGGCTTGCAGGAATTAGATTGTGGCGTTGATAAGTTCCATATAGAGCGAGTAAACATGTTCTTATCTTGTTATCCAGCTTGCACATTAACACATAGCGTGTGGAGGAGGAGGTGCAGGAGGAGGAGGAGGAGGGTTTTGAAGGGATGAATCGAATCCATTCTGTGTGGCTTTTCCCGCTCTGCGCTCTTTGTCTCTCGTTCCTGTTTTCCCGTCCTGCACAGAACACTGGCGCACGTGCAAAGGACAACGGTGAGGTCAGAAGTAGGAGCCATTTTCCCCGGTACCTTTCTAAACGCTCCTGAAACGAGCGCGCGGTGATTACCGGCCCTAATGTGTGGCGTTTAAGGAGCGGTTTCCGAGAGCAGAGTTAAACGCCGGTGCCCTCTGTGAAGTATTAATGATGTGGATGGATGAATCGGGTCGGCACAAACCTGTTGACGACAGCCGCGGCCGCTCTCCCTCTCTTAAGGCTGCGGCCAGACATCAGGCTTAACCGCGTGGCAAATTGGACATGCTTGTTGGCTGTAGCTTCAATTTATGTGCACTCTCTATTGCAGTTAGTCCATCTTCATTATTGAAATGGCCTCTCGTCAGGTCTTGACGGAGTGGTGGAGATGGTGACGACGAGGGAGAGGGGGGGGGGGGGGGCGGGGGGGCGAGCGAGCAAGCAAGCAGGAGAATCATGAATAATGTGGAAAATAAACACATTTGAGGCATCGGAGCTGACTGTCAGGAGGGGTGTGGGGAGCCTGGCTTTCCTCTCTCTCTCTCTCTCTCTCTCTCTCTCTCTCTCTCTCTCTCTCTCTCTCTCTCTCTCCCCTCTTCTCTCACTCACTCTCTCTCTCTCTCTCTTTCTTCATGTGAGTGTTATGTACAGCCTGTGCCAGTGGATGCTGATGCTGTGGATCCTGAGCCTTGGGGCTTTGTGTAACACATACAATTTGGGTTAACCACACACACACACACACACACACGCAAGCACACGCGCACACACACACACAGTCCTCACTACTGCAGCTCTGGCAGAACCTCAGTGGCCAGACTAGCATCCCAGCTGTGTGCTTTGAATGAACTGTGCTGTGTCACCGCCGCTCTGGAGCCGCTCTGCTTGTTGGCTGCAGTCAATTTTAATAGGCTGCAGCCAACAACCTTTCCTTTCCCTCAGTCCCCCGGATTGCTGCATTAGTAAGGCCCGGGCTTAACCGAGCCTCATCTGGGTCAGTCGGTTCAGGAGGGGATATGCAATCCCATTTCATGCTTTGTCCGAGGGGATATCTTTATTGCCAGATGTAGAATTTCAATTGTCAGTATGCCGAATTGATACATCTTGACCTCAAAAGCACGTCTTAGCTCTGTAAATGCAATATGCACTTAAGCCTGAGCTCAGAGGAGAAGAGGTTTTGTTTGGCTCTAGCTACAGGGTCCTTATACCTGCTGCACACATGAGCAGATGCGATGGCTCATAAGGTAATTACCTACTGACCCAGTGTGTTTGCAACTGTAAGCAGCGCCGGGGGTTCCCCCTCCGGTAACTCGGGCCAGCCATCAACTTATGACATTTAGAAGCGGCGGGATGAAAGAGACGGCACTCCTTTGTAGTCGGCCGGACACCAGCTCTTACGTCTCAGTGTCTACCGTCTGTCTTAATCTCATAGCCGCCCCCCCCTCCCCTTCTTTCACACTACGAGGAGATCCTGTTATTAGATCCCCTCCCCTGGCTCGTTTGTCTTCCTGCAGCAGAGCTCTGGACTGCAGGAGAGAGAGAGATAGGAGGAGGAAATAGAGGAAGGAAAGCGAGAGAAATACAACGTAAACAACATCACAACCGCAACGTCAAATGTTCTTGGTTTACCTGCCAAGAGTCTCTTGTTTCCTCATTACCTTTTCACACTGGATTCAAATGCTTTTTCTTTGCGCCGTCGTGCCACCGCACCCAATTTCAGGTCTCTCTCTCTCCTTCTCTCTCCCTCTCTCCTTCTCTCTCCCTCTCTCCTTCTCTCTCCCTCTCTCCCTGCTTCAATGAATTGTTTTCCGTCACACGGTCGCCCAGTAGGCCACCCGTCCACGCACATGCAGCCGCTCAATCAACCCCCGCCCCCACTTTGCACCGCCGTCACTTGCGACAGTAAAAAAAGTATTGTCAGTGTTCTCAGTTTTCCGTCACCGCCTCAGTCACGTCTTTATTAATCTCGCCCCCCTGCGAGCGGGGTTGGTTGTCTTGCCGCCGAGGCACACAGAAGACAGGCAGTCGGCTAATTACAATAAACAAATATGCTCAGAGCCGCCTATGTAAGGTTCCCATAGGTTAACAACTGTGCTATAAATGTTAAATGAAGCTTAAAATAGGATTGTGTGGCGTACAGTTGCCATAGTGATCTCAGCTGTGATTCTTTGTGTACTTTCTTGGCAAAGTTAAAATGAATCTTGGGCGAGGATCTGCGATACAGTGACAGTAGAAATGAGTGATTGTTTGGTCCCACAGGACTTCTTTCATGTCTCTATCGTGTTTTTTTTTAAATCTCTGTAACTTTGTGATCGTCTGTTTCTACCCTCACCATCTTTCCTCTAATGAACTCTAATGTTCTGTTCCTGCTGCTCTGCTTTCTTACATGCACTGACGCATCTCTTTGTCTCTCTGTCTCTCTCTGCCTCTTCCACAGGTGGGACAGTCAGAATGATGCGTAGGAGGAGCCGCACTCAGACGTATTGATGGATGCGTTAACGGACCGCAGTCTCACTCTGATCGTGAAGACTTCAGAAGCAGATAATGCAAATTCAGCGGAGACCACAGGTGAGGACGCTTCCTCTCTCTCCACGGCCGTTGGACATAATTTCTTTTCAATTTGCTTCCCTTTTAAATCTGTCATTATTTAAACAGTTACAGGCACTTTGTGTTGAGCTAATAGAAAAAGAAAATGTAGGGATTTTGGATTATTATCACATATTCTTTAAAGTAAATGAAAGCTTAATGGAAAATGGTTCTCTGGCAGACAAGACAATTAAGAATTACCAAATAAAGTGGACCAGGCTTCCTGCAATCAGCCTTTTAACCCTACACTACTAGTTCTTACACTCTGTGACAGGATATAGAGAAAGTGAGCACATCCTGTCATTTTTTTTTGTAAGGAAAGGTGCAAAGGAACCATTAGATATTAAGCTTTTTAAGAAGCTATTGTTCCTCCTCCATGTTAAAGCCTCCGCAGCTCATAAGTACGTCGTCTACGGTTGCTCATGAAAAGGTGCAAACCTGAGGAAAAAGGTGAAACCAGTAATTCTCTCACTCTGGTCCCTGTTCATTAATATGGTGTAATGTAACATGGAAGCTAACATACATTCCTTTCTCTCCTGCGGTTTGTTTAAGTGACACGTTTGCAGTGCAGCTCTTTTCTCCCCACTGAGCTTTCAAACGCACACTGATACTCATTCGTCCTCCTCCACCCCCCCTCCCCACTATAGTTTGCCGCTCCCCAGCACCTTCCACCATTCCTGGACGGGGCTTTATCTTGATATTTCAGCTCCGGTCTGGCTAAGCGGGGGCTGACTGGTCTCCACTGAGAGAATCACACAGATTATCCCCGGCACTGTGCTGCTCCTTCAGAGGCGCTGCAAGGAAGAAAGGAAGAGAGAGAGAGAGAGGGAGAGAGAGAGAGAGATAGGACAGAGGAGGAGAGCAGGAAAAAGAGCGGGAGATGGAAGGGTGAAAACGGCTCCATTGAGCAGGAATAGGGCAGCTCTCTGAGGAGGACGGTCATGAATCATCCTGCAGTTACTCACCACTTATTATGAACATCCTGCACCGGCTGGATTGATTTCTCCTCCACCATTCACAAAATGTCATATAGTGAAGATGTAGCAGTAGGTAGCGAGCGGCTCTTGAGGCTGACCTACCAGCTGGATGAGCGAACGCCCCGGGTGGCTGAGCTGCAGAATGGCTAGCTCGGCAGTTTGTGGCCCGCTAAAAGCCTCCGTGTAACAGGGATAAGAAGGAGGGGACGGCGGAGGGGAAGGGAGATAAGCGTGAGAAGCGAGCAGGGAGGAATAGATTTCAAAAAGCCATTTACAGGAAGAAGAAGAAGAAGAAGAAGAAGAAGAAAACGTCACGTCAGCTTTTTTTCCATTTACATTATTCTTAATCATTTGATGTTTGTCTTGTTTTATTCTCTAGGCCGCACGGAATGAGCATATGGTCCTCATATGGAGACGCTTCTAGAATAGAGTTGGTCTTAAGTTGTGTGTTTGTCTTCTCTAAACACTGCAGGTGTTTAAGACTTCAACCAAAGCCCCCAATTCTGTTCAAATTTTCACAGATTCCCTGTTTTTCGTTTTTGATTATTTCTGAACTCCTCCGCCTTCTTATTTTCAATTTTTTTTATCCAATTATATCAGAAAAACTAAACCATAAAACATTAACATTGTAGCAGCAATTTATCATTATTTTGACCAAATAAAGCTACAGCCTGCTGAATTCACAACAAGTCAACAACACAATGTGTCATTATTTTGATCACAAAGCTTCACCACAGAGCATGTGTGTGTGTGTGTGTGTGTGTTTGTGTGAGGCAGTATATGCTGACTTTCTGAGTTTTTTCCACCAACTTTGCTGTCTCAGGCGGCCTTTTCGCTGCGCTCGTCTCTCTTCTCATCTCCTTTCTCCGACGCTGTTGTAATTACGCATCCACACATACGTGACGCAGCCGCTTCCCTCCATACACACACACTTCTGCGTCTGTGCTTGCTTTAATCTGACACACAAGACATAGCCGACAGTTCCACTCATGTTTTCGATGCATTTCATCCAAATTCAAACAGCGTTCAACTATAAATTCTGCTTTTATGATTGAATTCTGAGATTCCCTCTGTGTTTTCCGCATCGCTGCAGTCATAGGGCTCTCTACTAGATGCTGTGTGTGTGCAACCATTTACCTGTGCATGTGTGTGTGTGTGTGTGTGTATGTGTGTGTGTGCCCTGATGAATCCATATGCAGCATCTGACACACTAATAGATGAAGCCACGGACGCCAACTTGCCTCTCTCCTCATGTCCGTGTTCATGTCCCTCGCTATGGGCTTGTTTCCCTGCAGGGCGGCCTGGCACAGGGCGGGGCGGCCTGGCACAGGGCGGAGCGGCCTTACCTCAGGTGGAGGAAGCCCCGAATGTCACCTAGTGGAAAGACTGCAGAGAGAGAGAGAGAGAGAGAGAGAGAGAGAGAGAGAGAGCTCAGAGTGCTAACTGGTCTGGTCTGGTCTGGTCTAGTTTGGCGGTGGTCTGGCTGTCTAGCATGGCTGCGATTGGCAGGGCTGGGGATCAGAAGATCACCACCACCTGCCAGCAGCCAGGGTCGGTCCATATGCTCGGTGGTGAATGTCAACGCCAGCTTGCATGGGCTGTGTCACATCCAGCTTCAGCTCCCATTCAAGCAGCACTCTGCCAAGTAATTGTGAAACTATAACTCACAGTTTTCTCAGGATGTATGTTGCTTGTAGGTAATTAGGATATGAGCTGTTCCCTCTGTCGGCTCGATATTAAATTCTGGCAGCCGTATGTATTTTGGTTGTTTCTCTTGTTTATGTTTACCAGCTTAGATGCGGTAGAGTAACATTACGCTGCACCGTATCCCAGAATATGAGGCTGCCATTCCCCCTTTGACCTCTAATGTCAAACTCGATTTGTCAGCTACAGTCATTGCTGTGAGACCCTTCTGTGTGTGAGAGCCAGTGTGTGTGCGTGAGTGTGTGTGTGTACCTGTCTGACTGACTGATCTGCAGCACATTCTGAACAGCTGAAGAACTAATGGTCCAGCTGGAGACAGATGGCCTCTCGATAACACTATACCCCCAAGCCAATACTCACACTGTATCACTCTCCTCCTCGTGCACACACACACACACACGCAGACACACACACACACACACACACGCATGTATACAAGCCCACACATACACACCAAGCGACCGCGCACATGCACACACTGGATAGGATAGATTGTTAATCCATTTTAAACCCTAAGGAAACACATTTCTCCAAATTAGTTTAATGTTTCACAGCTATTTTGAACATTCTTTTGGCAGGATTAGGTGACAGCTTAAGTTTCATGCGAGCGCTGGGGGATAACCGAAGTTTATTTCTCCCCCTTTTGTAATTTTCTTTCTGCTGTAGCGTTGCTTTTGTGTCAGACTAATGAAAGAGATTCAGAGTCATTTCTTTCTTTGTCTTTTGATGTTGGGGAAATATTTGTAGATACACAAACGCTGCTTTTTACCACAATTTCACTTTGTCCATGCTTTGGACATCATATATGATATCTGAGTGCGCCGGCTAGCCATCACCTTTCACACAGTGGCCAAGGCTAAGTATAAAATGCACTTCAGAATGCAGTTAAGATTGTTCAATGGAGGAAAGTGCATGTCTGTCCTTCTGAGTCGACACAGAACATGTTTTAATAACATGCCTTTGTGCAGCGGTCATTATTGCCGGCAGATTGAAGGGAAGGGGACTGATGCCTAATGTCTCTCTGTGCTGCGGCAGAGGAGGAGTCTCTTCCTGCTAAGAGGTCTTCCATGAAGGATTGACAGTAGCAGCATTGTATGTTTGTCTCCATGTTCCGGTTGCTCCCGTGTGTCTGGAGGCCGCAGACCCAGAGGGAAATTTCATTACCCCGTTAAATCACTTTTTAAATCATATCCATATTCAAAGATTTACTCAGCCACGTTTAATATCGCTGTATCCGCAAGCACTTACCACCACCCCCAATATGATGAGGTGAATCCACTCCAAAAATGGGGCGGGGGAATTCTATTTAACCTTTATGAAGGTACAAAATATTGAGGTTGTATTTCTGGCGTGGCCTTAAAGAAAGTGTGAGGCAGCAGCAGCAGCTTGGGGAGTATAGAGGGAGGCAGGTGTAGATGATAAGATGATATTGGTTGTACAGTTTCCAACATATGGGCCTGTCGTGTCCCATGTGTACGTACCTGCCTCCACTGCTGTCATCTAATTATGCAGAGCAAACAAAGCTATCTGCCTGCTGCTACAAGCCCTCTTCTGTGGGTTTTGATTGTTTCTCATCAGATGGATCTCTTCAACTGATTAAGACACTGTCACAATCCACGCGTAGAAAATCACCAAATCCTACTTTCAATTGAGTCATTACGGCTATTGTTGCCGCCAATCAGGGTAATTTGTGGTATCGGGTTGCTAAGAACAAAGTTGGATCTGCTGGCGTTCTAATGAAATGGTTAAAGGACGAGGGAGGAAAGCAAGATGGCTGAATTAATTTGATACTATATATTGATTTCGCATGGACGCAGAAAAACTCCGATGCCTTAGCAAGACTTCATTTTTGTGAAGTATCATATTTCTGTTTTAACATCATTAGTAACTCAATTTCCAACACTTGGTTTCGTGTCCTTTAATGAAAACTGCCGTATTCCATCCTGATCCAAACCCTGTTATCATCCCAGTTAATTGCTTATATCAAAGTATTTGTCAATATTTACAAGCAAATCATATTTTTCTACCCCTTTTATTTACATTACAGCATTACAAATAAAGATCCTAAGAGTCCAGCCTACAGAAACCCACTGCCTCCACTCCTGACTCACTTCCTGTTGTATCTGAGTTACTACATCTTTCCTTTTGTTCCACTTTTACATTAATAAGCATGCAACTGTCATTATCTAACTTGACATTGCTAATAACTCTTTTTGAAATCTTGTACCAAAACTGAATTATAAATGTTGAAGCCTGGCATCACAAAGTGACATTTTATGCTCTAGGGGGTTAATTGACACTAATTGCGTTTCACCAGCCCAGAGGGAATGTCAGTGGAGCTGCAGAGTAAAAACAGTGGGATTTAACTTCAGACGTATTTACTTTTCTGAAGAGTTGAAACCTTTCTGTGTCATTTTTTTCCAGGGGTATGTGAGCAGAGTGGTGATCTGAGTCTGAGTGGACCCGTGGATGCTGCTCTTCCTCCGTCCTCGCCTCCTGCTGCTGCTGCAGAGACATCACAGAGGGCCTGCACAACACAGAGGACCACGCCCACATCGCCAACCCTTCCCCTGCCTCTTGGCACCGACCCTTCTCTTGGCCTGGCTGTGGCCCCCTGCCTGCCTTCCCATGAGGTCCCAGCTATAGCCCCCCACCTCCCCGCTACTACATCACTTTCTACTCCGCCCGTATCCTCCTGGAGCCCAACGAGCGACACCCAGAAGACCTCTCTGCCACTGCCCATCACGCTCCCTCTGTCTACTACAATGATGGAGCCTAGCACTGTGTCAGCCCTGACAGAGGAGTGTCTTCTGCAGCCTAGTCGCACCTGCCTCGGCTGCTTTATTGAGACGCGGGATGCCACCGACCCCAATTCCATCCCGAATACGCCTCACGACCCTATCACCAACCCTGACCCAGAGACCGGGCTAAGTGTTAGGATAGGGGATGTGGGTCGGGAGGACTTCTCTGACATCAACAATATCAGCATTCAGTGCCTGAGCCATGCTGGGGAGGCAGTGAGTCACTATGGAGAGCAGCTCCTCTCTGATCAGCTGCTTAGCTTTCCTCTGCCTAAAGCCCCCGGTGAGGGTAAAAGAGCGGATGGGAACAAAACAACTGAGGACTGCGATGACCCTGAGGATGACGCAACAGCAAAGAACTTGTACGAAGGGCTGTTGCTAGACAAGGTGAGCGGAGAAGAGGTTCTGTTAGCAAACGCGGGTCAGGACTGGGGCTACTTTGAGTCCTTTATAAGTGAGAGCAAGATGGAACTGTTGGACCTTTGTTCTAAGAATGAACTGTCAGTCAATCTCTTCTCAGAGGAAGACGTTGACAATCTGTTTGACGATGAAGATGATGACTCTACTTTGAGCAGTGATGTTTGTTCACTGAAAATCCGTTACGAGTCTTTCCAGGACAACATGAGGGAAAAGACCAACGTGCTCCAGGAGGAGACGCAGTTCAACTTTTTCCCCAGCGTCCTGGCCAACTGTGCCAAGAAAGAGGAAGGAGGAGGAGTAGGAGTCCTGAGGAGGAGTGGCGAAGAGCTTCAGCCCAAAAGTGACGAGCTGATCCTGGGGACGGGGCAGGAAGCGAAGGCGGGGGACTGCAGCGGTGGAAGCCCTCTGGATGGCTCCCAAGGATCGCCCATGTCCACTCCCAAAGTTAGCTACCTAATAGACTTCAATTCCACAGAGGAGTCTGGTGAATTCAGTGATGACAGCTCCTGCACGGGCTCCTCCTTAGACACCCTGCAGGAGGGCAAACTGAAAAAAGGCCACTCAAAGAGATTCCTCAGCCCCTCCAACCCTCTCAACTATGGCTTACGCTCCAAAAGGAAGGTTCGATACAGTGAGGACTACTTATATGATGTTGACTCGCTTGAAAGTGAGAAGAACGCAGAGAAAAAAGAGAAAGCTCCCACTGGTCAGAAAGAGGAGGAAGATGTAGACTGGTGCCCCAAAAAGCGCCGGAAATCCTGTCGTAAGGAGCCGCCTGTGGTCATCAAGTATATCATCATAAACAGGTTCAAAGGGGAGAGACACATGTCAGTGAAAGTGGGCAAATTGGACCCTGTGGAAGAGGTGAGCTTAAGCACTGACGCAGTGAGCAAGTATAAGACACTGGCTCCTCTGAAGGATTTCTGGCAGGAGAGGCAAAGAGAGAGACAGGAACAGCTTAAACTGGCTGGCAGAGATAAACAACAGCGCGGTTTTCATCTAAATGGGCGCCATCATCGGCCTTTTAATTCCAGTCATCCCAAAAGGAAATACAAGATAGCAAACAGGCTTAAGGTACAGAGGATCCACACTGTGGAGCAATCAGTAACAGCACAGGTCTCCTCACTCTGTGATCAGGGCCAGGGAGGTGTGACTAAAGAGGAGACCACCCCCGCCGCAGGAGGAATAACAGCAGTACCAGGCCTCCCAGTCACATTGGACACAAACTCCATCACGTACACAGTCAAAGCCAAGAGCCGCTCCCTGGAGAGGGAGGAGAGGGAGGGGAGGAGATTGGGAGGAAGTAAAACAGTCAGGATAAGGAAATTCAAAAGTGAAGCAAGGCTGAGGAGCCAGAAAATGAAACAGGCAGAAGGGAAAGAGGGGAGGAGCGTGACAAATGAAACGGATGCCTGTGTCGCTGCAGCACAGATTGAGGACCCTACTGCTGGGTTACAAGAGGCAGGCGTCAGCTCAACCACAGTCAACCCCCATTTCTCTGACAGTGCCACCCCGGCTCACACATCCGAGGAGAAATTCTCCTTTGTTTCCTCCACATGTTCTCCCGAAAAAGCACCCACCTCAGAGGAGGTGGAGGCGGGTGTCCCTGTCATCCCGGGGGGCTACCTGCAGACCCTGTTAGATGCTACAGACTCCTCTGGTGGAGCAGCTATCTCCTATTTCCCCCAGCAGCCCTCTAGGCAGCAGTATCCTCTGGGCCTGTCCCTGGAGGAGAAACAGTTTTCTTCTCTGCAGCTGGCTCAGAGCTGTGTCCTCTCTCCCCCCTCCGAGTCAGAGCTCCAGCAGTCTCCCCAGAATTGCCCCAGCTTCCCCCAGATGTGGCACCCGCAGCCCTGCACAAGTCACAGCCAGAGCTTTGGGCCCGAGACCCCCGAGACTTCCATCTTACCGAGCAACTTCCCCGCTGCAGTGCCCCTGAATGACAACCTGCCAGTGTCTAACTACAGCCAGCTGAGTCCTGAGGCTGACAGGTTGCTTTATGAGAAGAGCTACCTGGCCGATGCTGGGCTACAGCCTGGGGCAGATCTGCAAGTGTGTCAGTCTGCCTGTGTGGATGGCCAGGTGCAATACCAGAGAGGGTCCCTGTGCACAGACAATGGCAGGCTTATCAGCTATGACTCAGTGGGCTCTCTGTCAGCCTCCTCTAGCAATTACAGCTCCCTCAGCCTCAAGTCCTGTGAGCGAGAGGGTGAGGAAGAGGGCCGAGACAGCTTCCTAGCTCACTGCAGTCCTAAAGTGGTGATTCAGCAGAGTGTGGATGCCCTTACCCCACTACGGGAGTCCTCCGACCTGCTAGATATCTCCAACTTCACCCCGGACAAGTTTAGACACTCGTCACTGTCAGAGCTTTCCCCTCCCGAGACCCCCAACCTGTCCCCCCAGGTGGTGGGGCGTGAGATGAAGATGACAGGGAATGTTGGAGAATACCAAGACATGAATGATATGAATATTGACTGCAATAGGGAGGTAAAGTGGAACTGTGACGTTATGCAGCAACAAGAGCACACAGGAAACGCTTACACAGTGGAGGACAGTCAGTTTACGCTGCACAACTTTAACAGCCAGGATGTCATATGTTTAGATAAGAAAGAGTTTGATGAACAGACTGGTGAGATGTTAGATGGGGTGAAAAGTATAAAGTCAAAGAGGAAAGGCAATTGCAAACAGGCAACTGCAGGACAGGGCCCAAAGAAAGTACGAGCTCCCAGAGCTCCCAAGTCCGAAAAGGTCAAAGCCCCTAAACAGAACTCACGTTCCACCAAAAAGATAAAGGCCATGTTAGAGGGGAAAGCAGCAAAGAACCAGGCAGGTGGTGGTGGTGGCCCATCCCTGACTGACAGTAGCAGCACTGGGGACTGGTCTGGCACAGGCTGGTCAGAGAGCAACAGTCTGGTTGGGGATGACCAGAGAGAATTTGAGGAGCCCTCCAACATTCTGTCCAACATTGTCTCTGGCATGGCCGAGGTCCAGAGATTCATGATGGCCTCTATTGAGCCACTGTGGAACCCCATGTCTGAGGCCTGTATGCCCTCCGAGGCCAATAGCCTCAACCTAAAGACTCTGAAAATCTTGGCAGGCACCGAGGCAGACCTGAAGAAAAAAGGAGCTGGGCTAACAGGCGCCGGGAGAGGCAGAAAGACAGGGGGAAAGGGAGGGAAGAACCAGGCCAAATTTAACCCCTCGCACCCCTTATTCCCACAGCTGGCTTTGGGCTGTAACATGTTTGATAAACCCAACTTTATTAACCCCGGGCCTGCACACAAAAAGCTGTACCGCCACAAGACCAGTGCAAAGTTCCCACGGATCGAGACACTGAAGGGGAAGCGAGCTGAGAGAGACCCAAATAAGGACATAGCACTGATGACCTCTTTTGAGAAACTGAGGTAATATTTTGTTATCAGCTGCTGTTGCACCCCCCTCTCACTCCCTCCCCAACCCCACCCACCCACCCCAGCGCCCCGCCCTGCCCTGCCCCGCCCCGCCCCGCCCCACCCTGCCCCACCCCGCCCCCACTACCTGCTCAGCCCTCCCTCCCAAGCATACCTACACTGACGCTATGCCAGAGCTGCATGAATACTACGCCCCCCCCTGCCCCCCACCCCTCCGATTACTCCCACTTCCTTTTAACCCCTGAAGAGGAAATTAATATCTGCATGAAAAACTTCTTGTACTTTGCAAACTACCTATTGAGTGATTGTGTCAAGCTTGATTGAGATTTGAAATGACCATGGCTGCATTTTTTCTTGCTTTTGTTGTTTCTGCTTTGTTTGTTTTTTATAGTCGTTTTGATTTTGATTTTTGTCTGAAAAAAAGAATAAGCCTTGAAAACAGTTCTGTCGCCTTTTGAGGAACTTTGTTTTTGTATTTTCTCAGCAAAACTAGCTACCCTGAATTATGTATTTATTCCCCCTTTCCCTAAAGATGTAGCTATATACATAAATGCATTGAGTGACATCTACGCACCCCCTCCTCCTCATCTGTTTTTGTATGCAGAATATGGATGTCCTGTTGTTGCTGTCCTTCATACACTGCCTGGCTCATTTCAAGAGGGAAACCTTAACCTTAATGAGCCCTATTTAAGCCCGAGACATCTTGAATACACAAGATGGGACCATTTTGTATTGATGACATATCAGACGTTGTCTTTTATCCCTCAAAGTTGGAACGACACCCCGTTTGCTTTTATCTTGCATTTCTGTTTCTCCTTGAGTTGAGAGGAACTGGTTATCTAAATTAACATTTTTACACCTTGCAAATTCATAAAAGCGCCACCCTCAGAGTATTTTTGTCAATGTTGTTGTACAGGGACATGCAATATTTGCAAAAAAGATGATTATAAACTTAAAATCAATGTGCCAAAAGTAACAATGCTGTGTAAATGACCTCTTATACTATATGCGTAAATATTGGCTGTTCCTCTTTTCTATCCATTGGAATATTGGCTGCTTGGGTTGGAGACTCCTTACAGAGACTTGCCACTCCAGGAATTCTTCATTTGGGACTTTTCTCTCTTCTCTGATGAAAGGCACCAACAGCTGGCAGTGGTACACCACCACTCACTAAACCAAATCAGAAAGACTCTGAATTCTCTGTGTTTCCCCCACTTTGTTTGCCAAATTCAATTTACCTCAACATCGCCTGGCATGAAGAAGCAACAAAAGAGAGGCAAAGGGGAGAACTGCTCTGAAGGCTACTGTGAAGGAGGAAGATGAGAAAATAGATGTTGGAACGAGCTTTCTCTGGACCAAGGAGAGTGTAGTGCAGATGTTTGAGGGTAAGCAAGGAAATGATTTGTCAGTCGGGGCTGTGCCTCACTGAATGGCTGTTTTGTATTGCAAATTCAAGGCAGTTTATTACTCATATGGATGCTGATGCACGCATCAGTCATAAATGGACTTTGCATTACATTACATTTTTGCAGTTAGATTTAATGTGAATGTGAAAGCAGTTTTCAATACAAATGGAATCAGTAATATTGTAAATGAAGGAAAGCATGTCTTTGCATTAGCTCCACATGAGAATCTTACTCCTATCATACCCGAAATGGTAATATGAACAGTAATTTTGAAAATATTCTCATGTATTTTATTTTCTAACACTGCCATATTTCATCTGTTTTTATTTTAGTTTGTCAAAATCACTGAATACACTTTATTTCTTATCTGTGCTTATCTCATATTGGATGGTTCAAATCATTTGGCAGAAATGACACCATTAATTGAAGCCAAATAAGGACAAAAAGTGTAATATTACTATCTGGTCCTGTTTTTTAAGGCCAAATTAAATGAATTGCAATGTTTGGGCTTGTTTACCACCCACTGCTTTGAAATGGACATCGTCAGAAATCCATCTTAAAATGGACCATACATTGAGGTTTAGTCTGTTATAATTTGCTGAAAACAAAAGGCACTTCTATACTAAAGGGCCTTCAGGTGAAACATGGAGAGCATTCAGTGCTTACTGGTGTGAATATGTCTTTTCCAAACATGTACACACGGCTCGAGTCTGTTCTTTCACTCGTCAACAATAAATGCTGCTCTGAATGCAGCAGTAATCAAATAAGACCCGCGGAAATGTGCCAACACGTTAAAGCTTGATTTAAATAGAAATACAGGCTATGTCACACAGGTGATGGGAATTGATTCCGTCCATATGGCAAGAATCATAATGTTTTTCTGTCTCTTTTTTTTTCTTCTCTTCTCTCTGCCATGATCCTCTGTTTCTTTTCTCCAGTGTATCAGGGTTAGGACCAAGACAAGCTGCTGATGGGAAGCTCCACATGGGCTGCAAGCCTATTTAGTCTGCCTTCTCTCATTTCTGCCTATTGTCAAATTGAATGTACTTCTCTTGAGTTCATGGAGTTTCTTTAATTCTTTTTTTTTTTGTTTTGAAAACGTGCCACTGTTGAGCTGCCTCATGTTAATGGTGCTAAGAAAGCTGACAATTGTTTTTGTTTTGTTTTTGTTTTGTTTTTTTGTTTATTTTCCCAGCATTATCAAAAAAGAAATGCAAAATAGATTAGGTACCTAACCCTCATTATGAATGTATATTATATTGTTATGTTTGATGTATTCACTTCATGATTCTTTGACATTGATTGGAATTACTTTTGCTCTTTTCATTAAAAGAATACCGAGCTTTATATATACTGTCTAGAGTTGTTACCAGAAGGAATCTTAATGAACTCTTGACACTACAAAATCTTGTATATTTTTTGTGTGCCAATTTGTAACATATTTTGTAAGTGTATATTTTTCTTAGAAAGTGCTGTGAAGTATTTGTGTGTGTGAGTAACCTTTTATGCGCCTCTCTGGGCAGTGGAAAGGATATACAATGACAAGCTCTGGTTTTAAAAACCAAAATATGAAAGTATCAACAGAAAATTAGAAATATTTACATTTTGTTGGGAGTTTTGTAATAAGACCATGATCTTGTTGTGAGAGTGTTGTGTTACTGTGCAAAACACAAATAAGCAAAGAAAAAAAAGGAAAACTTGGAAAAAATATAATTTGTGAACAATTTGCTGTTTTATAGATTTTCATGTAAATTATTTGAGTATTATTTTGTTTTTTGTTTTGTTGTAACTGTTGCAAAGGTTTTAAATATTTGTGATCAAGCCTGTATGGTGATAATGTAATATTGGTAACTTGCTGAGTTTTGTAATAATGTTTATGGAGTAAATATACAAATTAAAATAAGATTTTGAATGCTGCTTTCTGAAGAGCGTTGGGCTGTGTTCTTTCCACTCACCCATTACTGTGGACATTAAAATCTCTACTATAAACCTACTTAGTCTATTGGAATTCCTAATTACAAAAGGTGGTTAGGGCATCCAATTTAGTGAAAACAAAACCATTTCGAAGATTGAAATCGTACCAAACTCCATCCCCATTATACAGTCCTATTACTAAAGCAGAATATTCTGTTATAGCTCATGCTCTTGCCAGAAATGTGTTAGGTGTAAATGTAGCTGTAATATTTACAATTAGTCTACCGCTGTTGGTTATATTAGAAGATTCTTGGACGGAAGGCGTTTTAGTTTCTGCTTGACTCCAGCTTCAGCTCATGTTATTTTAATGTCGTATCTAATTAGCACTCAGGGTCAGGCATTGCTGGAGTGACTGCTCATCCATAACTCTGAGCTGGGCTGCGGTGGTCCACACTGCAACTCATTCTGGCATGCTTAATTGGAGCTGGAGATACTGTCTTAGACCATAAACAGATCCTGTGATGTATGCCTCCAAAATTGTCAGGTGGTATTAGCATTGTTTTTGTTCTTTAGTCACCCATAACAGATGAGGGAACAGGCAAATTATAAGATGGAATGTCTAATGCAATGGATCAGGTACACCTGCGGTTATTAAATGAGACCCCGGTTGTTTTGTCAGTGGTGTTCACATTGCTTAGACAGCCATAAATGACTCTCTCCTGAGGACAAATGTTTCCTTTTAGACATTACTCACATGATAGTGTTAGATCTTTCAACAGATGTGTGTCTATTTTGAAAGACTTATTCTTTATCTACAAAGAAGAAAATTACAGATTTAATGTAAAACCCAGGTACACACAGATTTGTTGTTTTCAATCGCTTAAAGATACAGTAACATAGATTTCCATGGAGGTGTTTTTTTCGTCCACTGCGATTTGCACATGTAATTTCTTGTAAAAATAGTTCAACTAGATTGCTGATAATTAACACGAGTGGACCAGTGAAGAGCACGATGCTGTGGCCTTTAGAGGAGGGTTAGATATGACGCAAGGAGAGAAAGGCTGTGATATTGTTTCCAAATGCCCTGAATAATTTACTTGGTCATTAATAGTAATACATTGGTGTTATTATAGAGTCTCATAGCTACAACTGTATGCATAATATTGAAGATGTGCAGCTTGTGTTGTGGTTTTTTTGGCACACCTTTATTGTTTGCCAAACATTTAGTTATCTTCCAGTTTTTATCCATTTTTAATCTTTCTACTGTGCTTCCATGCGTTCTTTATCTTCTGACACTCAGTTTAGTAGAAGTAACCTTTTAATTAAAGAGTGTACTTTTTAATTAGAAAGTAGAATTGGAAACAATGTTAGAAAAAAAATTATAATAACAACCCAAAATAATTAAGCTATTTTTCCTTTTTTATTTCAATAATATTGCTGTGGTAAACACCTCATAATTAGCTAGGAAAGGGTCAAATAATATAAAATAGAATGACCCTTTGATATGATCACAATACTTTGATCTCAATAACATTCTTTATTTAGTGCTGTTTATGCTGAGGCTAGCTTGTAACGTTTTAACTCTCACTGCCTTGACCACAAGATCTCTGGTTTTAACTATCGGCGCTCCGAATACGTTACAATTGACACAATAATGTAAAATAGAATCATTTGTATTTCAAACCGCATAGCGGCGCTACAGCTGAGTAGCGGCACGCCGTCCAAAACACCGTTTTCCTCGTGCATGGTCAGGATGACTACTTCCCCGGGCTCAGTCTTTCAGGCACATCTTCCTATGAGGCGGCGTACATGCTACATAGCCCCGCCTCATTCTGCATGACTGACAGAAGCAACAGCCAATCGTTACTCTGAACCGCCGGGGCATTTTGTGCTGGAAGTACCTGCGAGATTTCACTCAGGGGGGAAATATGACCTTTTTCCTAGTTTCCGGAAGATCTTTGTAGCTACTAAAAGAAAGAAAATGGAATCTTGAAATCGCACTCAGCTAAACGTCCAAGCAGATCCCACAGATTACCAGGCGAACATCTGGATAGTTACGATCACATTCCTACTGTTAGTACCCAACAGGTAACGTGATGCTTGTTTTTGAAATTTAGTGGCAGCTTGTTTATCCTTTTCAGCCTTTACTTACGCTAGCTAGTCTGCTAACGTTAGCTAGCCTGCGTTCACGGACATCATTAGTTGACGTCGTTGATTACTTAGCTCGCGGTGATGCTAACGTAACACTGACAGAGACGTAATGTGTTTATAAAACGACGTTGATGTCTTCCACCAATACCTGATTGTGACGAACACATGTAGAAGAACTGGTTAAATGAGCGTTTATTCCACAGATGTAAGCTAGTTAACAGAGAAATGCTAGGTTGGCGATAGCTTGACAGTTGAGCTACTAGGCTAGGTTATGTAGAAGCTAAGTGCTATCCAAACAAACCCGGTTGTGTGACATTCACTACGTATCCTGCCGTAACTCGGCCAAAGTGGGGGCAAATCTGTCACTTAACTTCGTGGCGTCTGTAGTTATGTGTCAGCAGTCTTCTCTGTCCCAACCTGTCGCTTATTTGCTAAAGCTTGTGTTTGAGAGACGATAGACCTAGCAGCCGTGTTAGCACGCTAAACGCTGGCTAACGTTAGCTAAAGTAGACGGTGCCATTTTGTTTTTAGCAATCTTGACTTTGACTAACTTACAGTTTCTGTCAAAGGATTAAGCAAAGCACAAATGTCACAGATTTACAGATTGACGTCACAGCGTAACGATTTCAACACCGGTATGTTTTCATCAGCTGAGCCTTCTAAACTGTTCCTATGGCTACCGTGTATTCCGTTAATGTTAGCGTGTCACTGCTTTGTTACTTCATAGATGTAAACAGGCCGGACATTAATAGTTGTTGTTGTTTTGTCGTGAGTGACCCATGGTAAACTCTGTGATGAGCCCGAGGCCTCCCGTGTTGACTTGACCTTTGGCAGTCAGTCACACTGAATGGAGTCACTAGTTTGGAAGCATCAAGGTGGCATGGACGTGGTTTAGGTGCAGATGCTTGATTAGTGAAGCACAATAAATAAGTTTGGTGCCCGGAGTGATATTTCTAGTGATGTAGTGTCAATCTGTGAGCAACTTTGCCTGTAGACACGCATGTTTAGATGGAGGAATCTAAGCGTATCAATCAGTTACTCACTTATATATTGATTCTTCACTCTTCTCTTTGCAGTAACGGGGATTGCTGGTGACTGGAGAACCTTCCTGGACCCTCACCCTTCTGTATCAATGGAAGGGTCTGACAGTTTAGAGCAGAATGGCAGCGACCAGCCGGAGTCCCAGCGTAGATGGCAGCTGGACCGCTTGGACCGGGAGGAGGCCTTCTACCAGTTTGTCAACAATCTTAGTGACGAGGATTACCGACTCATGAGAGACAACAATCTGCTCGGAACTCCAGGTAATCATTGTGTGACTTTGGCTGACCAATCACTGACTTGTGTGTCACTTTAGGCAGTTGACACACACCGAGGCACAGAAGTTAGTCAAAAGTTTCAGAAGAGTTCCACTGCCCTTGGATTAGATATCTTTGTTTAGGTTTTGGGTCACCTCACATGTTTTTTCAAATGTACATAAATCCTAGTTTCCCAATGGAATCAGATCTTTTCCTCTAAGAGAGCTGCCTTGGTTTTGTTACTTTGCTTTAAAGGCAACAGGCTGTGGACCGCTGAAGATGCCCAGTGAGAGAGGAAATGTTAGTTTGGTGCATCCTTTAGCAGAGCGTCCGGCAGCGGAGGGCTCTGAATGGACAGTGGCGTGTCCTGGTAAGTCTGGAGGTCTTGTCCTGTCACTGTGTTCAAAGAGACAAAGCAGCTCTATGGCTCAATACGGTACACATATCGTCATTGTGTTTTGCAATGTGTTAAGCTGTCACTCCCCCCCCCCCCCCCCCCCTGTAGTGGCGTTCTCTTAGCTCTATGCTGAGTGTCATAAAAAGTGGAAGTGAGTGAATCACTTGACACCACTTTCCAGGAAAGGGAAACCTACAACGACAGAGAGAGATTCTGTTTCGCAAAAATCTATAATTGACGGCGGTTGTTTTCAAACCTTTTCTTTCAGGCGAGGTCACGGAGGACGAGCTGTTCAGCCGACTTCAGCAAATCAAAGATGGCCCAGAGCAGCAGACCAACCCCCCCAGCACAGAGAGGGCAGACGACACGGGCGGTAAGAGTTGAGCCTTTTTCTGCCGTGTGGTTTCAAGTTCAGATCTACGTTGTCTCTTATTTCCCACTTCACTACATCCATTTTCAGAGCCAGCAGAAGCCCCAGAGGATCCTGCCAGTGGAGATAGTCTCCTGGATTGGCTGAATACGGTGAGGCGCACAGGAAACACAACCAGAACAGGTCACCGTGGTAACCAGTCATGGCGGGCTGTGAGCCAGACCAACCCTAACAGTGGAGACTTCCGCTTCAGCCTGGAAATTAGTGTAAACCGCAACCTGGCTGAACAACAGGCAGGTGCTGAGGGGGCGCAGGAGTCTCCAGAAGGCCCCGAGGTCACGGCCATCGCCCAACCACCGGTCCCAATGGAGACGGAAGTAGTGGAAGAACCAGTTGTAGAAGAGTTGGCTGTCATTGTGGAACCGGAGCCTGAATTAGAAGAGGTAGTCCCACAGGAGATGCTTACAGAGCCTCCCAGCTCACCTCCTGGCCAAGCAGTCCAGGCCCCAGCAGCCCCTGCCCCGGCAGTCCAGCCCCCGGCCCCAGCGGTCCAGCCCCCGGCCCCAGCGGTCCAGCTCCCGGCCCCGGCCCCAGCAGTCCAACCCCCGGCCCCAGCAGTCCAACCCCCGGCCCCAGCAGTCCAACCCCCGGCCCCGGCCCCAGCAGTCCAGGCCCCAGCTGTCCAGCCCCTGGCCCAGCCCCCGGCCCAGTCCCCGGCTCAGCCCCCGGTCCAGGCCCCAGTTTCTCCACCCCGCAGAGGACAAAGGAGAGCTCGCAGTCCCAGTCCAGAACCACGTAGAACTAGGGCCCGTACAGCTAGGAGCCGCTCCCCTCTCAATTTAGATCAGTTGGACGGTCTCCCTAATCCACGTCACACACTACGTTCTCAAGCCCCAACTCCAGCACCCAACGCTCCCGCTGTGCTTCCAGTGGAGGGCAGTTCAAGGACTCGACAACATGTTCTCACCAGGCAGGGTGCTACTGACTATGATGTCCAACCCTCTCGGGCTGAGGCAGAGTCGGCCCCAGAGGCCCCGAACGCTGCCGCCCAGGAAGAAGACAGCGCGGCAGCGGCCGCTGGGCGACGCCCGCCCACCATCATGCTGGATCTCCAGGTGCGTCGCGTGCGTCCAGGTGAATATCGACAGAGGGACAGCATTGCCAGTCGTACCCGTTCACGTTCCCAGAACTCAAACAACACCTTTTTGTATGAGAGTGAGCGCGGTGGTTTTCGCAGGACTTTCTCCCGCTCGGAGCGAGCTGGTGTGAGGACCTATGTCAGCACCATCCGCATCCCTATTCGTAGAATCTCTGATGCAGGTTTGGGAGAGGCGACCTCAGTGGCACTTCAGTCTATGATTCGGCAGATCATGACAGGTTTTGGTGAACTCAGCTACCTCATGGATTCGGACTCTGATTCTTCAGATTCAAACCGTGGTGGAGCTAACACACCAGTGGATTTGGCCGAAACCCTCAATAACCCAGATGCTGCTGCTTCCGCTGCTACGGCTCCCGCTCCCGACGTGGACGCACCGGCAGCGGCTACTGGAGTCAGAGCAAGGACAGACGAGACGTATGCAGATGAGGGCCTAGCGACCGGTTCAACTACTGCCGGTGGCAGAGCCCGACCTAGACCACCCATCAGCCTAGAGGAGCCCAGCTCACTGCCCTTCCTTCGCCTTGCACATTTCTTCCTCCTAAATGATGATGATGAGGACCAGCCCCAAGGGCTGACCAAGGAGCAGATTGACAACCTCTCCATGCGCAATTTTGGAGAGAGCGATGCCTTGAAGACTTGCAGTGTCTGTATAACGGAGTATGCAGAAGGTAACAAGCTACGGAAGCTGCCCTGCTCTCATGAGTACCACGTGCACTGCATCGATCGCTGGCTGTCAGAAAACTCCACCTGCCCCATCTGCCGCAGGGCTGTGCTGGTGTCTGCCAACAGAGAGAGTGTGGTGTAGTGCCAGGAGTGGGACAGGCTTACACAACTGGCCAAGGCATTCTCTAAAGAGAGAACACACTTTTTATCTCACCTTAAATAGTAATAAATAGTAATAAAAGTAAATATCTCAAGTCAATAAGAGGTTCTGCGGAAGTCTGTCCTTGCTGTTGCTGAAACTTATTTCCCATCATACCATGTGAGTTTTATCATAATGTAGTCACAGGTTTTACTTTGGGTGCTTCACTCACTGGCAGATGTAGAATCTCTGTTGAAGCAGTGATTTACTGGCTGCTTGTGATAAAGCGGCCCGGCGTAAGAGACGAGCAATGCATGCTGTTTGTATCAACCTTTAGAGACCAAGCAGTTTGTCGTATTGCACGAAGCCATGTTCACTAACTCAGACACCACAGACCTGTTTGTCAAAGCGAAGAACCCCCCTGGGTACAGATACATCAGGCACTTCATTACTGATTTGTATAAGCTCTCCTCTATGCGCTTTGTATACTGTAAGGTGGGTACTGGTACATTTCTAAGTTACTCGCATCAGTTCAAAGTATTAGCTGTAAATAAGCTTGTAAAAAGAATTCTGAAACGTAGTTTGTATAATTTAATAGGTGTTAAATTGTTATGGCCGAGCTCATTAAGATTTGGATTGTATTGGCCACATTTTCAAATAACCATCCAGACATTTGTTGTGAAATATGCAAGTGGTATCAGTAAACACAAAGCAGATTTATTTAGACATGTCAGTCCAAGGTTAGTGGGAGAGAGAGAGAGGGAGAGAGACCTCGCTCTTCTCCCTTAGTCCGCCTGACAAACCCTTTGGAGTGGCATAGACCCTTAAAGTGTCATTGTGTGCTGAATTGTTTTGGAACATGGATTTTTTGTACAGGCATAAGGAAAAAGATGAATGCAGCAAATTACTTTTTTGGAATCCATACATTTGTTTTGGAATCGTGTAGTATCTTTATTTGCTGACTGTGCCGAGTTGTGTTCATTCCTAACCTAAGGGATGTCTCAGTATGAGCAGTATAGATAACAGGGTTATCAAGTTCAATTCTTAGCATGTGAATTTTGAAACTACAAAAATAAACATGATGGCATTTGCTTCCCCCCGTTCTCACTTTTAAAATGATTTTCTTTCTATTTTGTTTGTGTTAATAATGTGGAATGATTTCTCAGTTGTTGTCTGATCCTGTATTCTTCCACACAAATAATGGTTCCTCTGTTATTGACTGACAAGTTCTCTGAGCTGGTATTGGCACTGAGTGAAATGACCTAAAAAACCATTGAGAATTCATTGAAATACAGGCATGCCTTAAGTTAAGATAGAACCAATTCTGTATATACCACCTCTATGTCCGCCGCCCTGTTGTACATGTTTATCTTTTCTGTTTATTAATCCAAAGGTTTGAGTTTTGGACGCTTACCAAGTCTGAGATAATCACATCTTTGTCCTTTTTCTGTCTCGGTCTGTGAGGCTCCAGCCGGGCCCACCTTCTGTCCCGTGAGCAAATGCTTCATATCAGTGTGCAATACATACAAATGCATAAGCGAAAGTTGGGGAATACAAACATGATATAAATGTATACTATTGTTTTAAACTGCTAATGGTTAAAAATCTTAAATGAAGACTTATTACTTTTTAAAAAAAATGTTTTGAAGTTCCTTATTTTATTCATAAGTTCTCTAGGTTTTATAGCACTGTTGAACAGGAACACTGTCTTAAGGAAGAAAAAGGGCATCACTCTCATGCCACCCTGTCATGTTTCTCGTTTCACAGTTTGATGTCTTTGCCATAGTTATATTGCCCCTTTGTGGGATATTATGGTTGAAATACAAGAAGTTGTCATTGTCGATTACCATCAATTTGTAAATGTACAGTATGTTACCCTGTTGGCCATGATTCCCTACTTCTTGGCCTTGTTCTTCTGTGACTTACCCGGTGCAGTATGTGGACTGGGTGTTACCTGCAACTAACCTCTGAATTAAACAAGTGTTTATGCTAAAAATATTTTTTAGGCATGCATTCTATACACTCACTGTGCTCATTCTATAATGAACAAGACTTTATTCTGCATTCAGGAGCATACGGTTTTAGTTTTGCCCTTTATTCTTTTGCTGTATGTTCATTTTCCTCTTTGCCTCAGCTAGACTGGTCCTGTTCATATTTTTTTAGCTGTTCATACTTGGGAGTTTTCCTATTTATTACACACTCTTCTTAAATTTGATTCTAAAAATTGTGAAATATGAGCCTAATGTTAGTGTTGAGTGCAAGAAGAGGGTGGTTGAAGTGTTTGTTTCCCACCAGTGTTAACAGTATTAAAGATCACAGCCATGTTGCTTCACATGATTCATTTTGTCCACTGACGCTCGGAGAAGGAAAGCCCTCCTACATTTTTGAAAGGAGAAAAAAAACACACCAAGAACTTCCAGGAACATCATTACAGCACCGGAAACCAGAATTGGAATGATTCATTTTTGCTTCCAGAGAAACACTGGAGGCGTTTCCTCAATCTAAATCAACACGATTAGAAGTAATTTAATAATGAGTTCCAGATTAAACTGCGTGTCAGCACCAGAAGAGTTTTTGATGTAACATTGCTGGATCAAATCTCATCGGATTGTTGTCTCGTCATTTACGAGGTCATAATGATCTTGTAGGACGTAACTAGTCGTATCCTATTCATTGTCACCTTTGACGAAACCGCTCCTACATTTACAGTGCACCCGTATTCTGGCCTTTGTGGTAAATGCATTGAAACGGAACTTGGCGAAGTTAGCGCAAGGATACACAGGTGACTATGTCCGTTTTCCAGAATAAGGGCAAGATTAGCGTGAGGATACACAAGCGACAAGTTTCAAGTTTATTTGTCGTTTGCACAGTAAAACACAGGGACATACTGTACATTGCAATTCTTTGTGACGTGGCAACAGCATTTGTGTGCAATTTGTGCAAAGTACTACGCATTAAAGAAAATGGAATAAAAGTGCAGACCAGACTGAATAACAACAGAATGAAAAAGTGTATATACAGACTATTACGAATAAATAAATCTAAAGTGGGCTGAGTTCCAATAAAAACAGAGTGCAAAGGGATAATATAAATAAATATAAAGTCACTCGTTCAAGGAGCCTGATGACCCGGGGGAAGAAACTGTTTATGAGTCTGGTATCGGTGCCCGGATGCTCCATTAGTGTCTACCAGATGGCAGAAGGGTAAATTTTATTGAATGAATTTAGTGAATTTTATTTTACAGCCACTTACATTTGCACACATCTAGTCAGACTTTAACTTTAAAACAGTCTCAATATGACACTTAAAGTACCTGGTTTTGTTTAAGTGTGTAGTCACAGTTGTATACCTTGAATTACCATCTCATTTTAAAAAACAGATGTTATCAGTTTTCAGTTTATTCTGAAAAACGGACGTAGTCACCTGTGTATCAAGTTCCGTTTCAATGCATTTACCACAAAGGCTAGAATACGCGTGCCCTGTAAATACAGACTGTCATGGAGGTGCAAAAGACGGCTGGCTTGACCGCACGTATATTTTATGTTTTACGGTAAAGTTTGCATAGTAGTAACAATAAGGAAATGCTGCTGACAAACTCTTCGCATCAATGGCGTTTCGAGCAGCTGGAAGCGGTTTGGCGCACATTCAGCGTGTTTATTTCAAGGTAATTCGTGTTAGGAGCATAAAGTCCGTAATACATATTCGCGTTTGGCACTAATTAGGAAATATGAATAAAGCTCAAAATGAACCGTCTGAGACTAAAGTGTAGATACAATTTGTGAATGTGTCATAATGAAATATTATTTTTTTAAACGTACACTCACATGATACAGTGGGAAACACGTGGATTCAAAGCGTGAACTCGGGATGTTTATAAAGTTACAAATGAGTTTACCGTAATTACCCAAATATCAGACGCGTACAGAATGCAGTAAGTAACTTCAGTAAACATACAGTGGCGCTGCTTATGATGAAATAAATAGCCATCTTTGATCACATTAAGCCTCGTTTGGTCCGTGTGATTGCATGTCTTTCCTCTTGTAGAGTCTCCTCTCCTGCCAAACAGCGGCGGGCTTCAGATCCAAAGGTACCTGTCCGGTCCAAGTGAGCCACTTGGACCATCTGGTGCTCACAGTGAGAAGTGTGCCAAACACCATCAACTTCTACTCCTCGGTTCTTGGCATGGAGGTCATCACTTTCAAGGTAAGCCAGCTTCACAGCACATCACACAGGCAATAGTTTACACTTAATACAGCAAAACATTCAAATGTATTGACAACGGCCACTAGGTGGCAGGCTAAGAGTGTCATCCAATAGAAAACCTCTCAGTCTACTTACTTATGAGGGACATTCAGACACTTCAACCCTCCATCCACCAGGGCAACCGCAAGGCTCTGGGGTTTGGGCAGCAGAAGTTTAACCTTCACCAGGTGGGCCAAGAGTTTGAGCCTAAAGCCAAGCGACCAACCTCAGGCTCAGCAGATCTGTGCCTCATCACCAAAACCCCTCTGGTCACGGTCGCTGCACATCTCAAGGTATCTCATCATCATCATCATCATCTCATCATCATCATCAGCACAATTCATTTCAATATCTGGGATTCACGTAAATGCCGCTGGTATGCTCATGATGGTCTCTGATGTCTCTGCAGGATTGTGGGGTCAGGGTGGAGGAGGGCCCAGTGGAGAGGAGTGGAGCTGTGGGCACCATCACGTCTCTCTACTTCAGAGATCCAGATGACAATCTCATCGAAGTATCAAATTATAACCAGTCAGCATCAGAGGGAACATCTTAAGACTTACATTGTTGTACTAATGCACTCGCCTCAGACTGAAGGGGATCATATCAGGTGTATAAGTCTACACACCATTGGTTGGTATTTTAATTATGCCTGAAAGATTTTATGTGATTTTCTTATAGACGTAATACAATTTAATCGTTTCAGGTGAAGATATCAAATAGGTTTTAAGAAAGACACTGTGTGTGCACAGAAAGAGCAGTAATCAGAAACACTGCTCAGTGGGAAAATCTAATGTTCCTCTTCAAAATGAGAAGAATGAAAGCTTCTCTTATTTCATTTTCCGATGGGTGCCGGTGCAATTTTGAAGCCTCTTTGGAAGGAAACATACATCAGTGGCATGCTTGTGCTATTTGTGTTTGTGGTATTCTTGTTTGTTGTTTCATTTTGGGATACGAACCCGTTTGCCATTTATAAGCCAGTTACAGTGACAATACTTCTTTGTGATTGTTGATCAAACTACAGACAATGTAAGACTTAAAGAGAACAAAATAATTCATTTATCTCAGTATTTAGTCCAAATCCAACACCTTCTCTTTTAATACATATGTGTGCCGTATGAAACCATGCACAGGCTTCACATGAGAACACAGTCAAATGTAATAAAGTGATGACAACACTGGAGTTGGACTCAGACTCTTCTGTTTACGCTGCAGCAGGCCGGATATTTGAGTCTGCGTCTGGGTAAATATGTGAGTTTTTGCCGTCATTTTCCAGCTACCTGCTCAAACGCAGAGACGCAGTGTGACTAAGGCAGACACAAAGAGCATGTGAACACACTCATAATCATAATCCTGAGCACTGCATTTAAAACCTAAAAAAACCCTGCAGTAAAATAGAAAAATAATCTGAATTGTACCCATGGCACCTTGAAAATACTGTACAGAGGAAACAAGTAGTATAATTACTCTCTCCAACCTGCTATTTTTCTAGCACTTAAAATTCAATTATTCACTTCACAGTTCCACATATTAGTCACTTTTACTGACATAATCCCCCCTAATAGAAACACACAGCTGGACTGTAGTTTCCTAGAAACAGACATCACAGCTCTTTGTGAACCTTCAGCCTCTCAGCAGCTCTGCACTTTGTTATCTTGGTGATAGATGACACCACTGACGACCCACTTCCTTGCTCTGGCCATTCTTTAAACCCACAAAAGTAACCATAGGATGTGGGTGTGTTATTGTATTAGGACACAATACGTCACGAGAGGGAAAGGACAGTCACACGTCCAAGTCGTGCACCTTAACATTATCACTTTATCAGAGGATTCCCTATCGCCGTTCCCGTATTGTTGTATGGAAATTCCATCCACGTCACAGCCTGCAGCCAACATCAGGCCTTTGGAGAGAGGTTGTGTTTCACTACCAACATCTATTCTTTTTCACTGGGTTTTATGGGCGAACTCTCTCTTTTTGTAGTAAACTGGGTCCTAACACAAAGGAGCTTTGGTTTTGTTACACTAATCCTATAAGCTGACCAGCGGTTTTGTCTTCATTCTTGTTTTCCCCCTCTGAAGCGTTTCTTCACAGATCCACAGATGAAATACAATACAGTGTATTCATTGATTTGGTTCATTGTTCATTGTTGCAGCATGCACTGATGTAGACGTGCTCATGTATCCTTTTAGCATTTTAGAAGACATTATTTTGTCGATTAAAAATATGAAAAGTATTTATAATTGAAACAAATGAGGCTCGGTTCCTTATTTCGGTAATCCTCACATTGTATTTTCAATTATTTTTAAAAAGAATATTTAAAATAGATAATAGATAAATTAATATTACTGTCGTTTTGCCTCTCTTGAGAATGGAAGTTCTTCCTAAATACTGCAATAACAACACTGACATGTAGAGGACCATGGAAACTCTTGATTCATGTCCTTTTATTGATAGCTTAATATTGTTTTTGTACCGGAGAAATCACTGTATTTTCCATCTATGTTTTGTACTGTAAAGGTACAATCTGTGGTATCACCCCGCCCACAAAAACACAGTCAAACTGACAATGTGTTGTTTTAACCTTCTTTTATCAGGGTCGAAGACAAAGGGAAGGATGTCATACTTTCTAACACACCTAATGTCCTCCTCTCAAATTCACAAGAAACGTATGAGGAAGGAGGCCTTTGTTTAATGACCACCTGTACTTTGCAGCCCCAAGCGTTTTTGTGGTGATGATGATGACAAGCAGGAACAGAGACACTGTGTTCAGGTGTTTTGGAACTATTTATTCTAGTGACTAAAGTATTATTTACTGTCCCGTCCATCATTCTGGTGTCACAGTTGTACAAGTACCCTTTAGTGTACATGTAGCCTTGTTGCTTCTTTTCTGTAATCTTCACATTGTATTTTCAATTCAATTTTTTTAAACAAAATTTGAAAAAAGATAACAGATAATTTAATATTAATGCATTTTGTGTCTCTTGAAAATGACATCTTTGTTTTGTACTTTAAAGATACAATTTGTGGTATCGCCCCGCCTTCTTCATTAAGATGGAGAGACAAAGGGAAGGATGTCATACTTTCTAACACACCTAATGTCCTCCTCTCAAATTCACAAGAAACGTATGAGGAAGGAGGCCTTTGTTTAATGACCACCTGTACTTATCAGCCCCAAGCGTTTTTGTGGTGATGATGATGATAAGCAGGAACAGAGACACTGTGTTCAGGTGTTTTGGAAATATTTATTCTAGTGACTAATATTTTTCAGAGTGTTCTCCTGGAACATATGCAATGGAATGAAGATGGAGAGACAAAGGGAATGATGTCTTACTTTCTGACACACTTGATGTCCTCCTGACAAATTCACAAGAAACGTATAAACCTGACATTTGAGACAAAGGGAATGATATCATCATTTCTGACACTGTGCTAATCAATAAAACCAAACTTGCCTTCCGTGTTTAAGTGTTTCCTTGCACTCATATTCATCTAGAATGCACTGATAATTACATACTTTGCAGCCCCAAGCGTGCTTGTGGTGATGGTGATGAGAAGTAGGAACAGAGACGCTTTAGTCAGGTGTTTTGGAACTATTTTTCCAGTGACTAAAGTATTATTTACTGTCCCGTCCATCATTCTGGTGTCACAGTTGTACAAGTACCCTTTAGTGTACATGTAGCCTTGTTGCTTCTTTTCTGTAATCTTCACATTGTATTTTCAATTCAATTTTTTTAAACAAAATTTGAAAAAGATAACAGATAATTTAATATTAATGCATTTTGTGTCTCTTGAAAATGACATCTTTGTTTTGTACTTTAAAGATACAATTTGTGGTATCGCCCCGCCTTCTTCATTAAGATGGAGAGACAAAGGGAAGGATGTCATACTTTCTAACACACCTAATGTCCTCCTCTCAAATTCACAAGAAACGTATGAGGAAGGAGGCCTTTGTTTAATGACCACCTGTACTTAGCAGCCCAAGCGTTTTTGTGGTGATGATGATGATAAGCAGAAACAGAGACACTGTGTTCAGGTGTTTTGGAACTATTTATTCTAGTGACTAATATTTTTCAGAGTGTTTTCCTGGAACATATGCAATGGAATGAAGATGGAGAGACAAAGGGAATGATGTCTTACTTTCTGACACACTTAATGTCCTCCTGACAAATTCACAAGAAACATATAAACCTGACGTTTTAGGAAACACTGCATTGTTTTCCCAGCATCACTCTGCACCTCTAAGGCCTTTGTTTGATGCACACCTATACATACTTGGCAGCCCCAAGCATGTTTGTGCTAATCAGTAAAACCAAACTTGCCTTCTGTGTTTAAGTGTTTCCATGCACTGTGATCTGGAACGCACTGATGTTTACTCAATACCTCATGTTTCCCCAACAGCCACTGTTTCCCCAACAGCCACTGGAATATGCAATGTAAATTTTATCAGCTAACACTCCCAAGTTTTGCGTACTCTCGTCCTTTCTATGGTCTCAGTGTTTTATTTAAGTGCTCATGTTGGAGCTTTTACAGTCCAAGATAGAGATGACACACATTCCAATTTTCCAAGTTTGTAATTTTATTTAATAAGGTAAATCTACAGATGAAATACAATACAGTGTATTCATTGATTTGGTTCATTGTTCATTGTTGCAGCATGCACTGATGTAGACGTGCTCATGTATCCTTTTAGCATTTTAGAAGACATTATTTTGTCGAATTAAAAATATAAATGTATTTATAATTGAAATAAATGAGGCTCGGTTCCTTATTTCGGTAATCCTCACATTGTATTTTCAATTATTTTTAAAAAGAATATTTAAAATAGATAATAGATAAATTAATATTACTGTCGTTTTGCCTCTCTTGAGAATGGAAGTTCTTCCTAAATACTGCAATAACAACACTGACATGTAGAGGAACATGGAAACTCTTGATACATGTCCTTTTATTGATAGCTTAATATTGTTTTTGTACCGGAGAAATCACTGTATTTTCCATCTATGTTTTGTACTGTAAATATACAATCTGTGGTTTCACCCCGCCCACAAAAACACAGTCAAACTGACAATGTGTTGTTTGAACCTTCTTTCATCGGAGCTGGAGAGACAAAGGGAATGATATCATCATTTCTGACACTGTGCTAATCAATAAAACCAAACTTGCCTTCCGTGTTTAAGTGTTTCCTTGCACTCATATTCATCTGGAATGCACTGATAATTACGTACTTTGCAGCCCCAAGCGTGTTTGTGGTGATGGTGATGAGAAGTAGGAACAGAGACGCTTTAGTCAGGTGTTTTGGAACTCCAGTATTATTTACTGTCCCGTCCATCATTCTGGTGTCACAGTTGTACAAGTACCCTTTAGTGTTCATGTAGGCTTGCTGCTTCATTTCTGTAATCTTCACATTGTATTTTCAATTCTATTTTTTCAAACAAAATTTGAAAAAGATAACTAATATTAATGTATTTTGTGTCTCTTGAAAATGACATCTTTGTTTTGTACTTTAAAGATACAATCTGTGGTATCGCCCCGCACAAAACACAGTCAGACTGACAATATGTTGTTTCAACCTTCTTTCATTAAGGTCGAAGATGGAGAGACAAACGGAATGATGTCATACTTTCTAACACACCTAATGTTCTCCTGTCCAAATTTACAAGAAACGTATGAGGAAACGACAATAAGGAAGAACAGCATTGTTTTCCCAGCATCACTCTGTATCTCTTTGGCCTTTGTTTGATGCACACCAGTACTTAGCAACCCCAAGCATGTTTGTGCTAATCAGTAAAACCAAACTTGCCTTCTGTGTTCATGTGTTTCCATGCACTGTGACGTGGAACGCATTGATGTTTACCCAATGTCTCATGTTTCCCCAACAGCCACTGGAATAGTCAATGTAAATTTTATCAGCTAACACTCCCAAGTTTTGCGTAATCTCGTCCTTTCTATGGTCTCAGTGTTTTATTTGAGTGCTCATGTTGGAGCTTTAACAGTCCGAGATAGAGAGGCCACACATTCCAATTTTCAGTAGAAGCTTGCAATTTTATTTAATAAGGTAAATATACATAGTCAAAAAACAATACATTTGTGTAATAAAATGTTGTACGAACAGAAAATGTCATATTTACATTTACAAACATCCAGCAGTTCACACAAACCTTTAAACCACAGACTTGGTCAAAATGATCCTTAATTTAACCAGTAAGGAAGAAAGAAACACATTTTAAAAGATCTCAAGGATTTAAATGAGATTAAATAATGAAGTACAAGTGACCAGCCCGGCTGGAAATCCCAACATACAATATGGTGTAATTTAATCAATGGTACATGAGATGAATAAATATGTTGAATGATTTACAGTTCAGGGTTTGTATTTATTTAGAGTATGTATTTTTGCTGTTGTGTATGTCTGTGAGTCTTCACTGCAGCCATGACAGTAGAGGAGTGCAGTCCCCACATGTGTCCAGCTCCTCCACCACCTCAATCAGCCCCTCCACCTTCTCTGAGGGAAGCACAGCCCCAGCGTTGTTCCTGAACTTCTTCCTCAGGCTCTCATCGGTCAGTGGGTTGCGCCAGTGTCCGTAGAAGGTGTCACAGCGTCCCCTTAGGATGTCTCCGTCTACACGCGTCACCTGGACTTCCCCATACATTCGGTTGAAATTCGCCACGTTGTCATGGGGATGCTCCACACGAACGCGGCGCAGCAGAGCGAGCAGGTCGGTGCGTCTCATGGCAGAAGGAGAGAAGGATTGAACTGTTACCTCCCCGTCCAAGAGAGCGCTGCAAGCATTGAACTGAAAGGAGTGGCGAGCCTCATGCTCTGACTCAGGGAGAGGCCTGTTTATATACTTAGATTGGGGGATTCTGAGCAGGATCTCCTGGATTTGGTCTGGAGAGACAGTGCCCTGCTCAACCCCCACCAGGAGCTTATGAACCGAAGCTGCAGCATCTGCCACCCAGTGCATCCCCAGATGGGCAGGGAAGCGCTTAAAGGCCATATCCTGCTCCTCTAGCAGGAACACATGGCCACCATCTTCGGGGGATTTCAAAGGCTGTGGAACGTAGTCTTCATAAAAAGCACTGAAGCCTGACACCCCTGTGACGGCATCCAGGACAAGAGGACTGGCCTCCAGACCCCGGGAGGCCAGCAGAGCAGCCTCGAGCCCCAACCGTGAAGCATTGCCAATATGGAGAGGTTTGGACTGAGTGGCGGCGTTAGCCATCGGTGCTCCGGAAAGAGAAGCGGCGATGGCCAAGGCGTGGCTGCACTGGGAGGGATCCAAAGACAAGAGGCGGGCACAGGCGGCTGCACTCCCCATGGTCCCGACCACACTGGGAGGGTGAAACCTGGGGAAGGAGAAGCAGGAACAGAGACACTTTGGTCAGATGTTTTGGAACTATTTATTCTAGTGACTAACTTTACTGCCCCGGCCTTCATTACGGTGTCCAGGCTGTACAAGTACTTTATTGTGTGTATGTAGCGACACTCTATATCAGGAGTGCGAAAGGAAATAACAGCTTTTTAGTCATTTCAGTATTAATAAAGCCAATGTGGTGGGTCATTTGACTCTGCGTAAACACCTGCCAAATGCAGCCCTCTGTGATATTCTTCTCCACATGGCTAATTGTGCAAACGCAACCCACAGAGCCTCTGCTGTCCCTGAGAGAACATAATAACAAGCTTTTCACAGCTCATTGACACCACTAAGAGCCTGCACATTACACTGCACAGACCTCCTTGTAAACCACAGTGCAGAGATCAGCAGAGTCAAATATGGATCTCTCTAACTGCCGACACAGACACTTGTTCTCAGTGTAGGATACGATAAACATCACTGAATTGGCTTTATATGCGTAAAACGGTCACCCGGGGACGGCGAATATGTGCTGAGTCCACCTGAACCCAATAATGCCCACTGCACGTCTCGGAAAATCGATTGCAACATTGCTAACTTAATGTCTAATTCTCTCCACGCTCCGCAGCGCCTCACCTCTTGGGGATGTTGTGAGCCTGATTAGAGAATCTCATCAGTCGGCCCTGGACCTCAATGCCGACATTGAAAGCCAGCAGGAAGTCCGAGCTGCTGGGTTTGCTGTTTGCCGGCATCATGTCACTGAGAGCGAGCACAGCGGGAAGGACGGCTCCTGAGGGATGAGTGGCAGGGTGCCACGTATCATCAAAGTCCATGGAGTGAGTCTGCAGGAAAAAGGACAACTGAATGGTTACTCACAGTGCACAGAATTATTTATAATACAGAGGAGATGATTCACTTATTACTTTTAACAGATATATTAGATTTTCCGCATGAAGTAAATCATGGAACGCTGCTTCTGTCCTTGCACATGCACTCTATATCTGTGGTTGCATGTTGAGTGGCACTTTAAGTCCCATCAGTGAAAAGGTCTCTACTCCCATCTCCTATCTCTAAATCTAAGAAACTGTAATTACTGTCACAGGCTTAACCATGTGAGACAAATGCGGCCCGCACAAATGGGCTCGGAACCCTCAGACGATGCTGATGTGAGGATGAACGTTTCTGTGGTTGAGGTAAGGTGAGTGTGATAAAGTTCTGGCCTTTATAAGTTAGTGCATGGTGATGAGACATCTCTCCCGGTATTTATACTCACCGCCACGCCGTTAACGAACGCTGCCAACGTCGGCGAGAGCCTGGTGCCTCTGCGTCCGTAGACAGAGCTGATGTCATCACGAGCATACATGTGCTGAGGAGAGAGAGAGAAGGAGGCGGCTAATCAGAGAAATGTCACATTTGACGTTTTTTAAATTAAAATCTCATAGTTACAGTCTGTCATCACACTCTCTAACATATGCACACAATAAGGGATCTCTTCTGATATTATTGGGCATATCTATCTTCAGCTGGTGAAGGCTGAATAAGTGTCTTTGTAAGGTATTAATCAATGAGGGGGGGAAAGGTCATGAGACAGGGACTTATAGAAAAAGGTGTCTGTGCCCAAGTTATATGTCTTAATTCGCTATTGCCTCATTTCATCTGCTATAATACACCCGTTGAAATCACAGTCATGAGGTATAAGGTCAGCTCATATCAGCTCATATCAGCAGAAGTCTGTGAGGGAAAGTTCTGCTCTTCTTTGTTTCTTTATCTTTCCTCACCTGGCAGTGATGCAGGATCATTTCAAAGACATTAGTGGTGCTGCCAATCAGACCCACACCAATGCTGTCCAGCACCATCCTCTTACTGCGGTGGAGCACCACGGAGGACAAGTGCTGGGGCTTTGTCTCGCTGATGAACTTTCCAAAGCTGGCAGTGACGGTTTCATTGGGGGAGGGGCTCTTCAAGACTGCAGGGAGACAAGAGGGCAGAGGAGTGAAGAGGGGAGGAGGACAGGAGGGAGACAGAGGAGAGGAGCCATGAATACCAAAGATGAAGGGTTGTGGTTGAGGAATTAAAATGAAAAACAGTGCAATTGAAGAGATTTTTGAGATTATTGAGGAAGAATAAATAGTTGAGTTTACCCTCCAATGCTGACTTATGCATTCCTCTGACAGCTAACACTGGCCTGAGGGTTTTCTGTGTGACACAGAGGATTGAAGCTTGAAGACAAAGTATTTTTGCTTACTCAAAAATCAGCTTAACTAAATAAAAAGGTGTAAAAACATAAATAAATCAGATTTTACCTGAAGTTTGGACATCATGGCTTCAAGATGATCACGTTGTCACTTGTCTGATGAAGAATCTTGCAGTGGAGATGTGCTGATAGCTGCTGTTATACCTAAGGTGAGATGGTGAATGCCTTATATAGGCCAACACTCACAATAGCCACTGATCCTGGCCTGGGAGGAACAGGGAAGGTGTGTCGTCACAAAAACACCTAAGAGTATGAGGAAATTCCCGGATTGTCACCATTGATAACTCGGTCACCATCAATATCAGAAGAGGAGGAGGAAGGTGCAGCACCATATAGAGTAGTGGAGGTGTAAGGCAGTGATGTAATGTCATTGGTGGCAGAAATTTTCACTGAACTCCTCCTCCACCCAGCAAAGCTTCATTTACAACCCACTTACAACTTTGTGTCAGTGCTGGAGGTGACATCAACTCTTCATCTGTCCAGACTTCAAGACAAGGTAGAGTTTAACTTCAACATTTTATTCATACTTTCCTACTTTTACTCCTACTTTCTCTATACATGTGTTACATCACTGGCTGTGATACTTTTCATGTGAGGTGTACCTGATGAGAATTACATGGTGAGCAGTTCAATCTGTATATGCAGGTTTTCTCTTTGGCTTTAATCTCTGTGTTTTGGATTCATTTCAAAGCTGTAAACACACACTTGCTGCTTATTATACAGAGAAGCTTAGTAACCTTTCTTATCTGTGTCGCTTTCTACTATCACAATGTAAACATGGATCTGTCCACATGCGTGACCTGATGCGTGACCTGATAAAAAAGCACAAAGTGCGAAAAACTTCCAGTTTTGACAATTACCTTATCTTCATTTGGAATGAAGCCAACAGGAAGCACTTGGCTCACATGTCACTTTTTTCCAGGGTAATTATTACAGTATGCACTCAATTATTGTAATTAGTGACATAACATTGTTTCCTCCTTCTACAACACCATTTACCAGACAGTAACGTCTTGTGTACCCTCGTGACTGTAACAATACCATGCAAAAACAAGCTGTCATAATTACGAATATCATTTCCTACATTTCTCTGCTGTTTCTTTTAGAAGAACTACAATTTCAACACAAAAACAGTATGGCCACATCAGAAGGTTTTCCAGCCAGTTTCTATGGTGAACCAGGAGTGCTCGGCATGTTAGCCAATGGGATCAGTGCTTTCCTTGTACTTCTGCAGAACTTCAATACAGCCCACACCGGCATCGCACCAGTAGGGGTGGAGAACATCCTTGCAGGTAAACCCTCAACTACAAAAAGACCTAAAGCAGCAGCACACGATAAAACCTTATAATAAAATACATTTTATATAATAAGAATAATTTACAAATGCATTTTTACAGGGGTTCATCTGATCCTTATTGGTGGTATATGCCAACTGGTGGCTGGTCTGCTTTCATTCCGTAAGTACGATCATCTGAGTGGCACCGCCTTCATTGGCTATGCAGCTCTGTGGGCCAGTTATGGTGCCACCCGAATCTACAATGGTGCACTGGGTGGATCTTCCACAACAGCAGACTTACCACATGAGATGATGACCAATATGTCCACCAACCTGACGAACAATGTGTCTCTGACCAATGTGAGCTCAGTGTGTTATCTCTGTCTGTCCATGAACGAGTCTGCTATCGCTGGCCTGGTACCCTACATCCTCCTCTCCTTTATCCTAGCTTTTTGCTCTGCTACAGTCAATTACATCATGCCATTTGTTTTTGGGGCCATTACCTTCACCTTAGTTTTTGAAGCAGCAGGCCTGGTGGCAAACTCCTGGGCTCTCGTCGTCTCTGGGGTTCTGGAGTTGCTCATCCTGATCTTTGCGATCTATGGTTCAGCGGCACTACTTGTCAAAGGGCTGACTCAGCGTCTAGCACTTAAAGGGTTTGGTACTCCTCTTTTTAATGTTCTCCTGTTGGGGACCGCCAACTCAGCAAGTGCTCAGAGCATTGGCCAAGAGAAGAAGAAGAACACAAAATATGCAGAGCCCATGGCCTTGGGTTTCTTCTGTGATGCCGTTGCTCCCTTCATATTCGCTTTCTACAGCTTTGGATACATGAAATCCTTTGGTTTAGCTGCTGCATGGGTCTCAATCATCTCCATTGCCCAGCTGTTCTCAAGCTACTATGCCCATCTCCGCCACGATTGCTACCACACCACTAAGGCTGGTCTCCATGCTACGTATTGGCTGATTAAAGCCTGGGATGAGTTTGTGGCCTCTGTTTTGATAGTGGCGGACAATAAAGTGGCCTCAGCGAGGGAACACATGGTAGGAGACTGGTTCTTTGTTGTGGCAGCCCTGGTGCTCTGCGTTGGAAGCCTGAACATGGACGTCCTCGAACTGATCCACAATGCACTCTTTTTGCTGATCACAGTGTCTACAATCCCCCAGATCCCTCTGCAGGGATACTACATTTTTTGGGGCGTAGCTTGTTCCCTGTTCACCGCTACCTCCTTCTATGGTACGTTCTCCCGTCTCATCAACACCATTGCAGAGAAGTCCCTAATACCTGTAGGCCGCCAGCCAATCTCTACCAACAATCTTACCAAGGCTTTGAAGTTCGGCAGACCCAAACAGGGAGACCAGGAGGATGCGCTCTATGCTGAACAGACTCCAGATGCTCTGTTCTACATGTCAAATGGTGTAGCAGCTCTCTCAGCTCTCCATGCCAGCGTATCCAGATCAAATCCCTCCTTTCTCCATTTGACCGTCCCTTGGGTCCTGATCTCTGGAGCTATCATCCAGGTCTATGTCAGCCGACTGCAGGTGAGAGGAGGAGGGCGCTTTGGGTCAGTCATCCCGTCTGTTTATGTGGCAGTATGGGCAACCTGGACCTGGTTCAGGTTTTCAGGTATGTTAGTACCAACATATGAGCAAATTCAAAAATTGAAACTCAAATTTTGCACAAAATTCTAATAATGAGTAATTTTGTTTCAGGGAACTTGCTTCAGCTTCCCAGCGAGGCAGACACTGCTTTTACAGCGGGGGCCATTGCTTTCCTAATCATCAACGCTTTCCTCATGCTGATTGGTAAGGCTAAGTAGATCTTTACAAAAAATCTTTGAATTTCCTTTCTTTATTTTGGAGCTAACCGTCATCCCTTCCATGGCCTCTGTCAGCTGCATATAGGAACCTGGTTTTGCTGTGCCTCACAGCAGTCATGGAGGTTGTACTGGTGTGTTTCCTGCTTTCCACCCTGGATCAGCTGCCATATCAACTAGAAAGTAAGGATTGATTCACGTTAAACCTGCCTCATTAAAACTGTCCTAATTAGAAATAGGCTTGCATTATAATTCTGTGAAACATGACATAGATAGTTAAACATTGTGACTTTTTTTTTCTCAGTGGCAATGCTCGCACTGGTTTCAATAATTTGTATTTATGGAGCGCTGGCATCATTGGTCAACGGCATCTTCTCACAGAAACTTCTACCTATGGGCCCTCCCATATTAAAGGTGAGCAATTAAAATATTTGACTTATATTCCTGCTTCTCTGTTGGCAGCTGTTATACCTGTGTCCTGTTCTTCTTATGGATACTCTCCCTCTTCGGTGTCCTTTCTTAGGAAGAAAAGAAGCAGGAGACAGCTGCAGAGCTGCTCTGTCCTGTTGCCAACTCAAGACAAACCAGCGGTTTACTGAAGATCGCCAGCCTGCTGGAGGAAGGGGGAGTGTGCGGCATTCCCACAGACACCGTTTATGCCCTGGCTGCCTCCTGCAAGAACCCTCAGGCTATAGAGAAAATCTACAACATAAAGGTAAGACTGCAAATAAGATGCCAGTTTGTGATGTGGCATACGTGAGGAGGTTACCGGTAAATCCCTTTTCAGGGATTTGGTGCTTGACGTTAAATGAATGTGACCTGTTCCAGGACCGACCTGCAGAGAAGCCCATCTGCATTTGCATCTCTAGCGTGGAGCAGCTGGTGGCGGCAAAACCTCCCTTCAGTCTTTTGCTGTGGGAGTTCATGAGGAACGTTTACCCAGGAGGCATCAGCTGCATCGTCAGCAAAGGAGACTGGCTGTCCAAACTTGGTACAATCAAACACCCTCATGCTGTAATAGGAGAATAAATTTTTTACATTACATTACAATCATTTGGCAGACGCTTTTATCCAAAGCGACTTACATTACATTATATTACCACCCTTCGCAGAGGGGGGAGCAATTGAGGGTTCGGTGCCCTGCTCAGGGGCACCTCGGCAGGGACTCGAACCGGCAACCCTCCGGTTCTTAAGCGGAAGCTCTACCCACTCGACTACTGCCTCCCTATAGAATAGCAGTTATTAAAATTGATCTCACCTTTTTAAATTGAACCTGTACAGGCGTGGGACCAGCCTATGACCGTGTTGGTACCAGGGACAGCATCATGATCCGCGTCCCTGATCACACGCCGACCAGCCATCTGTGTAACATCACTGGACCTCTAGCCATTACATCAGCCAATCCCAGTGGAGAGCCAGACAGCACCCACCACAGCATGGTGATCAGGTAGGATCCCTGCTCAAGCACGTCTGCTGTTGTCCCTTTAACACAGATTAATGTGATCATGTCGAGACGTCTTCACTGATCACTTTCAGTTAACTCCTTCTACTCCCGTCTGTTTATCCACAGTCGACTAGGACACAAGATCCAGGGGGTCCTGTGTGATGGAGAGTCAAATGAAGTGGTGGCCTCCACTGTGGTCAACTGCCTGAAGATTGATGAAGGTACACAATGCAAAATCAATGCAAAGTCAATTATATTCTCCCTTATTTCGCTGTAACACTCAAACGTGTCTCATTTTTACAACAGGGACCATCAGCATTGTGAGAGAGGGCTGCGTCCCTGCAGAGAAGGTCCGACAGATCTTTGAAAGAGTGAAGAACAATATGCTGTGATGAATATGCTGTGTGTGTATGCAGTTCCTCTTCACTCCTGTTACCTAACAAGCCTCTTCAGCCTCACCGGCTCTATTCCCAGACTCAGGGACATTTAAGGATCTAAAATGCCTTACGAAGGAAAATACGTTACTGTTGTGTTACATATGTGTTGTTGCTGTCTTTGTATTTATTGAAATGAAGTACTAAATAAGTGATGTGCATGCTTTAAACTCTTAATAAATGACATAAACAGCCATTTGCCCAATAGTTTAGTGTAAAATAACAGCTACTCCATGAAACCTGATGAATGTATCAAGGAAGACACCACAAAGTACAAAAACTTTATGTTAACCTAAAAAATATGAATATGAAATAAGTGTGAAATGAAACTTTTGAGCTATTCTGTAAATATGCATCTTATAGTTGAAATAACAGTGTACATTAGTATTGATTAAGATATTAATTATATGCAATGAAGAAATACTCCTACTGTATATTTTTGTATGTTAACTGCAGTCTAATACTTAATAATCCTGTGAATACAAATAAACTAACTTGTGCAAATGAGTGATATGTGATAACTTTTGTGTGTTCACTTGCTATAATAAAAAAGCCACTTGGGATATAAGTTTGAAGCTATGAGGAAGAAATATTCTTTACTTGAAGAAGGGGCAAAAGGACACATTTACCTTTGTTTGCACTAAATGCATGTTCATGAATCCAAGTGCCACAGGGATGTTGTGTATGAATTTCTGGCTTTTTGTTTCTTTTCCTCGTCCAAAAAATGTCAAATTTGATAAGGGCCCCCCTTACCTTTTTCGAAAATTTCACAAAAAATTTCTTCAAACTTATGCCAATGGATCCTCATGCCCGGCTGGCTGTGAGCAAACAACATTGTTTCAGTCTAACGTTGGCTTTTGTCAGAGACGAAGGCTGCAAGCTGTGGAGGTGATGAAACAACTCAGGCTCCTTTTGGTTCTTCAGTCGCTTTCACGCTGAGATTAATACCTTATCAAATTTGACATTTTTGGGAGATTCATACACAACATCCCAGTGGCGATATGGACTCATTGGTGCAATTTTGGAGCAATTCTGACAATTTTGACCAAATTCTTTAAAAGCCCATATCTTGGACAAGGAAGGAGGTAGAGAGCCAGAACTCCACACACAGCCTCTGGGGGCCACAAGGATCCATGACAGTTCCATGACAATTCTACAGCTATGCACTGTGGCTATTCTTGCTCTCTAGCTCCTTCTTTGTCCAAGATATGGGATTTTTAAATATGATGGACGGGCCGGGCCAGTTTGAACTAATATAAATTTCCTGTAAAAGCTATTGCATACATTACATACACATGGCTCAGATGTCTGTATATGTCTCTTAGTTTTAACTGACCCGTATCGCTCTCTCTGCTTTCTTATGTCTTGCCCCTCACTCAATCAGCTGTCTGCATGTAGAGTCACAATGTTTACCGACAAAATGCACAAAACTGATTAGCTGAGTAGTATCACATGGGATGGCTTATAAAAACTGAACTTCTCATCTGTGAGATAATAAACGTGGAGACAATACACCATTCCCCAGACGGAGCTGGTGGGGTCATGTTGCAACTTATAGTATTGGCTGTCTTGAAAGCCTCCAAGGTGGGAAAAGGTGATGAATATAATAAAATTCCTTCCTGTGATCAATGAACAAAGAATTTTTACCCACATGGACATACTAAAGCAAACAGTGTGGGAAGTCCCTGTTAAATGAATACAATTGAAATTGAGTCATAAGGAAACAAAACCCAATGAACAACTCCCTACCAGTTAATATGACATGCTATATCAAACATGTTTGTTTAAGCAGAACTTCCTGATGTCTAAGTGTCACACACAAGGAACAAGGTCTTGTCCAGGACAAGGAAGGAGGTAGAGAGCTAAAACTCCACACACAGCCTCTGGCAGGCATGAGGATCCTTTGGCCTTTGTTTCCTTCAACAGAAATATTCATTCCCCCTGTTTAGGGGGCAGTGGCTCAGTGGGCAGAGCTTCCGCCTGGGAACCGGAGGGTTGCAGGTTCGAGCCCCTGCCGAGGTGCCCCTGAGCAAGGCACCGAACCCTCAATTGCTCCCTCCTCTGTAATGGGTGGTAATGTAATGTAAGTCGCTTTGGATAAAAGCGTCTGCCAAATGATCGTAATGTAATGTTTAATGAATACAAATGGGCCATAAGGAAACAAAACCTACTTAACACCGCCTCAGTAAATATGACAAGCTACATTAAATTCCTATTTGTTTAAGCAGAACTTCCTGATCTTTAAGTGTCACACACGCAACCTTTCCATGAAAGCTTCATCTGTCATTAGTCACAGAGGGCAGCAGGTCAAGGAGATAAAGCTGGACAGACTTACTCATTGACTGGACAATGGAGGGAATATCAGCTTAAACTCAGGGCTGATCTACTGACTGTGATGGTTAATCGGCAGCTTCCTCATTCTATTGCGTGGTCATGTTGATACTTCACCTGATGATAAAGTTATCTATCTTGTGTCATGTGACCACGATTGACCGGGTTTTAAGGACAAAGCAACAATGATAAAGCGGTGTTGGTTTAAGGTTTCTCAGGAAGTGTACAGTTACCGTGGCTATCTTAGTGGCGTACATGTGACATATCAAGGTCAATGATAACTCACTCACTTATTTTCTGCTTCTGTTTTTCTCAAGTCTGTGCAGACCCTAACGCTCCATTTTTGAAATTCTGACATTAATCCACACTCACTCACTAAAATTTTATTATTATTATTATTATTTATTTCAAGTATCTGTATTATAAATTAGGGATAATATGTTGACTGCTGGAAGTGGAACTGTGAAATAAAGGATGCATGTATGAACTGCACATACTGTAAGATGTTAGTCCTTCCTGAATAACCATAATGTGTATTTATGAATATAACTTTGTAGAGAAAATTGTTTTACAAAACTCTATTATTGTAATATAAATAGATAATTTACATCAGTGGATCTGGAAGAGGCGGTATCTACAAATACTACCAAGACAAAGACAACCTCCATAAATATTTGAATTTCTATAAGCACACGTCTTCCTATGACCCGTCACTAACACAGGACTAACACATAATGTGCTTCATTCTGGATGAGTGGGTGTCTTTTATTTTAACAACTCTACAAATGAGTTATCACAGCAACATTATCAAGCATTGTAAACGTAGAAAATAGCATTCATCACCCTTCTCCTTTTAATTAAATCTCTAAGTAAGGTGCCATTTATGTGCATTTACAGTGCGGTCAGATAACAAACATGTTGCGCAATGATTACAGCACAGGGAAGGAATGAATTGTTTATAAGTGTTACAGATGGATGGAATATAGAGATCATATTATTTTATGTAATTTTAAAGTACATTTAGTTAAGAATTAAGTCGGAATAAAAAATGATTCCAACATGACATTTAATCATATTTCCCAAAATATTTCATTCATGGTATGTTAGAATTCTATACACAGTCTATTTTAAATATTTACTGTCTAACATCCAATCCATTACTCTATAGAACTCATACGGTTCTGGTGCTATAGCTCCATTATCATTTCCACGGTAACCCCATATTTATGTGCTTAAAGAACTTCCCTCATTCCCTGTTTGTGTGCTGTGGCGGGCCTGACTGTGACACTAAGGCCCAGGTCTTCATTAAAAAGGTGTTCATTACAAAAATACCACAAAATGCAAATATATTTTACAACACATAACTATCATTCATCAAAATACAGCATCATCTGGATCTTCAAATGCTGGACTGGTGACAAAAGAAATATAACTCGTGCCTAAAAATGTCACATAATTACAATGATTGAGCTATTATTTCATGTATTTGTATTCATTATGGTGTTGAATAAGTGTGGCAAGAATAAAGGTAGGAAATAAACATAAAGACACAACACATATTAGAATCATAACAAAAATATAGTCACATATTCATCTTGTAAATTACATTGCATTTGCAGTTGTATGTACAGTACATATACACATCTAAAAATGTTGAATAATATATAAAGATTGATTTGTCTTGACACCATATTACAATATTAACATTAAAGTGAGCATTTGTTCACTGTAACACTACGAGCCATTTCTAAGGACTGGACTTTGGTTGGGTGAAACTGTGCTTGGTGTTGAGATTGCGCTTCCTCCTCCTGACTCCGCTGTGTTGTTCTCTCTTGGCCGCGTGTGTCCTTCTGTGTCTGACAAATCGTATTCAAACGCAGGATTGGTCTGCCCCAGTCTGTGCCGCCTCTGAACCTCCTGAAAGATCTGGAGAACCTGGAGAACGACAGAAACCGGGTGTAAGTGTCACAAACAAAGCAAAAAAAGTGAAGACCAACGGAGTCACGAGACGTTAATAATACCTTAGATTTAGGGATGAGACCCACTCTGAAGAAACCAATATGACCGGTTTCAATCTTAGTGCAGTCCACCACAGTTGAAGCGATGTTCTCTGGAGACGGCCCATCACACAGCACACCATCCACCTATGCAAAATACTCACATTAACTCACTTTAAAAGAAGATTGACTATTATACTTAGCAACACTGAAATGTTGTCCTCACCTTGTCACCCAGTTTGGCATAAACTTGATTGTGGTGCGTGGTGTCGGCCTCGCCTGTGGGGTTGGCTGAGGTCACAGCGATGGGCCCCACCTGTAAGGACAAATGTGTTATTTGCTCTAGTTGCGTTTTTACCAAACAACCCCAGTTTCATTCTAAACCTTAGGACATGCGGTGATCATTACCAGGTTAATGAGGTGTGTGGCCACGGTGCAGTCTGGGTTTCTGATCGCGATGCTTTGTGGAGTTCCTATGTGTTTGGCTGCTTCTCCTAAACCAAAGGTGTCCATCCAAGGGCCTGCGTGAGAAAACAAACCCAGGAGTAAAACCATCTAAGCCACACAGTCAAGTATGAACACCAACACAGACCAACACACACCTCTGAGTATAACCATGCTGATGGAGGAAGGCCACGCAGCCTCCATGAAGTCCAGAAGCAGAGGGCTCAGCAGGTGTCTGACTGGCTCAAGCTGCTTGATGGAGGAGATCCACATGGACATGGGCCGGTCCTCTGCCTGCTTCTTCACCCTGCGGTCACACACAATAATGAGAGAGTCATAAGAATGAATCAGCAGAGGAGTAAAGACAAAGGGAGAAGAGGAAATACTCACTTGTAAGCTTTGATCACTGCGTCGGGCCTGTTGCAAGCTGCCACCAGCACATAGACGGTGTCAGTGGGCATTCCACATATGCCACCGTTTTTCATGATTTCTGCAGAAAGGAGAAGACAAATGAAACCTACGTAAACAGCTGTGTTCCTTATTAACCAGTTTAAACCAGATCTCTCATAATGTCTCACCTGCAATCTGCTGTACAGACGTGGCCTTGCGTGCCGGCACATGAGGGCAGAGATCCTCGCCTCCCCCGACCCCACTCAGCTTAACTAGAGATCTCCCCATTGGGATCTGCGGGGACTGGAAGGTGTCGTTGAAGATGTGCGCCAGAAAACAATAAAAACTGACAAGGCCAAAGATGATGGTGACTCCTATGTCGTAACCATAGGGGAGAGCACCTAACGCGTCCAGCAGGAAGCTGATGAGGATGAGCTGGAAGGTGACGGTGTAGGCAAACCAAGCAATGTTGCGGAACAGTGCTGCAGCTGTCACTAAACAGTTAAACAGCATGAAGCCAATGACCCCCACAGCCAGATTGAAGCCTCTGGTTTCCCCGTACAGGCCCCCGTATCGTGTCAACCCCCACACCGTCCACATCACGCCATAGAGAATAAAAGCTGTGCTCTCGAACGTTTTACCGCGAGCGAAAGCCACCGAACCACAGAGCAGCTGGAGCGCCCCGCCAGCCACCAGCACCCATGGCAGGATCAACACGTGGAGAGGATTCCTCTCACCTACAGTGGCTGTGACAGCAAACGCAGCCAGGACACTGCAGGCATGTCCAAGCATCTCTGCATCGGCATATTTGGAGTATCCCAGGTGAGGTGTGTGTAGATCCTTATCATTGGCCCTGAGAGTCAGACCTTTCATCCTGGTTACTACACTTTTGAATAAGCCCTGCCCTGTGGGAATCATCCTAGCGGCGACCATATTGTACGCTGTCACTAAAAGTATGGCGGCAGAGGCGACAAATATAGCCGCCTGCACGCCCTGGGGGCCGCTTTGGAAGAAGCCTTGAGGTTGGGCAGCAATGGCAATGCAGTACGCCACAAAGAAAAGTTGGTAGAGCCCGTCCATCAAGCTCTTCTGACAGCTGAACAGAGCCAGGATGGAGAAAAGAACAGAGAAGACGACAGGGAAAGGCACAGGGGAGGAAGGCTGGATGGAGTAGAACGACAGGAGAGCGCTGTAGCCCTCTGCAAATTTCAGCAGAGCCGTAAAGCCGTAGAAAGTGGCAGCCAGCGTGTCCATGGCTCGGTAGAGGAGGACACACAAGCCCAGCTGGAAGACTCCCGCTGTCCACAACCAGGGGACATGACCGACTGAGAGCTGAGGGACAACGCCTAACAGGGGACAGGCTAACACAGAGGCAGAGAGCAGATTCATCACCAGACCCACTGAGGCCAAGTCGCCACAGCCTGGTTTCTGGGCTGATTGTCCCTCTGTGTTTGTCTTCAGGCCAGTGCCAGGAGGAGCCACTTTACCGTGAGTGATAGTGGAGAGCAAGCGCCCAAAACCAAAATAAACCCCCACTAGACAGACGAGGAGGTAGTTAGCCGCAGCAGCAGACTGGCCAAAACCAGCTGCTGACAGACCAGCAATCTGATGGGCACAGGCTAAGCTAATGCCTAGAGCTAGGATGAATAGAACCGCTTTCTTTACTAAGAGAGCCACAGTGCCTATGAGCAGCAGGGCCAGGGTGAACGCTGCCAGGCCGGGCACCAGAGAGGATCTGAGCTCTGTGGGCTGCAGGACTTCCTGCCCCACCAGGATGTACACCAGGCCAGAGCCGCACCACAAGGCGGATACACATAGACACAGAGTGGAAAACAGACGGGCGTGGGTCAGACTATGACGTACACCTGCAGGAGAAACAGAGAACAAAGACTTTCACACACAAATACATAAACTAAATAAAGAGAGAAAACTGATAACCGCAATAAAAACAAACCTGCATAAGCTAAGAGGGCTGCGGTGATGATGAGCAGAACGCCCAATGCAGTGTGAGGGATGAAGTCTTTCTCAGGAGAGCTGGCATAGTTGTTTACCAAAAGTAGAAGAGCACCTATACAATTAAAAAAACAAAACTTCCGTCAAAATCATCTTACTAAAATGCAAGCAGGTGCGATTTGGCGCCCTCTAAAGGCAGAGATGCACACTGCAGGTCCTGAATGCAGTAAGGATTGACGAAGAAGTTTCCTATACACTATAATGAACATTTTAAATATTTAAACTACCAACATCAACAAATTTAATTACAATTAATTTAATCCCGGTTAACAAAAACCGTTTGAAAAGTGTTTACTATTGTGTGCCGAAATTTAAGTTGATATATCCAAAATATTTCACATATTTGCAGGCAATCATTACTTAATGGCTAAATATCAATATATGTCTAGTTTAGTAAGTCTGTGAAATAATTATGATATTCATGTCATAACTGCTTTTACAGACTTATTTACAGCTCAAACATCTCATAACACACATCTCATTGCTCACCACGGGGACATTAATACAGAATTATTTATTACAGTTTGACAGCAAATTAAGACGTCCGGCAAACATACGAAATCACTTTTATTGTTGGTAGCATTATTTATTTATATTGCACTATAACAGGGCGTAAGTGCATAATTATCATATCAATTAAAATAAATGAAGACCAAAGACGTTTTTTTAAATCACAGAAAAACAAACAAATGTGTGAAATACGAACAATAAATTGTAAAGTGACTTTTTAAAGACCTAGGCAATAAATCTTTACGCGCTACTTTGAGTGAGTCTATGTCTTCTGTTGTCCTAAACTACAGCGCGCTGACAGACGCGGTACGTAAACGCATCTTACCGCCTGAGATCCCTATGATGCCCACGGACATGTGCAGGGAGCGAACCGGAGCCATCGTGGCCGTGAGGAGTGACTGAGGATGAGGAAGGTTCAAATTATACAGCTGCGTGTGACGTCACCTGGCACCTTGGAGTAAGGCTGTCGCTCGCGGGGAAAACCCCTTTTGAGAATACTGAACAATATCAAAATGATCCCGTGACGTAATAACAGGAACGAAGATTTCTATATATTTTTAAGCTTTATCATCTTTATTATGAGCTGCTAATAATCTAAACGCTAACAAGCTAATGTAAACCAATTTATCTAACTATCCATCAAATCTATCAAGATGGAGAATATAAACAATCTAATTTAAGACATTTCTGAAACGATGCACACACAGTTTATTTATATATATTCTAAATGAACAGCTTTTATCTTTTTTTTTCTTTTATATAGAAGTAAGTGAGTTACTGAGAGGAATGACTCAGCTCATTTCAGCTCCAGGGTTACGTGCAACTACCTGCGTCCCGGAAGGAACAAGATATGGTCACGTCAGCATGTGGGAGGAGACAGTGAGACTATAAAGATTCTATCTCAGCGCTCACACAGACAGCACCTGGACGACAGCACAGATACACACACACTCACACACAGCAGAGCCGTCTACGTACCTGCAACAGGTGAGAGAATCTATCCACACTATCTTTATCTTTGTGAGAGATGTCAGAGATGAACTGGGTGATGGTACTTCATAAAGATGTAGACTCTCTTAAGATGTAGACTACAATTGAGTCATGTATAAATGTAGCTTTGACATTGAATTTGCACATTTTCTAATGAAACACTGAAGCGGAAGTTGCTCCACGACCTCATAGTGACACACTTACATGGAAGCAAGACGAGGTGCCATTTTGATCTGTCTGGACCTGTAAGCAACACGCTCTCCTCATCTTGTAGGGAGAGAGGTGGTGGTTATCTTAACACACCTTAAATGCAGACAGAAGCAAGACGACTACACACCTTGAACATCGCAAATTTGAAACATTTGTAGGATGGTGTGTATCAATTTTGTTGCATTTACTAAGTCAACATCTGACAGCACCACCCAATCTTCACGGGGTCCTCTGTCACCAAGTGCATTTTTAATGGGAACATGAGCATGACTCAGCTGTTCAGATACTGTATGTTCCTTATCACAGATGGGGCCAGAACCTGCTGATGTGTAATTAAAGATGGATTCAATGCCTTCAACACAGATTAGATATACTGAAGCTTTGTGTTTGTACATGTGTGTTTTGCAGTAACCATGGCAAAGCGCGTCGCTGTCATTCTGTCCGGCTGTGGAGTTTACGACGGCACCGAGGTCCACGAGGCGTCTGCCGTTCTGGTCCACCTGAGTCGAGCTGGAGCTAAAGTATGAGCACTCACAGAGACTGAAGAAGCTTTAAGTGAAAGAGACTGAAAGCACAACGTTTAATTCAAACACTTATCCAGACCAACAGGAGGAAATCCAAGAACTCCTGATTGGTTTTTCTGTCACAGCAAGAAAGATTTACCTCTTTTATGTTTGGTTTCTCTCCTAAACCCTGCCAGGTGCAGATGTTTGCTCCCAGTGCAGATCAGATGCACGTCGTCAATCACTGCGAGGGAAAACCTACGGAGGAGAAACGAAACATCCTGCAGGAAAGCGCTCGCATCGCCAGGGGTGATGTCACTGATCTGGCCAAGTTAGATGTCTCGGCTTTTGATGCCGCCATCATTCCTGGTGAGGGAGACTGAAGCCATAAATGCGCACTCACTGGTTTCCTTGCCTCAGTTTTACTATCTGCTAAGGGAATATTTTGTGTGTGTGTGTGTGTTTGCTCAGGGGGCTTTGGAGTTGCCAAGAACCTGAGCAACTGGGCTGTAAAGGGCAAGGATTTCACCATCCAGCCTGATGTAGAAAAGATCATCAAGGCTCTTCACAAGGCCGGGAAGCCTCTGGGGATGTGCTGCATCTCCCCCGTCCTGGCTGCCAAAGCTCTGCCTGGCTGTGAGCTCACTGTGGGCCAGGACAAAGAGTGTGAAAAGTGTGTTATTGTTCTACATTGGGCTTGTGTTGGGGTTGGGTGTTGAGACGCTGGCACCGTAGGGTTAACTTCCTCTGTCTCGTCCCTGTCAGGTGGCCGTACGCTCAGACGGCCGGTACCATGAAGGAGATGGGCTGCAAACACGTCAACACAGAGGTGGGCCAGGTTCACGTGGACGTCAAAAACAAGCTGGTCACCACCTCTGCCTTCATGTGCAAGGCCCCCATTCATCAAGTGTATGATGGAGTTGGTGTCATGGTTACAGAGGTGCTCAAACTGGCTTAGATAAAGAACCAATGTCACCACAGATGTTTGTTTTTGTGTACAAAACTCATCTAAATAACCATTTTCAAAACATATTCTCATTCATGTCTTGATGTTTTTAAATGTACAATAAAGTTGATGTCATCTGAGAACTGCACTTACTGTGTATAAATTCTTGCTGTGTTGAAATAAAGGATATTTATACAAACCATTGTGGCCTGGAAACTGAGTGATTACGCAATAAACCGTCTAAATGTGAACGGTAACTTTGAAGCAGAGTGGCACACACACTGGGGAAGTGCTGCATGTGGTTTAAAGGTGCTGTTGCTTAGTGATGCTTTACTTCCCCTCCTGTTGTGTAGAAATTATATTCGGTCTATTAGGCTGGGTGGCGTAGTGGTTAAGTGGTAAAGGTGAGGGTTAAAATCCCTCTATCCCTCCCGCTTTTTGTATAGGCACACTTTTCCTCCCAGAGTGCAAAGACCTCTGCAGGTTCTTCCTCTGTCCTTCTTCTGCATGTTTATTGGGCGATCCCAGGTATTGTTCATTCAGAATGTACAGTTTACTTTAGTTGTGAAGTTAAAGTTATAAAAACTAAAACGTTGAGATTGGCCAGTGATTCTCTGTCAGTGAAACTTTTTATTTGTGCTCAATCCAAATCTCTGTTTGTCACAAAATACAAAATGTCCATATATTATGTACAGAGAAGTAAACTTTATTAATTTTCAGGAGAAAGCAGAACACAAACAGTTTCAGTAACACATCAGTACAAATAATTGCTTTCCTGCACTGTTAAAGAGTCAAAGAGTTCTTATGATAAATAGACGAAAGATTTGCTTAAAGGTTTGCAGGAGAGTCGTCATCAACATTCAGCAGCTACTTGTTGGAGAAATGGTTGAATTGATCCGTCCCACAAATCAACATTGTGGCGTGGAATTTTCTGGGACGGTCAGGATCCTGAACGGGAACAAGAAATATCAACATGTTAACACAGTGTCATTATAATCCAGACAGCAGGAGCACATTGTGGTTCAGGTCTCTCTCACCTGTATGGGATAAGCACAGGTGGGGACGTAACGGATCACAAACCCACATCGCCTCTTCTCAGACATGTTTGGGTCACTGGCATGAACCAGGAGGCCATCGTGAATCTATGAAAACAGATAGAAATTACAATTCATTTCACCTGTAATTCCCCGTAAACGTCAAATTAACCCTGTCATCCTCAACTCACAGACATCTGCCCGGCCAACAGGGGACAGAGTATGGCTTCCTCAGCAGCCACCAGCTCCTCCGGGATCTCCTGGTTCACTGACAGCATGTTGCCGGCGCGGACGGCCTCGCGATGAGGCAACATTCCGGAGGCGTGGCTCCCTACAGAGACAAGGGACAGACATCAGGACTACAGCACAGAGAGGGGAGGAGTCTGGAGAAACACCGTGAAGGCGGAGGAGAGATGCAGTACCTGGGATGACCTGTAAGGCACCGTTCTCTTCAAGCGAGTCATCGAAAGCGAGCCACACAGACAGAACCGGACCACCGGCGATACCCCAGTACCTGCGAGCACAAGAGTGATGCTCAGACATCAGATACGAGCAGGGACACATACTCAGGATTCTGCACCTGGTTGGTTCTGAACCCACCTCATGTCCTGGTGCCAGGCCACGTACGGCAGGCTGCTGCTCCCCTCCTCCTCCTCTCCATCTTCCTTCAGGTTTGCAGGTATTGGGTATTTACAGATGAAGCGGGAGTCCAGCAGGATGACGTCAGGGCCAAGGACGTCTTGGAGCACTTGTAGGATGCGAGGGTGTTTGGTCAGACCCATCACCCACTGATACTGGAGGTGAACATTGTGCAGGCTGTACTGGGTGTAATCTTCACCTGTTACATGCAAACACAGACAGAAGTGAGGGTTGATACAATCTGTTTAATGAATGCACCATAAATTAATTAATTCATGTTGAAAATCCCTGAAAAAGAAGAGAAAATGTTCTGAAGTTATGGGTATTTTAATGCTCTCAGGTCTGGTGTTGCTGAGTAAAAAGCCTCATATTTCCTTATGTTATGTAGAGGAGAAACACAAGTTAAGAAACGACAATATGGAAATAAAAAGCTAAATATTTAAACATTAAACATGGGGAGATGAAGCAGACTCACACACACAAACACACATGCACACATTCCTGTTCTCTCTTCTTCAGTCACTCACCAAATTCCCCCTCCAGCTCGGCAAAAGCGTTCCTTGCCTCCCTCAGCTCCGTCTCACTCAGCACGGGCAGAGACGTGAGGAAGCCCTGCTGGTTGTAGGTCTCCTGTAGTTTGGGCACGGACGTAGTCATCTTCTGTCTGTCTGCTTGGCTGCTTCGTGTGTGTGCTGGTGGTGGGATATAGTCTAGGTGGAAGGAAAGACAAAGAACTCAACAGGTTAATCCTGCTTTTCGTCAAGATTTCCAGAGAAGAAGAAGAAATCCCATTGGGCCAGCTGGTGTGATGGCAACATCTCAGCACCTTTGGGCAGCTCACAATGTGCACTTCTTTGTCCCACCCCACCCTGTCCACAAAAACTTTGTCCCATAATTCAGTACGGCCCCTGCGGGCTGATGGCGACATCAAAATGGCCCGCGACAGGAAAAAGGTTCCCCACCCCTGCTTTAAGCCCAATATAACCCCGGCCAATGCACCATCGTGCTTTTCTGGAGCACTAACATGAGTCTCTTCACTTTTCTGTTACTGTGTGTTCACTTCCAGCAAAACCAACAATGTGCCTTTGTTAATGAGCAATTATGGTTATTAGTATTTTCTTTACCTGGGTTAGGGTTAGGGTTGCTGCTTCTCTGGTCTCGTTGTGTTCCCTCAGTGTGAGCGCTAAGGCTGAAATATGACAATTCCATACTGTCCAGGCTTATATACTGTGCGGCTCCACGTCTGGAGTGTCCGACTCATACCTATAACTTTATGCAAGAGCTCATAATGTGTCAGGTGTGGCCTAACAGAACAATGGCGTTATAGCCTCTAGGGAAACGCCATGACATCATGAAAGGAAATCATGACCTTTTCCCATCAGACTTGTCATACCAATCATCACACACCTATTAAACTTTGCTTTCTTTGACCAGTCACATTCCAGTAAAGGGACAATCTAATCTTTGCCTGTATTTACATTGAATCATTATTCTGCATGAAGGGGAGAAGCAGAGAATGAGGAAATCATTACCACCTTACTGCTTCTTTTCATGTTTCTTCCAGAACACTCCTGTCTGTGCCGGCTGATTAGCTGGAAGCAGCCAGGAAACAACAAGGGGGAGAAAAACATTTGATCTGTGTGTGTTTGTCAAACCAGGCCAATCAATTCACCATTCTCAATAAATTGCTAAAAAATGTATATATATAAGTGCTTTTGAACACATTTATTAATACATGTAACTGAAATACGCTTCATTTAATGTACAGGAAAAAGTTAAGGAAGGAGTCTTTGACCACAAGGATGCTTCAGAGATCAGCACAGATGGGAAAACCCCACGTTAGCTATCACTGCATTAACATGAGCCGTATCAGTTGAGTTCAGTGACCTGCATACAGAAGCAGTAACATCAAACATTAACATTGACTGTGGTGTGCCGGTTTACAAGAAAACGTATAAAATGCTTTGGCTCGATCAACCAGACGAACAGTTCACTCATCAGCAGCTCAATCATGTCGTTCCTTATCATTATAATTAAACTGCAGACAAATTATAATTGATTCTTTATTTTAATTTGTTAAAAAAAACACTCATTGAATTTCACTGGACAAAGTCTTAATAGTCTTCAACCTGTAAATGAACCCGTATGTAGTATCAGTTGTTGATATGACAATGTTTGTATTTTTAATATGTATATATATATATATATATATATATATATAATTCATTTTTAAAGGATAATACATGTTGTCTTTTGATGTGTTGAATTTCTGGTCATAGCAGCTCCAAAATATTCAGAATTCAGAGTAACAATTGATTTTAATATTCATTAGTTCACATTCTAAAACGTCATATATTGTGTGTGTGTGTGTGTGTGTGTGTGTCAGGCTGACTCTCCTTTGTCCCTGTTGTGTTTGGGGCACAGTGGATGGTGCTGCTTCCTTTGCAGCTGTGAATAAACTTGCTCTCCCCTTTCTGTGCCGTTGTTTCCCTCTAGTGGCTGCTGCTCGTTGTTACAGCGGTGGATGAGCACCGGCTCCTTGCTTGGCGCTGACTTCTTTAAGAGCCTCTGCAGCATCTGTTTGTCCGAGCGCTCCCGTCTGAAGTCATCCTCATACAGCTTCAGCTGGAGCCACACAGGCAGGGAAGGAACAGGACAAATACAAATTTGAGATAATTCAATGATTCGTCCAACAATTTCACATGTAAACAGCTAATACACTCCATATGAACCCATCATACACTGAGACGTGGTCCGTTTGTCTGATTTGCTGTAATAATAAGTTTATAGGTAACCAAACAACCATCATTTATGTTGTTGTCACACACACTTTTGACAGTGTGTGTGTGTGTGTGACATACCCATGTCACTTTGCTCTCACCTGCTCTTGCAGCAGCGCCACCTGCTGGCGCGTCTCCTCCCTCTTCTTCCTCAGCCTCCGATTCTCCTGCAGGGTGTGTTTGTGGTCTTTATGCTCCGTCTGATATTCGGCTTCATAAATCTGGGTCTGTTGACACAAAGCATCAGTGTGACACCCAGCACCTCGTCAGCCTCAGCCTGTGATCAGCATGCAGATTTAGGGGGAATAAAGCGACCACTTGGTGGTGCAGTTCACCATCTTATTCACTTCCTCTGAACATCTCTCCCTGGCAACAGTGCACTGACATCCGTTCTGCTCTTATCATACAACAAAATGGAACGTCAACATAAGTCCACGCTGTAGTTTAAGAAACAACCCACCTGATATCTCAGTGCCTCCAGCTGCTTCCTTAGCTCCCGCATCTCTTGCTGGGAGTCTTCCACTTCTCCCAGTGGAACACTGCTGCTCTGGCTTTTACCCTCTAGTCCCGACTCCAAGTTGGGAGGAGGTGGGAAGAAACAAGACGGGGAGCTGAAGGCTGTAGAGTCGTGGCTGGACGTCAGGGCGGGACCACCCGGAGCCAAGCCGGTGGGACAGGGGACAGAGCTGTGCACCGCAGCATTCAGGCTGCCCTATAAGGACACAGTGTCACCATGGAGACAGTATCCAAATGGACAATCTGATTACATAACAGACCCTCAGAGGTTCCTACCTGTTTGGCAGGTGTGTGTTCTCTGTTGGTGTGATGCACTCTGGCCTCCAGCACCCTGATGTATTCCTGCAGGTCTTGGTTCTTCTTGAGCTCCTGTATCAGAGCCTGCTGGTAATACTCCTTAGCTGCCTGGGATACCAAAAGCAAAAGCAGAAGTAAATAGCAAACGTATAACCACAGTTAGTTACCAACTAAAACCACAATCCACTGCTCAGGACGTCACTCAAGTCACACCTGTTACACATCTGACATGAACAGATCAGGTTCCAACGAGTTTTTGCTGTCAAACCTGATCGATGTCATTTATGAAGGAACGATTGCACCCGGGCGACTTTATAGCTGCAGTGTGAACGCAGCCTTTGACATTCTGGTTTATCGGAGGCAGAATCGGCAGGATTTATTGGCGCGGCTGGGGATTCTTCCTCACCGAGGGAGGAGCCAGGGAAAGATTGAATCAAGTTTATGAGGCTCATAGGCACTTCTGACGCTCCCAACTACAAGTGCTGATAATTATGTGGGGAAGATTCATTAGGTCTGCTGTCACACCTCCTGTACGTACAGGGTGATAACAGTGGGCTTGCTTCTATGAAGTTATTACCCCTGTTCTCTTACACATTATGTCCTAATCTAGTGTTAGGTGTTATTAAGTTTCATTGCAGGAGTTCAGTCTTTACCTGCTCGCACTCCACTTTCAGCAGCAGTCTGTTGTTGAGCTGCTTGATGGTGGAGTTCTCCAGCTCCACAGCCTCCAGTCTGTGCTGCAGGCCGAACGTGGCGCTGCGATACACCTGGTCCCAGTCGTCGTTCAGCTTCATCAGCTGCAACACAACCATCCAACAACACATCACATCAGCGCTACCATGGCTACCACAGTTACCATGTTACCCTGCAGTTCTGTCGTCCTCACCACTGTCACCACAACAGTGTGGGCGTACGCAGGTCGGCGAGGTGAGCTACTCCACTCCTCTACGAGCTCATTCTCTCTCTCTAAATGCTTTAACGCTACAGCACTCCAGAGAATCATTTTCCCTCATCCCTCCTTTCTATCGGGCAGTGTCTGATTAAAATCAGGAGGTGAAGGTTGTGTAATTGTGAAAAATGTTACATTAATGTTGATTCTTCACAGCTCGCCCACACAGACCTGCTCTGGAATTCACAAAGAACCAAATGTAATTGCTATCAGAAATACAAATGCTCGGTGAGTGAGCAGAGTGAGTGTGTGTGTGCCAGGTTTCTGCTGATGCTCACCTCTTTGTTGACGCGGCGGAGCTCAGTGTTCTTGTTGAGGAGCAGCAGTTTCTCCTGATCACTGGAGGTGACGCTCATACTCTCAGTGATCAGAGTCACCTGCTCACCAGACAGAAGCCTCTGTCCCACAGGGCTCACATCCTCCGTCCTAAAACACACACACACACACACACACACACACACACACACACACACACACGAGGAGCCATAAATAAAATCATGATGAATTAGAGGAGGATTTCCAGTAATAAGCCAACACATGGACACGCTAAAGAACGTCAGGGTCCTTTTGAACACCCACTCGCATAGAGAGCACTTACAGGAAATCAAATCTGAGCTATTATGCGCACCCACCCACCCACACACACACACATGCACGCACACACACACACACACACACACACACACACACACACACTATCACATTATGCGCGCACACACAGAGGATCTATTTTCCCTGCATCTGCTCTTCCACCCAATCAAAATCTTTGTTTACTATCGCCGTATTTGCATATTTGTAGCCCGTGGAAACAAAGGGGTAATGATCTCTGGAAAGTGTAGATTTCTTCTGGACTCAAATGACGGCAGAAGAGAAAATATTTGCAAAGATTAATTAGTCAAACTAGCTTTTGTGCCACAAAAGCCTGCAGTGAGGTCTTGGCTAATAGGAAAAGCCAGTGGGTAGGGAGAGAGGCACGTAAAGGCCCAGTGGGGTTTGTACTCATGGAGGAACACGCCAAGGAGATCAAACTCTGCGTGTAGCCCTCAGGGTTTCTCCTCACAAACATGTTACAAGACTGACGGAGGCTACGAGAGCCAACAGCAACCAGAAATCACAAATCTGCAATCACCTCTCATCTCCCTCAAGGCTGAACTCCCCCGCAAAACACACGCTTTCATCCACTTACCAACAGTGTCCTGCCATGTGAACAAAACTGCCTTACACAATTTCACAGAGTTGTTTTCTCAGGCCAAAGGATTTAACCAAAAGGAAGGTTTTGGACCCCATTAAACACAAAATGCTACGCGAGCAAGAGCACCATCTGTGAACCCTATAGAACGTCCACCCAGAAGTAGAAATAACAGAAATTAAGCTCAGCCAGAGTCAGAATGTGTGTAAATTTGCTCTGTGCCTCATCTGTAATCCCTCTGGGCTCAACAGGCGAGAGAGGGACGTCTGTTTGTCTGTGTGTGTTTGTCACTAATGAGTGAGTTCTTCCAATGGCTCTGTAGTCTGGCAAGCGCCTGGATGAAGGCAGAAGTTGAAGCTCCGCCATCAAAATGAAACAAAACGCCATTCAGTCAAATTTTAATGGCCAACGCGAGGAAACACGACAACTCAGCACCGTGTAATCAGACAAACCACCGGTTCCACATCTCCTCTCTCTTTCTCTTTCTCTTTCTCTATACGAGCAACGTTACCGAGCTTCGACAGACGTCAGAGAGGCCGATCTCCCCCTCTGTGCCGGTGACAAACATCCCTCTAAGAAACATCAATCTGGGGAAAAGACGTGGAAAGTTTGCAAAGTTTCTATCATGTTCGTGGGAGTAGGTTGTGGTTACCAAGACGACCCACATTTCTAAGAACGATGACGGGTCTGTAAGCGAAAGTAACCACGTAAACACATGCAGATCTAGTTTAATAGGAGGGTATGATGTTATATTTGGACCCTTTCTGCTTTGTTACTTCTCTGAAATAGCTTTGCAGTGCTGTGAAATACATTATGATTCATATCAATAGCATCATTTCAGTTCATGTCCTCGACGTCATGGGGAAGTCCAGCGTCGCTCCTTATTCCTCTTCTTGCTTACGTGAGTCGCATTAAACTCTACACAAGCACATCAATGGAATAATAAATAAAATAAAAGCCACAAAATAACCCGTGGCTTCAATTAGATTAAAGAATACTAGAGAAACAATATGTGAGGCTTTCGTTTGTGTCCTGTGTGTAGAAACGGAAATGAGGAAAAACAAATTCATACACACACCATAAGTCTCCAGTTGATTTGGGTCCCTGTTGGCTCTGAAGGGGGCTGCTGTCACTCTTCTCCCTCGCCGCCGATGCTGCTGCTGATGCTGCTGGCGGCAAGAACGAGGATGATGAGGACGACGACAAAGACAACACGTCTCCATCCATAACTGATCCGATCCCGACACAGGCACTGAAACACGGTGAGACGCAGGTTTGAAGCCCCACCGCCGAGCTCAGCTTGTCCCGGAGAGTAAACAGTGTCGTCAGAGCCGAAACGCAGCGAAAGAGGAACAAGTCTTAACCAAACCCCACATGATGCAGAGTTAGAGTGAGAATAGGAAGTGACACGGGAGGTTGAACTTTATGTAAGCGAAGGCCCCCAAAACTCACTCACAGCTTCTTTTGTTGCATAGAGAGAATTAGTCAGTTGTGTTGTTTGAAGATGACACCAGAGAGGAAAACCCCACTCATCCCTCTGTGTGTATGTGTAGGTGGTGTGTAGGTTTGTGTGTTTCTGTCTGTAATAATGAGTAATTGAGGAACAGGCTGAGCAGATACATGCATAATTCCTCTGTGATTACACATTGCAGGACATGTAATTGATAATAGTAATGCATACATTTATTCATACCCAGTAATGATAGGGTCATGGCCCAGCATGCACCACTCTACCCACCACTGGAATTGGGTTGTAACAGGTTAATTAGTAAATCACATGCTCCTCTAAGAGACAAGCAAGTGAATTAAAGGATTTTGGTTAATTATGTTCCTCTAAGTCAGGCTAAGCTGGCTTGTATTAACACTAAGAACATTAATGTGCCAACCTCCTTCTCCAGACATTCTCTCCCAGCTGAGTCCAACCACATCCAAAGCTGCTGGTGGGAAGAAAAAGAGGATTTAATCTGTGTGACACTTACGAGCTGCCCCAATGACAACACTCAGGGGAGAGGTGAAAGGTCAGGACTCAGCACTTCTATTCACGCTGAAATACAATTGTCGTAAATAAGAGTTTCCCCTTACAGTGGGCTTTTGTGAGCAGAGTTTGGACTTGCAGGGGGGGAAGGATAAACAAAGTCTGGCTGGTGGAGGCAGAGGTACACAGTTGGTTATTATCTGCTGTGGTACCCAGAGGGCTCGGGGCAAAGTTGTAGGGATTTTTTCTCCATCTGATGGCCTGACATGAGATAAAAAGAGAGGAGAGGAGGGTAGGGGGTGGGCGATATAATGTGTCAGCGCTGCCCAGTGGCTTCGTCTTGCTCCGCCGGTTCCATTCCTACGACTGTGCCATCGATCATGGATGCCAGTCAGAGTATTGCTGTGCCAAGCAGAGGCTTCACTGGGAGGCCCCGGGTGAGGAGAGCGAGGGGGCCGCGAGGCTGCAGCGCCTTTATTGACCCGAGCTTCTGTCACAGCCAAGGACAAATGGGTCTGCCGCTGCACTGGGGGATTGATTTCTGCCCCCGCCACAGATAGTGGAGCAGGAAAAGAGAGGCTCCCACGGAGAGCTGGGATGGGACTCCTGGATTTTTTTTGGGATCTGAAGGGAATACTTCATCCCCGGCTGAAACCGTGGAAGTCTGTGTGTGTCTGCAGCTGGAATGGAAGGAGAACACTTTACTCTTTTACTGTTATAGTCTCCAGCTGTGAGAGTTTGACAACTCAACCAGGGTTAGTGATTGAGCGACTGACCTGTAAGCCTCTAAAGTGATATGAGCCAGCATGTCTGCTTGCCTCATGTATCAGAGAGCAAACAGCCACAGTTGAGGGCTGGCATCACGTGTGTGTATGTGTGTGTGTGTGTGTGTGTGTGTGTGAGAGAGAGAGTTATTGTCTAAAATGATTTTGCATGCATGACCACAGGTGAGTCTGTGCCTGGAATTGAACGCCCAGGAGAGGATCTGTTAAAACACAAAGCATGAGCCTGCCATTCTGACCGCAGAGAGAAGTCACACACACATTTACAGGCTGGCAAACTTACACATGCAACTGTGCTTTTACTCACGCACACACTCCAAGTGCCCGCTGTTTTCACTAAAGTGGGTTTAACCAGCAAGTCACGAAATGACTGACAGTTCAGAGAATCCACTGTGATTCACAAAGTGGAATTCTGTATTTAAATTGGTTTTATATGTATAAGACTGTCACATCAAATACATCTATTCAGAGAGAGAGAGAGAGAGAGAGAGAGAGAGAGAGAGAGAGAGAGAGACAGAGAGACAGAGAGACAGACGCATAAATCATTATTGTCCTCCAAAGAAGACAGATTTGACAACTGAAGGTCGTTTTAAATGCAGTCAATAATGTAAAGGCCCTTAAATTATCTGGTGGCATGAAGAGTATCATCAAAATAAAAGCAACTCCTCACCAGTGGATAATATACTGTTGTTCAATAGTGACGATGATGGAAACTCCTGAACTTTAGCCTGATATTTAATCAGAAATGCACAGAGAACGTAGATCAGCTCACATATGTTGATTTAGGGATTCACTCATCAGATTAGTTTAGAGCTCAATAATTCATGAACCACCTCCACTTTTAAGACACGAATGAGAAGGTAACGAGTGCAAAAGCTTCGGTCGGAGCGTTTCAGGATGAATTTCAGCCCGGTTGTGTAAACTCAGGTGTGATGTAATGTCTGCCAGCACATTCACTTTGGGACTAATGTGTGAGTGCAGATGGATGGCTTTGCATTGCGGGGAAGCAATACTGAGTTCAGCAAAGTTTTAATGTGACACTCCCTATTAATTTGGCCAGTTAATCACAAAAGCTCACTACTCCCCATTAACTAAGCTTTTAATGCTTCCATTAAGGATTAATGTGACCCAAACTCTGCACTTCAACATGGGTGAGCTCATTAGAGGGGAAATCTCTCAACATAGATCTTCTCTGCACGGCTATGACACAAAAGCCCCCAACACTGTTTACATTATCCTCCTTTCCTTTCCTTTCCTTTCCTTTCCCGTGTACACTATATAAGTGAGCATATCTAAATGTATTTTACTTGCAGTTCAACTATAATATTCATCACCACATGCAGTTAATCATTGATGGTCTTTTCCAACAGGGATGTTTAATTAAAAACGTCAGCGGCTTTTGTTAGAGGAGATCAATGCGGTGAATTATAGTGACGCGATGAAGAAGCGAGAGCGACCAGAAAGAAAGAACAAAACTCATCATAAGGACTCACAACAATGGAAGTGGAAAGATGGCGGACCAGATGTATTATGCAAGTCATGCAAGGACCTGGAAAATTGAAGGAGGGGAGGATGGATGAACTGGGGGAATTGGGACGCACCTAGTCTTTCCCTCTGGCAGGACACGAGACGGAGAGAGAGACAAGACCTTTGCATACCCGCCCTACACCTCCACTGTTTAGTTACGACCCCTATTTATCAGGGGGGGGGGAATGGAGCAGCTGACAAAAAGATGGAGCACGGCCGTGTTCTTCCCTTGCTTTTGCTGTGAACCACCATCATAGTGCAATGGGAGAGCCGAGATGAAATGCTGCCTGGATCTGTTTCATTTAATTAGAAATGGCGGCGAGCTGAAGTGGATCTACCTATCAGACTAAGACGAGGGGAGCAATGAGCCACAGAAGCATCCATCAACACACCTGTCTGTGTTTGTGTAGAGCTCCTGAGAGTACTTATGTAAAGAACAAAATACTGCACAAGTAAAAAGTGTGTGTTTATGTGTGTGTGTGTGTGTGTGTGTGTGTGTAATATCGCTGCAGCACTACATCCAAAAAGTTTCATTTTCCAGATCTCCTTGCATCCAAATCGTGCCTCCTACCACATTTAAACATAACGGCTGACAGTTTCAGACCAATTCAGCACATTTCAAATGTCTGCACATTCTCATGCATCCATATGCATGAGTGTATGTTCTGTAATTCTGTCATTCCCATAAAGTGTCTCCTCTCACACACTCACGCCAGCTGATACCGAAAGTGTGAACCAAACACAATGTGATAACGAGTAATTAGCTGAGGCCATTTACACCACGACCATCACTTGGCCATAATGTGACCTTAGCCACAATGAAGCTGACATATTGATTCAAGCCTGCAGCAGCATTCATAATGACCGCACCAATAAACGTTCTCACACACACTCGCTGATCTCACCACCAGTGATGGTTTGGGGTAATTGTACGACATGTCATATTTCCCAGAAAGCCCCCCCTGCTGATGTACAATTGCTCAGCCTTACAATCGAAAGCACGGAGCTGCTCGTATTTGCTGAGACAACAGAAATTCCTATTATATTTATTTCAGAACAGTGTGTGGCCATTACGGGGCAGAAGCTAAATAAATAGGAGTTCCATGACCTGTGAAATATGCATTTATATGCTGCACACTGTGCTGGTAGCACTGTGAAATGCTTTGTGTGTTTATGTCTTTTTGATGTATGGCCAAGGGATGTGAACTGAGAGGGGGGGGGGGGCGATGAGGCTGCAGGCTTCGGATCAGCTTGACAGAATCAATGGGATCAATTAACATGCGAGACCAACTGAAAGCAAACACTATATCAAATCCATCAGTAATCCACTATGTGTTTCATCACTGTGTGTGTGTTGGCGAAAGTGAATGCTTGAAGGATCAGCACAGCGTGGAGCAAAAGAGAAAGAGACAGAGAGAGAGAGAGAGAAGACTGTAAATTCCCCTCAATGGCAGCAGAGGGAGATTCTGATGAGTGATAAAGAGAAATAAAGAGTTTTTTACAAAATTCTAACACAATCAGGTCGATTGAGGTTTAATGTTTTAGTAGTACTGAGCGCCCTTGTCCACCAAGTTTGGTCACATTAGACTGATTCATTCATGAGATGTAGCGCTGTATAATGAATGAGCCTCACCTAGCCAATTATCACTAAATGGTAAGAAATATAAAATGTCCAGATTCCACATTTTACACGGTCAAGTGTTTCTCAATTGAAACTAAATAGTAGGAGAAGATACAAAAAATCCCCAAGGGCATCCAGGGAATGTAATTATAGATTTTATGACTTATGGTCCAGAAGTTCCAGGCCAAAACATAAAAGTTGTAATTACCTAAATGTTATGGGTTCTTTCCTGAATTACATCCAACAAGCCCAGCAAGTGCCATTAAAATCCATTAATAACTTAAAGGAGATAAAAATTCTAACACAAAAATAGGAGATAAACACAAGTGAGGAAGTAAAGTCGTTTCCACGGGGATCAGATATGTCTAAGTGACGATCCCTTACAGTCACGTGTGTTTGTGAGGAAACAGCTGAGCAAGGTGAGACTCACTGTAGGTCTCATGTGGGTCGTTTAAAGGGAACTTATAATTGTTTTGTTCCAGATTCAGATAAAGCTTCCCGGAGACAAACGCCGGCTTTGGGGCGGCGATGGTATACGAGGGCAATATCCTCCCCTCCTTGGTTCCAGACAGTTAGTTTCTGCCTTTTGCCTGCCTCTCATTTGCTCAAAGCTCAATATGAGTATTTATGTGGGGGAGCCTCGAATGATAAATGACGGCGTGATGCTTCATAAATATGAAACCCCTGGATCATTAGCTGGATTAGATTGGAAGGAAAAGTGCATAATCAGCCCGTGCATGCACACTAGTTGGGGAGTCATCGATATTAGTGCATCAGCTAACTTTAGAGAGCGACGGAGAGAGGGAGGGAGAGAGAGAGAGAGAGAGAGAGAGAGGGAGAGGATGCTTTCAGGATGGACAGCATGTAGGTCGAGGCAATTACAGAATATTCCTGTCTATTTAGCATCAGGATGGGATTGCTTTTGACGTGGACGACGGGCCACTTACTCAGCCTTGGTGCAGTATGAGGGCACGTGGAGGAGAAAAACACAGAGTTGAACGCTTCCTCTCAGCAGAATGGTTAGAGGGAGGGAGGGGGGGAGGGAGGAGGGCGCCAGGGAGAAAGAGAGGAAACCAAGACGTGCTTTTCCTGTGTTGTCAAACTGTGTTGTGCTGACATGGCCTTCCATGTGCTGAATCTCTCTTACCTCCAGGCCTCTCTGGCTAAGGGCTCAGACATGGCGGTGAAGTTGTTGCTTTGGGGCTTGAATGCTGCAGCGGTCCATCCTTCCAGCCCTCTGACAGGACAGTCAATGTGTTTAATCAAGCAAAGACACGCTAGAAGGGAGACAGAGCTCTGCATCAAAGAAGTGCTGATACATAGAATGGCCTCACCTCCAGCCGTAACAGAGCGCCGGGTGCAGCATCATGCGTACAGTCAGGCCACAATGGGCACAGAGAGGAGAAGGACCAGTGTGGTGAGACAATATTGAATAGGAACAAGAGGAAGTGTGTAGTTGTTGGATCAATACGTTCTTTAAGAAATTCAAGTGTTCTACCTTCTAAACAGGCTGGAATTGATTCAGCTTTCTAGTTTAATCTGCCGAGTCACAATTTCGAACCTTTGTCCTGAAGCTTTAATACTCCTCCAACAATGGAAACGTCTCAGAGGTGAGATACACAGCCTGACTTTGATCTGCTCACACACACACACACACACACACACACACACACACACACACACACATTCTAAACCACTTCACCAAAGCACGCAAATGAGGCAATATCACTTTCTCTGCTTCTTCGACTCAAATAATTCTCTGATTCGCTTTCAGTGCAACCAAGTGGATTATAAAGATGAACAATCACAAGGCAAAACATTTCCCAGGTTAGTTTCTTTGAGAGATAAATGTGATGGTAAAGAGGAGACACCATCCCCCCCTCCCCCACACACCGACACGATATTCAAAAATGAGCTTCAGAGTGTGACCGAGATCAGACTTCCTCTTCCTCACCTCCTCCATACGCTGTGTGTCTCCCCAGTCTCAGAACAGGGCTAATGGAGGCACTGCTGCAATGCTCCTGGTCTCCGTTCTCGTCCCACTGCCCCTCACCCCGGCCGAGCATCGTTAGCTCACCACGGGCTTAATTGGGCTGTGTCTAATAACTGCACACCCTAGGGTGTTGCGCTAATGAATAGAGAATATAATTAATGCCACAGTGACGGATATTGGCTCACAACCCCGAGGCAAGACCTGTTCAGCATTCCACTTCTCCACCAACTTGTCGTCTGGCTCTCTGTGCCTGCTTCACAGTCAGCTCACTGCCAGATCCATTTCAGCGAGCGGCCACAGAATCTGAATTGTGTATTCAATGAAACCTCGCTCACCCTTTGGGCTGCACTTCAGACTGACTGTTGTTGAAGAGTTACAGATGCGTAAATTTCCATTTGAGATAGGCGAGTGCAGCAGTGAAATTGCTTGGTATTACTCTGATATTAATCCTGCTGTAAACAATGATGTGGTCCTCTGCTTCCCTCCACCCCTCCTCTCTCCTCTCTCCTGCCTCTGCGCTCCGGCTCTTCCTATTTCAGGGCCTACAATGAATTTTAATGCTGTTTGTTTGTCAGCGGCGGCGGTGGGTGGATGTATGAGCGTGTGGTAACACTGCTGTGTCAGCGTGTGTGTCAATGGGGCATTCAGGTGAATCCAACAAAAGACAGAGGGATGAAGCGCCAGCTGCTCTGCCGCTCAGTGAACGCACCTACAGGCATCCATCTATCTGTCCAGCGCCGTGTCGTGCCTCACACAGAGAGGCTGATGGATTCACCCTCCGTCCTGCCCTCTCGCTTCTCTCTCTCTCTACATCTCTCTTCCCTGCCCTCCCGCCTCCATCTGTCTGCCATCTGCTCCATCCTTTCAGCCTTCACACTCCCATACCTTGTGTTTGAGTTTAAACTCAGCTCTCTCTGCTTGGTAGTAAAGTAAGTTAGTAACTAGAATGTCATCAACTCCTCTTAACTCAGTGCCTTATTCTGTTCTTACACTGCTGAAATATAGCAGAGGTTAATATTTGTGAGCTTCTGATCACTCTCCTGCGTACGGGAGCTATACATTAGGATAGGCAAGGACGCTTTGTGGCATGCTATCGCCCCCCAGTGGCAAAGAGTCACACCTACACCTGAAAGGCAGGATGACTTCCAGTTTGACTGGCAGCAGAGCTGGCCAGGCATGGGTCCAGGGTAAGCGCTTGATGAGCCTCCAGCAGGGAACAAAATGAGAGCAGAGAGGAGTGGTGGATAAGAGGAACTGGCAGAGGAGAGGGAGAACGAGAGAGAGACAGGCAGGGAGAGAGAGAGAGAGTGAGGGGAACAAGTTGGCAGGAAAGCGAACTGCAGTGAGTGTGTGAGAGTGAGAACGAAAGCTGAAAAATGGTTATAACGAGGTGTTGCTCAGTAGCTGGAGTGTTAAGCCAGTCTGGTATGTAATGCTTTGGCAGGATTAGAGGGACCAATAGCAGATCTCTGCACACTGAGGGGAGACATGCTCACAAATGCCGGGGATGTTGACACACACGTCCCTGCTTTACCCTCCTGTCTTCTCCTCGTCAGCATGTATGTCATGCATTCCCCCGAGTGTATCCTTCCCCCGGTTGCCGTGGCGCGCGTTCCTCTTGACTGACAGGTCATTAATGAACGTGTAATCCCATTTATCAACCGAGAGAGTCGAGCCAAAACATTATGTTAAAAAATATTAACAGGCGGTGGATTTATAATATGCATGGCTTCCGGCTTGGAATATAAATAAATAAATGGATTAAATTAAGAATTCAATCATCCTGCTCTTTATCTGGCATAAATGCATTACATCACACAATTTCACACAGGGTTTTGGGCATCGGCGCTATATTTCAGTGTGATGATAATAATGGCTTTGTTCAAATGAAATGCTCTCCCCACGCATACGAGTGTGTGTGTGTGTGTGTGTGTGTGTGTGTGTGTGTGTGTGTGTGTGTGTGTGTGTGTGCACTTAGACGAGATGCTATAAAAGCTCCATTCAACATCTTAACATCACAGCACACTCTACTGCGCTGACCTTGGCTGTAATTGCAGGAGGACCTTTTCTTTTATGCAACGGTCACCAGGATAGAGAAATGAAATGTCAGCCAAGCCCGAGGCGGCAGAAGAAATGGATTGCACCGGAATCTGACCAAAATGTCGAGTATTCATCCCCACACACTCCTCGTCTGAGCATGTATACACACACGCGCACACACACACGCGCCAGAGAGTATTTATCTATAATTCAATTCTACAGAGGATTACCTAATTGATGGGAAAATGCAGAAAATGTTGGCTATTGGCACACACACGACACACACGCACACACACACAAACACACACACACACACACACACACACACACACACACACACACACAGATGCCTCAACAGAAGATAGAGGGGTTGAGTATTCACATTTGGGGAGGAAATAGAGCATGTGGTGACAGCAGAGTGGTGTGAGCGTCCAGAGGGAGTGGGTGGTGTGCAGCAGAGGGGAACAGTTTAGAGTCAAGGTTTCACAGAGCGACACAGAGCGACCTCCGCTCTCTGAGAGGCTTCGCTGATTCATCAAGGGTTCAACAGCCTTTTGGGTTTTTTTCATTCCCATCCACTCAAGTTTTATTCCACCAGCCCATTTGACAAATGTTTGGCCTCCATGGAGGAGATATTGATTTAACATTGGAGGTATTTTCTGGTGTGCTGGCTGATTTGATGAGAACTCCCTCCTTTTCTCAGGTGAAGTTTGAAGGAGTCACCAAAATCCACAATAATAGAGTTAAGTAAGAACAACACAACTATCAGAAATCTAATTTGACAGCATATGTGAGGGGGCTTATACGGGTTTATTATGGGAGTGTGTGTAGGGCCTTTATGTGAGTGAAATACCAAATAACATTATATTTATATGAAATTTGGATTACATTTTGGCAGATCGTTTAATCTGCTGCAAGACCCTAACATCACAAGTAAACTATATAGCACAAAACAGCTTAAACCACCATTATCCCCATGTTCCTAATATGGCCCAGCACACAGGAAGGACCCAGAGGTAAGACCCTCAATGGGTGTTTGAACCTCTGAGGACTCCCTTCCCTTTTACTTTATCTTATTTCCTTAATCCAGTTATTTATATCCCTCTTGGCGTCACCTACATACTTTCCAGTTATGTTTTCCAGACCACCAAACATCAAAAATAGAAGCTTTTGCATTGAGGAAGCGAGCATTTTGGACATTAAAGCCCAGAGGTCTTATTATGAATCTGCCTCAAAGCAGAAACAGGCAGAAGGGAGAATTAGATGAATGACGCTGACAGCAGAATGAAATGCAGGCACATGAGCTGATGAAACATCACTATCATCCATCAAGAGAAATATGCATGAGAAGGACTTGTTAGGGAGAAAAAGTTTGCTCCATTCTAAAATTCTTTGAAATTAAACAGATTTCTGCAAAAGTACATCGCTGAAAGGGAGCTACACAGTATCTGTGAGTGTATGTGCGTGTTTTTCCTCAACTGAAACTTTCCTTAACACTGAATGACACAGTTAAAGTCAGGTCAGTTCATCACATGTGGATGGAAATGTCTCTGCAGGAGGTCTGATGATGCAAAAGTTGGAAATACAAGCTATTAATATCTGCTATCAAACAGGTGTAAAGCTGTATACTGGGGTGGTGACGTCAATCTGCAACTGTGGAATAGAAATTGTGTTTCCAAAATATCACAATATCAGACCTGCTGCTGATATTGTGATGCATGTAAAGGGACGAGTAAAGATCTTAAGAATGAGGAAATGAGGTAATGAGTCTAGGTCAGAATGTGATCATGGAATTCCCTCTCCAGGTTTGCATCATTCTCTGTCCTGTGTATCACATCTAGATCACCATTCCACTTTATGATACTCGGCTTATAGGTGCATTAAGTATGTGTGTTATTTGTGTAACACACACACACACACACTCACACCGGGGGCTCACACATGTTCATACACAGCCTAACATGAGCACGATGCTGTCAATGTTGCCAATAAAGAAGCGGTGCGGTTCCGTCTTTATGCAATTCTATACTTTAACAACTCCCCATGCGCCATAATAATTGTGTTTACATGAGGCCATTTTGTGCGCGCAAGAGATTATATTGTAAACGTCAGTGGAATATCATTAATGAGGGGCAGAAGATTGAGTTTACCTGTAAGCGCTGCTGTTTGCAGCTTTCAGCACCTTATGCGATGTATAACATGTGCTAAAGTGCCCATTCAGCTCAGTAAACATTATGCCTCCCTTCAAAGTCCACATAACATGATGAGCTGGGCCCATTTGCAAGTTCTAAAGGACCTGGGGGTGCAGTTAAAGTGGCAGGAAAGAAGACATCAGGGAGGGAAAACAGGAAAGAAGAAAGTTCTTGCAGCACTTTTCAGTCGAGCAAAGAGAAAAACATAGATTGTGTCGGTTTATGTATTCATTCATTTACTTCGTCCAATTGAATATGTCTGGCTGCGAGTGCTGACTGGCTTCCATTAGGACGGAGGTGAAAACAAATATCACAATAAAATCCCCATAAATGCAACAATAAAAGCAGACATCAAGTTGTAAAGTCGAGAAGAATCTGTAACATTCAGCTCCATCATTAGGTGGAGTCACAGGCAGTATTGATGATTAATAGTTTAGAGAGGTAATTTCATCTATTTCCTCTTTCTACGTCTGAAACAAATCCAGAAATTATCGAGTGTGAAGTCCTCAGCAGTGCCGGTCCCACTGAGAATCAACACAGTCTGCACTTCTTTACAAGTTGCAGCGACTTTCCCTTTCCAAAATATGTTTCAAACAGCTACACACACACACACACACACACACACAAACACACACACACACACACACACACACACACACACACACACACACACACACACACACACAGATATGAAGACAGATATGATGCTCATGAATCTCATAAATATCTCAAACCTCAGCTTCAATTCTCTGCAAAAACCAACATTTAAAACAGGAACAGGATTGCTGTGTTTGTGTTTGCTTGAGCTCAATCAGACATGCAGGTCAAAAAGTTGAAAATAGACCCAGTCCTTCTTTTATGTCAGTAGAATTAGTATTCCACATATGTTACAGTGACTACTTAGACTTTGATTGAGAGTCTAATCAAAGTTATACAATCAGACGGTGGTGTTTACGCTGCTTGGCATCCATCAGAGCCTTAATTGCATTATTATCATATTTTTTATGTGCATTAGACTGCTGGGGAAGCCTTGAAAAAAAGTTACACAAACATAATTTAGCTGTGTAGTGACATTGCGGCGTTCCATCAGCCGTATAACACGATCATGGACTTTAATGTCAACCGCTGCAACGCCAGTAAAGCATAAGAGAGAGAGGAGAGATAGAGAGGGGAGAGAGGAGAGAGAGAGGGGAAAGTGATGGAGCCAGACAAGGTGTGAGAGTGCCAGGGAGATAAGACGGGGATACTGAGAGAGATACAGCTCCAGAAATCATCTCTGAGTCGATGCTGTGACTCTCTGGCTGAATGAGAATTCATATGAAAGCGCCACATATTTACATAATCCATCCATTTGTTACAATTCAAGACTTTGTCTGTCTGGGGCTCTTATATCCTCTGTAGTCGCCAACTGTGCGGTGTGTTGCTGCACGGGCTCCATACATTCAAAGAGTGTGTGATTACGTATGGAACTCACTGCTTAATTGGGATAAACGTGAACGCAGAGCAGGTGAGTAAAAGGATGTTCATTATAACATTCAGGCTCATTACGCGCTTGATTAAATCATCTGCTACTCAGATTATCAAGTTTGCATGAGAGCAGCTTCACACAGAGCAGTGGAGCCATCGCAGTCTGACTCAGACCTTCAGTCAGACCGAGATGGGATCAACTCAGGCTCAGCTCACTCCAGCTCATAATAGCCAAAGTATCTAGGCTGTAAGTGGACGTGCAAACCTTTATGCTACACAAAACGTATCTGAAGTTCCCCCAATAGGAGTAGAATCTAACTTCCAACACTGTAAACAGCCATCGGTGACTGTGGAGATGAAATACACGTGTTTAAAATATGACATCATTGATTTATGTGTGAGTGTATTTGTGACGGAGGAGGTTTCTCAGCTTTGAGTCGCAGTCACAGTCTCAGCCTCATGAGAGATTGATCAGCCTGCAGCCATAACAGGCTCTGATAAACACCAAACACTGGATTATAGATGGAACCGCAGGCCGTGTGTGTGTGTGTGTGTGTGTGTGTGTGTGTTTCCGTGTGTATCCAGGTGGTTACAAGAGCTGAAGTGTGTCTATATACTGTATTTAAGTGTAACACCCAGATGCGATTGAATGCGTCCTTGACTAAAAGTAGTGTATCACTCGGTGTGTGTGTGTGTGTGTCTGTGTGTGCGTGTGTCGCCGCTGCTCTCTCGTATTCTCTGGCTCGCCTCTCCTCCCTGAGATCGATATCCATTTCTAGAAATGGAATTCACAGGGGAAATTGAAGTGCTTATTAAAAGCAAAGGTGCCAGACTCCGGGCCAGAGTTGCATAAAGATCCCTTCTTTGTGCAAGGATGAATGCATGGATAACCACACCCAAACACACACACACACAGAAACAGACACACAGACACACAGACACACACACACCCTGCCATGTGAAGTCATTTACACATTTTTGAAGTCCTCAAGAGAGGGCCTGTGTTCCTATGACCTCCACTGAATGCCACCGATGAAGACATACTATACATTATCTGTCACACACACACACGCACACACACTTCCCCTCTCATCCCACCCCCCGATTATTACTGGTGGGTAACAACGTCACGCTCCTGCTGCCTGGCAACACCTCTTCACTGGAGGACGAAAGTGTCTCATTGTTTTTCCACCATTCACAGCAGCTGTCTCAAGGTCCCTGCCTCCAAGCCGGAGGAGGACACCTTTACTTTTTTTTCTCCTTGTGCATCTGCACTTGTGGGAATCAACCAGTGTGTACTTGTGCGTGAGTGAGTGTGACGGGGGGGCATTCACAATATGAAACACCATGGCAGACCCTGGGGCACCCGGGAGGGATGCAGCGTATCCAAGGTCTCTGCATTATATTGGACCAGCTCGCTTTTGTCTCCTACGTCTCCGTGTTTAATGAGATACAGAGTTGTTTTAGACTTCCACTGTAACCCTGAGGGAGAGAAAGATCAGAGGCACAGAGAGAGAGAGAGAGAGAGACAGATGCACATGCAAGAGAGAGAGAGAGAGAGAGAGAGATGGAGGGAGAGAGAGAGAGCGGGAGAAAAAGCTAATCGTTGTCACAAATTAAGTGTCCAATCACGTAAAGCTACTTCAGCCACGTCCTGCTCAGCTTCAACTTGGCCTGCAAATCAATTCTTACACTAACCCTGATTATTACTGATTACGTCTTTAACTCTCTCTCTCTCTCTATCTCTCTATCTCTCTCTCTCTCTCTCTCTCTCTCTCTCTCTCTCCAATACGGGATTCCAGGCAACCGTCTCATCCCCCTTCAAAGTCGGTGGTTTTGTCTGGGGAAATTCTTCTAGTTTGACCCTGGAATCTCACCAACACCACCCAAAGCAACAACAGTGTGTGTGTGTGTGTGTGTTGTATGCAAACACAATCTAAGGAGATGAGAACTCACACAAGCACGTACACGCCGCCGATTCCTACAAAAGCGAGCAAGTTCTCAGAGGGACCACAGAAAAGAGGAAACACTCTCCGCTCTAGACCTTCAATATTAAAGCATCTCTTTCAGACTTTCTCTCTCCCTCTCTCTTTCTTTCTGAGGCCAGTAAATTGGAGAAAGATGGAGAGAATATAGCTTATCTCCCTCCAGCATGCAGCCGTTCCTTTGTGTTCATTTTTGCCGGCTTCAGAGAGAGAGACTGGTGTCTGAGATAATAGGAGCTCAGTGTCAGACACTTTCACCTCCATTTATAGGGGCATTATTACTCTTTCATAGAGGAAGGAAGAGCAGCGAGGTGTGGGCTGTTTATAGCTGTTACCAGGCAGGAGTAAACAAGATCTTACCCAATGCAAGAAATCTAGGTGTGATTAAGTAGCCATGATGAAATTGGGGTTCAATAAGACGACGGATGAATGACCTTTGAGGAAAAACACTGTTAAGCTGATTTATGTTCATGTGGGTTAACAGAGCAGGAGAGAGGAGCCAAAACAAGTGCAACCTCCTGAAAATCACCTGAAAATGAATGTTCCCATGCTTTCACTGCTTCAGCCTTGAATGCATCGTTTTGTTTCACATGCTGAGGAGTCCACTTCCTCTAACGTCTACGACTTCCTCTTCACGCAATGTAAATCATTACAACATTACTACGTCGGCAGAAAGGATGTGAGCCAAAGCTTTAGAACCAAATCGGCAGCCGGACTGTTGAGTTGAAATTCCCATCACATTCCAACATAACCGCAGGACCTGTAAGCGGTTATGGCACAGTGTGTAATAATTAAAGGTCATTGTTTTCGCTGTGCAATTCAAGTTAATCGACTGAAGCTTTCCAGCAGAATGGTTTCATCTGAGCACAGAGAGCTAATTACACACCGGAAAAAAGTTTCAACCCCATAACTTGGCGATAAGGGGACGCCGTCCCCAAGAATCTGATACGGTTTGGTTTAAATTAAAGCCCTGTAGCAATTGTTTCATTTGACTAAATAAACATGAGGGTCCTACAAGGTCGTGGATTCAACAGTGTTGCTGAAAAGCCGCTGAGTAATTTGAGTCTGAACGGCCTCGGACCATTTAGAGTTTAAACAAATGATTGATGGCCGGTTCTGCTGCCTTGAAACACACTTTTAGAAGGAACTCAACAAGAGGAGGAACAAACTATGTTGTACTTAGAGAGATAGAGATCAAAGCAGAAGAAAAGCACAGGCAGAGAGTCACAGCGCGCCGCTAAAACCCCCAACAAAGCCTCGGTAATGAACTAAACATTTATTCTGAACTGTTTTATAATCCTGATTTTACACTCGGGCTAAAGGAAGCAATTAGCGACTTGAGTTAAACCCTAAAGACCAGATTTAGATGAGATCTGACCACAACGGGACATCTTTTAGTCTGATTCGAAGCATTAGCATAGAAACTCCATTACCATAATCAGACAGTGAAATATGAGAGAATTATCAGGCTTCAGTTCTTAGGAAGTGACTGTTCTTAGAAGCTTATGAGCTCGTGGGTGGGCAAGCTACACTTCACCGTGTTCAGACGGAAAACAAGGGAAATTATTCCAAACGCCCCCTATTTTCATTAGCACTGATATAAATATTTATCGTCGTTGCAGCACTTTACTTTTTACTTAGTTTTGATGAACAGCAAACATGAATTTTATGCGTTTCTTAGTTCAGAGAGCAGACAAACTAATGTGAGTGTTGGGAAATGATGGATAATTCCGCCAACCCGTAACGAAAGAGTACAAACTTTTCACTGATTTATGGTGGTAGTTAAAGGAAACAGGAACTTTTCAGGTAAAGCTCCGACTAATGATGTATTAGACGCATCAGGTGAACATTCTGGGAAATCTGAACCAGATATGTACTTCGTACCACCCTTATTGTTTGTACTTATCTTGTACTTATTATCTGCTTGCTTTCTTGCACTTTTCATTATTGCACTAGTTGGGTGATTTCTGATTTCTGGGTCTTGTTTTTTCATGCTGTACTGTAACTGTTGCACAGTAATTTCCCTCGGGATAATAAAATTTCATCTTATCTTATCTTATCTTATAAACAAAGAATTAAACCTCACAAATCAATCTTTAAATCGTGTGTTTTGCAGTCCATTTCTTACTTTTCTGTCTTTTTCCATCTTGTATTCTCTTCTCGTTTTCTTCTCAGCCCTCCTCAGCATTTTCCCGTTGACCCTGTCCGTCTTGTTGTCTCCATCTCGTATTCTTCTCTTGTTTGCTGCCCTATCCGGCTCCTTGTTTGCTTGTTTGCTTGTTTGCTTCTCGGTTGCAGCTTCTTGGTTCCATCCCCTCCTATACTCTTCCTATTTCTATTTGCTAAATTGTTTGCTTAAAGTTTGAAAACAACTGCAGACATTTTGCACTTTGGATTGAAAAGTCTAACCAGCGTTTTATTTAAGTTTCAATAATTTAAGTACAATTTAAGTGCCAATCTAGACAAATAAAAAATGTATGAGTGACATAGAAATTGCCAGTTAAAAAGCAATACGACCGGTAAAGACCATAAATAAAAGAGTGTGCGTCTGCAAAAACTGCACTCATATCCGGTGCAGATTTCCCTTTTTAATTCCACCGTACGTATCTGTGTTTATTTTGACTGAATAAGCTGTAAGCTGCTAAACAGATGTAATCATAAAATAAACAGCTTGGCTTTTCACAGTAACACCCACCAGTAATTTTATGTGTTTGTTCAGAATTTGATGACTGGATTGGGATTGGGACCATTGCTGCATAGTATAAAGTTTGATGCTCCAAGCTGGGGACCAAGAATAAGTGCACCAAGATGGAACTCTGGAGTGGTTTGCTGATTTGGTAAAATAACACTAAAGCTCTATAAAGGTTTTGTATCGACATGGAATAAAGCAACTACAGACAGATGGTTGGCTGGTAAAACAACAATAATCTGTCTTTAATAGAGTTTAGAAGAAGAATAACCTATTTGAATCCCAGCATCGGCATTACGGGAGCAAACAAACACGGGAAGAAGTCACCTGGAAACCTGCAGGTGAGGTCCAGTAGATGTTTGGGCTTTAACATGCTGGTCATCGCGGCACTTAAGTTGAACTATGCAGGTTGAAAAGTCCACTAGAGTCGAATGTGTGGGTGAGTGTGTGTATTTGTGGGTGTGTACTCTGTTTCGGGACACCCTTGGGTTTCAGGGAATAGAGATGACGGATTCTGAGGGGCCAGGATGTGAAGGCAGAGTCTATCTCCGAGTGTGTCGGTGGTGAAATGAGACGAGGGTTTAAGTTCTTCTTTACTGTCACTGAGTCGCTCCCTGTGTGGAGGATTGGGTCCCTGTGTTGGAGCTGTCTGATAAGTTTCCTCTATCAAAAAGACCCAGCCAGAAGTGAAGTTCTTCTCCCATGTGGGTTCTCAGATTGTGCTGCTGATGCAATTCAGTCTGACTTCCACTCATGAGCGGACTGGTTCACCCCACAGCACACGCAGCCTTTAGGGGATGTGAACCAGTCTTGAGTTAAGTCAGCGCTAAGCAAACTTTAAAGCAGTGACATTATAACAGTTGGTAATGGTGTGAGTTGGTGAGAGTGGAATGATGTACTGCGTGCCACCGTTACCCTTTAACACAGCGACTGATGCAGGTGCTGGGGCCAAATTGCAGACTGGTCAGAACATTTCCACTACTTTTCTTCTTACTTTCTTTAAAACCAGCAGGTATGATGAGCCTCGTTTCAGCTTGGGAATGAGCTGCACAAGAAATCACAACTAACAGCTAAGATGAAGAAGTTCCAGGAGCACAGAGGAAGGTGCTTGATGCATGAGGCAGAAACAAAGCTGGCTTGTATTATGACACGGAGAGCCAAGCACCAGCTGAGCACTGGCACCAGTCACCGCCACAGAAATGTTTTCCCATTTCCTCTGTTACTAACTGGAAGTCTGTGTGCCATATCTCCCTTTTTATCTTCCACCACCAATAATACGGCTAATTCCTCTGGGGGCTTGTTCGGAAATTTGTGTTATGGATTGACTGGTATTTAATTAAATACTGTGGCCCTGGTGTCACGCCTGCTAGGATGTCGATCACGATACCCAAACGTATAGGACATGCCCAGACTAGTCCTGGTTCTATGTGCGAGCCCCATGTGCCTCAGTGTTCCTCAGCTCAGCTCAGCTCAGACACGGGATCGCTTCTGTAGCTTTTTGAATCCAGCTCGTCCAAATATCGAATTCATGTCTGCATCCAGATTGTGATGGAACAAAGCGAGCATGGTTGTTTAGGTTTATGGTCCAATCTCTCTCTATCATGTCTGACTCCTGGTCCCTCTCTGAACGTCCCCCTCATTCTTCGCCAGCTTGTGCTGAAATAATAGTATTAGATTTGATTTTGATTGCCTCTATTTCACTACTGCTTCTCTGCAGTTTGTGCCAGTCTGCTGTATTTCTCACACATCTCTAACTGCTTAGATTCAACCCGTTCAACAGACTCAGAACTCTACGCAGACTCAAACTGACAGCAGAGAAAAGCTGGCACACACAATTTGATGCTGAGAACTAAACATACAAAATGGCTTTCCACCCACAATGTTTATTCACGATATCCTGACACCCGGCAAGTCGTCCGTGACATTTTCTTTCCCGACTCTGAAAGATGGAGGGCAGGTGAAGAGCACAATTAAAACACAGCTTTTGTGAGGGAATGTATGAATGTATTTTTGGAAAAATGAAAATAAATGATACTAAAATGTCAGTAAGAGAGAGAGAGAGAGAGAGAGAGAGAGAGAGAGAGAGAGAGAGAGAGAGAGAGAGAGAGAGAGCGAGAGAGAGAGAGAGCGAGAGAGAGAGAGAGAGAGAGAGAGAGAGAGAGAGAGAGAGAGAGCAGGAGATTGTTTAGCACGATCCATTCAGTGACAGAAATGAGACAATCAATCCTCTCCTTCCAATTATGATAGACTTTAAATCCATCAGCACCCTTGAATCTGCCAGGAAGCCATGAATACTAAACTTCTACATCCATTTATTCATAACCATACAACTGATGCGTCCCAAGGAAATCCAAATAAAGAGGAAGAGGTACAGCGTATCAGTGGGGCAAATATAAATATTAGACTGATAAGAATGTGCAAATAAGAGCACTATGAGGTGTTCTGACGGAGGGGAAGCAGCATTGTTTTACAAAGCCTCCTAACGTTTACAAAAGATCCAGCTTTAGGGAGATTATCTTGCTTACTGTGAGTCAGCATGTTTGCATAACAAATTACTTTGCATTACAGATCCATTTGTAAAGTAAACATTTCATTTAGAAAAGGCACCCTGAGGATACTAATCAGGAAAGACTGTATCACACAAGGACTGTTAGCAGGGTTCAAGGTCTAGCGGTAGAATGTTGCACTAAAGCAACACATCGGTCCATTTCCACTTCCTCTCTGGTTCCAGTTCAGCAAGCGGCACAGAGAAGCCGGTGACAATGAACTTGTCATGCAGAGGTGCCAGTGCTGGTGAAGCAGAAGCAGGAGAGGTGATCAGGGTTGACAGCTGGAGCAGTAGTTGCTCTTGCCGGTGTACTCAGACAGACAGTACATGGGTTTCACAACCTCATGGGACACGGGAAGAGACACACTAGGGCTGCTCTGCCATCGTCTAGACCGCCTTGACCTCTCAGATAAGGCTTCAGGGTCATAATTAGCTGGAAAGTGACTTCGCACGGCTGTCTGGAGTGATCACCACATGGCTGAGGAGGGAACTGGACAGGCACAAAGAGCGAAAATGAGCGAGCTTCCACTAGAGGCTGTACTCATACGTGACCTGAGGGCCTTCGCTCAAAGGTTGTTGCCCCGGGTGTCAACAAAATAATGACCTCGCTCCCAACCTTCAGACAAAGGGGGCATTGCTCTGTTCACCGCAGAGTTGTGTTACTGGTTGACGAAGTACACTCATCATTATAGTCGACATGCCAGTATGGAGGCAGCAGGCTGAGCAAAGTTGCCCTGTGGTCCCTCTCCCTAGCCACACCCCCCAGCTTTTTGCACCGGGACACAAACACATTCCCAGCCAGATGGAACACACTGTGTGATCCCTCCAGCGCCTTCTCCGTCTGCCCCGCCGTCTCACTGCAGCTGGATGAGCCTACAATACTTTCCCGAGGGGGGAGGTGTCCAGGAGGCAGCGTTATATAAGGATTTTAGCCATGACTGCATCAAAGCCAGAAAATAACAGGAATGTTACACACACACACACACCCGAGGAGGGGACGCTGGTCACATGCAACGCCTTTCCTCCACGAGTGCAAATGACACCTCTGCATGATAATGGAACGCAATTAGTCTACGGAAGTCCTTGAACGCACCCATGGGAGAGATAGACCAGGACAGGTTCATTTTGTCCGCCTGCCCGCTCGGTTAAATATTGATGCCCTGGGTTCCGTCTCAGGCAATTGTTTTGTCTAACTGTATTGTACCGTCATCAGGTTACACCACTGAGGCTGGAGCGCCGTAAACAGGCCGTCCCCAGTGTGTCGGCTAACCTGCGTTGCGATGTCACTCGGTCTAATCAGATACTGCAGGCTCTTTGTTCTCTGTCATGGCTTCCTCACACTGAGCCAACAGCTGATTGAGCCCTGCGTTGATTGCTGAGAATTTAATGGGCTTGTCAATCATGAAACCTGTGGGCGCCGCACCAGTTTAAAGTGAAGCTGTCACATCTCCGGTGTTGCGTTTCAGCAGTTAGCCGTCAACACCGCCTAGAAAGATATTGTTCTCGGCTAAACTTGCGTCGGAAGACATTCTTCCTGAAATTGATTGAGCGGTTCAAGAAGAAGAATTGTCACAAAAGTCCCTGGGTAACATCTGCATGTCTTTCTTTGAAGTGGCAGAAATGGAGTCTGTGTTTTGCTTTTTGTTTTCATTTCACTTTGTTGTTTCCAGTGAGTTTAGTTCACAGAGTTGGCTGCTTTCCTCAGTTTCAATTGGTGAAATACTTTATAGTCTCCATCACTCCAGCTGAGGCGAGCTGAAAGGAACCAGACTACATAACTGTGAGGTGAACTTCTTTAACTACCTAACTCGATACACTCCAGAGGTATCAGCACCTCCTGGTTCCCTGTGGTGTTGTTGTAAAGCCTCAGTCTCTGTCTGGGCCACATTCTGAGGATCTGGAGAGAGAATAAACCCGGTTCCACTTTGAATGATGAGGTCATTAGCAGAGATAATGGGCCTTTGCTGTAACAATGTTGAAAGTGGGCTAACACATCACTTTTTAAAAAGCTGATCTGCACAACTGGACCATAACTCACAGGCCTCATTGTCTCACTCAGATCTCACCGACACATCTCCTCACCACGGTCAAACACTGCTAACACTCGTCTGTGCTGCACAATCTCTGCTCCTGGCAAGGCTGCACACACACACACACACACTGCATCTTCACCTTCATACTCTCCAGTCCCATGTGAGTTAAAAATGTTTCTTTGGTTTAGTAGTTGTATAGACATACTCATTAATTGGATAATTAATGAGTATGTCTCTCTCTCTCTCTCTCTCTCTCTCTCTCTCTCTCTCTCTCTCTCTCTCTCTCTCTCTCTCTCTCTCTCCTCACAAACCAGTTTACTGTACAGAGGTGAGTTTTCTGGCAGCCAATTACTCCAGGCCTGTGGGAGGTGGAGCGTGCTGGTCAGGCTTGGCTCTGAGCTGCTGACCCTTGGGAGCCTCGGCTGAACCTCAGACCTAAAAGAAGGCGCCCTGAAACACTGACCTAAACCCTGTTTGCACAAAACCACAACCACTCAGAGACGTCATGAGATTTACCCCCAAACACACCTTCATGCTGCTGAGAGGCTTAATGAGGAGCATCAGAGACTTTCTCCTTATGTCCTCGTTCACTGTAGACTTAAATATAGTGGAGAAAATACTGCCATTGACACACACACACACACACACACACACACACACACACACACACACACACACACACCCAATATAGAATAATGAAATCCGGCCCAGTTCACTGACACCAGCTGGCTGAGACACGGTTCACACAGGGATCACACTGACAGATGGAATAAAGCCCAGGTTTACATATTCATGCATTGTTCGTGTATGTATATTATCTTCCCTGCAGCCGCCGGGTGTGAGAGAATGACCTTCTGGCTGGTATTCACATTCAGAGTGCTGCGCGGCGGCGAGTGCCACGGCAGAATACTCTTCAATCTGTAGATAAACAACACCAGACACGCAAAAGCAGTGAGGGCGTGCAAGTGAGAGATACTATTCCACTGGTGGCACGGCAACAGAAATGAGATGTCAAAGATGTATGAGAGAACAAAATGCATATATGAAGATATGTACATGTTTATGCAGCTGCAGTGTGTGTGTGTTTCCTCTGACCTTGCAGGCTCCAGTGGAAGAAGGCTCTGGTGGTCGACTAGGAAGGTCAACCACCCACCGGGGGAGCGAGTGAGAGCGGCGAGTTCTGCTTGAGTGATGACCGGGTTCTTTGGATCATGACAGCCAGGAGCCCGGTCATGACAAAGAGCAAAAGCGCAGCATTGGAGAAAGGGCAGGGCGACCCTCCAGGTGTGTGTGTGTGTGTGTGGATCAAGCTCCAGATGTTACGTGTCGGCTCTCTGATAACACTGTACCTCCTTGTAGCACCTTGCAGGTGCAATCACACCAATCGTCCCGCTGAAGCAGCTCAAACACACGCTGGAGTATTTACTTTTACAGTTTAGCTCCTCTGTGACAGGTGAGAACGATGAACCCGGGCACTGTGCGGGCTGAAAATACGGCTTTGGTTCCTATCCAAGCAAACTGCGTGGCACTTTGTTTACCAGGGTGGCGTGGGACTGATGGAGGCTGCAGGCTTTGTTTTCTTACCTGAACGGACCAAAGCCCTGACATTGAGCTACAGCGACCATAATCTGGTTTTGTTTGCCATCCAGGTACCTGCCCTTTATGATTTGTTAACCCTGTGCAGCTCGACCCTCAACCCAACTCCACTACAAATCAACCTGTGACCCCCCCTAAACATAAAGCTGTGGACATTTCTAGCTACTAACAGGCCAGCAGATTGTTTATCATGCTCATTTATCTTGTCAGCTCTATTGGTCATTGTGGGGCTGTATGATAGATGACGGGACAGATACGCAGCAGGACTTACATCCCACCATTAATCATCAGCCAGCTGGTATTTACAGACCAGGAGAGCCGTTAACAACCAGAGGCAGAGGTGAGGAAGAGCTTTACAGATTACTACGCTGTTTCTCAATACCTGCCATGTTTGCTCTTCCACTGATAAGTTGTTATTAATATCACAAGGCGGATGGACCTGTTCAATTACACTTCATACACCACCACACACACACACACACACACACACACACACACACACACCATCTGCCTTTCAACAATAGAGTCCAGGGCAGCAGAGGAATGAAAACCTGTCATCCTTCATTCACAACTTCCTCACGAGCGTATCGACACGAATATTAAACTTTTTACTTATCAATTCACATAGAAACATTGACGCGCAAACATCAATCAGCAGCGTGTTTGCAGAGCGAGACGTGAGACAGGAGTCAGAGCCAAAGCCCCGTACGATACAGACAGAAACGCCTCGAGAGTTGCTTTTTTTAATCTGATTTTAGAGACGGGATTATAGCCGTCGATATCACTTTCATCCGATCCTTTATGATGTGGAGGAATGTCAGCAATCTTCCATGCCAGAGGGATTAAGCATCGTATAATGGAAAGGTTATAAAAACAGGATACAGAGCAGAGATTTTTTGAGAGAAAAGGGTGAAAAACGGTGCTCTGGTCGAGTTTTTTGACTATGATTAGAAGAGAAAAGATGAAGGGGACTCTGAATCTATGTTAGCAGCCGAGGGACAGCGGAAAGTTCTATGCTAAACTGTCAGATCTCTTATAAGAGGAATCAAACAGAAGAGCTATTGCCTCACACTGGATATTAACAGTTGTGTCTGGTTCATTCCGATCAGTTAAAGGCAACGAGTGTCATTTCTGTGACGGGATACAAATCTAATCATTTAGCAACAACAATTGGACTGGGACGGCTCAGGAGCTAGAGGCCGTGTTTACCCTCTATGATGTAATGATTACCAATTTCCCAATGAGGAAATGCATTTTATTTCTGGCTATTAATTCAGGACAGCATCAGGAATCAGGATCCTCTGTAGCCTCCCTGTGTACATTACTGCACGACGACAATCAGGTTAGGAGCTTATGAATCCGACACAAATACAAACACCATAGCTGTGTCTCTTTAAGGCCTTTTTGTGAAAATTAAGTCAGTGAGTGTGTGCACTTGGGGAGGACCTCTTTAATGGATTTAACATACTCCACCTTGACGTCGCCTAATTAAGGCTGTGGACTCGCATTTGCCAGCCATTGATTTCACAATAGCAGAGAGCCTGATGTTGTGTCGGAGCAAACTGCAAAGGGACAACACAACAACGGCAGGGCGGCTGACAGGTAATAAGGAAGTGCTGCAACCCAAGAAAAGGTCTGTGATTAATTGGTATCTGGTGACAATGATCAACCAATAGCATGACTCCTTGAACACCAACTAGAGTGTTCGCAGTGTTTAATTAGAGACTGACCACACTCGTCAGAATCTGAGCTAAATTATAAAGTTAGACAAGGCAAAGTTTCACAAACAAGGAGAGCGCACAAACACTTGGGAGATTGTTTGTGCAAGACTATGATGGGGGTTTGGCTGACTGAACCAAACAGGGATAAATGCAAATATAACTATGTAAGCCGCAGCATGGTGTGTGTCAAGCTGCGGCCTGTGTGCTCTCACTGGGCTTTTATGGGTTTCCTCCTGCTGCTCAGGCCTCCTCCCACCGTCCGAACACATTCAGGTTAGGCCAAGTGGAAACTCTAAGTTGTCTACAGGCATTAATGAGTGTGAATGAGTTTGTCTGCCTGAGTTAGAGCTGTGAACGCTGGGATGAATCTCCAGTCTCCTGTGACCCTGCACAGGATACGTTGGTATCAAGGATGAATGGATCCATGTATGTATGGATGTATGTGTGTGTGTGTGTGTGTGTGTGTGTGTGTATTTATGTATGTGTGTGTGTGTGTGTGTGTGTGTGTGTCTGTGCGTCTATATAATCAACTATAATGACAGATTTCTTCTAAATGATTTCTCCGTCATTATTGTCACATTCATTTCAAGTCAAATTTAAAACACCAACAGGATTTAGGTTCAGGTCTCCCCCGCAGTTGGTTTTGGCTTCAGATCAATACTTTTTTAAGTCAGAGGGTCAAGTTCAGCAGCAGAAATCGAATGGATTGTTCTCTGGCCCGAGGCATCTGTGCCCACCAGATCATAGAAACCCTTTTTATAGACTTGTTCAAGCTCCTGCTGACAAACACGTAAACAAACTCAGAGGTGTTAAAGACACAAACACACAGTCAGAAATTAAAGAATATATGCAGTAAATACCCTTATTACGACCTAATGACTAATGTTACTACAAACATAGTCCCGTCTGGCTCTGTAGTATCTGATCAAGCCAAGTTGTCAGCTTCATGGGCCCACAGCATGTAAGAGAGCCAGACCCATGCAGGGAGCTGTAGGTGGGAAGAGACGCAATCACTGAGAACCAAACAAAGCTGTACCAGGAGCAACAACAACAACAATATCGAGCTATAGTCTGGAAAAAGCATCTCACCAGGTCAAATGTAGCAGATCCAATTTAAGAAGTCTTATAAAAGTTTAGGACACGTTCCAGTCCAGAGTCCAGAGATATAAAAAGTCTGTCAAGCTACAACGAATACGTCCAAAAAAGCAAATTGCCAATCTTAAATCAAGTCCCATATTGTTACAAATGACAATTTACAGCTTGAAATCAATCTTCTGCTCGCAGCACGCCAAATACTTCCACCAGCAATCTGAATGGTGGCGAAATGGAAAAGCTATTTTGAAATGGAATAGCACAGCAAAATTGGAGCCGACTGGGGAAGTAACTATAGGCAACAAACGGCCCTGTTAAGGTAATTAAGACAGACGGACGCTTCAGACATGCGTCGCAGAAAAACGATCGTATCAAAGTCGATGTCTTATCTCTAAAAGGGCCACAAAATAAGGAAGCTTTGGCTGAACATGTGTTTGTGTGGTCAGTAAGTAGACTGTGTGGATCCTGAGCACGTCTGAGCGGCGCTGTCATGGGGTAATGGCAGTCGGCTCAGACAGCATCACAGTGACAAAGCTCCATGAAAATGCCATGCTTGTCTGTAGGCATTAACATCAAAAGTTGACCCCATAACCCAGACGTAGAAAAAAAGCCACTTAGACGCAGCTATGAGCGGCCATTTCCTGTATTTTACCTTCCAATCCCCCCCCCCCCCCCCTCTCACTCTCCCCTACCAATGGGAATTCCAGCCGCGGCCCAGACTTGGATTTATATGATTGGAGGGGAGACTTGTCAGTGTTGGAGCGATCTTGAATTCTGGTCAGTCCCTCTGCAGACAGGTTCGGCGGCGTTGTGGGTCTGGCAAAGCGACTCTGGCCACTTCGCTCTTGTCTCCGCGCATCCGTCACTGCCAGAGCCAAACGGAACGCACTCAACTCCGAAAATAAAGGGTCACGGCGGAGAGACGGCGGCGGCGCTCCTGAGGCCTGACGCGAAACGGAGCGGTGCATTTCTCAAAACTTCAGCCAAAAGTTGTCAAGTTGCGTTTGAGAAAAGTTAGTCGCCTTTTCCAATTAACGATGAGAGGTCGAGATAATCTCAGCTGTCTCTCTCTCTCTCTTTCTCTCTCTCTCTCTCTCTTTGTCTCTCTCCGTCTCCACGTCTCTCCAGCGATCACTCGGCCTTTTCTCTCCCTCCATTTCTATCTTTGTTTTTCTTACAAAATCAATAATTTCTAATAGATTCAGGCCATGATTGAGTGTCGGTGTCAGCTGGGCTCAGACTGGAGGAGAAGCGTATTAATCACACCAAATGTCTTTTTATTATTTTGCGACATCAAGCCCCACGTCGCCTCCTCCAGAGAGCCTCTGGGCACAAACTAATTGAAGTGTGTTTGTTTATGGGTGTGTACGTCAACATGTGTGTGTGTGTGTGTGTCGTATCTTTATGTGATTTGACGCAAAACCAGGTATTGCCGATTAATTAGATATAATTACAAATGGAGGTTCTTTAAATGAGGCGTCTGTCTTGATTCCTTACGACTAGTTGTGTAAAAGTTGTTTGCTTTGTTTACCAAACGGCATGATGGCTTTGGGCTTATTGGATAAAGCAGATTGACCTTTCAGATGGACAGTTTATCCTTTAAGAGACACAAAGTGCACAGCAGGAACAGCGTCTCCACGTTGAGTATCAAACCTGTCGGCCAGGAGAAACTAAAGAGCCAGAGTCCGTTCGGCGAACAGCAGGCCAGATGTTTCCCAACACAAAGGCTGGAGCCGGAGCCATTTCTCTCTCTCTCATCTGCCACCCAGCTGCTGCTTTGAAGCTCCTGTGCCGTCCTGTACCAATCAAGGGTAAAAGCAAGCCCATCTGAGACGGCGGTGAACACGCGGCGCTGATGTGATGTGAAGACGTGTGAAAGTGAAGACGCTGATGTGTGAATTAGATCAAGATGAAGAAGAAGAAGCCTCACGCTGGCCAGACCACATGGCAGACGCGAAGCTAGAAGATGCTAACAGGCTCCTGCCAACAATGGCCATTATTTGCTGGGCACAGGAGCAGGAAACAAGGATAAACGAACTGGCCTGCTTGTTCCACAGACACACACACACACACACACACACACACACACACACACACACACACACACAAGTGACGGTCACTATAGCACCAGCAAATCCCACACGCTGACACGCTGTTGATGATAATTGTGCAGGTTAGACCACAGTGACATGCTGCGTCGAAGTCAAGACAGGGAAGCAGATGGAAATGGAATGTGTGTGTGTGTCTGTGTAAAAGAGTAAGAGAGAGAGAGAGAGAGAGAGAGAGAGAGAGAGAGAGAGAGAGCGGGAGGAGGCGTCTGCATGTAAACAACTCTATTAGCGTGCCGTCCTTGGTTGGCAGTGAGAGCCGGAGCCTCTGTGGGACGTATCGAGCCTTCTGCGACCGCACTCCACTTTTCTTTAACTCCTCATTTAGGCGGCACAAGATGGCGCATAATGGAGCACTTAACAGGCGGCGGGGGTCTTTAGCGTTCGCCGTGTCACCTTTCATCCATCCGCCGCTGTAAGGAGCGCAGGCACTGTGCGGGCAAGAGCTCCACTTGTGACACCGCGTCATCGGCCTTCTGTTCCCGACGAGCGTTTGACATTCTGCATTTGCGCTCGCTGTTATTTTATTATTCACTCCCGCACCTCAAAATCACATTACTGTCAAAAGCTCACTTTGTGCCCCGACGTCTCTTATTCTCATGTTTCTCTTTGACAACGAGCCAGCGGTGTGATGAGCGGCGTTCTCAGCTCGGCGAGGGAGAAGGGGAGGGAGGGGAGGGCAGAGAAGAAAAGGGACGGAGGGGAGTTAGACAAGGAAAGAAAGAGTGGAACAGAGTGACGAGATAAGAGCTGGAAAGGTTTGAGGGCGAGGAAACAGACGAGGGCGACAATGCTGGATAATTAGAAACGTGAAGTAAAAGGAAACGTGGAGGAGAAGAGGAGGAGGAGGAAGAGGAGGAGAGGTTCAGCTGTCACGCCGAGGATGAATTCACATCTCGGCCTTCCTTCCTTCCTTCCTTCTCTCTCTTCTTCCTCCTCTTCTCCTGCCTGCCTCAGCCTTCCAGCACAGCCGTCTGCTTCACGCTCCACCTTCAGCTGCTCGACGCTTCATCAGTTCATGTAAGACTTCCTCTAATCTCCAACTCCCCTGCAGCTTGCACGAGTCTAACAGCTCTTCATCATCATCCCAAGCACCGCACAGAAAGCAGAGATAATACTGTAAGAAATCTCCTCTCGCCGCCAACGTAGCCCAGATACGGCTGACCACATAATGCAAATGTTTCACCTTGGACCGCTTAGATACCGACGCATTATATCCAGGCACTGAGGCGTAAATTAATGACAACACCAATAAGATAGGTTGTGTGTTGAATGCGCAGTTATCTCTCATTCCCGTACGTTACAGTAATGCCTCGCTCTTCTATCAGGTTGTTTGCTGTTGAACGAACCTATTTAACAGACTAAATGTGTTACGTACAAACACACACACACACACACACACACACACACACGCTGCAAACTGTATGTTATCTATATGCGTAGCCTCTGATGAGCGGCCCTCAGCCCAGAGGAAGGTGACCACACGGAATTGAGGCTCTCACGGGAAACAATCTATGTTATCTGTGTTATCTCCTCCCCCCAGCCGGGCCCGGCGCCACACAAGAACGCGGCGGCGGCGGTGGCCGCGGGCGATCGATGCTTCTCCGCTATTCAACAGAGCAGATGGAGCGGTTGTCAGAATGTGTAAGCGACTTCTCACATCAGCCGTACGCTCAGACACAAACGCCTGCCTACACCTTTTGTTTCCTGTTCAGTCATCACAAACGCTGTTACGATCCGCCGGGAAGGTCAAACGCAGCAAAGGTCGCAGCGGCTCACGGGGAGGGGAACTTTATTATGCCGATATGCTGGATGGATGCGTTTGATTACGTTTGTGTCGTGTCACAAACGGCAGCGAGAAAGAGCGGCGCCGTCAGCCTTAAAACAGCCTGTGTGTGTGTGTGTGTGTGTGTGTGGTGCCTCTCCGACTCCATACAACGATCATTTCACAAACCCTCTTCTCCCCTCAGATATCCCAGAATTTATTTACTCTACCGGCAGCATTTAAGAAAAAAACGTGTATTTTTCTGTCTCTCCTCTATTTCCTTGGTGATTCTTTACCCTTTACCTCCTCAACAAAGACAAACAAGGTCTTGTAATGAAAACGAGAAGCGCCTTGGGGGGAGCGTCTCTGACAGGCCGTGTCGGGTCGGGTTTGCGGGTTTCACAGTGTACACGTTTTGTGTAGTTTGTGTTGTGGGTTGTGAGATCGGCCGCCCCTGCTCGGGCTGAGCGTCATGATTAAAGGCCTGTGGCAGCGTCGACTCGTTTAATCTCACTCTCTGTCTGCTCTCGCTCCTCCATTACTGCAGCCTGTGCGAGAAACTCTCTCCACCGGCCAAACTTTGAATTCTGCCGCATCCCGAAAGAGCCTCGGAAAAACAAACAGTACCAGGAATTATGCAACACAATAACACGCCTATTTACACGGAATAGCATCGGGATTGTTTCCTATTGGGACGAGAGAAGAGAAGAAGAAGGAGAAGAGAGAGAGAAGAGAGAAGAATGGTGGAAGATGGGAACTAAATTGAGTTAGACTAGTCGAGTGAGAGGCCCCATCAAGTTAAGAACTATATCTCCTACTTGGGTAATTGAATTTCTCTCTCTCTCTACCTCTTTCTCTCTTCCCCTCTCTCTATCCCCCCCTCTCTCTCTATCCCCGGTGGAGAATAAAAGAGAAACCTGTGATTAAGTTGAAGGTGAGTGTGAAAGAGCGGAAAATAAATTTCGCAATTAACCAGCACATTAGATTTAATTTAGACAGCGTCTCGCGGTATTCCCCCCGTTTGTGAAAGGCAGAGCTGCGGGTTAATGGAGACAAACACCCGTAATCACTGCCACCACAAGCATCTGGCCACGCTACAACTCCAACACACACTCCATGATCTGACAGTCCCAGCGTCTTTCTCTTTATGTAAATAAAGACATCCTGTCATATTGACCCGGCTTACAGAGAGAGAGGGGGAGAGGGAGAGGGAGAGAGAGAGAGAGAGAGAGGGAGAGAGTGAGAGAGAGGAAGGGAGAGGGAGAGGGAGAGGGAGAGAAGGAGAGTTTGGGAGAGAGGGAGAGTGAGGGAGAGAGAGAGGATGGAGCCTCTGAGGGCAAGATGTGACAAAACAAAACCCAGAATGTGTAGTCAGAGGCTTCACTCGGCTTTAACCAGATGAAGAGATGTGTGTGTGTGTGTGTGTGTGTGTGTGTGTGTGTAAGAGAGAGAAAAGATATAACGAGCACATAGTCTCATCAACTCTTACTTACTCACATACATACTGCAGGTATTAAAATCAACATTGTCTTGTCGGTTCACAAATGGAGATTTGATTTGTTGGCGTGATGGCAGGAGGAGAGTCTACACACACACACACACACACACACACACACACACACACACATTACTGAGCCTCACCGTGGATATTTCTGCCTCTGATTAAGACGCCAAGATGCTGAAGGCAAAGCTATTAGGCGGCGCCTGTAGGGAGAGCCGAGCAGAGATAAAGCCACGGCTCCGAGTCTCTGAGGTGTTCAGGCGGATTCTTTTGTAAACACGCATTACAGTACACTTTCAAACACGCTGGCATCTCAGAAATGAATGAATGTACATCATACATACATTACAGCAGCTCTGAAGGGCCACAGACAGTGTTTGTCCAATACAACACCGGAAAACACGACTATCAGTGTCATTTACTCCTGCAAATGGAGCGGAGAGTTTGGGATACTTTGGGCAGTTTGTTTGAAGAGCTGCAAGGACATCGTGCACCTTCATCACATTTCCAATCAGAGGTGTCTGAATGCTGCACGGAGATGCACAGACGAGGTGTTGATTCTCAGTGGGATTGACAAGTGACACGCTGACATGACAGAGAAGCTGCTTGAGTCCAGCACGCTTACACCCGCCTGCCATTTCCAATCAGAACTAATCAATAACCATCTCATTGGCTGCCTGCTTGCCTGATTGTACAAGATCCTTTAAAGTTTTTTACTTTTTTTTTTATTTTTACCTCACCTGCTCGTTCTTTTCAGTCTGAATCCGTAAAGAAACTCATTATAGATTAAACTGCAAAGCTTAAATTGCGGTTTAATGTAAATCAGATTGGGTCAGATTGCGTTTAAATTTCACAGAAACTGTCCCTTAAGTTTGAAAGTTTGCTGACATCACCTCTTTTTAATATCGCCACAGTGTTAACAGCTAATTAATCAGGGTTTGTAACGATTCAGGGGGAAAAAGGAGTGAAAACGTTCATCGTCATCAATCACCCCTGCGTCTCGTCTTCATCACTCTGTTGGTTCGCTCCAGCGATACAACCATTTCCACAACAATGTAACATAAACCCTCTTTCTGCAGTTTTGGCATGTAGGTCGCTTTATAACAGACAATAAACGTCTCTGTAATCTGACAGGGGCAGATGATTGTTTATTTCACAGCTGAGACGCTGCATAGAGTGCCATTTTGCATTTTCTTGCTCCACTCGCGTAAATGAGCTGTCATCTGTCACCACCACAGGCTGCCAGAGAGTGTGTGTGCGTCTGTGTGTGCGTGTGTGTGCGTGTGTGTGACAGAGGTATTTTTTCTGGATTATAGAGCTCTGTCTGTGTATATTGCTTTGTAACAGTGCCGATTTAGCAAATGAACATGAAGTACATCACCACACACACACACACGCTTAGTATAATCCCAACACGCCTGGAATTCAACATGTCAGTTTAACAAACTGATAAACAACAACTCGGAAAGTATCCCGGAGCAAATCGCAGCCAAAAAACACACACGTGTGAAAGTGTGTGAAAAGCTGCAGGATACCAGGAACACTGCTCACTTTGAAGACGATGGATTCACCTTAGAGGAGGGAATAACAAGAGGAGGAGGAGGAGGAGGAGAGATGGTTTAAGCTTGAAGGGATGACTTGTCAGCAAAGCTATCAGATGTATCATATGAGGCCGTATAATATAAAGTCAAAAGACAAATACTTGCACACACACACACTTCTCTGTCTCTCTCTGTCACACACATTCATCAAACACATTTGCCCTATAAACTGCAGGCGCTTGCAGAGGCACAGAGGAGCACCAATGAGGGCAGATTAATAAATGAATAAATAAACATATTGACACTGTTGACTTATTCATGTTGTACTTGCAGTCACTGAAATAAACTCTTCAGCTTCACAGATGCCATCAAATAACCTTGATCAACCCGAGCTGGGTGACAAATGCGTCCCCGTCTCGTCGCCCCCCTGCACCAAGAACAGTCAAGGTCTGGTGTCTCACCAAAGAACAAATGCATTAGATTCACTCTCTCGGAGCATCAGCTGGCTTCTTTTTCCAAACGAACAGGTCAATGAAAAGAGTTTGGGCTTCTCTTACGTGTGTTTAATCCCAATGAGACCAGGGGCTGTTATGTTGGCAAGCAACACATAGAATATTCACTCAACCCGTTGTGCTGCACGGAACACAAACACATTCGTTTAGATGCCGTGCGTTCCACTTCAGCTGTTTAACATCATGTTCCAGAGGGGAAAAGCTACATTACATCGTCTATTGTCCCTCGATGGGAATAAGAAAAAACTAGCAGCACTGAATCACACGCTGAAGAATTTTCTCTCCCTTTTCTTTCCCTTTTTCTTATTTGATGCCCATGCAGCGGCTGGTGGTGTTGCCTAGGGTACCACATGTGGATGAACCTGCAGTTCATCTCCAGAATCTGAGAGAGCATCGAGGGGAGAGGCAATAAAAAATGGAGCTTTACTTTATAACAAAATAGAGCAAAGAAAGCATCCAGAATAGAGACGAGATTAAAGTATATACAGTAGGCTAGAGATCACCATCAACACCTCCAGTCATCAATGTCACTGTCACTGACCTCAGACGGGCAGAAAGCAGGTTTGAGACGTGCAATCTGAAATAAATACAAACAAGATAAGAGAAGCTTTCACACACAGCAGATAAATATATTTATTACTAAAGCTCCAAGCAAACAGACACACAAAAACATGAATACATTGACTCTGTTTGAGCAGAAGGGGAAAACAACACACACACACACACACACACGCACACACACACTAAATTCTCCATCAACACAAAAGCCTTGATAAATGTTTTCCTCTCTAATTGCAACAAGCAGTCAATACCAAAGCAGAAACAGGTCTGATATGAACTATCGCTGTATCGTGCAATTTCCTCATTGGAACAGATAAGCCATTATTGCAATCAAAGGATCAGTGGCAGTGTTTACTGTGCGAAAGATCTCATGAATAAGACGAAGGAGGCCCCCTCGTACAACGTAGCAGATTAATAAAGCAAAGCACCCAACAGGTCGCACATCTGGGACAAAAGTGGGATCGGATAAGGAAAAGACAACATGACGAGGAAGATTCCATCTGCAGTGTTTTAATCGGGATGTTCATGTAGTTTTCCTCATATTCCCGATCTCCTGAGACCCGCTGTCCTCATATGTGGACATTATGGAAGCAGGATATCCCTTGTGTGTTAGTGGAGCAGCACTGAGTATCAATGTTAAATCTGCTGCTTATTTTATTGGTAGGGAATCGTTACAGACTCGGAACAGAAGCTCGCGGTTCACATTCCACTACTCAGAGGTGAGATTTGTTTTAGAGGCAATCTGTTGTTTCTAACGAGGGGCCTAAAAAAAAAAAGCAGCGGCCCGCAAATAGTCCGATGTATTTCCGTCCCCAGTGTGACACAGCGCTTCTCGTTTTAGACGCGTGTAAGCACCATCACGTCCAAACCCAATCACAGCCAAAGTGAAGGAAAAGCTCTGCGGCTGTTTGCTGCCTCCAGCTTGTTTACATCAAACTGGCTTTTTGGAGGTAAAATGCTGTGATGAAATGATGATGTAACCCCCCCCTCGAAGAAAAACCTTGTTGCATAAGCTTTGGCATATTGTCTGAAGGACCTCCATTCAGAAATTTGTGTATTTGACAGATTTTGTACCTTTACCTTCCCTGCTGTTGCCATATTGTAGAGCTACAGGTCACGAGGCGGAGCAAACTTAGGAACGCAATTCATAACGGCTTGAAAGAAATGACTGAACTTACTAGAGCTGCTGATGTCGGCAAAAACGAGGTAATTGCGGGCCTCTGATCCATCCTTTAACGGAAGAGTGGAAACTTTTAAGCACTTTCCATAACTAAGTTTCAGGCGTTTTCAGCCATCGCTCTCTCTAAGCTGTTTTCCGTCAATAATAGGGCGACTGTGGAAAAACTCTCCTCTTCTTCTTCCAACATTTATTGTAAATGCGTCCAAACAGTGTTTCCAACCTTTTCGTGACCTTTCCAGTATCGACAAAGAATTTATTTTAACACAGCATTTTGTCGTTGTTAAACATTACACACCATTTCCATTTTTATCATCTATATCGACAAACGCTGAGAGAACAGCTGTACTGCACATCACATCGCCATGGAGCCCAGAAAGCGGCGTGAATACAACCCTGTTAAAACAGTGATTTTGTGCAGCTCCTGGGCTCATTCAGTGGATTTATGAACCAAGTGGCTCACTGCACCAACACAGAGCTCCAATTTAAAAAGAGCACATCATAACAAAGCTCCAGAGCTGCACAGTCCTGCTGATCAGAGGCGTGTGCTGCTATGATGTGAATGTTAAAAAGAAAGGCTTCTTACCGCATGCAGGAAAGTCTCGTAAGTTAAAGCCAGTACGGGGAGGATAATTAGCAGGAGAGCAGTCTTAGTGCGGCCCTCCCGTTCTGCTCCATTAGAGGGAGACAGCGGCGTCGGCCTAATGTGTCCAGTCACAGCTGCAGAAGAAGAAAGAGCTGTCTGAAGTGAACGCGCTAATGAGCTGCTTTTATAGGCCCACAGACCCACAACTGGACAGTGCACAGAGGCTTTAGGGGGATAATACGCACTACACAAACACAAGCAAAGAGGTACAAACGCAGACACACACACCACAGTGCAAAGACACCGAGTGGCCAACTTATTAGAGCAAACCAAAGCTGTCTCCTGGACTAATGAGAGAAGAGGAGGGCTAGAATCAAAGAGGATGGGAGCGAGAATAAAACATCAGAGGAAGTAAAAGAGGGCAGAGGCTGAGGGATTGGAACAGATGACAAGACACCCCCAGATCCAAAAAGGAAAAAAAAAAATCCCCCTGTGATGTTTTGGCAGAGCGACGGCTGCCTGGAACGCCGCACATTTGTCCCTGCCGCCCCCTGGGGGCCGTCTGGCTGGATCCTGCTGAGAGACGCCCATCATGATGGGAGAATGAGACAGGGTGGGAAAACCAAGGACACTCTCACTCTCACACACAGACGCAAACAAACACACGTTGGACACACACACACCAGCACACACACACACACAATCTGCCCACGCATCCAAGGGCAAAGTCATCGTATGCAAATGAAAGTGCTTTAGAGTCTCAACAGTCCCTTTGAGCTCCTCCATCAGTGGAAATTGTAGAATTTACTTTAATTTTCCCACACATTTGTTTTCATTAGCATTTGAAAACTGACATCTGTGCCATATTTGATCTTTATTTTGTTTGAATAGCAGATATATGCAAATCAAAAAACACTGTTTTTAAAGGACATGATGTTTCCTTCCATTCAAAATGCAGAACTTCTGATTGATCAATAACTATCAACTGGCTTATCGGGTCAAGTTCAGATGTGACGATTCAACTGAAATCATCCACATATCGACTGACTTCTATGATATTTGTGCCTCCTCTGTGTCAGATTAACATAATTTGCAAACAGAAGTGACATCATATTTTAGTTGTGTCTCACAGAGTGACAAACGCCCGCACAGTCCTCCACAAACTCCTTTACAATTCACTCCTTCTCGTCCTTTGTGGTGACAGCCAGCCGTCTGTGCTGTCATGGCGATTTACGCCAGGAGATGACACACACATACACACACTGACACAGACACAGACACACACACTGACCCCCCCAGGACAGCGCGCTGACCCCACACTCCCGCCGCCATAGTTAGTGCAACACACCCCCGGCCGGAGCAAATTCCACCGCGGTCGACTATACTAACTAGTTCAGTTTGGGAATGGCAGTAATAAAGGTCGAGTGACATCATCGCTGTCCTGCTGTGACAGTGACTGTCGGCGGGTCCCAGGCGCCGGCCCAGACAGCAGATGGCTGAAGTCAGAAGGTTTTTAGATCTGCTGAGGGGCGTTAGACACTGACAGACGGGGCAGAGAGTCTGTGCTCAAAAAAACATTCATACACACACACAATTCACACATATAAGAACATAAGGAGGTAGTTAATAACTGAAATAGATGCCAGGGGAATGTAAATAAGGCTCAGACGGGGAGCGAGCAAACGCTGTTATATTCTCTCTGCTGTTCAACTCAAATGTGTTGACATCAAAGCAAACCAAAGCCGCTCGTTCTCTCGTTCTGTCTAAGTCACACACACACATACATACACATGTGGGTGTTGGCACGGGGTGTGTTTGTTGTCAGAACTCGATGCAACGATCCGTCAGCCGGCAGCCTCAGAGGGACGAGACTCATCAGCCTGCAGGTTAACTGGCAGGCTAATATCTCTGTCACCATTATCACTTTTCTCTAAGGACTCATTATTTGGGTCTTTGCCCTTAAAGTCCTTTGAATAATCTGTAATTACTGAATAAATAAACATTGATCAGATCATTAGTTAAATTACCGTCTACAGCAAGCGCTTCATAGTTTGAGAGCATTGCTTTGGTGTTGAGATAAAGCCGGCTGTATTGTTCACTTTGACTTCTTAGTAATTATTTATAATCGCACTTTATTAATCATGGCGTTATCTCCTGTGTTGCAGTTTGATGTGACGCTCTCCATCTGACTGAGGTTTCCATTATAGTCCGTCGACGCACACGTTCCACTTTTTTGCACCGACTACACTCGCCTCTCGTGGAAGGCAGCGGCAACTTGACCTTGGAAAAATCAATTCTTCTTCTTTTTTTACTATGAGATAAGAAGATAATTAAGTCATTACTCTGAGATAAGGAGAGGGAAACGTGTGAGGAGTGAGAGCTGTGCACGGGGCAGCCCAAGTCACAGATTACCAAACAAAAATACTTCACTTACAACCCCACTTCCTCTTTTGACACAAAGGTCGGTTATGTTTTCAACCTTCTTCTTCACTTCTGTTGCTTTCAAAAACCAAAATGAAGCCGTTTGGGGGGAACCTGGAGGAAACCTGCAGCGTGATTGAGAGAAAAACTAATCAAATTTTAGTGCAGGCTTGGATCCAAGGGCACATCCTGCAGCTCTTCAGATGGTGTCTTATTATTGCGAGACAGGGCCAAAGTCACTTATATCAGTATGGGGGGAAAAAAAAAATCTAATATATATTTGATCTCCTAACAGATGATAATCAGCGGTGCAGTTGGTTTCATATCGGGATGCGATGCACGTTTGGCCACTGTCAGCCACTAATGCATAGCTGAGCCTCCACTTACTCAGTTCCATGCAAGTGGTTCTGACATCTACTTAAAAGTAACAGAGATCCATCCATAAATAAATACTGACTTTATAATAGCTCCTTTCTCTTCAGACCAGTATGCTATCTTGTCTTTGGAAGGAGGAAAATTAAAACCTTCACACTACGATCGATCATTGAACTCTGATTACAGGATCTAAACCATCCGGAGCTTTGAAGGAAAACACCTTCATCATCTAGTCTCACATTATGTAATTGACTGGTTCAGTTTATAATCCCCCTCTGTGTGATCTGGCTACCTGTGCAGGCCGCCGCCCGCTCTATTTATGTCCTCTGACAGGAATATTAGCCAGGATTTATCGGGCGGACAGTGTGTGAAACGTGTTCCGTCGGGCAGCTGTGCAGATTGCGATCGTGTGGTGGTGGGGGGGAGTAGGGGGGGTAATTGTTTTGCGTACAATCAAACCGATCAAATTCATTCTGGGAGCCAGGATCCCCAAGAGGTGGAGGCTGGTTTGAAGCGTTTTGGTGGTGACTTTCATGTCTGCTCTCTGGCTGCCTGTCTAATACGCTGCTCGGTGACTGACTGGAGTCCCAGAGGTTATTTTTAGACTCATTCCCCTGATAATAACAGCCGGGTCCTTGATCTGCCTGTAAAGAGCGGAGAACGATCTTGTATTGGCTGTAAATGTGACCGGTATAGTTTCCCTCCTCAGGATGGTGCCCGTATGCTTTTATTGCTTTAGTGCAGCACAATTGATTTTACTTTAAAACACGAGCAGACACGCAGACACGATTGCACGAGTCTCCTCTTTCCTGTTTTGTTTCCTGTTAAGGATTGGGTGGATGACTGCGAACGCAGCTGGTACCCAGTGGGAAACACTGCGCTTCATGTTCTTCTCTTTCTTCTGTTTTTGTAGGCGGCTTTGGAACGTTATACTTCAACAACTGGGGAGCCTGGCAAAATAAAGATTATAAATGTGGACCAGACACTCAGTGAAACCTTTACCGAGGCATGTGGAGAGGTAGATAACATTCACTGCTTTCCCCATTGGCCCTGTGCGGATGTTTCATTTCACTGGCAAAAAATCTGAAATAGCGGGGAACCTCTTCCTCCGTATCAATACATCAAATCAATACATGAAAGAGCTGAAAATCACAAAGCGCTCGGTGGTTAATGTGTTCCACCGGCGCTCTTTACTACCTGAGAGAAGAGACAGATCACAGTGGTTCAGGTGGAAAGCCTGTGTGTGTTTTCACTCCGGTGTTTGTCTCCATTCAATCAGAGCAGTCGGTCAATACGCCATTAGGAAATACAGCTGGGTGTCATGTGGGTTCACCCTGAGGTCAGCGCTGATATTAACTGTCTCATTTCTCATTCCCATTTCATTGCTTAGCCATTCGTGTAATCCAATACGCACGACGACGAAACCGCTGGAACCCTGCTGTGACATCTGCCCCCCCGAAAATGATGAGGAGGATGAGAATGAAGGGGAGGAAGATTGACTTGTGTGAACATAAATCTGATGTGCAAATTTGACCTGTGAAGGTTGATGGTGGAGGCGTTGTCTTGTGGTGGATCGTTGATTGTGTGTGTGTGTGTGTGTGTGTGTGTTCATACCGAGTGCACAAGCTGTAACATTGCAAACCACTGGGATCGGAGGAGATCAAAGGGTTAATTGACTGCTAAGCCTGTGTGCTGTAAAGATCAAAGAGTTTTTTTGAGTGTTACGATCCCAATCAGCTCCTCCTCCAAGCCCGAGCGTCTCTGCTAAGGTCACACTGAGAGAATGTCAGATTTAGAATCTATCTGGCTGTTTCGGTGTGTTTGCATATACGTGCGTGTGTGTGTGTGTGTGTGTGTGTGTGTGTGTGTGTTTGTCTCAGAGTGGGTGTGTGAGACGACCCGGAAAGGTCTGGATGCCCCCGTCACACACAGGAGACGAAGCCTTTTAGAGTTAGACTTTGTAATTTAAGGCTTATGTAAATGTGAGTATTATTAACTGCATCATCATTCATTCATGTTCTTCTATGTGAACCAAGTATGCAGCATGGAAGCCAATTACAGTAAAAGCTTCACTCTGGGATGCTGCAGCAGCTCTAACTCACTGTTTCCCCTGTAGCAGCACAGCGGAGTATGTTCAAATTGGACGCCTATGACTGCTTGGGCACATCTGCACGAGAGAGAGTTATGATGTGTGTGTGGGAGAGAGTGTATGTGTGTGTATCGGTACATCAGTAATCCTGAGGTCTGCCAGGAGTGCAGGGAATTAGCATCTGTTAGTCCTCTGCCAGCAGCCGACGCAGTGCTAACCACCTTCCTTATGCATAATTACCCTCACACACACACACACTCTCTGTTAGCTGGCTGCCCGCTCGCGCCTTGGACTTGGATCAACGTGGCCGAGGTGATTTGACGCGGCGAGCGATTGCTTCTGAAGTCAAAACCCGAGTTGGTGCAGAGATGGGAGCGTGAGTCGTCTCCTTAAAGAGGACGGATCGCACACACATCTACATGTCCGCTTTCATTTAAAGATCTTTTTCTCGGAAACCTGTCTAATGTGCCAATGTACCAAAAAAAATGCATCCATCTCCTTTGCTGCTGCAGCACCGCTCTGCACACAGAGGGAAAATGGGCCATTTTCAGTACTTTGAGACTAAACGGCTGTGCCTGGCTTTGATTGGCCAGCTGTGTCGAGTCGGAGCTGGCAACACCAGAAGACGGCAAAAACACAGATGGTGGCCACAACTCTCACACACACTCGTCTCGTACCTCCGGGACGCGTCTAACTAGGTGTGTAGGTGTGTAGGTGTGTAAATTCAAAAGGTGATATATGCTGACGTCACCAAACTACAGAGTTCACAAACTGCATTCACCTTCTATATGACTGAGCAGTGGTCTACTCTAAAGCATCTGTGTGTGTGTGTGGGTGTGTGGGTGTGTGTGAGACCTGCAAGATCTGGGTTCAGGCTGGACATTATAAACAGATGGTAAGAGTTTGTGTGGGTTCTTGTGTTGTTGTGTAGTGGTGTGGGCCTATTTAGTCAGACCTGTCACCACTGTCACATAATGCTGCACAGCACGGCCATCTGCACCCCCGAACTCCTGCAAGGAAAGACTGTTTCTACTGCTGGTAATGAGTGTGTGTGTGTGTGTGTGTGTGTGTGTGTGTGTGTGTGTGTGTGTGTGTGTGTGTGTGTGTGTGTGTGTGTGGCGGTCTCACTAGTTTGAATTTGCAGAGAGTCTGTCAATAGTTATTTCAGTCAGGTTGACACTGCTAACCGCTGTGTTGTCTCCCCATTATTTCTTCAGGGATGATGTTATGGGTTTTTTTCCCGTAGCTGAACGGTTCACACAGAAGGGGCGATGCTGCTGAAGACTGAGGGACGGAAAACTTTGGGATGAGAAGTAGAGGAGGACAGTAAATGCAAAGGAGAACTGGAACTATCCGGCTATCAAATTTAAAGAGTAGGAGTTGAAAGGAGTTCTAGAAAGGAACGAGGTTGCTTAGCATGCTTGTACTTTATAAACCTTATCAGACAGCGACTCAGTGCTTCTGTCTGCCGAAGACAAAAACCCTCCCGTCCCATCTCCACATCTCCCTTCTGTCTCATTTGATCCTCTACCGTCTCCCGCCGTAATTCCCCGAGACAATCAAAGCAGAACTCAAATCAAAGCTCCCAAAGCTGTGAAACTCAAAGCCTCAACATTTTCACCTCATCCCCATCCTCCCTCCTTCTCCCCCCGTCTCTCTGTCATCAACTGGTCCAGTCTTTTGTATTTTCTGGACATTTCATCATATGAGCTTAGGGTTTCTCCCCTCCTCTCTCGTCGCCCCCCTCCCCCCCTCCCTCCCCCTGGCAGAGCCTCTGCAGTGTTGAGGTGTGTGTGTGTGTGTGTGTGTGTGTGTGTGATGTATGGCTCCCTCAGGCATTTACAGGAGCAGGTAGCCCGTTAAGGTGGCAGCTTCCCGGGGCTGTGATGGACCGATCGCCCAGGGAGAGACTGCACCTCTGTTTGGGTGTTTCTCTCTCATCTACGTATGTTTGTGTGTGTGCTCGTACAGTAAGTGTGTGTGTGTATGTGAGAGTCATAAAGTTCTCAGCTGGCTATGTCACCCTTGCTGATTATCATACAAAGAACCTCCAGGGATGAATGTTCATGCAGCAAACAGACGTGAGAGATGCTCTAACATACGTCTCTCATGTTCCACGCATGAGGTGTGTTAGCAAAGCGATACAGCTGTTAACTGATGGATGAGGCAAGCGGGGAAACAACACGTGTTCTATACTCTCCCTCGCTCACCCTATCCTGCTCTCCCTCTCTCTTTCTCTCTCTTCCTCTCGCTCTCTCTCACACACACGCTCTGCCTCAGCATCACTGAGCCACCAGCAGCATTAACAGTGCGAGAGGAGACTGTGTGTTTTCATACACAGCACCCGCACACTGGAGCCGACACAGCAACGCACGCATGCACACACAGGCAGGCACGCACGCACACACACACGGGGAGATGGACTGACACTCCAGCTGTGGCATGTCCGCTGGCTGCAGTCAGACATGTAGGAGGAGGAGGTGCTCTACTCGCCGTTCCGTGTCCGCTCCAGTCTTTTAAGCACCTCCCATCCCCCCCGACGCTCGCTCCCCAGCTCTGCGGCTGCTGAGGGGCTGGAATGACCCAAGAGAGCGGGAGACCTGAGGAGGAGATGTGTTAGAGAGGGCTGCCGGTCGGGAGGACTCCCCCCCTCCTCATCCTCGATTCCCTTCTTCAGCTTGACAGACGCCACAGCAGACCTTTGATCTGCAGCCCCACAGATGCATGCCCATGTAGGAGGGCATGGCTGTGTAGACCGAGGGTCTCCATCAACCACTGCCACAGACAGGAGGACCACCACAGCGACAGGCAGGTAAGAGGCGGCACAGCTGGGGTTGCTCTGCTGGCTTTCACCTCCATAGTGATGAAGACGTGAACGCGTCAGCTTCACGTCTTCAATCATTCAGATCAGTTTGCTCTTTTAGTTTCCACCTGTATTCACGTCCTGGACCTGATCATGTAGATCCTGGTTGTGTGTGCATGTTGTTTGATGACGCTGCTGTGTTGCTGCTGCTGCTGCTCTGAATGGTTATTGATGAGAGGGTAGATGGATCTGTGGATGAAGGCTGTGGCAGCGTGATAATAGAATACGTCTGCCGGAGAACATGGTAAGACATTCATCAGACGTCTGGAGAATGTCACAGAGAGAGAGGAGAGGTGGGCGAGCGATGGAGGTGACTGGAGAGAGAGAGAGAGAGAGAGAGAGAGTGAAGGTATTTAATATGAGCACGTAAGCTGTCAGTTTGAGCTGTTTTTGGAGATGGTTTGGCTCGGTTTTCCTTCGTTCAGGTCATCATCACACGCTGCACACGGGACGCTTCCCCTTCACGTGTTCTGCTGAGTTTTCCGTTACACTAAACAAGGTAGAAGTGAAGTACATGAACATATGAGGAGAATATGTGTATGTCCACTGAATAATTGAGAAAATGTTGTCCATGTTAGAGCCGCAGAGAAGAAAACACAACTGTGGCAAGTTTACCCCAGAGGATGTGAGGAAAATGTAGATGTCGGCCATATTAGAGACGTCATGCTGCTAAGAAGTGACAGAACAGCTCCGAGACTTCTGTGTCTGTCATTGCATGTGTGTGTGTAGTGTGTGTGTGTGCGCGTGTGTGTCGGGGGGGTTATTTTATAGCTTCTGTCAGCAAAAAGATCAAGATCCCTCCTCTAAACCCTCCACTAAGCTTCATTTCACGCGCTCCAAAATGGTTGTAAGTGCTTTTCTTCTTCTTCCTCTTCTTCTTCTTCTTCTGTGGATGTCAAAGACAGCAGCGGCAGCCCCCCAAAGTGCATTTCAGAGATTGGCCCGGCGTGGATGTGCTTATTCAGAGATGTCCGAGTGCCGAGAGAGAGATGAGCTGTCCGCTGGCGTTGCGCGGGGCATACATCACCCAAATGCAAGGAGGGCCCAGGACCCGGGAGGAGGAATCAACAGAGAAGCCATTACTTAGATGACCAGGCTGCTCTGATCTCATCATGGGGCTGAGCAAGTTATAGAGATACTGGACAGAGAGGGGGGGGGGGGGGGGGACGGGACAGAGGAGAGAATGAGCCAGGCGGAGCAAGAGAGAGAGGGAGGGATAGAGGGGGGAGCACTATCTTCAATGTCATGATTCATTCTAGAAGGTGGTGGACTCCGCATATCTATGGAGAAATATCAATACTTTCCCATTAAAAGTGCTGCACAGACGATGGCTGGAGTCTGTGTGTGTGTGTGTGTGTGTGTGTGTGTGTGTGTGTGTGTGTGTGTGTGTGTGTGTGTGTGTGTGTGTGTGTCTGTGTGCGTCTGCGTGTTGCGGCGTCTAAATATCGCCGTGCTTGACAAGCTGCAGGATGGTGATTGATGAAGTGGATGGATGTGACGTTGATTGATCGGGTGTCACTCTCCAGTAAATATATGAAGGTAGTGCATCACTGTAGTCAGAGGAGCGATCAGAGCGTTTCCTGCTGCAGTGTTGTGTACGTGTGTGTGTGTGTCTGTGTGTGTGTGTGCGACATGTGGGCAGCATAAAGCCCGATCGGAGCACATTACGGCACTGAAATGGCCGGGGCTAATATTCGCTGGGCTCCCTACTTTCACACACAGCTGCTAGTTTATCTCCCCCGTCAGCTTCTGCTTGGTCATTAGAGCTCAGCACAGCCCCAAGGTTGTTGGGGAGAACAAATTAATACAACATGTGGCGCCGCTTTTTGCTTTGGCGCTCATAACGCTCGGCTCCATCAGATGTGCTCCATAACTGGGACTTACCACCGAGCGACCACCGAGACGAGACGAGACACACACACAAACACGCACACACACACAGACACACAAACACACAGACCCGACATGCTTTTAAAATCCAATCAGCCTCAAATTGATAAGGACGGGCGCGAGTGCGCGCGCGTGTGTGTGTGTGTGTGTGTGTGTGTGTGTGTGTGTGTGTGTGTGTGTGTGTGAGGGAGGAGGTTTGCGGCCTGCAGAAGCACATAAACGCACCATGTAATAAAAACAGGCCTGGCACACGGAACAAACTACAGATCACAGCAATTAGAGAGGAGGGCATCCAACTGAGGGGAAACAACACACGTTAGTTCAACTGCACACACACGCACACACACACACACTGGGCAGTTGGTACAAGTGGATACACACAAACCAAACAAACGTATTTACAACAATGTGGTGAACTTCGTCTTCAGGTCAGTTTTTGTGGGTTACAGCATAGTGGTGTGTGTCTGTAGCACACACACACACACACACACACACACACACACACACACACACACACACGGCTGCTTTTGCTAAAGCACGGCAGAGCACAATGAGCCAACATCTCCATTTAGTTCCCATGGAAACCTATTGTGATTCTGAAGAATGGACAGAAACCAGATTAGATAGATAGATAGATAGATAGATAGATAGATAGATAGATAGATAGATAGATAGATAGATAGATAGATAGATAGATAGATAGATAGATAGATAGATAGATAGATAGATAGATTTTCCCGTTAAGCTGAACAGCATAGATCATGAGTGAAAAGAGAGAAACCACTCAAAGTCTCTCTCTCTCTCTCTCCTTCTCTCATTCTCTCTCTCTCCATCACCCCTGACAACCAGCAGTTTTTGTTGTTATCCAACCAAGGGCAACCTGGTCCAGTGAGACAACACAGTCTCAGGCACACACAAACACACACACACACACACACACACGCACACACACACACATACAAACAAGTAAATAACCAAATAATTGCTTTCATCATTAAGTGTCAGCGAGTCGATCCACTTGTTCTTTCATCGCTCAGAGTCACACTCAGGTTCTGCAGCGACACATCTACTTGGCTCAGATCCCAAAACCGTCGACAGGGAGAAAGAGAAAACGATGACACAGATCAAAACCTTTCACCTAAACAGTGAGGAACTTCTCTCCACAAGCTCTTTCCAGACGATACCATCTCACACACACACACACACACACACACACACACACACTCCCCCCTCCCTCACGCTTCCCTTTTATCCTTTCCTCCGTGTTTCGGGGCTGCACTCCACTTTCGCTGCGCATGCGAGGAGGAGGAAGTGGCTGAGATGGATATGAATGAATTAACATAAACAAGCAACCGAACAAGAAAGTCTCGCTGCAACTTCAAAGGCCGAGAAAAACGCTTCACGTCCATTTATATTAGAGCAAAGAGCAGCGGAGAGGAAGCTCAGGGTCACGCATCCTTTCAGACACCAGCTAAGGGTTTGCCAGAGAATACACACACTCAGGTACACACACACACACACATGCACGCTCACAATCTAAAAGCATTACCACATGCTGACATTTTTTATTTCACAGGGTACAAATACAGCCACGGGCCATAAAGCTAATTGCATTATTAAATGTGGCGTCATGTTTCTTTCTCTGTCACAGTGGCGCTTGTAGCAGCTGCACGGGTCGCCGGGATGACAGCGAAGCCGCCGCCACCGCCGCCACCTTCAGCATCCATGTTAGAAAACAGATGACTGCAGTGTTTTCCGCAGGTCGAGCATCCAGGCAGCAGCGGCAGAAGCCTGAGTCTGTTTACTGAGAGGATATTATCCCATTAGCCTCGCGTTTCAGCACTTTTCATTTGTCAACACAGAAGGAAAACGCAGAGAATTATAGATTTTGTGCAGTAAAAGTCCCGTTTTGCAGGTGATGACACTTTTAGAATAAAAAGCCGGAGGGGGGAGAGGCTGGGTATGGAAGGGGGGGGGGGGGGCACTGCAGTAGAAATAGGGACTGCAGCCCGGGACTCAAGAGTCATAGAGACCCCCACACCTCACACAACACACACACACACGTGCATCACAAAAAATGACTGAAGCTTTCAGTGCAGTGCGAAATAAATGGAAGAAGAATTTATTTACTTAATATTTCAAAGGAATTTAATGGATTTCTCTGACTCTGCCCTCTTTTGCTCTCCATTACCCCATCACACACACACACACACACACACACACACACACACACACACACACACACTGTCCTGCTGCCTGTTTTTCTCTTCATATGGTTCAGATGGTAAATACTCAAGAAATAGGAAAACAATGTTGCAGAGAAAATAGTTTGAAGCCATTTCATAGATTTAGTGTCAGTTGTTATGGAATTGATCACCAGTCTGCTCACTGTTCCTCTTCTCTGCGTTCTTTGGATCAGAGCCGTGATTGATGATGTTTTGTCTGAAAGCATTTTTGGATGAACGGCGATATCGCCCTTAGTCAACATTTAGCTCCGAGCGACTGCACCTACCAGACGCCGTCACTACACGCACCACTGAGACACAACGGTGCTTACTGTCTGCCAACATGCTGCTGTTGCACGCTGAGAGTGTGTGTGTGTGTGTGTGTGTGTGTGTGTGTGTGTGTGTGTGTGTGTGTGTGTGTGTGTGTGTGTGTGTGTGTGTGTGTGTGTGTGTGTGTGTGTGCGTGCTGCACGTGTACTTGCATACTGAGGAGGGATATGCATGATGGAGTGACAGGTAGTAAAAATGGTTTAATCTTATTTTAACTTTAGTTTCTCCTGATACACATGATTCTATTTACCTGCATGCTGCCCCGGTGCATATGACATCACGCACATGAATCCATCTGAGGTACACACACGTATGTGGAAAGTAGGGGAAAAAGTACCGGGGAAACATTTTTCTCATGAATCTTGCAGAAGTTCGACAGTGTGAAACAAAACGAGGCAAGCATACAGATGTGGAGCTGAGAATGATTGATGATCTTTGTTTTCCTCTTCCGTGAAGGCTGGGGAAGGGGATTTTGACGGGACATTTCGGCTATTTTGAGAGTAAACACACACACACACACACACATACACACAAACTCAAGTGTCGGTCTCGTTTGAAGGAATCTCCTATAGTATAGTACGTAGTTTAATCCTCATACAGGTTCTGATGACCAAAACTCTACGCTTGCGTTCACACACAACTGCATACATTGTGATAATCAGAGAGTGACACGTTTGCTAATGACCTGTCAGACACCTGCACCGAATAGTTCAGCCAAGTGAAACCGGCTCCTCAGAGTTATTTCAAACGCTCGACTCCAAAAATGGCATCGCATTTCACGCATTTTCCAAAGTTTAAAATGGAAGACGAGAAGTTTTCCGAGGAACGAAACAGGAAGGTGAGAAGTTCAAGAGCAGAATTCTCCAGTCTTGTAGTATCTAATTGATTTAAGAGCAGCAAATTACACTGATGTATAATAACCAGAACGCACAAATCCGTATATTGCATCTTGAACTGAAAGTTGTTGCTGCTTCCTCTTTTTTCCTCCATTCTGCATTTTACATCTCGCGTTTCCTCCAAGCTCCTCTCCAAACCTTTGACCTCTACATCTCCGCCGTGCTGCGAACTCGCGCTGATGCTCGACCAGCTTCCTTTGTGATTTCAACGCACAGAACGGAGTGTTAGAAATGATCGTGCATGAGTATTAATAGATCTCACCCCGGAGGCTACAACAGGTGGGAGTTGTAGAGGAATAACATCATCTGAATAACTCGCTGCTCACTGATGCAGGAGGAATATTTCACTCAATTATCCCAAACTTCTCGCTCAACCAGTTATAACCTTGATGAAATGCCACCAAAATAAAACTAATTTCGACAGCGGCGCCAGTAATTACCTCAGCACAATGAATCCACGTGCTGAGGTAATAACTTCATCTCACACACACACACACATTACACAACACACGGCTCCGACAACATGCGGTACACGTGTTTCTTTGTACTACCGATGCAGATCATTGCTGTCTCCGGGAGAAAATGGATAATGAGGGAGGAAAAGCAAGAAACACTCTGGGTAACATACATGTATGATTTGCTGCAGCAGGATTCCTCCCGGGTTAATGTGTGTGTGTGTGTGTGTATGTGTCTGTGGAGCTTTCAGACAGATTGGATGCTCTTTGATGTGAGCGAGTCCTGCCTGAAGCCGAGCAGGACCAAGAGAAAGAGATGCTTCACTTCAGAGCTGCAGCAGGAAGCATTTTGACTGTAGGTGTTACATAGAGTTGTGTGTGTGTGTGTGTGTGTGTGTGTGTGTGTGTGTGTGTGTGTGTGAGAGAGTGTGTGTGTGAGTGTGTGTGTGTGTGTGTGTGTGTGTGTGTGTGTGTGTGTGTGTGTGTGTGTGTGTGTGTGTGTGTGTGTGTGTGTGAGTGTGTGTGTGTGTGTGTGTGTGTGTGTGTGTGTGTGTGTGTGTGTGTGTGTGTGTGTGTGTGTGTGTGTGTGTGTGTGGTTTAAGTGGCATGATTCCATATAAACTGGAATATACCAGTTGGGTGCATTTTGTGGTAAAGGTTGGAAAAGGGAAGGAGAAGTGGAATGAAGGAGAGAGAGAGAGATTTTGATGGGATGGAGTGACGTAATAGATCAATCTCATTGCTGGTCTATCTACGGGAGGGAGTCGGTCCTGGTTCTGGATCTAGCAGACTAACACACATGCTTGCACTAGACACACACACGCATTCGCACACACAATCTGTATTCACCCATACTGTTTGTTTCAGGGGTTGTATCTTTGCAGGTTCAGTGTGTGTTTGTGTGTGTGTGTGTGTGTGTGTGTATGTGTGTACGAGTACAGTAGAAACAAAGAAAGATTTATTACGAGGGGATTCATTCCTCCTCCCCCACAAACACACACACACACACACACACACACACACACACACACACACACACACACATGCTGACAGATGAGCTTACACACGGCGCTGTGGCCCTGATACTGTGAGTGTATGCGTACATTCATTCTCTTCACGGGAGACTAATTTAAATTTTTAATGGAGTCTGAGAGTTTGAGGAAAATAGAGAACTGGCTTTACAGAATACAAGTCAACCCCCCCCCCCTCCCCCTGCTCCCCTCCCCCCCTCCATTCCTATAACCCTGAGGGAAGGAGGCAGACTAATATGAACATTTAATGTAATTGGACACACTAAATGTGGTATTATGCAGAACATGTCCTCATGCAAATAGCACTCTGCCATGCATGAGTGAATGATTTGGTTACAAAAAAGTGTTCATTTCTTCTCTGCAATGTTAACTTTGAGAATATACCACGCTGTGTGTGTGTACGTCAGTGTGTGCGTTCCCCTCTACACACACAATGAATAGAAACTGAATCTATATTTGCGTAGTTATTATACAACACAATTAAAAGCTGAATGCAAATTTCTCCTTATGGTTCACGAAACTCTTTGTGTCTTTGAGGCCTGAAATTAGACAGAGAACTGTAATCATCCATCTTCCAGGTTTCACTATTATCATCTACTGCAGCACTGCTTAGAATCTGTGATGCTATAGCCAACCTACATAGGGTAAGAAGGTATAGTCATTGAAATAAACACTTTTAATGTCTTTGTATTCTTATATGAAGCAGTTAAATAGAGTAGAGGGTGATACATTTTAAGAATACATTTCAATCAATAGGCTTAGTGCAAGTAAGGAAAGGTACTCTATGTATTTGTAGCAGTTTCCGTCATGATTTCAGACTTACAATCTCCCACAGAGCCAGATCACCACTTGGGTGTCTTATTGAGTCCGTCTGGATAATCAGAACTCACTTGGGCTCTAAGTGCTCATGTCAAGTTGGCTGAGGGGAGCAGGGATCAGAGCTGTGTCGCTATTTTTGAGAACTACAAGCTCAAAATAACTGTGATTTGTTCCACTGCGACTGTAGGTCCTAGCTACCCCGCATGGCTGAGGTATGGTCCAATCACCGGTGTTGTTCTTGGAAAATGACCCAACATTAAAGTGAGTCAGACACACTTATGTCGCTGCATATTCCTGACTAGAATAGACAGCAGGTAAACATCACTCAGGTTTTCAATTTCTTCTTCATCTTGTTTGTTACTGGACAGCTAATAACCAAGATGAATCAAAGCTCTGTCACGTTGATGCTGTCGTGTTTGCTTCCTGCTCGGTGCGTCAGAAGACATTCAACCATCCCACTTGCAGCTGCTGTTTGTTGTTGTGAATATCACTTTGTTTCCATGGTGTCATTCATCATAACTGGCTTTAAAAAAATAATTGGTTGAATGTGTGTATAGGCCCACACACTGCATGCCACCTGTGATAACGTCTCTATGCAACAGGACGGAGATGTCAGGTTAGAAGGAGCTGAGTGTGAAGTTCTAGTGCAGAGTGTTCCTCAATCCTGTCGCAGCAACACAATGGAGGATTTAAGGGACATGGAGAACTCTAATGCCAAGTTCTCCTTCTAAAAGTCCCCATCCATCTCTTGCACACATCTTATTGAACATGTTCCTTCTGGTTTGGTTCATTTTCTGGAGCAGCACTGTAGATTAGCTGTGCTGCAAAATTCTCTCTATGAAATTCCCTTTTATAAGCTAAGATAGCTCGATTGGCCACTTTAACCTATAATGGACGTCTTTTTGAAAGCTTGAAGCTACTCTGCATCTGCATGTAATTGCTTTCAAAGGACAGAACATGGAACGCTCTTATATAGAGGTTTGGAAATTGTTTAAATTGAGACACTGTAATCTTTGCATGCAGGTGTAGAAGGCTGTAGGCAGCTCACACCTACGGCTCTATAGGTCCAGAGTGGTGCACCTTCAAATCAAAAGAGGCTTCAGCACCATTCTCACTTAAGAGAACAATCGTGTATCCCTGTATATCCATATATTGATCCCAGGCTGAATAATTCTACGAAGAGTTCCCTAAAGGCTTGCTTCTGTTCTTACCTATAGATTCCGCCTGACAGTGTCGTGAGGAGAAGTGAGCAAAATATAAAAAGGCAGCAGTATTTGGAAACGCTTTACCAAAAATACTCACGATAAGGAAGAATACCACATCTACAAAGCCATCCTAAAGAATGTGTATATTTTGCGATGACATTGTGAAGATAAACTGCTTTGAAAGTTATTTTTGCTTGTAGAAATCGCTCCGTCATCACAGTTTGTTAAGTGCATTAAACGCCATTGTGTTTTCTTCTTTCGCTCATATTTCTCGCCTGCTGACTGGCAGTTTCTCTCCCGGTTTGACAGTGATGACAAATGATCTGCCCTGATGGAAAGGTGACCGGTGAAAGATGAAACGCATGAACCGCTGCAGACAGACAACACAAACAGCGACTCAAAGAGTGCGGCTCGTTCGCAGCATGTACATGAAGCGATCATAAGCGACCCAAACCCCATCTGTACCCGTGGCCGCATACATAACAAATGACCCAGCGTACTAACACACTAGGGGTTTACGCCTCATTGTATGACTCATTGTCTGAAGACGTTATTGTCATTGGTTTATAAGGAAACATTCTCTGCACTTAAACCCCTGACTCCTCACTGAGGGGAGCAGTGGGCAGTGTCAGTCCAGCGCCTGGGGACCGACTCCTTATAGACCATGTGAGAACATATGGTCCTCACAAAGATAGAAGGAACTCTCATGGTGAGTCATCCGAGAATTAGGGTCATCTACTTATAATGTCTACTTCCTCCTGGCATCAGCAGATAATCAGTCCCTCTCTGAACATCTGTTAGATTCATGTAGAAAAACAGAATAGACATTGCTCTTGCCCAGAAACTTTTACAGTCTCTAAATGACGCTGCTTTGCACAACTGAGGGCCGCGGCTGAGATGAAGCTCTCATTGAGTTAATTAATGGTCTAAAGGTAAAGTGGGCGTCCTGGCCTCCAGGAGAAGTGGATTCTCTGGAGAAGGATCAGCCTGTAATGAAGGGCACTCAGACCACCTGCCAGGAGACCGCGGCCATGATTAAAAGTCACAGAGAGATTCCTCTGACTTAAACGGATTCATCACAGGTGTGAGAGTGAGACGTTGGCTGTTTGTGATCGATCTGAGGTGCAGTAAAGCCACAGGTTGCAATACAACTCTCTGCTCAGCAATGTGCACACAGAGACATCACAGAAACGCAGTGAATGGCGTGTTTGCTCATAATCTAGGCGCCAGTGATGGCGTATCTTTTCATAAGCCAACTTTTGCTTGGCCCAGCATATTTTCATTCCGTTGCTGTCTCCATGATAAAAAGTCTGGACTTAGACAAATCTTTTCCTAATGGCCCGTCGTTCCTCCTGGGAAAACAGCAGACGGCGGCTTTGTAAATAACGTTTCAAGATGCGCTCGTCTTTCTGACAAATATGCTGATAACACACAGCGCCACACGTATAAAACATGATTTGATGAAAGTGGAAAAAGCCAAATATGACAATATATATGCAAAAGGCCGGCTGGGATGTACACTATTGCATTGATTGGAATGAGTAAACTGTAATCAGTTTTTGAGCGAGTGCTGCAGAAGAATGTCCAATCTATTTGAGTCTGAAGCCGTTTCATACAGCACTGTGGTTAAAATCACAATTGCTGATCCGCAGCTTTTTTGTCTCATCCAATCGTTTCCGGAAAACAGTGAGATTAATTATAAAATTTGCCAAGAAACGAAAGCCAAAGGAGGCAATGCGAGCGTTAGAATAGCAGTGTGGCGCTACGAGCCGGCTCATTAAATGATTACATATGGAAATTATGCAGAAATGTGCCTGTTTCAATCCAAACCAGCATTTATCTGATGGTACAAAACGCCTTTGGCTCATGTTTATAACTATAATCTTCTCCACACTGAAGCCTGAACCAATGATAAATATTAGTTAGTCACAAACATACAAAGTGCTGTGTCAACTTCATCTTTGTCCCAGTTTGTAGCGAAGCATCAGCACCGGATCAATGTTTGACTGTTTTTATGAGAACGCTTGTCCATTAAGTAAATTAGACTCAGAGTTCATGTTTACGCATCGATACATTCCCCCAGTAGCTGGAATGTAGCTGGAATGTAGTGGACACAGCAGCTACAGCGTCACACTGCAGTGTTGCTGAAGGATCTGATCTCTGTTACATCCAACAGCATTACAGTAACTACAGGCACAGAATTAGATAAAAGATGAAAAAAAAAGAGTACTGCAGCTGTTTGTTCTTTTTTTAGCACATCCCATCTGTCTTTTTTTTAACCCTTTACAGCTGCTAGGTTCTCACTGCTCACAACATGCCCACTGATTGGTCATACGGTGTAATGATGTTCAGGTTAAGCGACAGAAAATGACTCAAATCTAAACAAGTACATCACACACGCATTTCAGGAGGAGTCAGGAAACTGTGTGCGTCATCTATTGTGAATCAAGCAGATAATAGAGCATTAAATAATGAGTTTGAGCATCACAGAGTTGTTGGTGTTTCTTTTTCACAGCTTCATATCTATGTATTTATTGTTATTTCAGGCAACAACTTGCGGCCAGTCAATCTTTCTCGAGACCTCTGGTCAAAGGTGGCAATGGCAGCTACAGGCTATAATCTCACACACACCTGGCCTGTTTGGCTAAAGCCAATAACCGCCTGCCTCTCAATCTCATCAGTCTGGCAAACAGCGAATCTGACAGAAACCCTACAGGAGCCCCGGAGCTGAGCCGCACGTGACAGACAGCGCTTTACAGCTAATACCTTTCCTACAGGCCCCTCTGTAGGAGCTTTGCTGTGTGACTGGAAGCTTGTGAGGGAAGACAGGAAGATGTTTTTCTCAAAAGCACTCTTTCTTCTCAGCGGTTTGCAAAAAATAGTCATTTTGCTTATTCCTGATGAAGGCGCAGATAACAGGCATCGTTTCTATCTAGAAGGAAGATCTTTCCTGCAGTCGTCTCTTTGAATACAGATCGTCTGATTGGCTTTGTCACAGCCACAGGGAGAAACTCACTCACACGGGCTCCTTCCTTGTGTTTCTGCTGGTGCTGGATTCTGATGCGTATTTGTATTCAGTCTGTGCCAGAGCCATGTTAGCGCATGTGTGTGTTAAGTGGATTGCATTCTGAGCCGGATGTGAGACTCAAGTCTGACAAAAAGCTTATAGCTTCAGAAAGACAGATGTTCCTCTTCAGATAGCCATCTCAGCACAGAACATGGCTGTGGGAACAAAGGCGTCTCCTGTGATTATGCTCCCTCTGCAGCCTGAACCTGGGGAATACTTTGTACACGCTACAGTCAAGACCCAGCTGATTGGAGTCATGCAGAGTTAAATGATTAATGCATCTATGACAGATTCTATTTTTACATCTGCCTCAGTGATTGTGTGAAGAAGAAAAAAAAAAGAATATGGGCAGACTCCTCCGCCAACTTTCTTGCCTTGTTTCTGCAGTGGGGTTCAAAGCCCGCGGAGATAAGAGAGAGGGGGATTTGACAGCTGGCAGAGAGGAAGGTGTTTACCAAAAGGAGAAACTTCAGATGTTCAACTTCATATTTAATCTCCACCTCTGTACTGAAATCACCCCCAGCAGCTGGGAGGAAAGGGGGAGGGGCCTAAGACACAGGCATGCATGTCAGTGAATCACAGAAAACAGGCAAGGCCACATTGTCCTAGGGTTCAGACTGGTTGACAACAGCTTCAAGAACAACACTCACACACATAAACTTACACAAGCGAAACACACACACACACACACACACACACACACACACACACACACACACACACACACACACGCATATACACAAGGCGCTCGACATTCATCATTCACTGACTGACAGATCCGGGGCTGCTGTGGCTCTGAGCTCCTTTGGATAACTTGGGGGAAAAGGTGAGGGCTCGACAGCCTTTTAGTCTGGAGCAGGAAAGGCTGCTACACGGTGATGCATGATGGCAGTAACCTTAATGTGACGAAGTGCTGCAAGGCTGAGCTGTGACAGAAATGCAATAAGAACTGAAAATCTCACCGTGGCGGCGTCTGCGGGTTTAAGATGCACACTATGGAATGGTCGTGTCCCTATTTGACTTGAGCCATCTCCATGTTTCCATAGTTACTTCCATCCCGACATTGTCATCAGAAGCACAATGAGGTTTCTTAGTCACGTATTCATCAGTGTGGGAAAACTCTTACCGGATTATAAAAGAGCGTCAATGGGAAGGAGCTTTCCAGATCTCTATTTTATTTTAGCCGGCGGTGACATATTTCAAATTGGAAGTCGGCCATTTCAGCCAGAAAACCTACACGGATCTGACAGCCGGAGATTTGCCTTCAGAGGCGTGACCGCACGGAGCAAAAGGTCCGAGGCTGGAAAGTATGGATGCCGAGCAGAGCAGAGGCCGTGACCTGCAGTGATCAATGATTCACCTCAATCCTTCAATATTTCCCTCCTGCTTTTCCCTCCATTACAAACGTGCACACGCCACTGCAGCTGGAAACATCGAGCGCCTCCGATGTGCTTTTTTATCGCGCCACGTAAACGGATGACGCAATAGACGTGTGACAAGAATGCTGAGGAGGCAAAAGGAAATGGTGCACAGCGTCACTCGTCTCCTTCCCAACGGCAGCCCACACTGCGCCCTCGGGAGCTCCTCCCCTTTCGCCCCGTCGCCCATCTAATTTATTATTACGGCTGAGTGAAGCCTCGACTGCTTTACATATTACCCATCCTCCCCCAGGGACCACGCTGTAGATCATATGTTTGTTCAATGGTTTGTGACTGAATGCTCCATAGAGCCAAATAGGAGAGAGGAGAGAGGAGAGAGATGTTCGCTTCTCTCTGTTCCCTCAATGGTTGAAGAGACTGGAACAAAAATCAGTGTAATTAAGGAAATTTACGAGTTCTAATTAAAAACTAGAAATGCAGTCAGACGCCTGTTCCACAGGATTCACCGGTTTACTGCGGCAGAATCTGGAGATTTTGACAGAAATGTATTTATTTTTTTGTTCAAGAAGTAGCAAACGTGCCCTAAAATGTGATTACAATGGACCAAGTCATTACTGGGAGAGAGCACTTTTTGAAGCAAGTCCACTCAAATTTGGCAACAAATTGTAGCAAAGCTGTCAAAATCAAGAAGCACACAGAAAGCTTTTATCCTATTTGGATCCAACGTTCTGCGGAGCTTTGTCATGACTGAAGTAAGGCCTGAGGCACAAATGGGGGCGTGGCCTATATGAATGGATGAGGATAGACACAAGGCATCCTGACGTTCTATGATTTACAATTCAAAAACATTGTAACAGTGGATGCTACAGAGCAGCATGCACCATCAGGCTGAACAATAAATCAATCAATAGCAAAGGTCCTGATCCAAACATCTATGAATGTGCCAAATTTGATCTAAACCGGATTACAACTGTCCACGTTGTCCCCGTGACAGACAGACAGACAGCAGGATGCCAGTGATTATCCTGCAGGAGCCCCACTCAGCTGTGTGTGGGCGTGTTTAAGAGGATTACATTTCACATTAGGGGACATAACAACATGTATTTGTTGTTTTGACATAATTCGATCTCACATAAACCGCACAAAATCATAAACATCTCTACCTTTAATCGTTCCTCGTCCACCTTGACTTGATCTGTTTCTTTTCACAGACTTTATCCAGCGCGTTGAAAATTGTTTTGTAGTCAAAGCCGCCACTTAATGAGAAGAACCTTACGCGTGTTAACATCCAGCCGATACAAACACAGCTAATCTGCTAATTAAAGCGCAGTTACAACGTCTGACTCTTCACCTGACAGCAAAGAGAGGATTAAAAACTTAGAGGAGTTCCTGAACCTCAACCGGCGTCATGGTTAGTCTCTGTCAGTGCCGAGCCTTTAATTGAAGATAGAGAACAGCGCTCTGCCACACTTCATTTCACTTGCATCAAACACTTAACTTAAGCATGAAAGAAAGAATAATCACTGGGAGAGTTACCGAACCTCTCTACCGTGTTTCCAGCGCTTCTTATTTAACAAATACCCCCCGACCGAGCCTCTGCCTTTGCCTTTGGGCCTCACGTGGGACTTGGGTGTCTCTGTAATAGCTTTCTGTGGATGACTGGAACACTCAGAGGCCGCAAGTTCTTTCGTAGGAGCCCAATATGTCAGGATGCAAAGCTTTTAACACTTTCCCGGGAGAGTTGACGTTTAAAGAGTTCAAAGGCAGCACTCACACACGGCACACACACACACACACACACACAGAAGACACGTGTTCTTCGAATGCTTCGTTTCACCTGAAATAAAGAATTATTTATACAGTATTGCACGTTTCAAGCAATATGGCATCGCAAAGAGCTTGGCAAAATGAGCAAAAAGAGGAGAGAGATAACAAACCGATAACAAACCCAGACTCAAATCATGAACGTTCGTCTACAAAAAGGTTTCCAGATGAGCTTTAAAACAGAGCAGGTTTCTGACTGATACACTGCGGATAGAAATGTCCTTCCTCTGCCTGAGAGCGACAGCAGCAAGAAGCCTTGTCATGTTCACTTTGGAGTTTTAGACTGAGGAGTCATTAATAAGACTGAAGATCCCCCGTCTGCTACTTTAACACAGGAGCGATGAACACTCAGGTTCAGGTGTCGCACCAAAGTCTGGAAGCCTTCATGGGATCTGTGTTTAGGGGCAAAGTACAACAATAATCCAGGTTGGGATCATCACACTCATTATTGAAGAATGGACTACACACACACACGCACACACACACACACACACGCACGCACACACACACACGCACACGCACACGCACACGCACACGCACACGCGCACGCGCACACGCACACGCACACAAACACACAGGACTTAACATGTGGTTCATAGGTTCACATCTCTAGATTTTGCACATCATTACGTACACAAGGGTCCATTAAATTGTGTAATTATTTGGAACACAGATTGAAAAAATAAGATGACTGATTCCCTCTGAGCGTTCGCTTTAGTCTATTGTTCTTTTCTAATTACAGTTTGATTATCATGTTTTCTGATCAGTTTGGCAGCTTTGTGGTTTCTGCAGCTTCCCGTGACTTTAAGGCTTCAAGTGTTCCCCTCGTGTCTCTTTTGTGGCTGTTTGAAATGTTTTCACTGAAAAACAACAGTTTTGACTGACTTTAATCTGAATTTTTGTGCTTTGACTCAACAGAGATGAGCTCATAATTAGGTCATAGGAGAAACACACTCATACTTCTTTTATATTAGAATCAAGGCTGCATTTTTTTTATCTTTTGTAATCCATTGTAAGTATCCAAAATAAAAAAAATACTTTGGTGTGTGAACCTTGAGTGGAGCCTTAAACATCAAATCACACAATTCAGTTAAATTCAGTTTTACATGAACCGTATCCATCAGTGTGCCGCTGTGAGGTTCACACTCAGTGGGACTAAAGTGATGTTGAGCTCAGAGAAGATGCAAAATCAAACTCAAATTCAGGACTTTGTTATGGAAAATCAGGTGTAGTTGAGGACAGTGTGCTGTAATCAAACGCGTTGTGATCAAACTAAAGTAACTAAAGTGCGGAAATCAGGCAGGATGTTGCTGCCTTTCACACCAAAGGCCTTTGTTATGCGTCACGCCAGAGAACAGCGTGAATAACAGTCATTTCCCTGGTACAGAGTGTCTAAGTGGTCGAGGTATGGAGGTGTATTTTGGGCTCTGTGTGACATTTTAAGAGAAAGGGGACAGCGCCGGTGAAAGACATGATTACTCACAGGCGTTTCCGGCTGCTGACGTCAAAATCCTTATGTTGAGTTCCAGGTTATGTTTTGCGTAATAGAGGACAGGCTCAGCACAGCGACTGAGTGGGCTGTAAGCGAGACTATAAGGTAACAGAGCAGGTAAGAGAGTACTAAACGATTGTGCGGAAGAACATCAGTACAGTGTGTAAAGGATAAACAGTTAGGACTCTTAATGCTTCATAAACTCTCTTTCTCTGCATGAAACATCAATATGCCTAAATGTTTCTTAGAAATCAATAAAAACAATTCCTCTTTATTGCACATCGATTAATAAAACCTTATTTTGAAAACAATTCCGTGCGGTTTCCACGGTGATTTGATAATATAATGGCCCCCTTAAGTGCACAAAGGGAGCAGAGAGACACAATGTGAAATGGCCGTGTTGGCTAGTTTTTGCGAATTCATGTAAATGGATCAAGCAGAGCCTCCGCTTGTTTAGTATGAAGGAAAAGGTCAAATATTTAAAACGCTTACGAAAAACTTAAAGGTCCCTGCGTGCCCGTGTGTGTGTGTGTGTGTGTGTGTGTGTGTGTGTGTGTGTGTGTGTGTGTGTAACCATTTCATACAGCGGAATTATGTGGTACCTGCGTGTTGGAATGATGCTGAAAAACGTGGAACATAATGAGGAGAATAGTTCTGTTACTTGAGTCAGAAATACTTAGAAGACATTTGACTTGGTTGGTCATTTGTTTTTAATTTAAATGCAGGGAGGAGGTGACCTGGATGAAGTGGATTAAACTAATAGTCCTGTCTATGATGATGGATTAAGACTCTGCACATCATCTGGTTCATAATTTAGAATATCTCTCAGGAGCCTTCAAGAGGAAGTTGGAGCTTGTTTTCTTCCATAACTATTAGATGTTTGTCTGTTATTTATATTTGATGCATACACAGCGTTGGGATCGCAGGTACACAGTGTTTGTCTTCACTCTGACTTCCTCTGCCCGGTGATACCGTCTCAGCTGGTTTCATGACGTGGGCACATATGGACAAGCCAGATGTCCTGTACATGCAAGTTAAAACAACAGCGAGTCTTTTAATTTCTCAAGAGACCAGAATACAAACTCATCATTCATAGGAAACGCTGAGAGGAAACGTCAAATTAAAACAGAGAGCAGATCACGGGCACGCGTCACATCGTGTCTTGTCGATGTTCTGCCAAGACGAAGAGCTCATAAATGAAAACAAATAGATCTCGCAAACAACAAATTCGCCTCGCAAGAAACGTAAACAACAATAAATGAGATGAAGAATTCATATTTACTGCCGCAGCGTCACGTGAAGACATAATTTAACGTGCCGTACGTCTGAACCTCGCCGCCTCATTAAGCACAATGTATTGGCTTACAGTCACATTAGAACACAACGCAGAGATAAAGTGAAGTTTGAAAACCTGATGCCATGTGGTGCCAACACACACACACACACACACACACACACACACACACACACACACACACACACACACACACACAAACACACACACACACACACACACACACACACACACTGCATGTTCTCCTCATTACTCCATATATTCATGCGCCCGGTGCAATCTGTATTTCATCCCTCACACACATATATAAAGTATATTTATATCCCTGGCTTACTGCAGGCCTGTCCACACTCTCTGGTCTTGCAGTTTGCATGGACACTAGGTTGGTGTTATAAGGATCTGTCAGCCTCTCACTCCCGCTGTGAGCAAACATCTACGCCGGCTTGTTTTTCTAGCTCAGGCTACGGCGGAGGACACGCGGGACAAAAGACCAAATTTATACTTTCCATTGACAAAAGCTAAACCCGGTTAGAGCGAGGAAGAAGATCAAACCTGAGCGCACACCTACGCATGCATGGAATTACGTCGTGCGCACACGCAAACGCGACCGCTCGTGTTAAACTGATTGAAAACATTTGACGAGCAGCTGGACCTCTGAGATATCACCCAGTTAGGACACTTCAGCAGGTTTGTTAAAGCCGTCTAAATGATTTCCCCACCGGTTCCTTGTTCACACACGCCCACCCAGCAACCATCAGGCATAACCGTGCGTTATCTAGCCAAAGTAAAAGCCGAAGCGCCTGTACTTTTAACCACACAGCCCTTTGAGGCATTAGGTAGCATATTGTCTGTGCAGAACTCTTGGCAATTACAGGAGTTATCTTGAAGCCTGACAAACATTTGCTTCATTACAGGGCTTTTAGCCGACACCTTACCACAGAAAATGAAATGGCTAAGAGGTTTGTTAAATATATCTGAACTGTTTCACTATAATTTACCTCCTTAATAGTGCTTTTAGAGCGTCCATTAGTAAGTGGATGCTGGAAAAGATAGCGGAAGAAAGGAGGTGGCGTAGGAGGCGGAGGAGGCGGCATCGCGTTGGACGGATGGATGTAGGTTTCTCATTTCTGTCCATCTATCTGTATATCTATAGGCTCTATGGTGGATGGTCGTCATGTTTCAGAAGTAAAAAGGTGAAAAAGAAACATTAGTGATTTGTAAAAAGACTTCTAAGCTGGGATGAGAATTCTGGGAAATCAGCAACTTCCATTCACACGGGAATGTTGTAGTTGCTGAAATGTGAAAGTCGTACTAACTTCGGTCACCGTTGTCGTACACGCTGAAAGAGGGCTGCTCAGCGACTGGAGCTTGTTATGGCGGCTGTCCAAAACCAGGAAACACACACAAAGCATCTCCCGCAGGGGGCCAACAACCTTAAAAAGAGCCACTCCGGAATATACGGGCGGAGATTAAAGGCAAATGCGTGCAAAACGTTCACTCACATCACCTGGTTTCAGCACATTCCCCCCATGAAAACAGCTTCCCGTGATTTATTACAACAACATCCACTTACTTGTGTGATCTCTAAGAAAAGAAGAGCTGAGGTTGATTTTCTTTTTTTTTATATTCTGGAAGCGATGCAGGTGCACAGGAGTACGACTCCAGCGTTTGTACCCGCCCGTATACAAATAGTGAGGTAGGTGGGGAGCAGAAAGGCAATAATGAGCTGTAATTACTGGTGAGAGGACAATCGTACCTGCTGCAATGAGATGTCGTCATGGGGTTACCGTAGCAACGCAACACCTGCCATTAAGCGCAGCGTCGTATTGATACACAATCTAGTTTTCCCTGTTTCGGGGGGAGATATGACTGTAAAGGTTCAATTGTGGTAAACAGTGGTGTTCCGTCCATTTTGTCCAAGGCCACATAAGGTGAAGGAGGCGGAGCAGACAGGTGGTGTGTTTGTGTGGCACAAATAAGAAGCTGTGTGATGTGTTTGTGCTTGTGTGTGTGCTCTGGGAGGGAGGAGCTTAGTGAGGGCGCAGAGGTGCAGAGGAGTGTATGGGATGAGAGCAGGCAACGGGTCAGACGCGGGTTTAGCTCATCCATCATTTCCTTTTGTGGTCAGAAAAGGATGGAGGGCTGAAGCGCCAGGGGAAACAGAAGAGAAATGTGTTGTTTACTGGAGGAGAGAGGGGGGGGGGGAGAGAGAGAGAGAGAGGGAAGCTGATAAAGTGGTAGAGAGGAGAGAGCGATAGTAGGTTGTTAATTAATTCATGGCCCCCGGGTGGTTAAGGGGCCTCCAGAGCTTATTTATCCTGAATGTTTAAGAATCCAGCGAGGCGAAGCACTTAGATTACACGGCGAGACATTCACCCAGCAAAACACACACCTCACACACCTCACACACACAGCGAGAGTCCGGCAAATTCATTTGCGTTAACGACGAACGGAACAGATGTCCGTCTTTGGAGGGTGCGTGAAGCGATCAAAGGCGTAAAGATTAAGTGTGTGAAATGTGATGTAATGCGATGTAACTCGCTCAACCTCCGCTGACCTTCATGCTTTTTATATCCACACACACTCAGACTAAACTCTACGAAGCGACTCGAAGCCTTCAAATGGACTCCACAGGGACCTTGACATTAACATTACCAAGCCCATACACACATCAGTCACAGTAACAGTGTTTATATAAGGGAACGGCTAGATTCTATGTTTTCGAATAAAAGTCCAAACTTAACCTTTTTGATGGGTTATTAAATTTCAGCACTTCTTCTAACCACAAACCTAGAAAGGATCGTTAAGGAGGTGTCAGTGAAAGTGAGACGTTTATGTGAGAGCGTCAGCAGAAATGCAAATGTAAAAACATTTCCTAAAACTTGAAGCTGAACAATATGATTTTTTTGATTTTTTTCTTTTTGCTAATTATCCAATTTCTATTCTTCTGTGCTAGATAAGGACGATGCTGGTGTCTGTAATGAGAGGCAATGGGAAGAAACACCAAAGATTACGATGATATATAATAGGATTAACAAGCATCTGTGGTGAATTATTACACAGTTTGGGCCACGAATAGAGAAGCAAAGAGATGAAAAACACATACGGTCTGGATTGATTGTCCCATATGTCTTATTTAGAAGGCCGTGAAGGAATTAAAGCCGGTGCCAAATCCCCCGATCAGTCAAATGTATAAAATAAACATGTAAAGTTCCCATTGCACCGCTTCATTTGCTCCCTTGAACAATAAAGGGGGGAAGGGGGAACAAAATACTCCTGAGCAAACTTTTCATCACACTGATGGTGATGCAATCAGTCACACTCCGCCTCTGTCTGCACAGGTGTGTGTGCAGTATGTGAGGTTAATGGGGAAAGGTCAAAAAAAGGTTAAACCTTACAGGATTAACATTTCTCCTCACTGATTATAATTTATATCCTCTGACTTTATGTATTCATTCTGTATTCATGTCCTGGGTTTGGTCCGTCCCCCCTGCGTTCAGAGCTGCAGGCTGGATGTCCTTCAAACGTATCATTTGCGCAATTATGGACTGAATGTAGTTGTTTCACCAACGATTCAGACTGGAACGCATCTCATATATCATATCAATTAGGCAAATAGGAATACTAGGTCCTGTTCTCATTGCATTTTAACTCAATTCAAACAAACCTTTCATTTCACAGATATAGTACACTATCATTTATATCAGGCTGCATAATAAGAATCATATTATCACACATAGTAAAACAAACCATGAAGGGGAACTGGAATTGCGTGTCACGTTCCTCAGATATGCAATGAATTCAGGCAAGCAAAGCACAGACAACAGCAATACAAACTAAGGACAGAGGGTAGAGGACAGAGGGTAGAGGACAGAGGACAGAGGACAGAGGACAGAGGTTTCTAAACATGGACAGTATTTGTGGCTTCATGGTCACCCTGGATGCTCTATGACACCACAACTACAAGCAGAAGAAAAAAAAGGAATGAAGAATTTGTTCTGTAAAGGAGAGGCTTTCTGCCCAGATACAACCTGAAAGGAGAAAAACACACACCCACACACACACACACACACACAGACAAACAGAACACACATGAGCTTCTTCCCACTTGAAAGCCAACATGAATGGATAGTTTCACACAGACCGGGACAACCTGCTTCACCTACGTTACAACACAACACAGAGGCTTTGTTAGATCCCTCCAGCGTCACATTATGTAAACACACACTGCATCCTTTAGTGTCTTTATAGAGGTGAGCAGACGGATGACAGATGAGCTGGGAACGGGGAGCTTCGTTTTCTCGTCTCCGCCTTCAGCAAACTCCTTCCTTTTGGTTGGTTCACTCAGTAAGAACTAACAGGAGTAACAACCCACAAGTGACAGAGAGGCAACATTTATCATTAATGTTACCAAAAGGCTTTTAAGGAGAAATTCACGTCTGAAAAGTTTCAAGCATGCAGGTCAAGAGTTCCCTGGATTATCTTGGAACAGTTTTAAGGAAATTACTATGAACCGAGCTCTCACAGGAAAGGTCAGCGGCCTTATTAAAAGCAGATTTGTGATCTTAACTCTAATTAGATCCCTAGGGAAAGTATTTTTTTTATTCCATCCAACATCTATTCAAACCTAGATCCTGTAGAAAATTAGATGCTCCAAAATTCACAAACTCCTGCTGCTGCTGTATAACTGGAACAAACGAAGGCCCCCGTTCATCTCCGCAGCGTGTGGATGAAATGAACAGCGACGTGTCTGATCTCACATTTGGTCTCATCGCCGTAACATAGCCTAGTTTCATTTAAAATCATCGTACCTGTCATATTGTCACACCACAAACACAGAGTGCAACACACTTCCCCATGCTCTCAAACATATCATTATGCAAATACACTTGACAGTCTGCCAAAGATATGGCTGCCCACAGAGAAGGGATTTACTGGATTCACTCACTGCATTAACGTGTCATGCTGCATCAGAGGAGACATGAGACTGAGGCGGGATTGTGGACACAAGCGTGTGAGACAACATGCGAGACAGACAGCACCCATATGGCCGTTTCACCCAAACCCTGATACTGTCTACGTGTCTATTTTTTCTTAATGATTAGTCGTTTATTAATGCTATTAACATAAATACATGGTTCTATTCGATAGTTTTGGGTTATGATGGTAAAATACCTGCTGTAGCTTTAATGTGAGGTGTTGCAGTTTTGCCTCAGTTACGTAATTGGAAAGGAGTGACAATGACTCAACACTGGAAGGCGGCAAAACATAGATAGTGCAGCTTTCAGAGAATTATGTAAACGAAAGAAATTGCTTACACGGTGTTATTAAATGTGCCGTCACTCTCTCGCTCTTAAATCATTTTGTGTTTTTTCTGTGCTTCCCCCCTCTAACAGCTACCAACCACCCCAGAGACCGGACACTAGTGAGCGTGTGTGAGTGTGTGTGTGGGCGATCCCTGCTTTAAAAACAACCTCCCGTCCTCTAGTCGCCGTCCAGAAACTGTAAGTACGCATCCCGTCTGTCCCATTATGCCTCTTCAGATGAAAGCTGACTTTTCTATGTGTACAAATTACCTGACAAGAAGCTTTTAGACCCTAATATGAAAGATTGATTCAGTTTAATCTAAAGAAACCATAAAATGCCTAACAGGATTAAATGCTAAGTCCCTTACCAGAGTGAGCGATAAGCAGAAGCTGTGCAGTTAAATTCGGCCTTTTTCTGCTTGACTGAATGTTCTGCTTTAACGAGCCATTTATAATGACTCCCCCCACAATTATTCCCAGAGTTCGACCCTCTAACTTTCTTTGTCTCACTACCAGCTCACTCTGTCTTCCTCCACTGAGAAATGTAACTTATATTCTATTAAGGTTAGGACCTCTATCTTGGTAGGATGCCACTATTGTAGTTCTCTTGCAGTGAAGGTCCACTGATCACACACAGCTGTATACAGTATGTGCGGGCCAGTAAGTGTGTGTGTGTGTGTTTGTGTGGGTGTGTCCTCTGCAGCTTTTGCTCACATCTGCAATTCTGCCTTGACTCCATGCCAGAGAGCAGAATGCTGACAGTATAGAGATGCAGAGCGGAGCGTTCTCTGTTCGCCAGGTATATCAGGCCTGTTGCCATAACGCAGCTGATGGATGTGTGTGTGATTGCTTTAATAATACCGCAGACTAAATGACTGCGGTAAATACACTATGGATATGTAGTTGCATATTAAATGTCCTACTTTCAAGGGCAGAATTCTCTTGATATTAACACAACAAACACAGTTTCCACTCGTTGTGTTGTCCAATTTCATCAATTTGCATAGGAGAATTGTTCAACACTTAAATCCCAGAGAGTCGGTTCCTTGTACTTTGGGGCTGTCGTCCAATATGCTGAATCATTGCCATGTTCAGTTGAAGTGGATAACGTGAATTGGCTACTACAGTGTTGTTCTGGAACTGATTTAAAGGCATATTAGGAAGCTAATCTCACTCTCTGAGCGCGTTATGAAACACAGCACATTGCCACTAGCATGTGGCTGGCTTCAGGTGAGAAAGTGACATTAATCTCTGTTGCTGAATTCATTAAAGTCCTACATAAGCAGTATTTTCCATGGGGTGTGATGTATTATGCATGGCTTTCCCCGCAGCTAAGCGTGTTTACTGTAATTCGCCCAACTTCCTGTGATTATCCAACAAAAGCCGCTTCATCAAAATGGCAATGTATATGATTGTATCCCCGCTAAAGCATGTTAGTATTCCAGACTCCCCTCTCCGCACAAACTGCGCCGAGGGGGTGAAGGCCACAAAGGGACCCCGATGTCCTCGAGATAGACAACACGGATGCAGCAGGTCCTTCGTGATCTGGGGGTGTGGGGGGTAATAACACACCTCGCTTTAGCATACAGAAGGTGTTTCCACCACAGGAAGGGAGAGCGGCGTTTGTTTTTTATTGCCGTGTCTCTGCGCTGTCGACTCTGGATGTGTGTGGCATGCATAGTGATGTTTTGGGCTGGAACTTTCCTCTGTGATCCGTTGCCCCGTGAACGCACATTGTTGAACGAATCGGAACAGTTGAGCTGCCGATCCGCCCGTGTTCATATCTTCTGTCAGAACAGGCGGCCCGAGGTGACGATAAGCCACTGGTGCGTCGTCAGAGAATGCTTTAGAGACTTCATATTATTCAAACAGAGCCAAGCTAGAATTTACTGGCCTCATTCTTCATACTTGCACCTTTGCAACATCTGATTTCTCCTTAATGACACGTCGCTCGGAGACAGATACTGACTCTGGGGTAAATGTGGTATTTATGTGCAAAAACCCCCAGAAACTAACAACTGCACAGTAGCTTTGGAGGCACTACACCACAGAGAAGTCAGGTCACACACACACACACACACTACACAGTGGACTGATGCTCTGAAGCAGCAGGCTGTGTCAAATCTTTTGTTCTCGTGCTCTCAAGCAGCAATCCCCTCCGATAAAGAGCTTCCTTTTATTCTTCTTTCTTACATACATGTGTGTGTGTGCTGACCCATTCCAGGCGCTGTATCGACCAAACACATCACACAACAGGCTGACCTTTCGGTTACATCCTGCTGAGAGCTCTCCAAGTGACGAGCTCAGCTCAGCTCAGACCACAATGCATTTCCCCCCCTCGCGTTGACTCTCTAGACCCTCTGTTCAAAGCTGATCCTTGTTCAGTCACACAAATCCATCAAAGAGCAGCCATGGCTTCTTAGTGGGGGAGCTTTAACCAGATCAAACCCAGCAGACTGATCCTCAGCCCCTGGTAGTTTCCTCTTATCTCCACACCATGACCCTTGTCTGGCTCCATCCCTGACCTGTGTCTCTATCTCCTGATCTCCTGAACCCCACTTTCACTGCACTTTTCAACTTCTCTCAGATTCCTCCTCTAATCTCTTCTCCTCCCTCCCTTTCCTACCTTGTACACAGTGGATATAACTTTTTTAATTCACCCCCTGTGGTTGAATGCTCTTCGGTGGCAAGGTTACATCCTCCATAAAGTATAATGGGCGTTCTTATCTGCGGCCCTTGGGATGTCTTCCTTTCATGCTCGGAAGGAAGAAAAAGATTTCATCCAAAGCTTTCAGATGTTCACTTCTGGGCACGGATACGCTGGACCTGAGCCAACATGGTCGATATCAAAGACTGTTTGGGCAGAGGACACTGTCTCACCACTGGTAAAACTGTGAAATTGCAATCAAACAATCACAGAAACACCATCCCGGCTGTGTGTGTGTGTGTGTGTGTGTGTGTGTGTGTGTGTGTGTGTGTGTGTGTGTGTGTGTGTGTGTGTGTGTGTTGTACAATGTGTTATGTGTAGCATAATTGCCTGTCCTTACGCTCACGTGTGTCGTACACATTTCTATCTGTGTGTACATCTCCACGCTCATCAAGGCCGCGCTCGTCTCCCGTCACTACGCCGCCTCGCAGCGAGCGGGGCCTGTCACGCTGTGTGTGACACGGAACTTCAATTAATCACAGAGGAGGACCACTAATGAAGTCATTATGTATGCTGAGACTTTCATCTTGACATTCACTTTCTCCGCAAAAAGAAATGAGTGATACAGAAATAAACGTAGAGTAGATGGCTTAGAGGCACGCTGTGATAGATTAGCGAAAATGTGAGTCTGACCAATGAAATATGGCCCTGAGGAGGACTTAGATGTGAGTTAGGTGGGAGAAGATTATACAGTATTGCCACATCCTTGCCAATACTGTTAATTATAGCTTCTCTCTACTCTACTCTCATATCCCATAAGCATTTTTCTGTCAATTGTGCAGTAAAATGCCATATTAGATTTTATGCCCGCATATGGACGACTAAGACTAATTAGTGTCAAAACTTTGTTGTTAAATTGTTCAATCAGCCAATAAGTCTAAGGTCATGCACATAATTGATAAAATGATCCATAATTCATCGGCCTGAACCATCAACTGAGTCCATGTGCTGTAATCATTCAGAGACAGAAGCTTCCAGAGATGGTTCAGTCCAAACGGCACCACAGCTCCGTTTACCAGCGGGTATCGATGTTTTCATTTTGATTGATATTTACAGTCCCTTTTGAGAGAGCAGTTGTGATTACTGATAAATATCACTCTCCTCTGCATGGCAAAATTGAGTTGATTTTGAAAATGAATCGACAGTGAGGTAATTGAATGTTGCTGATGGTTCTGTGCTCCTGAGTTCATCCAGCGTGATGCACGATGCCTGGGCCGCATTCTGCTTGCAACTCTTATTCTTATTCGTATTCCTCTTCTATTCGTCAGCGGGGGACACACACTCTCCCTCACACACACACACAGGCGAGCAAATACACACAGTTAGGCATGTCGCTTGCACACACACACACACATACACACATTCACACAGATGCCAAGAGACAGAAAACTAAAGTAGACAGACTGCCTACGACTGTTGCAGAATACAAAGATGCTGAAGCTTAGCGACACACACACACCCACACACACATAAACACACACCTCTTTTCTCTGTGGATGCACCTTTTCTTCTGAATCGATGGTGGTATTTGTCTGTATCTACGCATACATGTACACGTGAGCATTCACAAGCCCTGGTGTTGAGAACAAGGGAGTAAACAAAACTTGGCTTTGTTTACATCCTGAATTTAACAAACGGTGTCGGCACGTGTTGAGCTGATGGATCTGAAGGATTGTGCACTTGGACCCAGAATGTTCAGGAGGAAGTTAAGAGCGTCAGGCAGCGAGAGAAGAAGAGATGTAGGTGCAGCGCAGGATGAAGCTGGAGTCTCAGGGGTCTGCACACTTCATCCTCCGCTACCTCTGCTCATTCCTCAGCCCTTAGGCTTACAGATGCTGGGCTGTTGAGATGATTCCGCAGTCTTTGCTCCACAGGGTTGCTATGGAGATCATTGACCTGAGGAATATGGAAATCGCAACCTTCCGACGCCACAGGTACTTCAGACAAACAAGGCAGATGATTGCGTTTGGTAATTTGATGGAAAAACAGAAACTGTTGTAATTGGTTCCATGACGAGTAATAACTATGAAGCTCTCCCCTTCACAAGCGCCTGTTTGTGAGGTTAGTTAGTGTGTTTGTGTGTGCGTGTGCGTGTGCGTGTGTGTGTGTGCGTGTGTGTGTGTGTGTGTGAGAGAGAGAGACCCAGTTCCTTTTCTGTTCTCACAGATGGCAAAATGAAATGAATCGATCTGTCAGATATCAGCTATTATCATGTAGACTCAGAATGGAATTACACTGCGATTCAGACTCACATGTCATAAAATGTGACATTCTTCTACTTCGTCTGCATATGAATGGAGCGAGGAAAGATCATTATCAAACTCCTCAGGCGCAACAACTTCTCTAATCCATCTTTTCGACCAATATCCTGGCATGAAAGAGACTTGATGTACCTGTGGTGAATACGTCTCTTTCTCTGCCTCTCTCTCTCTCTCTCTCTCTTTGGCACACAATGACACAGACAACACACATATTCATGTACACAAGTGTGACGTCAAGGGTTTCTGCAGCGTGAAAGAAGCTTAGCTCAGACACAGTAAAGAAGGCAGCAGCTGATGTCCCCTATTTCTTAATTAAGTAGATTCGCCTCCCATCCTGGAATCGTAAACGCCACCCCGGGGCTCGGGGGCCGCTGTTCCAGTCTTCTCTCTTGGTTACGGCTCTTAACTAAAACGCTGAGGCACAGTGTGAGTAATGCCGCACTTGGCCAGAGTCTTAATAAGATACTATGATTGAAAGGCTCTGTAACCACGGTGACAGGGTCGTTCTTTATGCGTCTACTTCCGGACAAACTTAGCAATGTTTTGTACATAATGTTGCCGTGAACATTTAATTCCATCAGTTGTGAACATATTGGTTGGAACATCCTGTTTTCCCCCCCAAGAGTTTTTATACCTAACAGGTAAATAGATTCTCTCCTCCTCCTCTTCCTCCTCCTCCTCTCCCTCTACTTCCTCCGCCACTATATCAGCCTCAAGGGTGTGTGTTGCTGTGAGAGTGTGTGTGTGTGTGTGTGTGTGTGTGTATTTGTGATGTGCTCTGGACTGCGATGAGCCTAGAGGAGGCAGTTCTATGATAAGAAACATATCAGGGTTCAGCACCTGCCTGCCTGTCTGCCTGTCTGCCTGTCTGCCTGCCTCCAGACTGACTGACTGACTCCACAGTCTGACTGCATGTGGGGTCCATGTCATTGTCACAGCAAAAAAAATCCCAACCTTATTATGAGGGAATAAAGTGTGTGTGTGTGTGTGTGTAGACATTAAGGCTCAGTTTTGAGGCTGAATTGCTGAATTTCAAAGTAGCCACCTAGTAGGTGAAATGTCCCACTCTGACATCCTCAGTGAAGATGAAGATGAGGCAGCCTTCACCTTCTCACACACACACACTAGCCGCAGTACATTTCACACCGGGTTACAAAACACTGAAGTAATAGCGCTGACAGTTGTTTCACCTGTTCTATATTGGCCCTGACAACCCTCATCAGACGTTTCAGCTTGACACACACCCTTTTATTTGGACTCCTGCGCCGACCTTGTTACCGTGAAAGACTCATAGGCGCTCGTTCTGTGTCAAGTGTTGTTTTTTTCTGACTCTGCAGCTCAGTGAAAGAGCAGAAACAGGGCTGTGCTACCAAACTATCTTTTTATCACACGATCAAACATTTCTTAACCATCCCTCAGATATCATTAACATAGCAACTACTGATCCTAACCATGGTGTCGGATTTTATTAGGTCCATTCCTCACTTTAATGCAGGTGTGCCCACTTTTGTCCTTCCGCACACACTCACCCTGCAATGACTTATGTCCCCTGTCTCAGACTTACCTTCACTCTCCTGCTTTCCTTTCTTCGAACACCCACCCCCCTCTCCAACGTCTAGGTTGAGAAACACTAACCTCTCGCCACCCCTGTCACAACACCACAACTTTGCAATCAACCCCTTTTTTTTCTCCCCAGACCTCACACACATGGCTGAGCGCCGCCTATCACGTTGTGTTGCAGGGGGAGAGAGGACAAGCTGTGATTATTGGTTGTGACAGGGCCAAGGGAGATGCAACCAGCAGCTGCTCAACACCTTAGGCACAATCGACAAACACACCACTGACACAGAGGAGGGAGATTGAACATTAAACGTAGGATGAGTCCGTATCTTAGACTGATTTTGTCGCTTTTTGCAGAGGTAGATACGCTTCGTCGTCTATAATCTCAGTGACGAAGCAGGGAAGTATCATTCTTGGTTTTGAGAAAGATTCAAAACAGCTTCAAACGGAAAAAAGGATCTAGAATCTAATGTCTATGCTCTGCAGCTCTCTTTTCTCTCGCCGTCGCCACCATTTCACGAGCGTCACCGGTGCTCAGCTGCTCTTTATAGAAATGATTTCACTGACTGATCTTTTCCAAAGGGTCCAGCAAAGGGTTCAATATGACACCACCTAGAGCATTACTGCAATCTTGTCGATTATCTCCACATTCACATTGATTGTCACTGGGTTCCCTCCCCCCTCGTGCTCTGTTATCACTCTGCGGCTGCTGATACCGAGCTACATTATTGATCGCGGCCCATTAAGGAGGATAAAAGTGCACAGTTCCTACCTGATTCATCGCGACTCACGAGGGGGCCATCACACAGCGGGCTCCACCTACACGTGCCACTGGAATAAACATCCCCCAGCAGGAAGATCTCACAGCAGATACTGTTGATGAAAAGACATCAAAGGGTTTATTAGAGCATTAATGAATCTCAGGTGCTGGTAGAAATATCCTGAAAAAGAGCATTAAAAGCACAAGATATGGTTCCAATATTCCCTTCTTGTAACAGCAATTAATAGAAAGAAATAATAAATAGATATTCAGTCTTCTGGAAATGAATGACTTTAATATCAGCTCCTCTGTTGTTGTAAATATTAGTGGACTGGATTTGGTAATGATGACATTTCGCCTCTCCGGATGAAGCAGCATATAAAGAATGTGTGTGTGTATGTGTGTGTATTATTGTATTGTGGCTGCAGAAGGACAGAGAAAGGTTGATGATAAACAAACTCAGGCTGCACTTATTTACTCTTTATTAAGATGTCAAGAGAGTTCTTTCCCCCCACAATACTGAACACCCTGACTAATGCAGACAGGAAGCTACAACATTACAATGACAACCACAACGAGAACTACATGCATTCAGCAGTTCTGCTTCCACGCAACAAGTCGAGCTCTTTTTAGATAGGTGTGCCACAGCAGGCTGAATATTCCGCTTCCCTCTCCGTTGCCCAGGGTGCATTAAATGGATTACCGCACAGAGAGCAGCCAAGCATACATTCATTTCCTCCACACTGAGTCTGAGGGCACCGAACAGTAGACGGCGTATTATAAAGTGACAGAAAGTCCCTGGAACATCTGAAGAGAGAATATTAAAATCTGTAGAGCGGATACGTTCAGGTGTTTGGTAGTATTCAGGTGTGTTTTGCCCAACATGAGGAGGAGTTACCATAAGCATATTAATGAACAAATATAGAAATGCATCTACATCCTACAACATGAATATCTAAATCTATAGACAATTTTTGGTTTTCGTTCCACTGTACATGCACCAACACGTGGCTGTTGGGACAAAAATTTCTGCCAACTGCTGGGGGATCTAATGCCTGGGTTAATGTTATACTATACTAGTCTAAGCCCACTCAGTTGATTAGCCAATTCATTTAAATGTTGCACACATTCCAGTCGCACAGTGCCTCTTCCTCAAGCATCAACTCTCTCTCTCTCTCTGTCTATCTCTTCCTCTCACAAATACAAACACAAACACAACCACACACACACACACACACACACACACACACACACACACACACACACACACACACACATATACACACACACACACACACACACACACACACACACACACACACACACACACACACACACACACACACACACACACACACACAAGGCTAAGCCCCTGTGCGCTTGTTTTCCATAAAAACTCCACAAAGCCCCTTCAAGGTGAAGCGCACAGCTAACAGCGCAGGTATATATTGTATCTGAAAAGCTTGAGTTTTTTTCTGTGCTCTTCTTCAGATTAAATTACAGAGTTTGTTTATGCTGCTGCTGTCGATAACGTTGCTGCCAGGCACCTAATTACAACAGAATACATAAACATTAAATTGTTTACAGGCACACAGATTTACTGATGGTTCACCTAGAATTTTGAAGTATTATCAAATTAGATTTAAGACTAAATGTGACTTTAATGCTTATGGGCTTTAGAGGGAATCTCAGTGGTGCTCATCATCATCATCATCATCATAATACTAAATACAGCTAAAGGGAATTTGTTGAAAACAGAACTAATGGATTTATACTTTATCTTTTAAATGACACATTTGTAATGAATTGCATACAATGACTGTGGGACCCTGATATATGCTCATAAAAATATTAAATCTAACACTTACACTGTAAACATAATAACCCTGTGTAGAAGTCCTGAGGCTAAATTTAATCAGATAGACACATGACTGTCTCACTCTACCAAATCCACACAAACACTACATCTCTTCTGTTGCAGTCCACAGCAGTGTAGACAGTTGCACAGTTCAGGCAGGAGCGACAGGCCCGGCCCAAGCAGGCAGGCAGCAGGATCATGGCGGCTCAGCAGGCCAGATAATTACACACCCTGATGGAGCGGCCACTTGGTATTCTCCGCACACCCACTAAGACACACCGCCACTCGATAAGGCAGCGGTGAGAGAGGCAGAGGGAGGGACAGAGAGAGAGACAGAGAGGGAGAGAGAGAGAGACACAGAGAGAGACACAGAGAGAGAGAGAGAGAGAGAGAGAGAGAGAGAGAGAGAGAGAGATAGCGGCAACGGGAGTGCCACTACAGAAACAATCTGGCCGGCCAGTAACTAGTTTGTGAAAGGCTCTGACAGACAAAAGCAACCGACTTTATTACATTTATCGTACATTTGATTTATTTTAGTTTATTCATGGGAAAAATAGTCTCATTGTGTCGCTCTGCTTTAGCTTAGCGCCCGCTATGCTGCATAAACAAAGACAGCAAAGTTGAACCTATCTAGTTACACACATTTGCGATAATTGGGAAATGTAGCATTGTGATTGGGATGTCGATGCTTTGACGCTTCTCAGTTTGCAAACCCGACACGTCTTCTTATCGGATAACAACAAGAGGGCAATGCTAGCTAGCGGCTTACTGAGGCACAACACCTCAATCAGAGTCATGTGGCTTCTAGTGGGACAGACTAGAGGAACCAGACTGAATATTGTGATTAATGAGGTGTTCTGCTGTTGTGTCCACATCTTGCAATTACCGCAGGCCAATAAGTGACAGATACCAGGGAGACGGGTTTACTTACTGTGGTCGCGGGCAAACCTATTGATATTCTCTCTGTGGCCTCTAATGTTGTTTGTGGAGGAGTTAAAGTACAAACAAGTAGAAATGCAGGCTTGGAATATCGGTTTATGTGCAATGAAGCGCGACTTATGAATTTATACCACAGGTACAAAAGTAGAACTGTGTCTGAGTCAGAAAATATGTTGACACTGTTTCAAGCAGATAAGTGAAAATTAATCAAAAATAGAAAATGCGGAGGGTGCAAAGTGGCACTGTGGGGGAGACAGCTGCATGCCGATTGAGCTAAGGAACAAAAATAGGGTGGCGTGAGGAGGCGCAGGAGCTAGAGGAGAGCAAGGGGGAGTAGCTCTCCTGTATATCGTAGAGAATGGGTGTCACTCTGTGTCGTTCCGCTGTCAGCTGAGCCGCAGAGCACTATGTGCTCCACTGAAGGGAGACAGCAAAGAGACAGGGCGGCTCTGCTGCTGTTACAGGCCTTTCATCCCACAGGTTCAGCAGTGGGCAACAGGATCGGCAACTATATACCAGAGATTCATCACGTTATAAATGCAAAAGCTACGGTTAAATCCAGTTAAATGCTGCTGCTCCCATTACCCAAACCCTTGTTAAAAGCTCATGAAATTGATTTTGAAAGGTCAGAAGCGTCTGCAGCGGTTTGGCCAGACAGAAATTCAACCGCGGCGGCAGGTAGGGCTCCTGTTTTATCTGTTTACACTGTGTAAGGTCAGGTCAGGTAAATAACATGAAACGGTTCTGCAGTAAGACGTAAAGGCTGCACGCCGTGTGTACAGTGGCGTTTGTGAGTCGTGTCACACACGTGCTGGTCCAGCTTAGGAGAGAGAATCCGGCTACGCAGGTCTGAGTAGCTTTACATCCTACGAACTAAAATGAAATCAAGCAAAACCTCCCCGTTTCTGAAAACACAGCTTATATATATAGCCAACAGGGGGCGCTGTATCAACAAGAGTAGCTATCCGATGCAGGTTAGTAGACTATGACTGCTTGTTTTCTGCACTGCTACTCCACTGATTTAATATTCCTGTTTTCATTTTGAAGCAGCATCTCTGCCCTAGATTCTATTTCACTCGCGATGCATCTGTTTTGCATCTTCTTGCTCTGTGACTTTGTTTTTGTTTAAATTACCATCACCACTGGACTGACACAATTCAGTTCACACATGCAGTCGCTGCTGGGCTGTACATGGCACTTGTGAGTATGATGTGAGGAGTGTGCGTACAGAAGGCTTAACTAACAACAATCATCCAATGTATCGGCTTGCCAACGTGGAAATATGAAGCAATGTGTCCAATCTACATAATAGGGTGAAGAATTCTCTAAGACATAATGATCATTCGGGTGCAAACTAACGCGTTCCTGTGACTTTTACTGTCAGAGTGTCATTATTTAGAAGGTCCATCAGAATGTGAGATAGTACTATTAAGCATAACATTTAATATCGACGGAAATGTTCAACTCATTCTCAAAGCATCCGACTCCAAATACCCCAGAGGCTAAAACAGAGTCTGGCTCTGTGTTTGTCTCCTATTTATGTAATTCACCCTCAGCCAAGCGGCGCTGTGCTGTTGTCCTGACTGGATAGAGTGGACTCTAATGAGAGGGAAGGAAGATTGCCTTCATGATGCTCATCAATCACCAGTGTGATGGTGATGCAGCTTTACGGGAGGCTGCTTCCACCTCCTTCAGTTTAGAGGCCTGTCCCGCCTGCTGTAATTCAGATCCAGCTCACACTGAACGGGGGGATTATGACGATATATCATTCATCTGAGGCATACAAATCCTTCACAGGTTTGCCAAGTGGATAAACTGTGCAATGTTCTATCGAGCCAAGAAAAAAACTGAATTGGGGTAATAAAGTGCAACGGCTCTAGTTCACGGCATCGGTTAATTTTCACAATGACTTTGGGTTTTATGCCGCGTTCAGGAGCCGGGAAAGGTGACTCAGAATTCTAAGTAATTTTGTGTGCAATGCAGAGTGAGAAACACACACAAGAACGAAGGAGGGAGTCAAACGGATGCCCACTCTGTTTTGGCTTCCAGCAGATATTGCAGTCGTGTTTGTCATATTTATAACCTCTGCCGGGTTACTGCAGCCTGTGGACGCCATTAATGTCTGCCCCCCTGTCCGCCGTAAATATTTGCTTTACTGCCAGGAAGTGAGGGAAAGTAGTAACAAATTATGACATGGATAAGCTGCGTTTCTTAAGCTTGTCCACCTTTTATCAGCCAGGATCCTGCTCAGTGACCTGCACAGGCCGTGGCAGCGTCCCGTCTGTTTGAGAAACCCCATCCACCCATTTTTCCCCCCCGAGTGACTGCCCAGCTCTTAACTACCATTCAGATCCATCGCCGCTTCACTGACCCACCTCTCCATATCTGTCCGCCGGCATGCCAGAGAGAAGGCCCCCGGATTATTGATCTGGACTCCATGAAGCAAGCTCAAGGTCTTCGCAGCAAAGATGGCTTTTAACCGAATCACCGGTTGAAGGAGAGGCCTGCTGTCACACACTGTTTTGTAAGTGTGTGAAGGAGATCTGTGCTGAGATGTGAAAGCCGGACTGTCGATGATAGTGGTGCAGTAGAATTCTTGTCTAAATGTAACATGTGTGTTACAGCAATAGAATAGTCACAGTTAGTCACATTATTTATATCTGACCTAATAAAGAAATACCAACAATTAAGAGCGAGTGGTTAGATTAGTTGGGAAGTCTTTCTGCTACCCTCCTACCAGGCAAGAGGATTAGAGCAGATGCGTAAGAACTAAACACTCCATCAGGCATGTCAGTGGCAGCATATATAGTAAGTGACCTGTGGTGAGGTCAGCGCCGGGGTCGGACACTCGCTGTTATTTCTACCATTTAATGCTCATAAAGTTCTTTATCAGACAAACGCTGAAAATATGGAGCCACTTGTGTCCGGCAGCTCTATTAAATCCAAAAGTGATGTAGCAAGCGTAGCAAGAAATCAGAGCTGCCGTTGAGAAGTTCCCCCTTCAGCCCGCAGCCTTTGCCAGATACAGAACTTTACGAGCATTAAATGCCAAAAGCTGGGCCTTCACTCAAGGAGCCACCCAGGAGCAAACCACAGCAGGGCGATATGAAGATAAACGCATTGCGCACACCAGATAGTGTCCAGGTCCACACACAAGGCATGGCCACACAATATGCCAAACAGAAAAGCAGTGAAACATAAGGACGAAATATTACAACCTTTTGGAGCGGAAGCAAATAGGGAGCAGAACTTATTACACTTCTGACTTTCCAATTACCAGATTGCAAATACACTCCGCAGCCGCCGATGGGATTTAGTTACATGAATCTGCAATAGACCAACAACAACAACAGCAACTAGCAGGCAAAAGCCGATAAGACACAAACACGATGTAAATACAAAGCCAGGCTGAACTCCAGTTAAGGAACAGAGAAGACAGAGTTAACACGTATACAAGCGACTACATCCAGTTAACGAAAACAAAAAGGGAAACGGTGACTGTGGCTCCGTGTCTCATCACAGCAGGACGCACAGACACTTACATACTGCTGCACAGACACGTTTAAAAGGTCACAACCAGACATCACACCTCACACACACACCGCTTATCATTACTGTTCTACTGGAGAATTAACACCTTGGGATTTCTGATATATCATCATAGAGAACTTACAGGCGGCTTTAGCTAAGCTTTACCAGAGGATGTGCAAATAGTCCTAACGTCACTGTCATACTTGCACGCAGTGGCTTTATCCTGTTTTATATTGTTGCTTAATTCATCACACACATCTTCTTTGCAGTAATAAAAAAAAGTTTTATGAGATTAACGTAATATAATTGAGTCAAAGTGCCTTCTTCTTATTATTATTACCTAAAAATACATAAGATAACGCACATCAGTCTTTGCTAAGTCTCACCATAACTGCAGCTGCCATCAACCACTATAATCACAAATATATTCAGGGACTGTGACTGCAGTTGACAAGTTAGTTTACTGGACTTATAATGTGCCTGTGTGCCTCTCCGGTGTTACATTTGCTAATTACAGATGATTATCACATGAGAATACTGCACATTTGTCTCTAATGAGCACACAGTTTGGATTATTTTGTGAGCAGAGAGAGAAAAGCAGGACATCCATTATGCCCACAGACTCTACAGGTAAAAGGTACAGCAAGTAAAAGGCCGACATAAGAGATTCAAGGATACAGAAAGTGGCGGCGTCTTTCTTATTTTAGATCCTTTCAGACTAAACGCAAGCTCCCTCATCTGCCTATAGTTTAGCATCGAGGCTGTGGGGCTAAGATGGAACACAAAATGTTCTATCTGGCAGGTGGTGTCATTAATTACCATGTTGTGGGGAAGGTCATGTAGTGAGGTGATCACATCCATAATGTAGGTCAGCAAAGACGGCTCAAATGGACGCAAGGAACCTTTCAAACATGCAGGACCAGATGATTTAGTTCATCCACTGCATGCCTTTGGGATTGGACCATCAGTACAGAGCCATAAAGCCACAGAATGAAGATACGCTGTGGCCTTTACATACATCTGTGCCATAATCAAAACAAATGGTGTAGGAGTGAGGAAAGGTCACGACACGATCTCCGGAGCCTCAATGAAGCCCACACCAGTGTAAGGCTGCGTGAATTAATGATGGATTCGAGTGGTTTCAGGTACATCTGCTTATATGTAGGACGCCCTAGGACATAGCATAACAAAGTCAATCCACTATCATTCATCTTCATTTGCCATGGATGAGACGCTTACAAAATGAAGTAACGAAGAGAGAAACAGAGAGAGGATGATCGACTTTACTCTGAAAACAATAGGGCGTGGGCGTAATAACAATAATCCTGGGCTTTGCAGAGTCATCCCATATCAGCAGTGTTGCTGGTGATGCATTGCTACAAGCCCACAGCCTCCACTGAAACCCCATTTCCAGAGTGAAGGTCTGTTTCCAATGTTTGCATTTGTTCCTTGATGGGATTTGGACAGAAAGGCTTGATTATGTACTGCTTGCTGCTCAAGGTTGTGAACTCCATTGTGAAGAGGAGGTTCCATCAACACAGAATCCAATTCTGATTGTCTTATGCTTCTGATCCTTTTCACTGTCTCAAGCACTGAGACAATTACTGTACAGCTATTTTATAAAACACAGTAAACAAACCAGAAAACCAATCTTGCAGTCTCCAAGGTGCTCATCACCTTTTGCTTGCTCGGTCTCAGAGGACTCTTGCTGAGGGTTTAGTGGGAAGTATTCTGGGGCAATTTCATCTCGTGGTGATCAATGGTGGAGGAGAGTTCTGAGGAACCCAACTTAGAACATTGTGCTGATGCAGCAGTGGCTCCATGCCAGCTTTGCCCAACCCAGTTCTATAGTCTTGAATTAATCTACTTATAACCTCATTAGCCACCACAATCTTTTATGTTTGGGAGCCAAAACAGGGCAGAGAGTAAAAATAAGGAAAGTATCTAATTGGTTAGGATGATGAGGAGAGAAAAGTTCAACAACTCAGGCACCTCTGTGTAAAAACATTCAGTGGGAAATTTTGTGCACAAATTACAGCCCAGAGAGCCAAATGCTCTCTCTGCTCAGTGCATCAATCACCACTCTGGAGCCGTCACTTTCACCCACAGACACAATCCATTTTCAAACACACAGTCAGCTCTGGCTGTTGAGAGAGAGAGGGGGAAAAAGAGAGGGAGAGAGAGAGAGAGAGAGAGAGAGAGAGAGAGAGAGAGAGAGAGAGAGAGAGAGAGAGAGAGAGAGAGAGAGAGTTGAGTAAACTAAGAGACACAAAGCGATTATACAGAGAAAAAAAGAAAAACAATCTAGGTGGGCAACAAGTTCAGAAAGCAAAAGTAAAAAAAACAAAAGCACTTAGCGGCGCTCCCTAAGTGGATGCCATCTGGCCCGAGTAGAGAGGCCATTTATGTAAACAGAGGAAGGCAGGCAGCCAGACTGGCAGGCAGACCGCTAGATGAACACAGCCGGAGAGACAGACAGGCAGACAGACCGGCAGATAGAGGTCTGGGTCCTGTGTGTGCCTGGATTACCATTTCATATGACACAACATCGACGCTGCTGTGTAATTTGCAAACCGTCAGCACGTCAAGTGTGGCTGATAGAAATGGAGTTTGAGCTCAATTGTTTATCTGACAGCAGGGATATGAGATGGAACGCACCCCGCAATAATGAGGAGGAACAGGCAAAACAGATTGTATAGACAGTAGCTGTGTGTGTGTGTGTGTGTGTGTGTGTGTGTGTGTGTGTGTCTAATGTGCATAAGTACGCGCACACAAATCCCAGTATCATAGAAAATGAGAAACCATATGGAATGTGAACAAATCCATGTTGAACCGTATGGAAGTTCCACATCCCACTTTGCTTTCCCAACACAATGATCCGACTGTTCTAGGCAGCCTGCAATGACGGGATGGACTAGGCTCGGTGCCGATGGCTTCATTTGAGTGGGCCTTTGTATCACAACAAGGCATAAAACCTTCAATCCTTCCATAAACAGTGTAAATGTTTGTAGAGTGTTTTTTATCACAGACAGCAATGGAAAACAGATTTCAGTGGCGAGGTGAGGTGAGCGTGCACCCTCCCTGTAAGGCTTCCCTATAAATGGATATATTCCATTCTACAGACTTTCTTTTTCTGGAGTAATTTCATACATACAGTATTATATACAGTATAAGTCCGATGTAGTAACCTTTTATTGTCTATTTAAAGAGAAAATGGCATTCTGAATGGTTGCAGGAGTGTTTTCATGCAGAGGTAAATGCTCATTTCAGGAATACAGTTTAGTATATTAAGTCCACTTACACCACATTGAGCACGTAACTACAACACAGAATTCATTTGCAAACTTCAGAAGTGAAAAAGCCTCACAAGAGAAACAATTACACAACATAATTTCCAGCATTTTTGTCATCCTGAGCGATTTATCTTACTTACAGGCTATACAGTGAACTTGACCTGGCTTGACATCTAACTTCCCTACATATACAGTAGAATAAAGAGATAGCAGCTCTCTAAATGTCCACTTAATGCTGTTCTGCTTCCGAGATGCTGATGTCATGCGAGTCAAATTATAATTTATTATTTCGGCATTTAGTACACAATTAAACACGGTAATTAAGAATTTGTGCAGCAGTAAAGCAAGTTAAAAATTCCTCAAGCATAAACTGGGTAAACAGCGAGAGAATCACAAAGTGCAGCATAGAAGTGCTATGATAATTATCGCCGGGCTCGACTCCTTAATTCCTATTAAACTGCAATTACGGATATACATTTGAGACGGAGCGTCTAAAGGGTAAACCACATGAGGTAATAGCCAAAACTAATTAAGTCTGGATAACCTGGAACCGTAATGTAATGTTACATCAATTTAACCTGAATGCATTAATACATATTTTAAACTCTATCATCTCTGGTTCTCTTTGTTTTAATGTAATAATTGTGTAGCATACACACAGAGAGAGACAGTCAAAAGTCAAATATACTGTATGGAATATCTACTCTCATTCTTAGTTCAGGCCTAAACAAGTCATTTGAATTTGAATAGTTCTTTATTATAAGTGGTTAATAGAATTCTAGATGGTTTGATAGATCCTGAGAAAGCTGCATTGTCAGCATTATTCTTTATTACCCAAAGGATTGCAGCTGTTTCAAAGAGTAGAGACAAACAATGAAGAAGCCAACAACCCGTGTATGATTCAGACAACAAAATGAGTGTGGTGTCAAAAAAATGGGAGACATGTATCTCAAACAGGCTCAGCAGGGACCACATGGGTGTGCTGCTCAGTGGGACGCCTATTTACTTTAAACAGGACTGCTGCTTTCAGCTTTTACTGTACGCATTCACAATCACTGGGCTGACCTTCGTGTTTGCTCTGTAATTTGCCTCCTTGCGTGGCAAATTTCCTGCCGAGCCCAGCCAGTTTGCACAGCTGTAGCCAGCAGCTTTGCGCTCTATCGAGTTATCGTTGTAATTTGAGAAAATGAAGCTACATGAATTACACACGCTTTTCCTGGCAGGACATGAGAAAATGTGAGAGAGGTGAACTGTAACGCCCCCCTTTGGTCACGGGAGGAAGAACTCGTATTCTGTGCTGTCACATTAAACTGTTATGTGCTTCAGTGTCCATCTGAAAACAGGGAGTAAGTTAGAGAGAATGTTTGGAAGGTTGCACAGTAAAGGTCATACTTGGACCCCGAGGCCTGGTGAGCCGGTGTGGCCGCTAAGGCAGAGCAGATACTGTATGTTCTGCCTCTTCAGTGCCCGAGGAAAGGCACAGACATCTGGCCACAGTGGCTGTAGGGGGATCAGAGAGACCGCTGGTCAGTTCTCTCTCTCTAATAGCCATCACATCACAATTCTCATCCACCAACTATCCCTTCGTCTGGCAAGAGCTGTAGTCATAGCAACAGGCTAGCCTGCTCATGCCCTTGGGGATCATTTCTTGACAGAATTCCTCTGTGTCCTCTCTCAGGAAAAGGTCAGCCCCACTGTTGAATGGTTGTTTATCCTTGCAAGCGCACAAGCTTCTGTTTCCCTCGGCTAAATTCATCACTCTTTTGCCCTAGCGACTCATTTCTGAATGCCATACCTCATTTCTGAGATGAATGTTAAGTTTAAAACTGAAAATTCCACAGTTCTGTGAGAGATGGGCTGCCTTGTGCCTATAAAGCAAAATAAATATAAAAACTCTGATGGGACTCAAATGATTGCAGCATTGGTACACGATTTCAGTTCTTCCATTTAATCGAGTCATAGTGTACAAGACTAATGGAGAGGGAGTTTGCACAGGTTCTATCAGACATGGGTATTGAACCTTGTCTCCTTTCTGAGGTTAATGACTTTCATAAAGACATGCAGCCATCACACACGCACACACATCTGATGAACAGCCAGTCAGTGCACCTCTTTGATAATGAAACAGGACGAGTGTCCTTCCAGCAGCCTGAGAGGCAGACAGATGGTGGCAAGGGGAAGAAATAATAGGAACAGAAAAATGAGAATAAACTAAAAGAGAAGAGTGCTGTCAAGATCCACTGAGTGTAACAAAGGATAAATCCTTCTCAATCACAAACACCTAATCCTCTTTACAGGCACAAACAGCAGGTACAGCATCAACTCGACACATGAGCCTTTACTCAAGTCAGCAGAATACAAACACAGAAATGTTTAATCAAATGTTGCCTTCTTCTTACAAGATCAATACGACTGAAGGATCACATTTCATCTAAATGATTTTACTCATGCATGGAGTATAAAATGAAACCTCCATTCAATGTATGAACTCTGAAGTGATATTGTGACACCAGCTCAGTAATCCATCACTGGAATTGTAAATGAGACGTGCTCCTCCATAAGCCAGTGTGACTCCAAACAAAACGTGACAAGAATATGAATCTGAACTATTGACAGATGTGTATCACTCTGCTTTTATTGACAGTTTGCTCCCTGCCAGTGGCACTCAGCAAGGTATTTGCTCTCAGCAAGTATCCCTGCATAATGTGCCTGAGCAGTGCTGCGATGCTCCTTATCTGTTTGTCCCCAGTCATCCCTATCTGCATTATTACCGTCACAATCAGTGTCTCAGCAATCAGCAGTGGCCCCCATCACAGATATGAGCCTAAATACCTTTGCCTCCCACAGTTACGCACCATCACCACTTCAGTTTTCCTGCCACAAATATGTAAACCCACTTGCCACATTCACACTCATGCACAGTCTCTCTGTAATTTTGCTTTCACTACCTCCCACACACAGGCATCTGCAAAAGAGCATGTGTGCTTCTGCAGTGACTCGGTTCACACTGGCAGATTCCAGGGCCTCACTGTGTATGTACAAAAGTGTATCTGAACTATTATAGCCACTTACTAATTGGATTTTTCCTACAGGCTCGTCTCAAATGTCAGACATTTCCAGCCCATCTATTCCAATGAAATACCTTAATTTTTCAGTACCATGCAAACCTTCAAAGAGCCAAATGCAATTTGTTGAGGCTGGAAGATGTCTGGGATTGCATGCTTCCAAGTTGCATTATTCAACAGCACATTTATCATTTCATTCTTTTCTGTACAGCAGAGCTCCAAGTCTTGCTCCAATGCGTTGCAAAAAAAAAAAAAAGTAATGGAATGGATTCCCAAACCCCCATGATTACTTCTAACCATTATTTTCAGTCAGGAGCAAGCAGGGACTAATTCTTCCCTTGTACCCCTTGTTTCCTTTTGTCTATTGTATAGGTGAATGACTGTGAAACAGAGAGCAGCCTTTGCAGTGAAACTCTGCCCCATGCTCCTCCCTCCTCTCAGGGGATGGCCAAGGTCCAGGATGGACACCAGAATGCATGTGACAGGTACACACAGATACACATGCACCTGACAGTAGAAACACACTCTAGTCGTGTTCATTTGTATGTATCTGTCCGTATATACTATACTGTTTATGCGTCTATGTGTGTGTGTTGAAGCTCTGCAATGTTAGAGGAGAGCCAAGATGGTATGGACAGTGGCACCATAAGTCCTGCCTCAGCTCGACAAGTCACCATCCAGCGACATCCTACTGAAGGCTTTGGTTTCATTGCAGGGAGCCAGAGGCCTGTCATTGTACGCTCCGTCTCTCCTGGTTAGTGTGTGTGTCTGTGTGCATGTGTGTGTGTCTGTGTGTGTGCGTGTGAGAGAGAGAGAGAGAAGGATTGAGAGAGCTACAGTAGCACTACACATACAGTAATTACTGCAAAGTAAGAACGATGACGTTTCAAAACGAACCCTCCTCTTGTATCTGTATTGTTACCCTGGCTGTGTGACAGACGGCCCCTCCCTTGGCAAGCTTCTTCCTGGAGACCAGATCTTGGCAATTAACGAGGAGCCGGTGAGCGACGCGCCCCGAGAGAGAGTCATAGACCTTGTAAGGTAACATCCTTTACTGTCCCAGGCGGGAGGGTGGGACAGGGGGAGGAGAAGGGCCGGGGGGAGCAGCAGTCCAGCAGGGGGAAGCGTCAGTAAGCAGGATGTAGATTAAGGGATTGGATGAAAATGGACCTTATTGCTGGCGATATGTTACATCAACACCCGCATGTGGATGATGATGATGATGAGTCAGTCCTTTTGCAGTTGAAGGACGGTGAGGAGATGACAAAGATATAAAGTGAAGAACCTCTTCAAACACCATGACTATCCACTGTGTTATCTAACCCACTGCACTGTCTGTTCTCACCCTATAGACGCTGCAAAGACTCCATAGTTCTCACTGTGCTTCAACCCCATCAGGTAGTACAATGGAACTCTCTCTCTCTCACACTCCTTTCCACCCCCCCAAGGGAATTCCTTTAATCTTCATAAACTTCAGCACTTCCACTCTCTGTCACACACAGCCCCGTACTTAGTTTGAACCCACCGGCTCTGCAAAATATGGAGGAGAAACTGAGATAACTTGTTGGATGATGCAATAAAGATATGTGATATGATAAATCAGAGATGAAGGTGTGCAATATCAAAGCATCTACGATACACGCTGCGAGTATAGAGTAAATTCAGTTATAACAAGTTATTACAGACATGATACATCAATTACGACATCATTTTTCTCCTGGTCTGTAGCTAGTCCTAGAATTGTTTTCATAAACTCAAGCATATAGATTCTGTTTTATTTTTCCCGAGCAGCCATCACGCCGTTAACCAAAGTGATAGCGTGTGTAAACAAAAAGTGTAGTCACACCCCTCTGACTCCAGGTTGATGAAGTGCACTGTGAAGCTTATTTGGGACTGTGTTGTCCTTACTTCATCCAGCGATTGCTTGTGAATTGCAGAAAAATTACACTTTCAGCTCTGTCTGCACCCATTTGTGACACCGCTTGTGACTCCGGGACATTAGCTCTGGCATTCTGCACAATGTCTGGGTTAGGATAAAAGCTCTTGTTCAATAAACCATGAGTCCTGCCACCCGACAAGAAATGCCGACTCATTTAGGGACCAAAACCTTCCCGTCTCTGGACACATCTCACAATCAATTTGCCACTTCCAGGGATCGTACGCGTCCTCTACATACGACGCCATGTAGGAGTGCCGACGGGGAGAGAAGATAGTAATTCTATGGCTCCGCTCTCAGCCTTCTGTTAACCTCTATTACTTCATGTAATTCTTTTTATCGCAGCCCTTTGCGCCGTACTCATTGCATAAATGACTCATCATAACGGTGGAAATGTAATAATTCTAATGCAGTCTAGGTGTGCGATAATATGCAAGGCCATGTCTACATACTGGATTGGCTTTTAGTGGCTCAGAAAACCAAGCTTTATAATCTTTGAATATTTAATCTTTCATTAGGTATCACATCTTTTGCATCAGTAGTCACAGGACCTTTTCTTGTCTTTCTTCCCATTTTTGAAGTTTATTTGACCATTAATCTCTCTCTTCTTATCCCCAGTCACCTAAATCTGCCTTCATAAGTGCAGCCAAAAAGGCCCGCCTGCGAACTAACCCGCCTAAAGTGCGCTTTTCAGAGCAAGTGTCCATCAGTGACCCAGACTCAGTAAGTTCAATGCGTCTTAGCTCTTTGTGACGTACATGTTTTAATCATGTCTTCTTTTCCTGTCCTGTCTTCTACCATTGTGCAGTTCTTGTTCAATCAGCAATTGTAAACGTTTGAGGAATACTCTCTCCACTTTTCTTTATTCTGTAGCTCTATTTATCTAATATAACTATTGGGAAAATTCAAGATTAGTCTTGCATCTAGAATGTATTCATGCATGTGTTCATAAATATCTTAGAAAGTAATATAAAGATATTTTGAGACAAATGTCTGACATGGGTTTATCATGGCTCAAAGGTCCTAATGAGATTGACTACTCACACACATTGAGGTGGGCTTAAAGGAGCATACTGAGCTAAATGAAAAAGGCATGAAGGCAAAATGTATTTATGATTGATTTATTTATAGAAAAATGTAAAATGCATGCGTTCAGTCTACATACTTAACATGCTAATTACTTTGGCTAGGTGTCTGTCAATGATGCTAATGGTTTGACCTTGAGGTTAGCTCTATGCACGACCTCATACCACACTCATATTTCCATATGAAAGAGCATTGACAAATTGACAAAGCAACATTATCTAATATACAACAATCTAAACATTAATCTTTTATTTTTGCATAATCTACCTTGCAAAGACGTGGCAGGAAATAGCTGAAAAATGACCATCAACACCAGAGTTCTCTTCTGTGACTGTTAGGTCCCCAGAGATACAATTAGTTTGCAATTAAAAATCATATGGAAGTAACAAATGGCTGCAAAGCTTGAGGTAAAGAGTAGCACAAACTATTGTTCTCTTTTTTATACTTGACAGAATCTGCGGTTGCATTTGTTGCAAGAGAACCAGCCTCATGTAACACATGTAAGAAATCAAGATAGTGAATATCAAATATTTAACAATTTTCCATAATTACCCTATTGACATTCCTCTACTGTGTGCCAGCTTTTGGTTTGGCAATTTGGCCTTCAATTAACTGCTTTCTACATGCGTTCTGAATTTAAATCCACTCTAGTCAGGCAGTACCAATTTTATATATTAAACAGGTTAATACTACAGTTTTATCTTTTAAAATGGGGTGAGAACTAAAGTAAAACCTTTGTTAAAGAAAGAAATGATTCCATAAACCTACAAAGGACACTTATTAAATGGAACTCCAGAGCAGTGAGAAGGGTTGATCTCCTTCCTTACTCTACTAATCTTCCTTCCTGTGTCTCTTGCAATTGTGAACCCAACTGATCAGAGTTTAAGGTATAGAACCCAAGGCAGCAGTAGGGGAAAGATGGGCGGGGGGGTGTTATGATTAGTAAAGATCAGACTCCCAAACCGCCCAATCCATGACAGGACATTTCATCATCTATAATAATTTCTCTGTGATCAGGAGCTGCAGACTGGGATTGATCACAGGGAATCCTGATTGTCAGTAAAGACTCCAGCGTGCACCATAACGTTTATTAACCCAGAGTGGCAAACAGATCATTCTATGAAATTAATTGGCCGCATCTAACACAAATCAGACGGAAGTGACTCACAGCTGCCTCAATAACACGGACCAAGTTAGTGGTTTGTAGTTGAAAACAGATAAACCTGTTGGTAACGTCCCTTCACTGTGGTGATGTCCCTGTAAACTGGGGTATGGTGTAAGATCTGTTCACTCATCACTTAAGCTCCACTCCAGTCTAATTAGCATAGAACAACAGCTCATTCAGCCAAAGTTCCCAAAAAACAGACAGCAAGGCATCTGCTGTGGACAAAGTTCTACATTTAGACTACATACAAACAAATAGTTGATAGTTGAGGAATCTGCACTGCTTCACTGCCGTGAGTAATGTCTGGCCACAGTTTGTTTTAGAAACGGTGCTATCAGATAGCAAATAGAAACATGAATAAAAGGATATGTATTCATTTTGAGAGCATTAAGAAGTAACCCACTCAGCCTGTTGTTACCATTGCTTTCCCAATGCATACCATGATAAAAGCCATGTTTGAGGCATTAGTTCTTTGAAAACACATTATGAGAAGTGAGTCATTTTCTTTCTTTCTTTTTCCCCACCTTGGGGAATAAAGAGACTAAAGGGGAGGGAGAGTGCCCATCACATCCCACAGAGAATGAACTGAGCCGCATATCATTACTCTCCTACTAAGGAGGACTTTGAGTAAAGGCAGTAACCTTGAATTACGTCTCTCCGATGTCTCCACTCACGCACGTCTGCAGTGAATACAGCCACCTAATTTTCTTTGCATGGCATATATATTGAATGATTAGGCTGCGGAAATTCAATAAGCCCTTCTTTGGGCCTGATACAATGCATGGGCTGGGCAGCGTAAGGTTGTCCTGAGCTAAATCAAAATTTTGCTCCATGATTTACAAAGGGAACCTTAGTCTTAACGGTACTGCTTGAAGCAAAAACCAGCCATGACAACCGATACATTCATATACTTACTATACTAGTATGCTACTGCCATCTGTTTTTCACTGATCCTACATCATAATGAGTTATGCTTCTTTCTCATTTCATCTCTTTCAGACAATGCTGAAGGACGAATCCTTGCTGCTCATACCAAATGTACTGAAGGTGTTTTTGGAGAATGGACAGATAAAGTCCTTTACATTTGATAGCCGAACCACTGTTAGGGTATGTTCTCATGACTTTTAGTTACTATTTAGAGCACCATGGATGACTGACTCCATATTTCCAAGCCCACATAATGTAAAAAAGTGATGAAAATACCATCACTTTACGATTTCACAATACCAATAATACGATTAATAAGGACAAGGGAACAACAAACTCAGAGTCAGAGATGTAATGTCTTTCTCCGTCAGGCCCTAGAACGACTCTGACATCTCCTAACAGACTCATTAAAACTCCTCTATTAGATTTTACAAATCTCTCCTGTGATCATTCATTGGAGATAGAGCGAACTAGTAAAGGAGAAACAGAGCGGCACTTTAAAGGAGAGATAGAGGAAGCTATCCCCCGTCAGCCTAATTAAATGGAATTGCAGCATAATAAGAAGCCCAAATCAATAAAAGAATGCCAGAGCTTAAATCAATGGCAAAATAGGATACCCTGTTGCATGCCTATTAGACAGTCAGTCAAATAAGGAAGTTTCTTGCAGTATTTTAGGATAGAATCTATAGCATTCTGTGAGCCCCTCGATTGATTCCTAGGCTGCATTTAATGCAAACTACATTAGACTACAATCTCACATTGCTAATATTAGTTTTTCGTGCACAGATGTTGCTAAGGTAAAATCATTAGGTCCACTCTTTGAGGGACTATATTTTCATACAGAGCAAACTATTTCTATTTGTAAGTTGTTTTTTTTAAACTCATTTTGGAACTTGAGCTGAAATAACATATCATTTTCTTCAGTTCTTCTTAAAAGAAATGACCTTAGGCATAGCCCAGGGTATAAAAGCATCCTACTGCAATGAAAGTCAGTGAAGACAGAAATTTGACAAAGTATTCTAGTATATACACATACAGAATATTCCATGCAGTAACCTAGGTTTCCTTCTCTCTCAATCCAGGATGTGATCTCATCCCTGCAGGACCGCCTCTCACTGCGCTACATTGAGCATTTTGCCTTGGTGCTGGAGGCCGGCGGTCTGGACCAGAATCAGAGGTTGCATTTGTTGCAAGAGAACCAACCTCTGACACATGTAAGAGACTGAAATCAAGAGAGTGAATATTAAACGTATCTAAATATTTTCTATTTCTACTGATGGATACGTTTTTGGAATGAGTAGTGTGAGGGCAGTGTTAGATATTCTTCTGACAGTCTACATCCAGATAGCTGTTTGTTGTTCACCAAAAGAAAATGAAACGAGAAATGTATGAGCAATGCCAAACATGTAGTCTGTTATCTAGCTGATATTTTGATATTCCCCTAGGTGGTGCATAGAACATATTTCCAAGGGATGAAGTGTTTGTTCCGCATCTGCTTCTTCCCCAAGGATCCTGCAGACTTGCTGAGAAGGGACCCTGCTGCATTTGAGTACCTCTATATACAGGTAAACTGTATTACTGTATTAACTGTAATAGATGTCATTCAGTCCAATTGGAGAGCTGTCTGCTTGGAGAGCAGTGAGTGCCGATGATTAGAAGCTCTCAAAAGTAATTTGTTTCATTCCAGTCTTTCGTTGAATTTTTTTATTTTTTTGCCCTTGCTTTCTTTATCTGATGTTGGAGGTGAGGTGTAAACACCACAGACAGGCTTAGACACAGGGGCCCTAAGGCTATTACAGTATCTCCACAAAGCATTGCCACATTACCTGGAGCTATCCAACATGAATGAAGATGCTGCCTCTAAAACTAATGACCTGAGATTACAACGGCTTACATCAAGAGGTCGTTTCCAAAAACTGAAATTTGGAAGTTGTGTTTCTAGTCGGCATTCCTGGTTAAATCCATCAAACTTTATGTTGGTTATGTTTCTTTCTTCATTTCATTTTATCCCAACGTCAGTTTGATTGATGTTAAAAATGGAGATAACCATTTTTGCAACTGAGTGATTCAAAGCAATGCTGATGTTACCGGGTGTCAGCAGGGCATAAAATGACACCCGCATTCCATCATGTCCCTACAGAGTCGCAATGATGTCATCAAGGAGCGCTTTGGCACGGACTGGAAATCCGACATCACATTACGATTGGCTGCGCTCCATATCTACATCACTGTGTCCTCAGCCAGGCCGAATCAGAAGATCTCTCTCAAGCATGTAGAGTGAGTCTACAACTAAATTAGCTTGACCTTATGCAAAATTACAAATATAATGTATTGCATTTATTTCATTAGCAATTCTGAGTAGCGTGTCAGCGAGCCCCACAATGCCGTTTGTTCATTAAATACTTTCTAAAAGGTTAATAATTAATTCCCATAATAATAAAACTGGAATTACTCAAGGATCATTTTCCCCAGGTCATTATAAGACAAAGAAATCCATTCTTTTGTGAAATTACATCTCCCTCTCAGTTTGCTCATTTAGTCTTCAAAACCTAAACCTAGCAACTAATTAGCTCCTGCCATCGCATCCACAGAGGCAGAACAGATCCATTATGCTTGTAATAGTTTTGACCATGCCAAGGAGAGCGCTGGTAGACAGTGTAAGCCAGGCTCAGTGTGTCTTCCTGGAGGAAGAAAAGGCTCCTTTTGTTATGCCAGTTTTGACATCTCCCCTCGATTGAACAGTCCAATGTTTTTTTCTTTCACATATACCTTTACCATCTGTCCTTTTACTCTCCATTACAGAAAAGAATGGGGCCTAGAGCCTTTTCTTCCCCTCACTTTGCTGCCAACAGTGAAGGAGAAGAATGTGTGCAAGAGCCTGTCTCAGTTGCTGAAGACTTATCAGCATCCACCACCATCAGGCAACAAGGTGCTGTCATAAGCTACACAGTTATTGTAACACATTTATTAACACTGTAAATCTTCAGGGACCATACGTTAAACTTGTAAAAGCTTGGGTCAAATAAAATGTCAACATCTTCCCTCCTACATTAGAGGAGATTTAAATTGATTGTTTTCTTTTACTATGTCTGCATGACATCAAGTCCTTTACCTTAGGATAAGCCCTTGATAGCTATAGCCTATAGGTTTGACAGTTGCATAAGAAGTTTAACAATAAACAATGTATGGTTCAACACTGCCCCCCGGAGGACATGGAGTGTATTGAATCAGTGTATTGTTTTTATCATTCTGTTGACAGGTTCCTCCGCTCCAAGGGAAGCTGCAATACATGCGTGTACTCAATGACCTCCCACCTTTTGGTGGCCTGTTGTTCCACACTGTTGGACTGGTAATTAATTTTGCACAGGAATACTATACATGTGCTTCTTTTATTTAATTTCTGCCCCATACATTTTTCTCACACTTTAACTGTGAGTGTATTTGCAGCAAGACACATAAGGATTGTTGCACATTTAAGAAAGAATAGTTTAAACAGTGGCCTTTAAAAGACATTCTGGATACGCATAGTGCAGGGTTTTTGTGAATACTCGGAACCCCTCTGTCTTTTACAGGATGAGAAGCAATCAGCTACAACACTCCTGGTGGGTCCTCGACATGGAATTAGTCATGTTATTGACCTGAAAAACAACCTCACAACAGTTTTGGCTGAGTTCAGCAGGGTTGCCAAGATCCAGCTCTACCGGGAGAGCCAAGGAGTGGCTCGAGTGGAGATGACCATTCATGAGGCCAAGGTATTTCAACATGCACACTATCATAACATCTCATCAAGACACAATTGCACAGCAATAAATGGCAAATGTGGACATTATATTTTCAATTCTTTGGTCATGACATTTACTTTTAATTCAAACCTTTCATGGCTTTATTCAACAATATTATTGTCAACATGTCAGTATTGAAAGAGCAGGCAATACTAATTGCCTGCCCCCTAAATAGTCTCCTAATTCCCATCCCTGCCACCCTCTGCAGCCCCTGGTCCTGCTGATGGAATGGCCCGATGCCAGTAACTTTGCATGCCTCATCTCTGGCTATTATAAGCTGTTTGTGGACCCTAAACGGACCATCTACTTCCGTGCTCCTGGTCAGTCTCAACTGACTAAGTCAGGTATGTCAGAAGTCACATTTTTAACTTGTAATGGACAGATGTGTATATACATGCTAAAATGCACACCATATGATAAACAGCAAATACAGAAACAAAAGAGAAAAATACATTTTTAAATTTTAAATTTAAGATTAAACATGTAGAGATGTGCAGGTATGTTTAACCCAGCATAGAAGATGAGCAACATCAGGCAAACTTCACTATATGTTTAGCATATGTTGATATTCACCTGCTTCTTCATTGATATTTGGACCAACTCCATTACCTGTAGTTATCAGGATATAATGGAAGTACCATCACATGGTGCCCTCTGCTGTCTCTCCTTTCATCTCCATTGTGACTCATTGGAATGGGACTATCCACATATCCTTTCTCCAAGATACAATATCATTGTGGAATTCCAGAGCCTTTTTCTGTGTTGCTGTAATTACAAACATTTTGTGTCGAAGCATGCACAGATCTGCTTCCATCTGCTTGCTCAACATGCAGTCCACCATAAAGAAGAACCATCATACTATCCCATCACATTCCACAAGAATACTCCAACATCCAAACAAACTTCAAGTTGAACATCCATCTGTGAAATACCAATCTCTCATGTGAGCACCAGCTGTCACCTCTGCTGCTTTCCTGTTTGGATCTTCTACATCTCCAGTAGCTCTTAACACCTCAAACTCTCCACTGCTCTGATAATTCTATCCTCAGATTACAGAAGTTCCCATGCCCATCCACGATCCGGGGCAGGAGGCATATCAAGTGGAGGAAGACGAGGAGACGAGAGGGAAAGCTCTCACAGGGAACCAGGGTCTTCAAGGGCCCTTGTTCCTACAGAGCCTCAGCATCTTGGCTTGTGTCATGTTCATCTTCGGGAACAACAGCAATTTCAGGAGCTGCAAACAATGGCTGAGGCTGAACTTGATATCAATGAGAACTTTGTTTCCCAAGAACCCCCAGGTCGGCCCCGCACCAAATCTGATCCCACCTTGCAGAGTACAGAGGAAATAGCTGAGGTTTCAGTAAACTCACCAGCGGAGAATACAAGTTTTAGAATTCGAGCTCAAACAGTGAGTCAGTCCCAGAAAGCATCTAGGTTCTTCTGTGACTCCTGCAAAGCCAGGTTCAAGGCAGAGGGTCTATCAATGGCAGTGAATTGTAGTGGGAGCTCAGGAAAACACTGCTCCAATTCGTGTGCATCCCGAGATGGAGGTGCAGTTGACCTTATGGCATTACCTCCACCAGGGAATGAAGAGGAAGAGGCCGAGGATGGGGGAGAGAAGCTGCAACCACCACCTCCTGCTATTGCTGCCCCACCACCTGGGTTCAGGGACAACAGCTCAGATGAGGACGACTCTAAGAGAGGAAGAAAAGCTCGACTAAGTGCCAACCCAGGGGCCACATCTGGAAAACTGGCCCAAGCCAAGGGAGATGTGCCTGTGACACTGATTGACAATGTGACAACAAGAACAGTGCGAGATCATGCTCAGGAGCTTGATGATGCTCTCGTGTCCACCTTACAGGCATTAGAGGCTTTGGCAGCTTCTGAAGACTATCCGCATCACCCTCAACAGCCAACACAGACCGCAGGTTAAAATCTGAGTCATGCCGCAGCCCACATTTCACTCGCAGTATAAACAGTAGTATTAATTATGTGTGTGAGAGAGTGAAAGAAAGAGGGTGAGAGAGACATTAATCAACTAATCATCATAGCCTGAACAAAGAAAATCAATGACTATTTGAATTGTTTAATGGAAAAACAAGAGGTTCTACATGTATTCAAAAGACACTTCAGTTGTACCACACAAGCTTGTCAATAGCAGGGGAAAATGCTGTGTTTTTAAATTAAAGTAGAGGCATGTACAGTTTTTCCCATTAACTCCAAATTAAACCCTTAAACCTTGTCCCCATAATTCTTGTTCAATGGAACTCATTCTGGAACTTAGCATCACATATGATTCATAATGTTTTTCAGGAGACTCACGTTAGCAACATCTGGAACATTCACTGAGTAGATCGTTCAGTACATCATGATTTAGCAGGCAAAAATTTAAAGAGACTGAAAACAAAACTTTTCATGCCCACACAAAGGGACCGTCTCTGGGTTAGGACAGGCACTTCCCCCCTTGCCATGTGCTACAGCTCTACTCAGTGGCCAATCTGAATTATGGTCTTTAATACAGATAATCTGGATTTATCATCTTAATTATCATTTATTTCTGTTTGTAGCAATGATTGATATTTTAAACCCATCAAAAGGGTGATCAAAAGCCCAGTACGGGCTTAAGTGGTTAATTGAAAGCTTGTATGTCTGTCTGTGTGAGTGTGTACATATATTTGAAGTATTGTGTGCTTTGTGATCAAGTTCAATCCAGCCCAGATGCAAATACTTTGGTCAATAATCACAGTTAAAAAAATAGTAATATGATTAGAATTCATTTTTATATTATTAATGTTTTGTTGATTCTTGATCACTAATGGTATGCTGTGTTCTCTTCCTACCCAGGCCTGATTGTCTTAGCTGCAATTACACCTGAGTCATCACTGGACTCAGGCCATGAGACCAACTCCTCTGAACTGACAGATGTATCTGAGATGGTGTCTGCCATGAAGCAGAATCAGAACCAAGCGTACCTGCTGGCTCACCACATCAACAAGGAACGTATCCTCTGCAGACGGGACTTTCCCCTGGCTATCCCTGGCTGCACTGCAAAGACCATAGGAACTGGGGCCTTCACTGTGGGTCAGATTCGTGCTGGCTGCCCACCTAAGCAAGTGATCCTCAGCAAGACAGTTCCCTTTAAAGTCAGCCCCAGCCAAGACACAGCAAAACTCAGTGTTGTGGCAGAACAGGGGGGAAATAAAAAAACTCGAACAGAGTTAGAACAAAAGGCAGACATAACAAAACCAGAGTCCACCAAAGCAAAAAGCCAAGATCCCCCTTCTAAATCACCATATGAACATAAAACATCAGATCCATCACCTACAGCCCAAGTCAGCAAAGGTCAGAAGATATCTCAATTCTCTGGGGAGACCATGAGCCCAAATCTTTCTGTGGGTGTAAAGGCGAAAACAACATCACCTCTTAATACAGATCCTAACAAAAAAGCCTTACCTATCCTCTTGCCTGTGGACAGAACTGCTTCTGCCAAAATTTCCCCCACTGACATGTGCCACGATGCCAAGACTGCCTGTAGTGAGACCATGAAGCCTTCAAGCTCAACAGAACTTCTGCCAATTGATGACCTTTTCTGCACATGCCCAGTGCAGCAAGAGCCTGGACCTCAACTAAGACTAAAAGACCCACAGGTTCAGAAGGTGGTAGTGTTTCAATCCTCCTCCCCAACAGATGATGAGCGTCTTCGGGCTAAGGGCCTCCAACTCACTAACAGCAAAGAAAGTGCAGTGAAATTAGGAGCAGAACCTACTTTGGCTAAACCCAGTCCTCAAGTACAAACTAAGTATTCCCCTGGTCTGCCTATTAAATCGGAGAGAAAGGAAGCAACTGAGAGCAGGACTGAGAGTTCCCAGGCCAAATCACATCCTGAGACACAGAAATGCCCCTTAAAATCATTACCCATTTTGGATGATCCTACAACTGCTAGCACCTATGTAGAGAAGGTCTCCACTCTCCCAACTAGGGACTCGAAGCTAAAGCAGGGCAGTAGTAAAGTGAAATCCCAGCGCAGTGCCCCTTTCTTGAGCTTTAGAAACCTTCTTTCAGCTACGTTCCCCGCTAGAATGCGAAGAGAAACAGATGAACGACGAGCTCAGTTGCAAAAAGTCCGCCAGTATGAGCTGGAATTCTTAGAGGAGCTCCTTAAGCCCAAATCATCCCAAGGAGAGTTTCTGCCCCAGGGATCCTCACCTGTGCCATCAGGTACCCCTTGTGCCTGTCAGCTCCGCACCAGTCCTGTCCTGAAGGCCCCAGGTATCTCAAGGGAGCAGAGACGCAGCTGTGACTGTAAGAGAATGTGTAGAGGCATGCGTCTACCTGACACACCAGTTGGATCAACAGCAGAAACACAGCACAGGGGCAGAGAGAGGACTATCTCTAAGACCCCTCCAGCAGTTTCCAAAGCTGCTCACACCCAAGGTTCTACAAGGAGACCCCAGACCTTAGAGATCAAAACCACACGAATACGTTCTACCAGCCTCGAGTCCAGAGAGCCAAAAGGCGAGCACATCTCCTGCTTGCCCACCTGTACTTCCCAGACAGATTGCACTGGAGCACCACAGTTTGAGAAGATCCAGAGGCGATACAGCATTGGCGAACTGGATAACAGCAGTAGCACACCTGTATATGCTGAGGTCAAGCCCAAAGCCAAGAGCCTAGAGAAGGAGATGGAGAGAGTGAGAGCCACAGGACTGAGGCTACCAACCCCAGTAGAGCCGGTCCACTCTCAGACAGAGGGAAAGGGGAAAAAGGGTGTGTTCTTCATTCAGGGAGAGGAGTTACTACATGAAAACAAAGAGGACACGGCGGAAGTGCTGCTGACCCTGCCTAGTGAAGACAGTGATGACAGGGATAAATGCTGCTCGTTCTGTTTCTGCTACAGGAAGTGTGAGGCAGCAGATGAAAGCAGTGAGAAGGATGAGCTCTCATACTCCATACCCCTTCAGGTCCTTCCAGGCATGGAGCTAGATTCGCATACCTTTCCAGTAGTAAGCAAAACTCTCCAGGTTCTCAATGCAGAGGACTGCAGCGGGGAGGAAGAGGAGGAGGAAGAGGAGGAACCACAGACACAGGAGATTGACTTAAGAGCGTGTGGTACATTGGAAGGGAGCCTGGCAAGAGTACAGAGCCTACAGGGGAAGACTTTCAGCTTGCCTGATGGTTTCTTAAACGCTCAACTTGATGCTAATGAATTGCTTGCTATCCTGCGTCAGTGCGCTAACAGCCCACAAGCAGAAGGTGAGCCTCGTCTTCAGCCCTCACGGATTGCAGAGTATAAACAGGAGCTGGCAGTGAGGTTCAAAGAATTCAGAGCTGCATGTCGACGAGTGGCAAGTGTTGAAAAGAGCCCAACTCGTATGCTTGCCGTTGTCACGGCCAGCTTTCAAGTATTATGTGACCTAACTCAGACCTTCATCAAATTGGTCAGAGGTGTTCGTTCAGAATCACAAAGGCAGCAGCTGTTGAGAAAAGTTGAGGAAGTAGCTATCAACTACACTTTGCTTCTGCGTGCAGCTGAGGAATCAATGGGACACTCAAGCAGCCTGCCGACAAAGACAGTGAGTCCTCAAGTTTGCTCCACCACCAATAACATGAGCTCACTCACCCGACCCATTAAAACTCTACCTGCCCAGTAAAGACATCTACCAGGGAAAACAGTTGTGAATGTGGGTGGCTCTATCCATATTCATTATTTATTTATTGTTTATATTTTTTTTACAAGAAATGCAATGAATCATCCTCAGTTTAAAAAAAAATAAAAAAATTTGCAATGCAGCTGTTCCATCCATGTTTACAGGCCATGAGGTAGCCCAGTGGATCTTGTTTTGAAATGTGATACATCAAAATAATGCACAATGGAGCGATATCCCTATAACAGACTGGGTGATACATGGCTATCCACCTCACGTTAATATTCACAATATTCAGAAATTACTATGATATACTATTTTCTATGTAACATATATTTGAGTTGTGTCCTCTTAAGTAATAATATATAAAAGTTTGTGAAGAAAAGGGTGAAGAGTATATTTGAAATGTATTAAGAGAAATATAAAGATTATTATAAATCGGAGGAAATAAATATGCTGTGGGCAAATATACTACAGGGATCGCGTCAAATAGTGACTTCTGTAAATTGCGTAGTCCAAAGCATTGGTTGGTTAGATGGTGATGTGTTTGTTTGTTGAATTTTCTAACTGTTGTAATGCAAAATTGAGATCTCTGTTGGCTACGTTGACCTGTCTGGTGTGCTGAAACTACTTAAAATGACAGTGTTGGAAAATGAAAACTGCGGAAAGACAAGTATCATTAAACAATATTGACTGAGTCCCACTCTCTCACTGATAGAACATAGTGCAGGTATAGAACATACCTGCTCAGGGCAGACAATGTAGCAGAGACCCAAGTCACAGTCTTATCCACTGTACAGTAATGAGTGTTGTTACCTCACTCAGCTGTCATCACATAAGGAATACCCACAAATGCACACATAATATTTTACATGAGCACTGATCCACAGCTCAATTGTTAATCTCACTTGTGAAACATAGTTTTTAATAGAAATCCACTTTCAAGTGAGTAATCGTATCTATAGAATTTTGCAGAGCCTCCAAAGTTAGCTCTGAAAATTGAAATATATTGTTTAATGTTTTGTAATTCACTCTGCTGCTGGAAAAAAATCACTTGCGTCAGTTGCAACAGTTTTATGTGGCTCATCTCAAAAATGAGGCTTTACTGTTTCAAATTATCCTTTTTTTTAATTCAAGTTTTCAGAAACAGTATAACAAATTTGCTTTTTATGTGCTGTTATACATTGTGCAATCTAGCAAATATATAAGAACCACACAAAGTAGTTTTCTATGTATTTTAATAAAACTAACATCTGTTTCCTGTCTGAAATCTTCTTTGTGTCTCATCCTCTTGTCATAACTGAAACTAAATCATTAGAAGGTCCATATGTATGTATGTTACATTCGCTGTTAAAAGAAAGTGTTCTGAAACCCTGTTGATAGTTGGGTGCTACAAATCGTGAAATCCAATATTGCTGGTGCTTTCAGAAAGTTCATGGCAACCTGAAAATTGAGTTCTGATACACTGATAAGCCTTAAAAAAGATGTGGTCTATACATCAGTAGAATTTGCGCTGTAGCACTGTACAGTGTATAGACAAACAAATGTAAACAAGGGATTTGGCTACTGGGTCTCAAGATGAAATATTAGAATATTGAATGTCATGCTGTGGACAGCTGTAAATGAACTTACCATTAATCAAAACCTGACAAATTCAACATAAAATCTTTACACATGTTGGTTGTATAATGACAATTTTCCATGTGTGTTGTTTAACAAAATATAGTTAGAAATAGATATACAGTCATGTCTTAGTACTGCTGTAAATTTGAGCCACGGACATGTTTTTAAACCAAACAAATTAATTTGTATTGTTTAACTTTTAATAGGCTTGCACATGGTTCTACACAAAATAAATCTTTTTCATTTTATACAGCAGGGTTTTCCGCCAATAAAAAGGGAAAACCAGGGTTCCACTTTGTTGTACTTCCGTTTCCCTGGTTTCAAAATACAATGACAATGTTTACAGGCACTTCTCTTTTAACAGTGTTATCGTGACATCTCCCATAACCATATGCAGTGTTTTCTTGTTCACTATACTGCATGTTTCCACTTACAGTACCTGATGGACATTCAGAGAGACAAACTTTGACTATAAAGGGGAAGTAACATTTTGAGGGTGATGACTGTTGTACATATCATTTTCCAGTTCTAAAGCAGACTGATCATGCCAAATGAAAGGCCATCATGTAATGTTTTGCAGATTTTCTTCAATGTGGGAATATATTATTATACACTGGAAATGTAAATATCTAATAAAAGTAATAAATACTTTTAAAATATTAAATACTTGTAACATTAAGATTTATCCAAATTCTTCAATATTTTGTAAAAGAAGAGAAAAGATGAAACATGTCTGTAAGGTCATTATTTATAGTAGTAATGTAACATAGCGACTAATAGGGAAACATATATTTTAAAATATATACAATGAGTATAAAGCATGGGACGTGTTTATTTTTATAAACAAAACATCGGGCAATGTTCTCTCATCAGCACTTGAACATTTAACATTATGTTAAACATCTTCTGTGGTTGTCATTGTCGAGTTGCTTTGCCAACTTGTGTGGATTTGTCTGTTTCATTCACACGATGAGCCTATCGTGGCTTAATCCATTGTTTCTTTATGTGCACCTATTCATTCCTGTCTTTATTTACTGTCAATGATCTTGTCGTCACTGTGGTCTTTTGTCTGTGTACAAAGTAACTCATGTTTTAAGAGCAATAAAGTATATTGAAGATAAACTTTTTCAGAGAATTTGGCAATGACCCTGCATGCGGTAAACTAGAAATCATAAGTTATCATAAGGTGTCAGCTAGAATGGCATCAAACATATAATGTAATGTGAAAGCTTATCATCTGGAAGCATTCTGCCTTCCTGGTGCCAGCAGCTTCTCACTGTTTTGGCCTCTAACTTTGTAATTCTTTTGTAAAAAACATTAAAAGCTAAATGTGTTTGTGCTACTGGCATTTAGGTTTTATTCATTTAAGTATGCAACATTTTTATGGATTATGTTCAGTCTTGGCGAGCATTTCAAAAGCAGATCAAAGCTGAGCCAACAACCAGAGCCCCTTTACCAAATTACTGCCATTGCGGCAAAGATACTTCAGCAAACTATCCGGCAAAAATCACTTGGTCTTAAGAGTTCATTAACATCATACATTCATAATTCACACCAGTCAAATATCTCTAAGACAACATTATGTTACTGCTAAAACTTGTGCTTACCTCATTCAAACACAGTCATGACTGAATTGTATGTTGTCTCTGTGGTCTGCAGAGGACATCCGGCCCTTGGGGATCAGACCTGCAAACAGAGGCTTCATCAGACTGAGTGACTTTACCTTTTATCTTATCATGTACTATTCTAAAGGCAAAAACATAAGGTAAATGCAAAATCATGGTTTGTTCTGCTACCTTTCCACCTGCAATATAGTCATTTGGTCGTCTTTACAACTGGGTACGATTATATCATAACACTGAGCCTGTTGGTTGTAAGTCCTGGTGGCACCATTGTCATTTGTCGGTAGTTGGGTGAAAAGTAGCGGCAAACCAAAGAGGAGCCAGACTTTAATTTGGAAGGAAACACACCAAAACTGTTTACAAGTCATAGTTACGCACGACATCATCAAACTTCGCAGTAGCGACAAACGAACGCCGCCTTTCACTTCGTACGGACAGTCAGTAACCGCCTTATTTTCATTTTGAAGTACTTTTAATTTGAATTAGTATTGGGGTCCCCGTTCCGGCCCCATGTCCGGTATGACGCCATGACGCAGAGGGCGTAAGCGAAAACGTGCGCGGCACCAAAGAGGAAGAGAGTCGCACGCGCTGTGTGAGCCATAATGGTGGATAGGTAGGGAAACACACTTAGCTTCGGCAGGGGTAGAATATCAACAGTTGCTCCGTTTCCAGCGGTTCTCTCAACCGTTTCCACTCTCTTTCTACTCAACAGCCGCTGCCAGCTCTGACTGAACGACGCTCTGGACCGGCCCAAAATGCCTAACATCAAAATATTTAGCGGTAGCTCCCATCCGGACCTGTCTCAGAAAATAGCCGACCGCCTGGGTCTGGAGCTGGGGAAGGTTGTTACGAAGAAATTCAGCAACCAGGAAACATGGTGGGTGGTTATGCTGCTATGGCTAATGACGGCGAAGAACTACCGGGCAGATGTCCGTGTGATGTAACGGTTTAGCTGCGTTTATTTAATTAGAAACGTGGTGTATATTTTTTTTTTTTCTTGCCGCGCAGTGTTTTGGGAAACTTGGTGTCCACGCGTGGCAGGCAGCGCGTGCTAACTGTAGCCGGTCCATTCATGTTGATCAGCTAACTAACAACACCTCCTTACCTGCCGTGATAGATGTTATATACGGTGTAAAATGTTTGCTTTCTGATTCCGTTTCTTTATTTGACCCACATTGTTATCATCCCCGGTCAGAAACATTGTTTGTCTTATCTGTCCCCTGAGTGTCACGTGTGTTAGCACAGTGTGAAACTAAGTGTTTGTCTTGTCACCTCTGACCCGTGACAGCGTGGAGATTGGAGAGAGTGTACGTGGGGAGGACGTCTACATTGTGCAGAGTGGCTGCGGGGAGATCAATGATAATCTGATGGAGTTGTTGATCATGATCAACGCTTGTAAAATCGCCTCCGCCTCCAGGGTGACGGCTGTCATCCCCTGCTTCCCCTATGCCCGACAAGACAAGAAGGACAAGGTGGGGGTGAGGGATATCTGTCTAATTACTTCTGTCATGCCATTTGCCACCTTGCATCATCACTGACCAGAAGCCTGCAGCCATGTCCACCAACAGCCACTTGACGAGGCACATACTTTTATTTTGGTCCCCTTTTATTTGTCCAAAATGCTTTGCTGAATGTATAGCGTTTGTTTCGTTTGCATCCATTTCTTGTCAGTATGCAGTCATTTGCTCTCATTCCATTTCATGCATGACAAATGTTTGCAGATCAAAATCTCTCATTTGGAAGCTCTCTTGTTATAGACTTGGTGTTTCTAACTAATTGGCTGTTGTGTACATTGCTGATGTGTTAACAAAGGTCATATTCACTCCCAAGTAAAATAAAAAATGAGTCATAGCCAAAATACTATTATAAATGTGAGACAATTAGTCAGAAGTACTTTGTTCAGTAGTGTTCTTCACGGTTAACCCAGTATGATTTGACAATATCATAGCTCACAGTTTGAAGTTATTTTTAGCTACAAGCAATGCCTGCCTTATCTAACTCCATGTGACTGAAGCTGAATCTATTTTTATTGCAGAGTCGTGCTCCCATCTCTGCCAAGCTGGTGGCCAACATGTTGTCGGTGTCTGGCGCTGACCACATCATCACTATGGACTTACACGCCTCACAAATCCAGGTGAGCAACACATAAACACAACACAGGGCCAAAATAGTGTGTTTCACTGTGTTCCTGATAAGATGCCATGTAATGCCTATTTTTAGAGGCTTACAGTAGAAACCTCACGTCATCCTTCTAGCCGTGACTCACAGTTCATGTTGTTGCATTTTGTTTTTCAGGGATTCTTTGATATCCCAGTTGACAACCTGTATGCAGAGCCTGCTGTGTTGAAGTGGATCAAAGAGAACATCCCCGAGTGGAAAAACTGCATCATTGTCTCACCTGACGCAGGGGGAGCAAAGAGGTATGTCAGGGGTGCTTGCCATAGGTGTTCTACCCTTGAGCAGGACTTGCCTGTCCAGTACCTCCTCTGGACTCTTCTTTGGATTCAAATTTGTATTTGTTTTGGTAATCTCCAGTGGAGATGCAAATAGAGGTGTAGAGTTACACTGTAATTCACGTCTCCTAGTTTCCTGCTCTTACCTGCAGACATTACACTTCCCCCCCTGCAGGGTCACCTCTATAGCAGACAGGCTGAATGTGGACTTTGCCCTCATCCACAAAGAGAGGAAAAAGGCAAATGAAGTGGACCGCATGGTTCTTGTCGGGGATGTGACGGATCGTGTTGCCATTCTAGTGGATGACATGGCTGACACCTGTGGAACAGTCTGCCACGCTGCTGACAAGTAAGCATCCAGCTCGCATGGAGAACATGCTGACAACCTGACAGTGAGAGAAAGAGATCAGACTACAGGCAGCGAGCTCTTGTGGCTGCCATGGTCTGCAGCAGGAAATCATTATTGGATTATTTAGAAAGCTTTTTCCAGCATTCATCTCGTCAAGCAGACTGAGGAGGCTTTAAATACACTATACCATTTCTCTTCTCCATTAGATTAATTTCCGCTGGTGCCACGAAGGTGTACGCCATTCTGACCCACGGCATCTTCTCCGGCCCAGCCATCTCCCGCATCAACAACGCCTGCTTTGAAGCTGTGGTGGTGACCAATACCATCCCCCAGGAGGAGAAGATAAAACATTGCCCCAAGATACAGGTCAGGAATCTGAATTTGAATTAAATACTGAAAATATGTTTTCATTGGCATTTCTTCAGCAATTGTGTTTTTTTTTTTTAATGAATCAATCATGTGGCATATAAAACATCATGACTGAATAAATGCTACAGATCAGTTCCTCTTATTTATTGGCATTATGAGACTCATAGTTCTGGATAAGCACTTGTAATAAGCATCCACGTTCTAAATACAAATCACAAAGGACCTCACCTGTTTGTAATAGTGGTGGTACTTATTTAAAATTTCGGACTCATTTCCGTGGTGTTTGTGTGTTGTCATCTTAACATGGTTCCCTCTTCTCTGCCTCCAGGTCATTGACATCTCCATCATCCTGGCAGAGGCCATCCGCAGAACTCACAACGGCGAGTCTGTGTCGTACCTGTTCAGCCACGTCCCCTTGTAACAAACGGCGTCCTCCACCAACCCCATGTGCTGTTACACCAAATAAGAGAAAAGGGAACGTCCCTACCCAAACACAGCCATTAGCAAAGATGTTCTGCTAACTAACAGTGAAGAAGTGAATGAACCGTCATGTCCGTTACTAATGCTGACCCCACTCACTTGATCCCACCCCTCCCTCCCCGAGCCCTTACATCAGGGCCACCAAAGCAATCTCAAGCTACAACTTCAGGCCAGCTTATTTATTGTACGTGGATAAATTATGTCTTTATCCTCTCTGTACTTAATCTCCATTTCATAACGTAAAGATGCAGAGTTTCTCCTGACCATTGCACCTGACCTTGGGAGTAAGTTGAATGTTACCGTATAAGAGCTCATAATTATCCCTGGCAGGTTCCGGTGGTCAGGAGAAGCGTCCGGCCCATCAAGCTGTTACAATGCTCTGCTACAAATGCGCATTCTTGTGTTAGTTTTGTCATTTTTGCTCTTTGATGTAATGCTGTTTTGAAAGATTGATTTGCAATGAAGTGAATGTTTGATTTAGTTTACAGTGCCACTGAAGCTCCACTCAACCTGGAGCGCCTCGACCCCCCCCCCTCCCCATGTTTGTGTATTTGTGGATGAAGACCATTGATGCGTCTTTTAATATGAAATATGTTACAGGCATTTATTTTTTATCGTTTGAGGTGCCCTTGTTGAGTTGGGGTCGCACAGTATCCAGAGTTTGCTCTTTAAGCTTTGAGGATAAAGATCTGGTTTGTAAAGAGAAGCTGTTGGGTTTTTAGCACGTGGGTTCTCTGCAGGCTGGAGCTTCCTTCAGAAATGTTCACCTGCTGTTTTTCTTTCTTCTTTTTTGTCTTTTGTACGCCTGGAAGAAGGATTTGTCATATTAATGTGCGTATCCCACACCTTTGTGTTTACGCTTTCTGTAGGATGAATCTGCCATTTAAGATGGAAGATGTGTTCTTAATAAAAATTAAACATGCTTGAAATCTTACATTGGGTATTTGTTTTCTGTGAGTTAGAAATGATGCATTATTTACTGTTTTTATCAAAATGAAGAGTTTCAGTTAAGTGTTATTAGTATACTGTTCTGATGAAGTTATTTATGGTAATTTCGCCTGTAGATTTTTAATTCAAAAATACAAAACGGCAGATTTTAGTTTCCTCCAATTTTGTGTCACAGATTTTCAGTTTATGTGTCAGATTGAGGAAGAATCGTCCAGCTTCCCCTGCTTGACTTAACGGTAATAAAGGACCAATCAGCGCGCACGGCACCGCACACGTGGTGTCACAAATCTCACCAGCGCTCCCTGTGAGCGGCGCGGCCTCTCGGTTCATCACTCTGCCTCCTTATCTTGACGTCCTGTAATCATCTTAGCGGCACAGCTCTTCGCCGCATCTTGCTTCGCGCTCTGATCGATCAGACTGGGCAAGGTGGCGAGACTGGGACTGGAAAACAACGCGCGGTTTTTTATTTGACGGAAACGAATGGATGCTCGGGACTGTCACCTCCCATCCATGGCAGGCTCACAATGAACGATGGGAGATGACATCAAAGTGGACACCAGGCCGAACGTCTTATTCTTCTTGTTGCTTCCTGCCATCAGCTGACCGTTAAAGTAAGCGCTTCCTTCATTACGGATTCATGTTTGTGGCTGCAACCAGTAATGCAGATTATTGTTCATTTGTAAATATGCAGCGATGCAATCTAACCCTATTTTTCTATTGTGCATGCATAGTTCTTAAACAAACGGTTAAAGAAACAAGTAAAATTCACATATACATAATATAACAAATCTCTTGTAATCATCAAATGCACACAGACCATCATCATCATCATTTATCCCTATGGAAAGAAAATCCCACAATGCATGAAACTTCTTCTTCATTCTTCAGCATAATATAACATTTTAATGTGCTATGAGCGCAAATAGTTGCGTAGTCCTGACTGATATATGACTTTATTTTTCTCATCCCAAGGATGGGGCGGAGTCCTGAACATAATCAAGAGGAAGAGGGCCCAAGAGACCCAGTGGTTCGTTTCCAAAGCTACTTGAGTGGAGGCACCTCCAGCTTGCTGTCCACCACTATTGTCTTCCCTGTATATAAGACTGTCTTTCGGCAACAACTCCACAACACTCCACTTCCCCAGGCAGTGCAGCAGCTATGTAAGGAAGGACCTGTGAAGCTTTACAGGGGCTTGGCCCCACCCTTGCTGATGAGGTCACTGAATGGGACGTTGCTGTTTGGCCTGCAGGACACCCTCCTCCATCAACTGTCTCTGTCATCTCCCAGTGTTATCCCTGCTTCTGCCCTCCCTGCTGTGGCTGGAATGGGAGCAGGTGTGGTTGAGGCTGTGGTCTTCACTCCTTTCGAGCGTGTACAGAATGTGTTGCAAAATGATATGAATGACCGAAAGCTGCCCACTTTGAAGAGTGTTCTTTTAAAGCTCAGGGCAGAGACGCTGAGCTCTGGGTATTACAAAGCCTTCCTACCCATCATGGCCCGCAATGCCTTCGGCAGCTGCCTCTACTTTGGTTTGAAGGGACCGATGTGTGCTGCGGTGGAGGGACAGGGGTTGTCCCCGACAGCATCCTCCTTCGCCTCAGGGACACTGACCTCTATGGCCATCAGCTTTTCTCTGTACCCGCTGTCTGTGCTAATTGCTAACATGCAAGCAAGGGTAGGTGGGGAGGCGAAAGGGGTCATGGCTTCTTGGAGGATGCTGTGGGACACTCGGCAGCGTAGCATACGTCTGTTGTACCGAGGGGGCTCCCTGGTTATACTTAGATCCTGTATCACATGGGGGATTACCACTGCTCTCTATGACAGGCAGGCGAGACGCTCAGGCTGAATACAAACAGGGAATATCTATAGTGTTATACAATTACATTCATTTAGTTTGACCATTTCACTCAAGTAAGAAATGTCTCTTCATCCAGCAAACTGTGCCGTTATTTTCACCTTTTGGTGCTTGGCCATAACAATTTTGTAAAGTCGAATCTAATGGCCCAAGATAGTTTGAGAGGTAAAAGTAGTAATCAGGTGCTCGTATATCAAAGGTGCCTTGTGTCATTTTGAGGTGCATACAGGAAATAGACACATGTTCAAGTTGCCTAGTCATGATGTTGTTTTGGTTTACTGTCTGAAATATTAAATGTATAGGAATGAAAGGAATAAATGTTAATAAAAGTGAATTATTCATATTTAAAAGATCATATTATATCTGTTTCAACTGTGAAAGAAAGATTGTCGCATGTCATGTCAGACTTCTGTTGGCTCCACACAGCATGCATTTACCTCAAAGTGCATCAATAAAGAGAAACTGTGTATATTATCAGCATTTGTGGTTTGCTTTTCGTGACGTCATTCTGAGGTCAGCCTTCTGTCATACCATGTTCCGGCCACCAGAAAGCGCTATTGTAATTGTAGAAACTGGGGGCTACCTGCATGAGCTTTTTAAGTATGTGGGTTGTGCGTTCTACAGCAGCTCAGAGACTCAATCGATCAATCAAATATGCATCAATTGGAAACAAATCATTCAACCTATTCTATTTCACAAACAAAGCCTGATAAAGCCAAAAAACAAGCTTAATATAATAATGTTTGAAGGGGAAATCCAGAAGTACAAAGCCTGACCTATTATAACTCTCCCCCAAAGGTGAGGAGCCAATGAGAGTGAGACCATGTTTGCGTGTGAAGGGCGTGTGTTCTCTATTTAAACCGCTGGTTTTGCGTGAACGGCACACATCTTACCTGACAGGAACATTCTCACCACGCACCACTGCATCAGGTAAAGTCAATTATTCTAACTCACTTTTTTGTTGCAACAGGATCATCTGCTCTCTGTTCCCTCTCTGCTGCATTTCCCTTTGCATTGTTAAAGCTGCATGGTCTTTAAGTGAGGGCAGTATGTGCAGACACTGTTGATTATCCAACTAGTGCAACTTTAGATTGCTCCGTTGCAATCGCTGTGATGTTCTGAGCACATTGTGAAGACTAAGGGCTATATGTGCGTCTCCTAGGGAAAAAGTTTAAACATTTCCTGAAACCTTTCTCCTTTCAGTAGTAATGGTGTTGTTTACCTCTCAAATATAGCCTACAAACCTCCCAGTAAGAGATTTTATGAGCAAAGTGTAGCAAAAACAATATGTTTCTCTCCCAGAATCTAAGCCCAGTGCAACAGTACAATGTAATATGACACCATCGAGATTGCAGTTATTTGTTCTCTCATTGTGGGAAGGTGGGTAATAGGTGCTGTGGGTGTTTTGTGTGACTGGATTACATAATTCTTGAAGTTCACGCCCTACTGTTTGGTAGCATAGGTGGGGCTTCATTTTTTTACTTGTATGGGCATGCACTCAGTGGTGAAATGCAATTGCTATCTGGTTTACACCTTTTCACGCAATTGTCCATTGATCAAGAAAAATACCTATTTTATTTGAATTGATATTTTACACTCTCTCTCTCTCTCTCTCTCCATTAGCAATCATCCAAAATGGCAGACAAAGACAAGGTCAATGAGGAATTGAATAACTTTAAAAGGAATAGTCTGAAGAAAACCATACCACAGGTCAATAACCACCTTCCAACCAAGGAAGGTATGTATTGTAAATGGAAAAGGAAGGTTCTCTTCACTATCTCAGCCATGCTTGATATGAGTTTTGCATGTTGCCTAATTCCCAACAACCTGACATGATCATTTAATGCAGATTTTTCTCACACATGCAATATTCACAAGTATCATTCACAAGTTATGTAATTCTTGCTGGGTAAAACACTCCTGGCTTTGAGGTACAGGTATCAGGTACCACTGCCACACACAAGCCTGGGTGGTACTGCTTGTGCATTCGGGGAGTTAGTTTTGTCTAAATTTTTTCTCAGAGGAGCCAGAGGCGGGATGTTATAGTCTATTACGCTCTAGTTTGACTTTCATAAGATGTAATTGCTGAGCCCGCAATTTCTGCAATCTTTATTCTCCATCTATTTCTAGATCTTTTGATTTTGCCTCACAAGCCAAATCCTGACTATTGTTTTGTTTTCCTGCTCCCTGCAAACTAACTGTTAGACATTCTACTTAAATCATCTGCAGTGCAACTAGCAGACAGCTGATGCTCCTAGGGAGAAACTGTGTGAAGACTTTGCCTGTAGCAGAGAAGAATCTGTCACGGCAGCTGCTTCAACACTACATAGTCAAATCTAGCTAACATCCGTATTTAACACTGATGCGTGAGGGCACATCAGAAATCATTGTTTGACATGCTTAAGGATTTATACACCCAGAGCTAAGATATTCTTGGTCATCTCCCACGCCAAATAAACATTTACTTAAATAGAGTAAATAGACTACTTGCAATAAAAGCTTTGTGAGTTATTGTTTGTTGGACTTTTTTGAACAACAATGAGTATGTTTCTCTTTTTCCATCACAGATCTCATTGAAGCGAGGAAGGCTGAAGCAGAAGAGAAGAAGTGCTCCAAGTGAGAGGCGCGGCCTACAACGTCTCCTACAATTCTGCTATGTTACCTTCTGTTCCTCAACTATTCTGTCCATCTTCTCGGCTTCTTTCAGTTTTCCATGCCATGATGTCATTAGAGAGGTGTTTGATTGGATGCTTTATGGGAAAATCAGATTATTGTCCCAAGAAAAATTATTTCAACGGATGAATTTGAATTGTTTTTTCATGCTCTCTATAAAGGGCTGATCAACACAACACTGGGTTCAAAACAAAGGGAAAGCAGAAATATTTGTTTTCATGAGATCATACTGCATTGTTGACCACGACATATGTTTGCCTATAAATGGAACCATTTGGGAAATGTTCCAAAAAAAGATATTTTTGATTTTATCAAAAAATAAATAAACATGTAAAAATGTTCAATGTGTGTATGTATTTTCTGTCATTTTGTATTAAGTGTTAGAATTATGTCAGAGGTCTTGGAGGTGCCCCTGGTTAGACTGACCATGAGATGAAAGCACAACAAATCACATCACATCCTCCCATGTAATGTCATATAGGTCCTATAATGTCACATATATATTCATTTCACTACAAATGAACAATGCAGCTTAAGACAATACAGGGTAATGATAACAAAGTGGAAAACAAGGCCTGGGTCGTGATCGGGGGTCCCACCAATATAATAACCGCTACCACCCATAATCAATCATGACAGACACATTACATATTATAGAGGACCCTCTCTTATTTGGGGGTGCCTTATTTATTTATTCATTGTTTGTGGAATAAAGATTTTGTGGATAAAAAAGTTTAGTAAAACAGACTGGGCAGAATGGCTGTTATGTAATTCATGACAAGACCTACGAGCCAGTCAACCTTGAATGACAAACAAAAATCTAATTATTTGCCTTCAAGTCATCATCGTGACAGACTATCCGTGTTTTCCTAAAGGTAGAGGCCCAGGCAAAACTGGTTATTTGATAAATGTTTGCCCAACAGGGTGGACATTGTTAAAATTTAGAAATGATGCACAAAAAGCTGCAAACAAACTAAGATTGTACTGCTGACTTCAGCTTAATGTGGATCATTGCAATACTACGCACAAAATAGATTGACAACAGGCCTATACTTGCTTAGGGAAAGGGAGTGCATCAGCTGCAGGTGTGACACATACCTGTGTGTCTATAAAATATGATTTGTTTTGGAAAAGTTGATGTCTAGATTAAGGCTCCTTGGGGCAGGGACCTCACATTTACTGTGCTGCACAAGCATATGAGGAGTGAATGTGTTCCGATACATCTTTTCAATATGAACATGCCTTGTTGTGCTGATGTTGGGAATGTGACTGTGTATCTCATAGATCAATGATATTCTCTTCCTGAAGTGATTTCTCAAGAGGAGGCAGGTTGTGTTTTTCCACTACAGACCAGTTCAAACGTGCAAATTTACCAGCATGCAAGCACATGAGCCCAAATACCTCATCTGAGGAGACTACCTGGGGCTTTCAATTCCCAAGAATTGCAAGCATGTCAAGTCAAAAATTTGATCTCCTATTTCATATTCCAGTTCCCCTTATAAAGCCAGTCATCGATTTTTGTCAGTAAAAAGAACATTTTGTTTTTAAGGTGATGATTATTTATATGAATCCTAAAGCACGGAAGCAATTGGTGCTGTTTTTTTCTCTAGGGTGTATCGCGTTCAGACACGTCTGTGCAACACAAATGTATAGGTGCTGCACGGAAGCAAGGTCACATGAGGACACGGAAAAGAGAAACCTATTCAAAACCAGACGGCAGTACTATTCTGAATGCATTACATTCAGTAACTTAATATACAAAATGTAATTTATAATATAGCATTGCCTTTTTACAGTTCAGCTGCTCTTAGTGTCTAAACTAAGTTTTAGGAACAACACGCTATCTCTTTGAACAACACGCTATCTCTTTGTCAACAGTGTAACATGAGCACATTATATTCCTTTCTTGCAAAACAAGTTAGGCCGGAACATTTTGTTTCATCACTGCTGTATGTTCAGCTCATAAACCAAAGATATTATGAGACTTATACCTGAACGTGCATTGTGCATTTTGCCAAATTTATGCCCACATGCTGCCCGTGAACATGATAATAAAGACAAATATGAGAATATGGATTGCCACATACAGTAAATTCAACACTGTAGAATGTTAGTTTTGTTTTAGTCATACATTTACACTTTTTGCATCCTCTGGCTTTTCTCTATATTACATTTTCTCCCACAGTGTGAACCACCTGTATAAAACAGATAATTATTAGTGTTTTCACCTCTCAATCTCAATGTCAAATTCTTTTTGCTAAATCAAATTAAAATAAAAATAATAGTATAAAACACGTACAGTACACCTCTATGCTGATTCTGAACTACCGTGTACTTTGGCGGATATGTTGATTTATTAAACACAGACAACACATTGTTCTTGTTTGACGTTCTTAAATCAATGCAAGGGTTTTTTGCGACACCCAATGCCTGAAGGGAACACTGCAAAAAACGGTCGTAGCAGTACTACTTACCTCTCATAGGGGGCGCCAAATAACAGGAAACACGCCAAACGCCTTAGGGGGCGGGGCGAGCGGTGGCGCGGGTCTGATCATTGGACTAGCAGTGATGGGTATTTCGGCTCTTTTTAGAGAGCCGGTTCTTTTGGCTCGGCTCACTAAAAAGAGCTGGCCACTGGCCACTGACCTTTCATCACTCACACTCCGGAGTCGGAGTCTTGGAGTCACAGTGGCACAGTTGCGCAGGTAAAGGGGGGGGGAAGGGCGCTTCTCTAGCGCACTTGCTGGTGCCAGAGCACTTGCCGGAAAAAATCATGGACAGCTTCATAGTCTCTCTCTGTCTTCCTTTACCCCCGCTTCTATCGCACACTTGCCGGTGAAAATCATGGACAATCATGGCTTCACAGCTCACCTCCCACACATCTTATCCAAACCCGTGCGGCTTTAACAGAAAAAAAAGTGAACGGCTCCTGATTGGGACCCGGCTCCCGTCGATCACTTCAAAGAGCCAGCTCGTTCGTGACTGACCCATCACCACTAGCGAACGTCCATCAACAAGCTAGTTAGCAAAACACAGACAAGGTAAACGAAGCGCTGGTAACGAGAGAACATGAACCGAGGATGTCTTCGCTGTAACAAGAAGCCTTTGAACAATTTTGGCATCGGTTTCCACGGGCATCGTTTCTAATTGTCTACTTCATCAATGGAGCCGCTGGTAAACACCGGAGTTTAAGCTTTTGAGTGGCGGGCAAGCTCAGTCAGCTCGCAGGGACGCGACAAGAGGGGACACGGCTCACTCATCGGTACTGTTGGCTCCTAGCATGCTAGCACACCTAACGTTAATAACAGCTCTCACATGTATCCACGTTAATCGATACACTTAAAGCTGCGGCAAGTGTGTAATTGGGGAGTAGAATTGGTGATGCACGTCGTCATATTGTGGACCACATGTAGCGCCAGTTGCAGCGGACGCTATTACGAGGGAAAAGTGATCAGCGTTAATGACTTGTTGTTAGCTGAGCTTAGCGCCACAGTGGTGACTTGTCACTAAAGCTAGTCGGTGTGTTGGCGTCAAATAAAGGTTAGTCAGGATAGTTTCTCTCCTGTATTTCATTCAGGGCATACCGTCGTTATAAAGCTATGAGTGTGTACAAGTGCAATGTGTGCGTGATTCGTGTTTTTGTTTTGTAAATGATGAAGTTGGTGCATGTTGTCATCACCTGATTGTCAAGTCTTTCCTTTTCTCCCAGCAGGTTAGAAGCATGGTGGTCCCAGATAGTACCGACGTGGGCCCCCATCCTGACAATGGGGACCCCGTTGGATTCGTGGAGACCCAGGAGGTGGAGGGTGGTCAAGACTTGGCAGGGGTGGAGCTGGAGGAGGTCCGAAAGCTGCAGGAACTAGTACGTAGGTTGGAGGTCCAGAATGAGACCCTCCGCAACAGAGGAGGCAGAAATATCATCCATGCAGGAGCCGCATGCAACAGTAACCTCACAGCCAGCGTCAATATAAACACCCGGGTCGCCTGTGAGGGGGTTTCAAACTCGCACCTCAGGCTGGAGCACAGTGGGGAGCTGGGCATCAGAGACTTTGAACTGTCGCCTCCCCAGGACAGCAGCAGTGGTGAAGACATGTCCCCACTGCCTGTGGCCAGCAGACTGGAGGAAGAAGATGAACAGGAGGAGTCAGAGGAAGAGGATCAGGGGCCGTGTGGGGGCTTTCTGAGTTTGACCTGCAGTAAAGGAGCAGGACAGATCCAGGAGCAAACTCAAACACCAGAGAGCCCCTCTCAAGAAAGCTATGAATCAGAAACACTTGCAGAGAGCGACTCAGGGGTCGACCAAACTGCACTGGACGAGGTGGACGTCCTAGATTTGGAAGATGATTGTGCAGAGATCGAGGGAGATGACAGTTGGTAAGTTTTTGTTTAAACATAGTGGAAGAAACACCCAGCAGCCAATTGGATCCATTATGTTTGTTTGTTTGATGTGTGCTGCCTGACAGAGCAAGGATCATTATAAACATGTTTGGTTTGTCATCCTCAGAAGCAAGGGCAGTCTTTTGCATACTCTGGTACTCACAAAGCGCTGCATGCCTGTGGCAAACATGTCTGTCACAAACTTTGAATATGCGACTAGCTGGAAGTGAGAATGTTCTTCTAGGATCTTACCTCATGTTTCCATTCCAATCCTTCTTACGCAATGTGTTAAATATCAACAATGCTACTGTTTATCTGCATCACTGCTCCTGGCTGCAGGTCACGTTGTAGCTTAATGAAATGCCAGCCAGATGCTTTGAAACAAGATGAACTTGGACCATTTAATAGAAGTGAACACTATTAGAAGATTAAGTATTAATAATCATTGTTGATTTTATTCTCCCCTGTCCCTGTCTATTCTGACCTTTCTGGTGCAGCGAGCTTTGCCATGGTGCTTTAGAGCCACTTAGAACCATTCCTGAGTTATTTTCAGTTTCAGGTCCTTAGCCCGATCACACTGTATGTGTCTTGTGAGTTTATCATAGCCACAACATTGAGTAATCCCCATAAGGACATAATCTGATCTGTGCTTGGCTGGATGCTGCCACCTGGCTAAACTGCTTTGGTTGGGATTTGACAGCATGTGATCTGGGGCCCCCGGTGTAACCCAGCAGTACAACCCACACAGGAATCTAGAGCTGAGAAGGACCTGAGCGGTTTGTTGTTGTGGCTCAGGACAAATCAGATATGTGCAGGGGAAAAACAAGACTCCCATTGAGTCAAAGTAAAGTTTGGTCCGTACTGTGTTTGTATACTTATGCAAAACAGTAACTTTATTGACTCTTAAACAAGATTGTGTCCAAATGCCTTCAGCAAACCAGATCCAACAAGCCTCAGGTCTACATAGAGACACAGAGTAAAATCATGTTTGCAGTTCCTTTGAATAGTTCACAAGACCTGGCAGTGAAACAAGGTATAAGTGTGTATGTAGGACAATGCTTGACTTTAGTCTGACAGTCCAACTGGGTGTAACTGTGACAAATTCAGATATTCTATACAGTCTTGCAATAACATTCAATTTAGTAACCAAATACAGAGAAGAAATCCATTAAAATCACAGCCATTTGCATAGATTTTCCTGCGTCAAATGCAGGGTTTGTGTGTGTAAAAGTGTCTCCCTCAGCCAACGCATACAGGCTCTGCTCTGTGGCAGGGTGTAACCTGGACGTTGCTGTCTGTATTGTCACGCATCCCTGTGGGAAATGAGTCTTTGTGTGATTGCCTAATAAGAAGATGATTAGTAGTTGATTGGTCCAGAACCGGTCAGTCTGGGCCTTTTGTGTAGCCAGCTCAAAGGATCAGCCCATGTGACTGCCAAGCCTTCAAATGGCTGTTTGCTCTCACTGGGCACATCAGAGAGACCATTAGACATGAAACACGACTGATCGGGATATAATCCATGTGCTGTTTACAAGTATTGAGGTTCTTTCAAATCATCTTATTGTATCGCTGCATAAAAGCCAATGAGGCTGTCTGGCACGTTGACCTCTCACAGATGAATTAATCAATCCTTTATAGATGAGACTAATTTTGTGTCAGCGCTCAGGTTTCACCGTCAGTGATAGACCCTTAATATGCTGTTCAGTACATTAGGATCAGGCTACAGATGTATATGGATCCACTGCTTCCTTCTTCTCTGCATGACATCCTTCCGTTCTCTTGTGTGTTGTCGCACCTGCAGTAGAAGCAGGAAGTCACTCTCCCTTATGTAGATAGAGCAGCTGTCGGATGTGCGTTGTCGTGGCGACTTATGCAAACCTCGGGTGGAAGATTACAGTGGCCGAGCAGCAGCAACAGCAGACAGTGCTCAAAGTACAATCTCATCAATAATGTAATCAAAACACAGTCAATGTAGACATAAATTAGAAGGACATTGTGAGTTCATACACAGAGAAGTGTTTGATAAAAGGGCTGTGTAGGGGTTTTAGAGGCTCGTAAGTTTTCATTAAGTTGGACTGGGAGCTTCTGAAGCTCAACCAGTCAGGGTCGGGTACAAACGATTTTGAATTTGGGCTTCAGTTTTAAAAAAAAAAAAGAACTTGTGCTTTCAGGCTTGTGTTTATTCCCCCTGCCTCTGTTTTCCTCCATATGCTCATTGCCTCGCTGTCCAACCCCCCACCCTCATATTTTCAATTCTTATTTTTTCTGTCATTGCTATTGGTTAGCTTTATTTGTTGTCCGCTTCTCTGCCTCTCTTTTTCAGGTTGTATGTGTCTCCTAAAAAGCAAGTAGCAGATCCAGGCCCAGAGTCTCCATTGAAATGGTGTCGGAGGGTTCTTGATCATCGCAGCCCAGAAACAGAAATGGCTTGTCGGACATTTATCCACCGTTTGGACCAGAGTATGCATTCAGTATTACACAGACTAGACCAGTGTCACAGACCATCTGAAAGACAATTTCATCAAATATGTACATGTATTCTCTACATTAACCTATATGGCCTTTGAAATGCTTGAGCCAAAGTATTTATTCATCTGCATTTATTATTAAACCGCTACCAAAGCCCAGAGCTAACTCTTTATACTTAACCTAACGTTTAAACAACAGCAGCATTTGCGTTTAATGAGAACCTAAGTCCTACGTTACCTAATTGACCACAGGGAGGGAGTTGACCCCCTTTAAATGGATGTACTGCTTTCAAGTTTACTGCTCACCTCCACTGTGTGTGTGTCTGTGTGTGCTCATGTGCATGGCTGGGTTTGTTTGTTTTTTTGTCATATGACCAAGCCCAAAACAGGGAATGTGTCCTAGCAGTGTGTATGTCAGGAGCTGTGTTTGATCCAACATGCCACATTCATTATTTACCACTGCTCGCAGCTCTCACTTCCTGCACAGTGCGGAACTTGAACAAAGCTATTCACACCAAGGCTGAAGGGCTACATGGAGTCATGAGCTGGGTTGGATTACCTTCCTCCCCCGGGGTCAGCGCTACTGTTTAAATGACACCATTATACAGCTGTAAGGCAATGAAACTGCCCAGTGGCACAGAGAACATTTATGCCAAATTGTACAAAGGTAAATGATACCAGTGAAAGTTAAACAAATAAAAGCAAAGAAGAGTACATTGTTAGTTCTGTTTGAAACGAGCGCTTTGTGCTGCTTGTTTATCTCTTCCACACTAGGCAGTTCATTATTTCGTCCGTTTTTTATCTACCATCCATCTGTCATGTGTACACACACTTTATAACTTTGACTAGACTGCAATCGACGCAATAAATCAGCTTTTATGGAAGTGGAGGCGGCAATCTCCACATTTATTTCCCCAACACGTCATGTATGCTCAGGGAACGCCCTTTAATTACAGCAATAACATATTTTGAGTATTGAGTGCATGCAGATGTATTGTGTGATCTGCTCAGGCGCTGACTTGTGTTTCCTGTCCTGTTCTCTGCAGCATCCCGATGGAGGAACGTGTACAGCAGCCCATCAGCAGAGGCAGGCTCAGCAGGCTCAGGCCTGATCTCTCCTGGGTACCACAAATCAACTAACAAATCCCTACTAACCTGTGGCAGCTCAGGTATGGCATGACATTAACACACTGTGCTCCTCATGTTCCGCTAACAGCAGGTGGATGACGTCCTGTATTGTAAGGATGTTGGTGTTTTGATGGTTGAAAAGTCGCGCACGAACGCAACAACCCAGTGATTTCTCACAAGGGAGGGACCTTACCACTGTTTTATGCATATTTTACTTCAGATAATGTACTAATTTCCACCAATGCGCTTTGCTTGGTAATCTTAAATCCCAAGACTGAATACGTTGGCTACTAAGCTGCATTAATTTAATTCACCACTGTCTTAAACGTATTAAATGTAAACATTGTGGAAGTGTTTTTGTTGCTTCCGTCATTATAGAAGCAGAAGAAGAAGGGAGGCGCTGCTTCTTTTGAACATGGTGTCTATTATGTAGGAATACCTATCTCAAGCAAACTGAACCTTTGCAAGTGGATTTTGAACATCAATAAAAGCATTCATAAAACTCTAGCTTTGGTATTTTCTGCAAAGCAATTGACAGTTATGTAAAGTAAATCGGCTTAACGTGCCAAAACACTGGTATGGTCCTTTTAAGCAGATGACATTGGAAGTGTTGTGCACCACTACGTTCTCTGACTTGTATCGTAGTGATCATTGGTGATGTAATGGGGGTTTGTTACGGTTATTGTGCATTCTGGATATCTATCCGTGTTTCACAATACATGGCACCACAGCGTGCAAAGTGCAGCAATGCTCATGTTGCTTTGTGAACACCATAAATAACAAATCTTTGCATGAACTTGTGAGTGCTTGGCTTGTGGGAGGTGACCCTTATCTAATCCAAAACTTTTTACATAACCAAATGCCCCGGGCTGTTGTTGTTGCCAGTTTGTTCCGGCCTGTGTGTCGCTGACAGACGTGCCTGTCGGGGTAACTTTGGGTACAGCTGCTCTCGCGTTGATCAGCACAGTCCTTGCGCTGGGGTGAACTCTGGGTGGAGACGCATGTCCATCCAAATGGGTCACGTGTGAATGTTGTCAGCTGAATCTCACTCTATTAATACAGATTTAGCCCAACAAAAAAGTGTGATTGATATTTTTATCATTGATATACAAGACGCAGATTGGAACAGATGTCCCTCTGTCTCTGCAGGCCTTGGGAGCTTGCCCTCAGCTCTGAGCTCCCAGTCCTCCATAGACAGTGAGCTCAGCACATCTGATGATTCTATCTCCATGGGCTACAAACTGCAAGATCTCACTGATGTCCAGATCATGGCGCGCCTACAGGAGGAGAGTGAGTAGTGTTTTGCAAATGGCATTCTCAACTTTGGCCACAGATGAGTGTCCAGATTGTAAATAGTGTTTTGTATGGGAGAGGTAGTTGAAGAGGAAAGATGAAACCAAAGCCTAGGCAGCTATTTAACTGTGTATTTTTCATCTCAGGTCTAAGACAGGACTATGCTTCAAGCTCAGCATCTGCTTCAAGACGCAGCTCCACAGCCTCTCTGCAGTCACTGCGCCGTGGTGGCACCTACAGCGACCAGGAGTTTGACAGCTATAGTTTGGAAGACGAAGAGGAGGATTTCTGCACCCTGCCCCAGCGTCAGCACCATTTCAGCCCCTCACCTTTAAGCTCACCCCGGTGCCTGTCTCCTTCCACTTCCAACCACGGTCAGGAAAACAGTAGCCAACTCCGCGCCCCACGCACTAGAACCCCCAGACGATCTCTCCAGGGCCCTAGCCCAGAACTGCTCAAGTTTGCCAAGAGTGAAGGTATGCTTTGATCGTTAATACACTATTCATACACAGGGTGCAAGTGAAACAGATTAGTGTGATCAACATCGAGTCTGCTTTTATACAAAGCCTTAATGATATATACATACATATATACTGCTGTTGCTAAATATGTTATGTATATGTGGTTCCAGAGGAGTTGAGGCACAGCATGCCTAATTTGGCCCCCCGCACCAGCCTACGTTCCCTGGAGGCAGTCAGAAACAGCCGCAGCATGGAGGCTAACCTCCAGAGCTCTGGCAACCGCATGTCCCACCTTACTCACTCCCCTCCCACAGGTAACACTGCCCTCATCACCTGGCCCACACCACTCCCTCAGATACCATATTACGACACCTACTTTTGCGTTGGATCATAGTACCATAGTTCTGTTAACCCAGGATACAGACACACCCGCTAGAGTGTATTGACCATTTGTTTTTGTTCATTATGTTAACGATACATTTTTCCCAACCTGCCTGAAGAAATCGTTGGTTGACATTTCATGGTACCACTGTCTGTTTCTTCTTCTGCAGGTATGACTTGTAGTCGGCTACGCAGCAATGGCCAGTCTCCTCTCTCCCTACGAACTCCAGTAAAAGCTGTGAATCCTGTCGGCTCCATGTCAGCTGTTCGTCAATCATCCAGAGGTCTGCCTGTTATCCAGACTCCTCCTACAGGAGGGTCCCGTAGGGTCCAGTCCTCAAGCTCTGCTAATGGGGGAGCCTATCTCCCTGGAAGAGCCTCAACTGGGGCAGGAAGGCCAGGAGTGGGCAGAGGACAGGCTGTGCCACCAGCATCCAACAGGAGCAGACTTTCACAGCCCCCTCGGAGGTGAGTACTTGTGTGTTAATCAATCAATTAGGTAATCAATTAATCAGTGCAAATTATTATTATTATTTTTTGCTGAATATTTGTATTGAAGAAAGCATCTGGCATGACAATGAGCATCCATCCAGTCTGTTATGGGACAATATTTGACAGAAACCAACTGCAGCCAGCAAAGATATGTTGAAATGACGATGTGACCGTGGAGACTCGAATGACATCTCTGTCGCTAGAAAGATGACCTCATAGGTGAAGTTTTTACAGGATGCCATCATTCCACTATACCAGCAGGTGCAAAACGCATCATGGGCTGTGGCAAGAGAAAAAAGTGGGGAGACACAAGGGGGAAAAGAAAACAAAAAAGGGGAGACATCCCAGAAAAATCATGGTGTCCTTCAGCCATTGTGAGACAAAGGGATGGGTTGGGAATTCTTTCTGTAAGAGCTGATGTCGTCTGGCAAGTAGAGATGTGAAACTGATCATTTGTTTTTGCAGTGTTTAGATGACATGAGCCTGAGTAGAGTCCCAAAGATGGCAATATGAGGGGAAGGGACGTTGTGTTTAAATAATAAAATAAAAATAAAATAACCAGAGCCGCAGTGTAACCTTGGACAAAAGAAAAACAAGTTGCTTAGATTGCAGCTTGTGTTCAAACATCTATCACATTTATGATTTTTTAATTTGTTTTAAATAATGTTTTATGCCCAGTGCCTAATAAGTTTTTATACTTGTGGTATTGAGCAATTTTGTGTTTTCCACGTTACTCCCACATAGCCTTGTAGATTCACCATTATGTACAGCATTAAGTCTAACTAACATTTGTTTTTATCGACAGGTCTTTGGGCATGACTAAAATGTCAGATGAATCCTGGAGAGATGGCTGTTACTGAGCCTGATGCAACCTTCACCTGACCTCTCCCCTTTACCTCACGTGGTTCCAAGAACAGAGATATTGTTAAATGAAAGTGTTGTGATCCCTTTCAATTCCTATTTCAGACTGGAATGCTGGGCTGCACTGGATTTGTAGTTAGGATTATTTTCATTGCATGAAACGTTAGCCAAGTACAAAGGATGTGTAAGCAGGCAAGAAGGCACACATAAACTGTACACGCCACTTGTTATATGGACCACTTTGGAGCTTCCAGAAATGTTGTCTTATTTTTATGATTATTATGAGAGATTGTTGGGGAAGTAATGGTTATGATGATCATGTAGATGTAACTGTCAAGGTATTGGTATAAGGTCAAGGTATTGGTATAAGGTAAAGGTATAATCTTCCAAATGTCCCACAATGATCTGGATGAATATATGATTTTTAATATAATTTTTTTGAGTAACTCCTTGTGAAATAATTCAAATTTTGTTGTACGTGTTTTGATTCTTTTAAACATAAGAATACACATACAGCGATGCAACTTCTGTAAACCACACTGCCCTTACAAATACTATGAAAATGGAACAAAATGATTTGTGCCAAGGTACTGTACATTGCGGCTGCAGAACTTTCTATTCTAGATATAATCTCAAGTGAAAAATTGTACAATCATGGTACTGTATTTTTACTCCATGTCTAGATGTGGAATTAAATGTTTGCTTTTGGATAAAGAAATAGAAAAAAATATTTATGCACGAAGGCCTTGTGCCATAGACAGCTATGCACCCTCATGCTGTGTGCCTCTGACAATTAGGAACTGAATAAAATATATCCTGAAGCTGCATGTCTTGTTTTTTTCTTTTTTTTAATCCACGCCAAAGTCATGGGCTAATAAGTCACAATATGCAGTAAAATCCTACACCCGGCGCAAAAACAACAGCATAGCTGTCATTTCCTCATATTTCCAGGGCGCAGCAGCCAGCGCCGTTGAAATGAGCGCTCAGACGCGGCGCTTCAAACCCCGTGTCACAAAATGGCCTACAGGCCTCATTTGGACTCAAAATGTGAGCGCACTGCACGTTACCACATAAAAACGTACAATTGTCACCGTGATACTGTCTCGGTGTTGTGTAGATGACTATAACACAAATGTGGTTCCATTAAAATAATGGCTGTGTTAATGTAAGTGCTCTCCTATGCATGACGCAAATAGTAAGGGATCAGCGGTAAACGAGGCCACGCATTGTCTGCCCCCCGCCCTCCCTCTGCTTGTCAGGAAGCAAGCTGATTGGCCGAGGCCTAGCAAAGAGTGCCCGGGGATCCAAAACTGCAGGCCGCACTTAGCTTACCGTCAAAAATAAACCAAAACAATAACAGACAAAAACAACAGGGGGGAGAGACACCGATAGAGTCTGAAGACGTCGTTATCAGGTAAAATTATTTTGAATCGATTAGAACGATACGTTGAATAAGACACAAGGGCCCAGTCGGCCGTAGCGGGCCTCTTTCAGCCTTCTCTGAAAACAACATGGTAGATAATGCGGCACAGGCAGCTCCGTTAGCTTAGCAAGCTAGCTAGCCGACCGAACAATGTTTGCGCACAAATTAATGACTGGTGTACAATAAATTCGACATGGTGCACGGCTTGGTCGTCGGTTATGGTCATTGTTTTTGCAGAATCGTTACATGGTGTGTGGAAGCTTTTGTAATATTATTTTATGAAACGGCTTTCGAATTACGGCGTTAGCCGTTATGCTAAAACAAAATGGCGCTGACAGGAACAGCCCTAGCCTGCTTGCTAGCTAGCTGCGGTGGGTGGAGGGCGGTTGCCGCCCTACTATGTATTGCATAACGTTTGCGGTATTTCATTGGCGGCCATAAACTCGGAGCATGTGTAGTTAAGTTAAAAGAGTCGTAAATACATTTATGTAAATGTTCCGGTATCCTATATGTGTAAACGACAATGGCTGCACAGTGTTGCTTCCATTATTAAGTGATATAGATACACGAAAACAACTGCACAGGGATACTTCAAATCATTGCAGATATGACACATTTGTCTTTTCATGGGATGATAAAGCATTTACTCGGACACAAGCACGTATTCCTATAGCTACCAGTCCCCTATGCCCCGTATCAGCCCTCCTGCACACTGCTTTAAACCATGGAGCGCAACTATCTTCAGATGTAAATACAGTATGTTGTTAGGTTGGACCCGCTTGCAGTACTCCCGCTAACCAAAGGATGGTGCCCGTGGGCAGACATACATACCAAGGCAGTTATTTGTTATTGTGCCAATCACCCAAACACAAATATTCACTAAAGAAACCTTAACATATTTAGAAAATTTCCAATTGTAGTGAGCTGTGGAAGACCCATAGACTATTTATAACCTAGACATTAACACCTGTTCCCTTTCCATAATAATCATTATGCATACTTATTCAAGTTGTTTGTGTTTCCATTGAAGGAAGGATTGGCCACCTTGATGGAAGAACGCACGATTAATAACCTATTGGTTTTATTCTAGAGATTCTTCTCATCAAATGTGAAGGTATGTTATGAATATTGGCAAATGTAGTTGTTGCATTTGCATTCATTTTGATAAACACACGAGCACACTGAAGAACAGCAAATGTAAAGTATACTGTTATTTTCAGTCTTTTCCTTCGTGAAAACATGGACCAAGGTGGAGGGGTGTTGGAGCTGCACACACAGGAGCTGAAGATGCCCCATACTATGATCATGCAAGACTTTGGTAGGTAGTTGGTTAGAAAAAGATGACTACCATTGTAATTGAAACTTTATGTCACAGATGCAGAGATTGCTTATATTTCTGCAGAAACAATGAGAATGTCATTCAGTTATGCAGTTTCAGTTATACGTCAGCATTCTATCCATCCATTTAATATGATTTGGAGATGCTCTTCACACTTAACTGATCATCAGGTTTGTCAGGCTGTCTGTACGTGACTGAACATGCAAATGTCATCTCTGGTAGTTGCTTGCAATAATGAATGGCTGTGTGATGTTGACGACATTGTATTTTTCTTAGTTTCCAAGCTATTAACTTATCAGACTGTGTTTGGCTTTTCAGATCAATTATACGATGCATTAAGTAAGTCTTTCCTTGTTGAAAAATATTATGTTGGGTCTTTGATGCAAATATATTCTGTTCTAGGTCTGCATGATCTGAAATCTAACTGCGTTTACTCTCATGCATTTTGATTGCAAGTTGAGATACATTTGTTTTTAACATCCAAGCAGGTGTCGTTCAAATTAATTAAGACAGGCACCGGAACAGCTAGTTTGGTCGAACATAACCTTTATTCACACCAAATTGTTCATTCAAAGTCAGTGATTGTATTCATTGTCAGACCAAAAATCGCATGAGTTGGCTGCAAAAAAAACATACATATAGAAAAAGATGCATCGATATCTCTGAAGATTATTATATGAAAAATTAAACCCTATTACCAAATTATTATTGCATACGTGGTGTGTTGCTTAAGTGCTATGATGATGCACAAATGATAACAGCACACCAAAACAAGTTCAAACAATTTCCTAAACATGTAACTAGATGCCCCAATGTCTTAACTGTGTTTGAATGTGCATCATTAAATAGAGACATTGTTTTGTTGAAAGTTTTCTGTCTTGCACCCCTCTGACCTCCTTCCACGTTGTTGTGTTTACAGTTGCAGGAATGGGAGGCCTGGCTCACATAGACGGGGAGCACATTGTGGTGTCTGTGCCCGAGGGTATGCTGCTTTCTGATGTGATGACAGACGAGGGCATCCTCCTGGAACATGAGCTCGAGGTCGAAGGCCTCGAGACCCATGTGGTCCAAGACCTGGAGACGGAGGTAGTCGAAGGTCTGGAGACAGAAGTGGTGGAGAGCTTGGAAACCGACGTGGAGGGCCTAGAGGCAGAAGTGGTTGAAGACTTACAGACACAGGTGGTAGAACTTGAGGCTCAGGTTGTTGACAGCTTGGACGGTGAGGTGGAAGTGGAGGGTCTGGAGGCACACGTAGTTGAGGGCCTGGAAACTGTGGTCGACGATGAAGACTTGGAGGCTCATGTTGTTCAGGGCCTCGAGGAGGAGGTAGAGGTGGAGGGGTTAGAAGCAGAGGTTGTTGACGGTCTAGAGGTAGATGTGGAAAGTCTGCAGTCTCAAGGGGTAGAGAGCCATGAAATTACCAGCGACGACATGGTGTCCTCAGAGCACAGTGTGATCATGCCTGACAATATTCTGGGGACAGAGGTAGCTATAGAGGAAGAGCTTGACCCCCATCACCACCACCACCACCACCACCACCACCACCACCACGTCCTAACATCAGACCTCATCCAAGACCCAGACCACCATCACGATGACATGCCAGACCAAGTGTTTGTGGCAGAACTACTTTCTGAGCACCAAGACAACACCCTGGACCACCAGCTGGTGTCTGAAGGGGTGATGGTGAGAGCAACCAACGGTGAGACCATCATCCACGAGGAGCTGGAAGCTGAGGCTGTTCCCTTGCAAACAGACGAGGAGGATGACGCAAGAAGCAGCTCTGAGGATTACCTCATGATCTCCCGTGAGACAATTTGGATTTACTTACACAGCTCTGAATTTAGTTTACTTTTCATTATTGTTGATAAACATTTTTGAGTAACCGATACCATTTTATATATTACTTTAGTGGATGAAGTGGGAGATAAGCTGGACATTGGAGACACTCCCCTTGAGATCAGCACTGAGGTAATGGAAGATAAGGATTCCAAAGATAATGGCGCAGAGGTTATCAAAGTCTACATTTTCAAGGCTGAAGCGGATGACGATTTAGGCAAGTGACTTTGAGAATTACCACTTTGTCAGTCTCACAGTATAAGAAAACATTTGTAGACTCTTTCATTCTCTGGCATCGCAGCATTGACAGAGTTTTCTTTGTGACCTCCAGGTGGAACAGAAGTCATAACGGAGGATGATTACCACAACGGACATCCTGATCTGGAGGCTGCGTCATCAGGCAGGCTGGGAGTTGGTCGTGATAAAATGGTGTATATGGCAGTCAAGAACCATCTAAAAGAAGAAGAGGATGATGAGGATGAGAGTGAGGATGAAGATGATGAAGACGACATCAGTATGTTCTTCTGAAAAAATAGTTCCATTGGGTGGTTGTAGATCAGTGAACAGCTTGGATGTGATTATTTATGGAGTGAAATTGCCATAAAGCGAGCATTTTTTCTGCTGTCATGTTTGTGCAGGTAGTAGCATTGAGACTGTGAAGAATGGAACTGCCACACCTTTTCTTCAGATCCGTGATGGGCTTGGCACTAACCGGGCCCTCAAACCCAAGGCTAAGAAAAAGAAGAAAGGAGAGATTCGGCAGTGCCAGACAGGTATGAACTGTGAGTCCTAAAGTAACCTCAGTAATTAGTCAAATGACAACAAATCCTTGTGCTTTTCTAACAACATTAACAATCTTTTTTCGTCCCTTTAGCTGTTATCATTGGTCCTGATGGCATGCCTCTGACAGTGTACCCCTGTCACATCTGTGGGAAGAAGTTCCGCTCCCGGGGTTTCCTTAAATGCCACATGAAGAACCACCCGGACCACCTGCTGAAGAAGAAATACCAGTGTACGGACTGCGACTTCACCACCAACAAGAAGGTTAGTTTCCACAGCCACCTGGAGAGCCACAAGCTGCTGAGCCACAACAGTGATCGCTCTGGTGAATACACAGAGTACACGCGGCGCTACCACGAGTCCAGCCCCCTGGGCTCCGACAAGCTCATCGTCAAGGACCGCGAGCCCAAATTGCATCACTGCAAGTACTGTGATTATGAAACTGCCGAGCAGGGTCTGCTCAACCGGCACCTGCTGGCTGTGCACAGTAAGAACTTTGCTCACGTTTGTGTAGAATGCGCCAAAGGTTTCCGTCACCCGTCAGAGCTGAAGAAGCACATGCGGACCCACACAGGTGAGAAGCCCTACCACTGCCCACACTGCGAGTTCCGCTGTGCAGATCAGTCCAACCTAAAGACTCACATCAAGAGCAAACATGGTGCGGATTTGCCTTTCAAGTGCAGCCACTGTCCCCAAGCCTACGCAGACGCACGTGAACTCCAGCGTCACATGGAGATGGTGCAGGGCCACAAGACCCACCAGTGCCCACACTGTGAGCACAAGAGCACCAACTCCAGTGACCTGAAACGACACATTATCTCCGTTCACACCAAGGACTTCCCCCACCAGTGTGACGTGTGTGAGAAAGGCTTTCACAGGCCGTCAGAGTTGAAGAAACACGCCGAGACACACAAGGGCAACAAGTTACACCAGTGCAGGCATTGTAACTTCAACGCGCCCGACACTTTCACCCTGAGTCGCCACATCCTGTCCTTGCACACGAAGGACCTCCCGTTTAAGTGCAAACGCTGCCGACGAGGCTTCAGGCAGCCGGCCGAGTTGAAGAAGCACATGAAGACACACAGTGGTAGAAAGGTTTATCAGTGCCAGTATTGTGAATATAACAGTACGGACGCTTCTGGCTTCAAACGCCATGTCATCTCCATACACACCAAGGACTACCCGCACCGCTGCGACTACTGCACCAAGGGCTTTAGGAGGCCTTCAGAGAAGAGCCAGCACATAGCCAGGCATCACAAAGACATGTTGATGTAACCTCACACACACACACACACACACACACACACACACACACACTCCTCTTTTCCAAGTAAATCTGTCAAAACACCCAGAGGTAATTTTAGTGTATTAACAAAGGAATGGTGGTTGTAGGCTGTTTATAACAATGACAATATTATAATTGACCGTTCGGTGTTCTGTGTTGTAATGGGTGTAAACCTCACCCCCGGGGGGAATGCAAGAACATATTTTTAGACGGGGGTGACTTTAAAAAAGAAAGTGTGTACACTTAGTGGGACAGCTGTAAATTGTGTCTTGTTTTGTTGCGAAAAATCACATATGAACCTATATTCAGGGTTTCAAATGTCTATATTTTTATACCCACTCAGCTGAAACGCTGCAAGATGATGACTGTGTCCTGTAATACAGAAAGCGGTGCTTTGTTAACGTCATGCCAGTTCTCCAGAGGATGCGGAATGCACACGGGAGAACAATGGCCTCCAAAGTACCAACGAAGAAACTCTTTTACTTATTAACAAGCTTTTACCCTGATATTTGTTTCCAGTGCTGTCTGTCATTAATCCACAGGTTAGGGCTACGGACCAGATCAACATGGTTAGAGCAAACATTCACATACATAATACAAAAACCCTGTCATTAAATCAGTTGTGTTTGTGTGCGTCGTGATTCGCCGCCCCAGCTTGAACGTCCGTGCAGACTAATCATGTGTAACGCTTCTTCTGTTCAAACGTCTGGGTCTTTTTAATATGGTTTATCTGGATCCGATCGGATAACAAAAGCAAAAGGAATCTGCACAGGGTGGTTGGTGGAGTACGGCTTCAGCGTCCGCGTCACGTTTCACCCCAAACAGTCCGCCACTCTCTGTTCTGGCGTCGCTGCTGCTTATTGATTAGTGTATCGTGAACTTGAGAGGGTCGGTTTTTGTCGTGTGTGATAACCCCTGAAGTGGTTGTGTTTGACTGCCATTCTAAGTTGTGTTGTGTTGTGTTAACTATGACACAGATGTGCCCCTCAACTAACCATTTGATTCCAGTCATGCCTTACACCTGTTTAGTCTTTTGTTCCTAAAGCACTGAATGCAGCTCGTCAGATAAGTGATTTTTAAGTCTCAAACATGCTGTATCAGTACTATTCTCCAAGAGATTGTGTGCTTGGGACTGTAGAAAGCACTTTAATTACTTTTTAAAAGAAATTGCGCTAGGGGGACTGTGTGCGTGTGTGTGTATAGTATGTGCTGTATGTACTGTACACACACACACACTCACACAGCATACATATGAACACAAATCCCAGAGCTTGCTTTGTGAGCGGGTAAGCAGAAACAAAACCTGACATCACACCAACACTGAGTTATGATTTGAAAGCGGTGAAGTTAAACCTTGGATTGTTTGGTTCAACAGGTTTGGTTTTGTGTTTTTGTTTGTGCGCACTAACAAAGCTTCCCAGGCGTTAATCCTAAACAAGAACAATCCCCGAGCGTGGGATGGACCCCTGAAGTCAGCGGTCATTATATTGGCATTAGTCGTTAAAGTATGCACATATGCTGTCTCCATTAAATCAATTGTGGTATATATTTAAAAAAAACAAAACAAATCCATGCATTTCTTGTACCTTTAGTCTATTTTTCTTTCAGTCTGATTGTGGAATAACTACTGGTGGGAAAGACACAAAATAAACAATTATCTTTTTACCCTATTTGTCTTTTTTGCTTTTCCAGAGAGTTCTGAAAGTGAAGTCATTCCTTTGAAAGTCTTTTAGTAGTTCAGGGATTACATGCATTTACTGAACTCAGAATAATGGTAGACACTGGATTTGAGGCTGTTGATGCCAGATAAGAGGCGGTTATGAGGTTCCGGGATGCTGGAGCGAAGTAGAGTTCTTGGTGGAGGCTCTGTTGTTGTCTCATTTGTCTGTTTTGTGCGGTCGACTCTGACAGCCTCGTATTCAGAACACTCAGAGTCTCTTTCTTTACTCCACTCCACAAAAGCAATTTAAGTATGTTTTACAGTGACGCGCGGAGGAAATGCTTTATGTTTCACGTCACCTGCCAGGGAAGATGTACGCTGTGTGATACAGGGGGTAATGAGGCGGTGCGGATGCTTTCACACACACACACACACACACACACACAAACACCTGAAAAAAAGATGCAAGTGCCTGTCACTTTGTGCTGCTTTCACTGAATATCTCATAAATCACTGACTGATGCAGCTGTCAGCATAAAACTGCTGCGGACCCCGAGATCAATATGCAGACTTCACATGAAATCCTCCCATAATCCCTCTTCCTCACATTACCCAGCACATCAGTATGCATGGCAGGACGCATTTCTGTGTATGAGTGCAGCTACTAACATTTCCTTATTTCCTGTATGTTGATCATCAATCTCGTTCCCAGTGGAGCATGAAAACACAATCACACACACATAGTCGCAGAGAGAAATTTTCACACACACACACACACACACACACACACACACACAGCATCTACTTAATCTTGGAGGGCCATCACTGTGATGAGCGTTGTCAGACATACACAGATAATCCAGCTTTTGCAAACTAATTTAGTTGATGTAGTAATATTTCCAAGATCGATGTTCTGTGGTCAGGATGTGATTAGATTGATGAACATTAGAAATCCAGGTTCCAAATGGAGAGTGCTTTATTTCTTTATGTTAACATTTTTCCATCATTGTGAGGGGTTAAAATCTTGACAATCGTCCCCAAACAGTTGTAGTGCCAGTGAATGTTTCTGCATCAGCATATTGTTTGACAGATTTTGATTCTGAACTGCATGGGATTCTGTTCTTCAAAGGCATATTGTGCTTATGTCTGTGAAGGAAATGGCAAATTGAGCTGGGACCGAGATGTCAAATTCCACTTGCAGACGGCACTGCTGCGTTTACTTCCAGAACCTACAGCGGCCCACATAGCCTGTGCCAGCTGGTCCAGATTGTCAGCTGCAAGGTTGGTGCGACAGCCAGCTGTAGACTGTGGGCCTCCCTCCAGGGAAATCAGTGCCAGATTGGTTAGAGTCGAGCAAAATTGGCTTCTTGAATTGTGAGAGAGAGGACTGTGGCATGAACTACATAAGACTGGGAGAGGAGGGGAGCAGGCAGACACAAAGATGGAGACTGACAGATAAGAGACCTCAGCTTGTCACTCCGACTCATCCGGGCTGCCAACCAGTTTGCAGTCGGGAGTTGCTGTTGCTGCACAGCGTTTACACTCGAAACTGAGTCTTGTCATTTATTCCCTTTTATGAATTCACAGCTGTTGAAGTTGAAGGCCTTGCCGATGACTCTGAAACGTGAAACACCAAAGGAACAGACACAGTTTAGAACACTATAAAGACAAATCCTGGTGTGCCCACATTGCCTTTTACTAACTCTCCTCCCTGTCATAAATGATTTGACTGTAAGAGAAAGTGCATACTGTAGAGTGTCCACTGGGTGTCACTGTTCTCCCACTATACAGGCAGACGGGACCGCGCTGATCATTTTGAGTAAATAATAAATGTACTTTTCCCACAAATCCTTCAGCGGATTGTACAGAGACGACAGCACAATTCGCATACATTGTTAATAGTTAACGTTTTACTTATTAATTTCACTGTTTGATTCAGTCTTTGCAAAGCGAAAAATAGAGACTGGATCGTATTTTCTCTGTAGGCTCTGTAATCATCCCTTATATGTGTTTGTAAAATGTAAAATTCTGCAATGAAAAATCTAACCCGTGGTTTCTGTGAGCATAAACGAGCCCGTTATTTATTTAAAGTACTTATTACATCAATAAAAATATACGTAACATTACCATTCGATATTACGGTAATAAACCTAAAAACAAGGATAAAAACGAGCAATCTGCCAAAAGTGATGTTCGGTATATGTTTGACCTGGATCACAGCAGAGACGCGTCATCCGCGAGTGGGCGTGGTTATCCGGGATAAATACCGCCGTAGTCGCCGTTGCGTCGCAGCAGAGTGTGGCGAGGGAGACGAGGGAGACAGGGAGAGGGACCGAGCCGCCGAACGAGAAGCGACGTCCCGGAGATGGAAAAATTGGAAATCTTCCTCTACATATTTCTCGTCTCGCATTATTCGTTCAACTTCTTCTTCATCCGCTGGCTCTTCTCTAAAGAGCATCCTGAGGAGATGTACTACAACTATGGAATGCCCAGCTCAAGTTGGGACACCTGATCCGGTCTGCGCCAGGACCACCGAGCGAGATTAGAGGGGACGAGGCGCTCTGGGCAGCTGTGCTCGCGTATTTGTAACTAAAACAAGTTGGATTTCATTGTCGAGTTCTTAGTGATGAAGGACCCGATGGTTGTGTCATTAGTCGAGCTGTAGTTAGTCCTGTTCCTACTTTCTAGCCGTTTTATGCAGCGTTTCCGCACCAGGACCCGCAGTCTTTCCCTTGCATAGAGCTAAATACTGTGACTCGATTTACTGCAGATTATTTTTTTGCAATCAGAACAATTATTGCTTCATCTAAGCGGACACAGAGTTTTTTTAGGCTGCATTTGTAGGAGTAAGCCATGGCTTTACCAGACAGTGGTATAGGTGGGGAGGAGGTGCCCTTCCCAGAGATCATAGAGCTCAATGTTGGTGGGCAGGTGTACATAACTCGCTATTCTACCCTAACAAGTGTGCCAGACTCCCTGCTGTGGGAGATGTTCAGTCAAAAGTCCAACAAAGGACTGGCGAGGGACACCAAGGGACGATTCTTTGTGGATCGAGACGGCTTCCTGTTCCGTTACATCCTGGACTACATGCGTGACCAGCAGCTGGTTCTCCCAGACCACTTTCCAGAACGCGGGCGTCTACAAAGGGAAGCTGAGTTCTTCAATCTGCCCGAGCTCGTGAAGCTACTGGCGCCCAAAATCAGCAAGCAGAACTCCCTGGGAGATGAGGGATGTCAGAGCGACCCGGAAGACTCTTCACCTGCGATTGAAGTCCCCCGTAACCTGAGTTCCCTGGGTGCAGCTGCTGCCGCCTGTGCCAGTCTGGTGCCCGGTTCTGTGGACAGCAAGCGTTCTGGGTTCATCACCATAGGCTACAGAGGCTCCTACACTCTGGGCCGCGACAGCCAAACCGATGCCAAATTCCGTCGGGTGGCACGGATCATGGTCTGTGGAAAGACCTCCCTGGCCAAAGAGGTGTTTGGGGAGACGCTGAACGAGAGTCGTGACCCTGACCGTCCCCCGGAGCGCTACACATCCCGCTACTATCTCAAGTTCACCTTTCTGGAGCAGGCGTTTGACAAGCTGGCTGACGCAGGCTTTCACATGGTGGCCTGCAATTCAACAGGAACCTGCGCTTTTGCCCACGAGCAGACCGACGACAAGATCTGGACCAGCTACACTGAATATGTGTTCTACCGTGAGTGAGACTATCGGCTTTGTCCCCCCCTGGTCCCCCACCCTGTCCAAGTAGCCCCCTCTCCAGCCTCCAGCCTCCAGCCATCCCGTCTCTCTCTTTCTCCGATGGCTCCTGCTCTAGACTCTGTGCTCCTCCATCTCTCTCTCCAGTCTCCAGCCTTTCCCCCCCCCAACACAAACAGTATCCACCAGCTGCTCTGACTCTTCTCACCTTCTCTGTAGGTGGAATCCACAGCTTTCCTGTCCGTCCCCAAACCCGTTCCCCCCATCCAGCTTCTGCCCTCTCCTACGCCACTCCTCCATCTAGTCCCAGTCCCAGTCCTTGGCCTCAAACCTCCTGCAGCCATTCTTTCAGAGACGGATACCTTGTGTGTACTATTTCCCCTTTGTACTCTGTGTATTACATCTGCCTTGATAAAGCACAATACTGTATCCAAGAGCTAATTTTGTGGAAATTGAACCCCATTGTGTCTCTATGACAGCTGAACTGGTCTTGAGGTTCTAATCTAAAGGGCTGTAAAGAGTGCCCACCACATGCAGAGCTGCACTGTAGTTCTGCCTGCTTACTCAAGCAAATCAGAGTTTCTCCTGCGCCGCTGAACTAAATTACCAAATAATTGGACATCTTATCATCCTTGAAGGATTGCGAGCAGCCCGGCACAAGAAGGAAGCGTAACACAAAAATCTAATTTCCTTCAGTTTTTATTAAATATGTCCTGTTCCATGTGGTTGAGGACATATTGCTTTTCCTGCTCCATTGTTATGAAGGAGGGTTTAGTTAACCCTCTCTTGTACAGGTAATTTAACCAAACAGAAAATAAAAATCAACTTTGTTTTTCGTTGGGAAGGACAATTTACAGGACAATCTACTTATCGCTGAATGGCATTTCCTGTTGGCTGTGTGACAAAAAATAACCAAGCAGGGCCTCTCAAAGGGGCGACGAGAGGACAGAAATCAAGAGCTCTTGTTGACTGAATGAAAAAAGATGAAATGCGTGTATTGATTGTGGAATGGAGCTTTCAGTATTTGACTCACCCACGCTGGCAGGGCAGAGATGGAGATGGAAAGGTGTTACATCACTCTAAGCCCACAGCTCCGCTCTGTGCTTGTTGTGCTTTTTCTGCTCAGTTACATATGTGAAAGCATTCCCCCGTGAAGTGCTCGCTCGCTCGCTCGCTCACTCGCTGGGAGAGGCTCGCACCGCCACGACATGGCTTCTTTCCCAAAAAAAAAAAAAAAAATGTGGTAGTCATCTTAGCGGATCATGTTTGGAGTGTTTTGTAAACAAAAAATGTTATTCTTAATACTCAGTTCAGTATTACAGGTGGAGCTGTTGCATATTTGATGACAGCTCTCACTCACTGTAAGTCAATACTCATGAGAAAGGGTTTGATCACGCTGTCGCCGGCCATGACCAAGTGTTTTCTCCCCACTGTAGCAAGGGCATTGTGAGGGCCGTTTATACAGAGTGCGTCTAACGTGTGTTATAACTGAGCGAGTCACTTTCAGATACAGCCTCAGGACAGGTCTGCACATCAAATACCTCAGATTCAAACACACACTGAAGGCACACACAAAGGAATTCAACAGATCCACATAAGGCGTACGGTCAGATACACGCTGATCAGGCAGTAAATGAGAGATTTATAGAGCGACTTTAGAGCGGAAGTGTAGGATTTCACTTCAACTGACGTGTCGGGTCGTAGTTTTTGGCAGAACGTTGGACAGTGACAATAAATGTATTCTGAAAATGTCTCCAACCTGCAGTGTTCTGTTCCAGAGTGATGGAGTGTTGTTGACATCTGCCCCAAACATGTCAGGTCAACCGCAGACACACAGACGGCACTGAAATGAAAAACAAAAAAGTGTTCAACATCTTGGTTTGTCAAATAAAAGATGTTTTCTTGGAATTTGGGTTGTATTTTCTACTCACGACCAACGCCGCCGCCGCCGCTGCTCGACATCAAACAGCACTCGACCCCTCTGAGGTAAACGCAACACGCTGTGATAATGTAGCTTCACATTTTGGAAACTCACAGAACCTTTAATTCAGCCATAAAACCCAATCCCAGCCCTTTTCCATGGAGATAGAGCCGTTAAGGAAGCGCCCTTGAACATAAACTATATTAAACACTAAATGTGCCGCACTCTCACCCCGGGCTTCATCTCGCTTATGCTCCCATCTGCCTCTCCATATTTCTTCCCCTTCTTTCCTTTTCTCCCCCTTAGCGCCAGCTTGTATTGAATATTTGACCACAGAGCACGGCCGGAATAAAAATGAGGACACGAGCAAGATAACGGCGTCTGTTAAAGCGGATTACAAACCTCTTATTTTGGCGCTAATAGCGGCTCTAATTAGTTTTTTTTCTCCAGTAAGAATCCAAAGGAGACCAGACCGGGGGCCGTAAAGTACAGGACTGTGAATTACTGCTGTTGTTCAGGCCGACTCAGACAAGTTAATGGGTCTTATTTACAAGAGCAATCAGACCGATGTTCTCTAGTTGAGGCAATTATGTGTTATTTTACAAAATCCCAACTCAAATCAGTGACATTCAAATAAACGTTCGTCAAGACCTCTGAACATTATCTCTGTCTGGTCTAGATAAACACAGATAGAGATGCAGGTGATGTTTTGTGCCTGACATGCATGATCCTAGACCCCACCAGACCCCCCCCCCAGGGCCCCCCTCAGGCCCGCCCCCCCAGGCCCGTCGCTCAGGTCGTTCATTAGCACTGACACGGAGAGACTCGGCCGGTGTGGAATTTCAAACGTCGCCGTCCACACCGGTCTCTCCTTGTGTACCTCCATAGGTTGCGGCGAGTCTCGACATTCAACAGTAGAAGCGTGACACGTGTCGGCGTTCCATCCATGTAACAGCAGCAGCCAGGTCTCAAGTAGAGTAATGTCTCAAACTTTTATATTGCATGTTCCACCAAAAAGCATTTTCAATTATAGTGTCATTATAAAAGGCCGAAAAGAAGAAGAAACCTTGTGTCCCGAGTGTGTGTGAGACTTCTTTTTGATCTGGAGCGTGATGTGCTTTCCCAGTTGCCAGTGTGAAAGCGAGAGGGTCGGCGTAGCAACGGGCCCTCGGTCTCTTTGGTTTCAATCCCCTCGTCTCTCTCGGCTTCCTACTATGAAGAGGAGAGACACGAGCAGATGTACGTCAGAGGAGATGAGGTGGAACACGGCGGCCAAAGAGGCAGAGAGACGACGAGTTCAGGGATTAAAACCAACAAGGTTTTAATGTTGTTTCGTCTCACGGGGGTTAGTTTGATGTTTGCTGAGGTGCTAAATCACCCTGGCAACAAAACCCTCAGCGGGCTGTGTGAGTCATAAGGCCTCTCAGCTCCATTGTTACTCCAGACAGAGATTGATCCTCATTAATTCTATGAAATATTGATAATCATAATCTGATCACATTGGCAGAAAGGCGGGAAACCAACGGAGCTTCATCTTTCTGTGGAATGCGGCTTCTTCACATTCCATCATCTTAATACGACACATCATCGCTTCTGTTGACGGAGTTCAGCTCAGACATTACGCAACCGCGTTTCCGTTTCTAACCATTCAGCTGCAACCGCGCCTGTTTGGCTCATACTGCCTTTCCTCAGTTCCTTGTCTAATTTTAGATTTTGGTTGTGTGTGTTGTGTGTTAGGGATGTTTGGGGGCCTGTCAGCTCTGTTTGTGACTCGCTCCCCTGGTGGGCTGATATGGGTCCATGCAGGGATTCTGATCAGGCACGCCCGCTGGCTCACTGGTGTGTTGAGCGGGCAGCTGTCGCCTGTAAAAGCTCAGCACACACACACACACAGGCGGCGGAGAGAAGGAGGACGTGCAACAACCCTCCTGGAATATGCCGGTGTAAGCGAGCGAGTGCACGGGGACGCCCCGGCTCATGACTCTGTGCTGTGAGGTTTCCAGTCTAATTGGCTGCCGTCTTCTCTCGCTCTCCTTCATGATCAGTTAAAAATACATTAGCAAACAAACGGCCCATTTGCCTCCCCCGTCCTCTCCTGATGGTAATAAACAGCAGAACTCCATGCTAATATAGAAAAGCATTATTGCTGCTAATTACCTGGGAGCAGTGTGAGCCAGTGGGAGACGCACAGAGAGGAGAGAGGCAAAGGATGGAAGCAGGGAGCAGATGGAGGCCCCGCTCTTCCTCCTGCCTCTTCCTCCCGCCTTCTCCAGCAATATGTTAACAGTGTGTGAACGGTGGGAGGCCATTCCTGTTATGTGTTTGTTAATTGAAGGCCTCTACGCTTTTGTGAGTTCACACGTGTGTATGTACGTGAGCGCAGCTCTTAATGATTTCTTGAGTGTTTGTCCTTGATGACAGGGCCGCCTGCCCACGCTGGTGTGTGTGTGTGTGAGCCCACATGCTCGGAGTACAGTAGCGCTGGCTCGCGGCGTCTTGGTCCCATTGTGTGTGAGGTTATTTATAGGGAAGCGGGCATTGAGCCAGATGTGTACCTACTTCCGTGCGGCTCTGTCCTCCAGCGAGCGCAGACAAGCAGCTGTCAGAAAACATATTGGCCCTTAAACACCAGAGGGACGCTGTCATGCAAGGTCACGGGATGTCCAGAGGGGTGGAGGGGACGAGGTGAGAGGGGAGACGGGGGACAAGACAAGAGCCGCCAAAAGATGGTGCACAGTGTCTGCACTCACTGTTCTGTCGCCTCTCTCACAACTCTCTCTCTCTTTATCTACTCGCTCTCTCGCTCTCTCTCTCTTCAGTCTTTTCTTTTCCCTTGTAAGCTCCGAAGCTCTGATGCAGAAAAGTGTTAGAGGTGTGCAAAAAAAAAGAAGTCTGAAAGTAGGACAGGAACCAGAGAGCAGCGGCCATGAAATGAGTTAAAGGGAGCGAGGCCAAGTGTCAGCGGCAGGTTAGAGGGTAACCAGCAGAGGAACTACAAGCATCTGAAGTTATTTGCTGTCCCACACAGATTATAGACACAAGAGCAAAGCATCCCCGGGTCCCAAGGGTGCTTTGCTCTAGTGTCACCCCCCGTCACCCCAACCACCTACAGGTGACATCATCCATGATTCTATCCATGATTCTATGTGCTTCTGTCAATGATGTCATTAGCAGCTGTGACATCTTCCCTAATGATGTCATCCATTATTGCAACATGCCAAGGTTGGAGGCGATTGGAGGAATGGTGCATCTTGCAACTCCAAAACACACACACACACACACACACACACACACACGCTGTCCAATTTTAGAAGTAAGGTAGGATGAATTTGAGGGTTGTTAAAGGAGTGGAAGCAATTTTGTTGGCAATGTGTTGACTATAAACCCAAACGTTGTCATTATCCCGCCTCTTCTTCACCTGTGTATGTGTGTGTGTGTGTGTTGGTGTGAGTCGCCTCCATCCGACTTGTTTCTGGGCTAAGCTTCACCTTCCAACCATCTGGAGACCCGAGCGCTAATCTCCCCCTGTAATTATCAGTAATCTGGACGTCCTTGCCACGGTCCTCAGCTCGCTAGGTCAATGGTTCACACTGGAAGAGGAGGAGGGAGGAGGAGGAGAGGAGGAGCCCTGGGGCCAAAACACTGGAGGTCCTCAGGGTGCCAGGGTGGGTGTTTGAGTGCTTACTTAGTGTGGTGAGGGAGGTGTGATCCAGGCACAGCTCAAGGCGTCTAAAGTACGGGGAGCTTTATAGGAGTTAGCATTCCAAACGTGTGTTACTTATCGTTATCGATCTCTTCTGCTGAACCCCTCTGTGTTCCTCTAACTCGGCGGCGTCGCTGCACCCTTTTTGCCGTTCATCTCAGCCATTTCCTCTATATTATGTAGATTGACAGGTCGGTAATTGGAGACTCGGCGGCACACTCCGGTGCTTTGGACACGTCAGACTGCTCTTACGCCGCTCAGCGCAACATAGTGGCACCGTGTCTGATTATGCCCCCGTACTTATTTGTTTTCGCAGCAATCAGCGAGCAAAGGAATTGAACGAGACGAGGCGGCGAGGCCCCGGTCTGTCATTAGGCGCCATACAGATCATTTCACAAAGCAGATGTTGAGATATCTGAGCTGAATAGCTGGTAATTAGATGAAAACACGAAGTAATTGCCAAAACTATGTAGCATGAGTTCCCTCCAGAGCAGCAGCACGGAGCCATATGTACGACTTCATGCTCTGGGATAAACAGCTCCTCCATCTGAGAGCCATTACGCCGCATTGTGTAGCTATGTCCTCTGCATATCATTGTGTGCGTTACCATGGCGATGCAGTGTTTGCCAACCTGCCGGTAAAAAAATTGCAAGAAGTAGCCACAGGCCGTTACTCACAAGAACATACAAAGCCATAAAGTCTCAATCCTGTGTGTGTCTTAGTTCTTATATGCATCCACACAGAACACCTTTATGTGTATGTTTGTGTGTAGCGTGGGGAAAATAACATGAATGACCCGCAGAGGAGACATTTTGTGACGGAGGAGTTGGCGAACCTTGGCAACAGTGACACATTAGAGTCGCTAATAGTGCTACTGATGGCGACGGAGGGATGTGTCACAGAGAACAGATGGGAGTCGCTGAGAGAGAGAGGGAGAGAGATAGAGAGAGAGAGGGAAAGAGAGAGGGAGGGAGAGGGAGTGTGTGAGTATGTGTGTCTGTGTGTGAGAGAGAGTGCTTTGGCTTTAGCGTTCTATCTGTGGAGCGGTGGCCTGGGGAGAGGAGAGAGCGAGTGAGTGCTTTCTCTCTCTCTCTCCCTCTCTCTCTCTCTGTCTCTCTGTCTCTCTGTTCTCCATAAGGCTTACAGGAGAAAGCCTGGAGCCCCTCCCCCCTCCCTCTCTCCCCCCAGTGGATTATTCCTCCCAACACCACTAAGCCCCCCCGTACTCCCACGTCCCAGCCATCCTCCAACACTTCGTATTCATTATGACAAGAGACGCTGAACACATACACATACACAAAAACACACACACACAGCAGAGAGCGTATTTATTTTCCACACACACACCCCCACTCCCACCCACCACATCTTCCTCTTTCTGTCAGTCTTTATCGCTCACTCTTTTCAAATGTCATTACATGCCCAGAATACACACACACACACACACACACACACACACACACACACACACCACACACAAACAAACACATTCTGACCCTATGTGTACACTTGCCCACACACATACAGTCCACACTTGCTTACACATGCACACACACACACACACACAAGTGGCACAGTGGTTCGCCCCCACTGACACACACACACACATACACATGCACGCACACACACACACACACTCACACACTTTTGCAGTCCCATATTCAGGTATGCAGAAAGCTAACACAGGAGGACTTCGGCCCCACCTCCTCCATTTGACACAAGCTGCTTTTCCTGTTATGTAAGATACGTTACCGTGACGATGAGCCCCAGTGAAGGGAAGAGTGCTGCCCCCTTTTTGTGTCTTTAAATGTGTGAGCGCGTGCATGCATCCATGTGTGTGCGTGTGTGTGTGAGTGTGTGTGTGTGTGTGTGTGTGTGTGTGTGTGTGTGTGTGTGTGTATATTATGTGCCTGCTGTGTTTGTGGCACATTTCCCTTTTCACATCTTTTGCCCATGCAGTGTGTATTGTTGCCTGTGAGGAAGATTAAGGCTCACGTGCACACTCTGGAGTGGAAACGCGTCCAAGTTAGCTTTAATATGGCCGCGTCCTCCTCAGTCAACACGCTGCATGTTAATCCAACGCATGCAGCAGCGCCGCCGTCACCGCAGGATTCCGCCAAAACGGCTCTGCCTCATTTCAAACTGATTATTCAAAGCATTTACGTCTACGCCAGCATTTACATTTTAACAGGCTGTTTGTTGTCTAAGCGGCAAGACAAGATTCTCTCAAATGGAAAAACAAGATGGAACCACTTTAGAGAAGACGCAACTTATATGAAAAGCAATTTCCATCATTCCAGGAACATATAAGGTTCATTTATGTAATAATATTTCACCTTATTAGCATCAAATTGAAATTGTTCACACGTCAACTAGGACGTCTTTATTCAGAAATTTAAGATGAGCGGGAAGGAAGAAGTGAATTTGTATTCTTGACTTCATTGGACAGCGTTAACGTGGGAAAAAGGGAAAATCAGAGGTAAGGCAGGAGGTAAACAAAGGGAGAAGAGAAGCCAATTCAAAATGGCTGCGAGTTCAGAGAGGCCAGTTCACACAGTGTAAAGTGTAGAATGTACACGTGCTGCTCAGAGGATTCTGAGAAATCGCACCGCAGCAGCATCCTCCTCCTCATCCTCCTCCTTCCTCCCTCACACTCAGGGATGAAAAGTCAACACAGCGTGAAAAGTGGCTCGTCTAGCTTCAGTCACAGTGTTCCCGAGCCGTGATAGTGGTTTTCATTCGGAAAATATATTAACGCGAGAAGAACGCACAGCTGTGTGTGAGGGGGCAAATCTTAAATGGATTGAAAGTGTCCTATACCGTCTCCTCCTCTCCTCCTCCGCCGTCGTCTCCTCTCCTCTGCTCTCCTGCTGAGCTCGCTCTTCCTCTCCTTTCTGTTATTTCCATAATTCATCCGCGTCCTCTGGTGCCAGGATGTGTTTACTTTTGTCGTCGCTTTTAGAAACAAAACAACAGCGGCATAAAGCCAGTGTGTGTTTCTCTGCTAGAGTCACGCTACACCAATAGACAAACAATAGACGGCAGAAGGGAATCAAACGTTTGTGTGTGACGCTCTTGTGCTCACTAAGGGCATCTCCTCCACGTCTCTCCCTGTTAACTCTGCTTCTAACATATGGAGTCTCACGTGCACACATGTAATTATCTCACTCTGTTGCAGGTTCATCTGTGCTTTCCACACCTTCTGCCCCTACGGTGAGCACTGGGACAGGGGTGTCTCATCCTGCTGCAGCCCCCACAGACACCACAGACACCACAGACACCAGCAGCAGCAGCACCAGCAGAGCCCAGAGCCTCCCAGAGAGGAGATGCAGCACCATGCAGGAGCCACCAAACCCCTACCAGACCCTCCTGGACTCCCCTCCTCCTCTCACCCCGCCTCTCCCTCCTCCTCCTTCTCCTCCTCCTCCTCCTTCTCCTCCTCCTCTTCCTCCTTCTCCTCCGCCTCCCACTCCAGCCAGTCCTGACCTCCCGCCGGCGTCGCCTCCGGTCCCTAAGCCGCCGCTGCCGCCCAAACCGGCCCCTTCCTCCAGCCCTCCTCCTCCTCCATCACCTCTGACCCCTGACAGCCCCCAGCGGCCGACCACCCTGCGCTTAAAGACGCTGCCGCGGCCCGTCGCCAAGGAGAACGGCGGGCCCGCAGTGGCCCCCGCGGACGAAGACGAGGAGGAGAGGAAGATGCTGGAGGAGGATCTAAAGCAATGCATCGAGGACTTCAAAAAGATCCGCTTGCCCAGAGTGTTTCCCAACCGTAAGAGGCACTGGCAGAGCGATCTGCTCAAGAAACACAACGCATAGAGAAGCAGACAAACTTTTCGTGGAGAGATTTCTGAGCTTTGCAGTGGAGCTTCATAGTCTCAGTGCAATAAAGTGACTGACAGCACGTTTAGTTTTTGCATGATGACAGAAACCAAACCCATTAAATGTTCTATAGAGTTTAGATTTAAGATTCCACATAGAGCTTGTTAGTGACGCTCTCTTGTTCCGCTAAGCTATTCTGAAGCAGCTACACACTTTATTATGAAAGATGCTAAATGCTTTGTTTTTCACTCGCTCATCTATGGAGAGCACACCAGTGCAGGAACGCTCTGCCCTCCTCTCTGCACCGACGGAGCGGCTGGAAAAGGAAAGCCGCTCTGGGAATGTGAGCCGTTTGACCCCGATGATGCAAAATCACAGAGAGAAGTGAAATCTGCGGCTCTAACCGTCTAAACCGCCTCACCTCCTCAATAATAGCTGTCCAACTTCAAAGCCTTTCACTCGTCTTCGTCCGTCTTGCGATACGTTATCGGCGAGCTGGAAACGGTGACGGAATTCTGAAGGAGAACGCAAGAACGAGCGGGAAAAAGACAGAGGGCCAGAGCGACGCTAATAACAAGCAGGCGGATAAACGCAGCGTGTCTTTTGTTCCTCTATATGTGCTCTGAATAAAATGCTCATCCAGTTTGGCTGCTGATTCATTACGTGTGTGTGTGTGTGTGTGTGTGTGTGTGTGCGTGTGTGTGTGTGTTTCTTGCTCTTTTATACACGCAGGCTATACTGAAATGATAAATGACTTCTAATTAACCATGTTCATCATCTTGTCACATCGTATTGATCGACTTCAGAAGACGAATCCAACATATATCAGCCCCAATCCCTGTGTGCTCCATCAAACCTTTAACCTGACAGCGTTTAAACGTCTCGGCCGCGTTTATGCTCCTTTATTTCAATTCCTCCTATTTTCATTCAACACTCGAGGTCTCGCGTTCTGGAATGGGTGACGATGACTCATTCGTCTATTTCGCAGCTTCTTCTGCGACCGAAGCAAACTCCAATCTGGCACTTCCAACGCGTCGAGGCGCCAATCGCAACGGTGTCATCGCACCCCGGGGAGCTTTGTTACGCAAGGAAATTTGCTAATTGAGCGGCAATGGAGAGGATGAAGTTGTTTTGTCTTATCATCAGACAGAGAAGAAGAACAAGAACAAGAACAAGAAGAAGAGGCCTGTGACTGTGCAGGAGCAGCTAAAATGTTCCATCACTCACTCAGCAGGACATTCAGCATCTCACACGATGGACGGACGCTCTGTTTAAAGCGTCTCCAACTGGACGGTCACAGCCTAGAAATCCATAACAAAGATTCCCACTTTGTAAATCATTCCCAGTATCGCCTCATCAGCTCCTTTTCTCCCATTTGCCATGCAGATTTCCAGCCCCGGACAGAGACGGAGCGCTGGCCCAGCTCCCGGATTCACACTCGTGTCGTTTACAGAGCAGCCTGAGTCAGGACGCATGCAGACGAGTGCCACGACAACAAGTCATCCTGATTGAAATTCCTGTTTACTGTCGAGCTCAAGCTGCAGCGTCTGTTGTGTCGGAGGCCTGTTAGACAAAACAGGCGTCTCAGTCCAACACAAAACCCACAAAGCTTCCTCTTTGGAATTCTCTTTCAGCCTTTTTCCTTATCTGAAGCTGAGGCTGAAGCCTTTTGACGTATTATTAAAGCGCTCTGAGGTTTTGATCTGATAGGCTCATCCCCTCAACAAAGGGAATACTCCTCCTTTGAAATGAAAAGGTAAAGCAGCCAAGTGGGAGCAGGCTGGACTCACACACAAACATTCCTCCACACAACAGACGCCAGAGTAAACAAACAAATTCTAGCTTTTGCTCTCGTCTCGTTCTGTGTTTTTGCTCTCGTCTCGTTCTGTGTTTTAACGAACACAATTAAGCCTGTGATTTGCTGCAGCTTCCCTCCGTTCTCTCGCTCAGATTTAAGAGGAACGAGAGGTTTTTAAACCAAGCGGACATGAAATCCCTCCCGTTAAAACCCAGCAGCCTGGAGCAGTAAACAGAGGGAGCCAGATGAAGCACATTGGCCCCCAGGAACCTTCCCCTGCTCGCTCTGCCGCCTCTTCTCATACTGCTGACACACAGGGAGCTTCGCATTAGCATGACGAAGCACCTCGCAAATTTATTTCGAATGGCCGGCGCAGCATTAGCATCTCATTTCTTCGGGGCACGAGTTATCTACGACGCGGTCGGCCGCCCGGACGCTTACGACCGAGCGAGGGGCAAACTACGCACGGCGGAGCGGTGAAGTGAGCAGTGGCGTGTCAGTGTTTTCCACAGCAAGCAAAGTAGGTAAGAGTGAGCGGAGTGTGTGTTTAGGGTGATGAGGAGGAAGCCAGAGCAACGCTCTGCTTCTATCTGCTGTAATTACTCTTCGGGCTCACAATGGAAGTGTTGGCAGTCGAGTTGTCGAAACTAATTTGCGACTGGAGTCAAAGTTTTCCCGTTCCTGCTGTTTCCTGATTGTCAGCGATTCGCTCCGACACAAGCGAAGGACTCGCCGCAGAGAGTTAACACCAATCCTGACATCCAGTCAGCACATTTACTAATTTGATAAACGGATTAATGCAACGCCTCCGGTAATGTCGGCCAGTTAATCTTCCTCAAGGAGAGAAAGCAGAAGGTGTCACCATAACTGTCATCCATGTGATTAGGCCCAGGAACAACAGGGGAGGAAGTGAACAGGAAGTGAGAATACTCCATCTAAAGTCCTGTAGGTAAATGTTTGCTGTTCTGTTGGTAGTAAAATGCACTCCACAATCAAAAGTAGGCTAAGCCCAAACTTCAATGCATAAATGTGTGTGTATGTGTGTCTGTGTGTGTGTGTGTGTGTTTGTCAAATAAATCAAATGGCACTTGAGTAAATGCTGTAGTTGCATTCCAGCTCTGCACTCACAGCCTGATTTCTCTCTGGATCTGGAGCGCAGCGTCTGGTGTGAGAGTAACAACGACACCAACAATAACAGTATGATGCACAACGCTCAGGCGTGTGGGAATAAATCTAAACCTGTTTCCATTCCATACGTGATATTTGTTTGAACTCAACCCCGTGCTGGCAAACTGAGGTTGTAAGTGAAATTTATTTACACGGCAGCTCTCTTTTATAGGCCATCCACACACACACACACACACACACACACACACACTGTGCAGAGGCAGAATCCATCTCTCTTCTCTGCTTTCTCATTTCTGTCCTAAAACCCTGAATCTTAATCCTTTGGGTAGTTTAACATCACAATCCTGCAGCCTTTTCACTTTCCACACAGCAGACTGCAATTGTTCTCTTTATCTCTCTCTCTCTCCCTCGTTTCTGCACTGATCAAACACACATACACACACACACCCAGACACACACACTCTCTGTCTCTGAGCTCACTTAACTCGCTTTTAACTCGCATACATGTAAATACTGCTAAGTGTGTACGAAGAGGATTCGCTGCTCATTTCTGCCCTGGACGTGATCCTGACCCGCGATTAATGGCGTGTAAGAGGATCTGCAGCTGTGTCGCCTGGGGAACAGAATGGCAGGAAAGCAGTCATGTGCAGGATCATGAAGTGAACAGAAACACGAGACGACTTGATTGCCGGGCATCGCTTAGATGTGTGGGATTTGTTGAGATTGTACAGCAGATGGTCAGACGTGAGAGCCAAATGTGTGGCCTGATGCTTCTCCCTGTGGAAGAAACGCTCGCAGGCACATTTCCCTGCTTGTTGTGCTGCGTCGAGCTTGTCGCACAGGGGAACAGACTTCCTGCCTCTGCGTGGGAATAGCCACTGTAAAAATGGAGAATACGTTTCAGCCTGCGACATGTTTAGAATTTGTCATCATTCGTGCTGACAGATAAAACACATTATTTAAAGCTCGGCCCTTTGAAATCCAGCCATGCCGTTTTCCGCAGTCGTCCCATGATGCTTTGCTGCTCATTATTGCTGTCGCCGGTCCAAATGGCTGCAGCATCTTTGACGCTCGTTCTCTGTGTTTTTTTTTGCGGATAGTTGCATTTTTATGCATAGCAATGAGTGCCCTGCTGACACTCTGCAGGCCATCTGCTCTCAGACAGGAGAGTCGTGCTGCAGCCTGAATTTAATCTACCCCATCCTCTCCCATCAGTCTGCTGGGTGTGTGTGTGTGTGTGTGTCCGTGTGTGTGTGTGCGTTATCCTCTGAGTGATTGTGTGTTTCCACGTCGTATGAACTTATCACAATAATTCCGAGGAGTCGCCGTGACAAATATCACTTGTGTTGATTTGTCCCATGTGTGAGGTGAGCGAGGTGAGGCGCTCTGCTGCTGCTGGCTGCTGCTGGAGTCATATCTGATGTTGTTTTAAGAAAATATGAAACAGCCCTAAAATATACATCTGAAGGCAGCAGAGTGAAGCAACGGCACCCCAGCGGCGTTATATGAAAGTCTGCAGAGGAGATGAAAGCAAAAATGATAAGGATAAAGGTGTTTGGTAAAAAATGTCTGCAAGAAGACGAAGAAAAAGAAGAAGATGAGGAGGAGGAGGATGGCGAATGTAGGTTTGTAAGGAAACACTTTGGCTGGGGAACTTTCAAGCAGCTGCTAATTGTGCTCACACACCTCGAGGTCTGACAGCGGCAGCGAGGGAAAAGCTTTCAACGTTCAGAGAGAAAGCAGCGTTTTAACAGCAATTAGCCCTTAATCCTGTTTGTCACCACGTCGCCTTTAATGACATATTTAACACCGTTAAAGCTTTCCAGCGAGGCGCTCCGGTCTTATCGGCCATTCAGCAAAATGCAAACAAATCAGGGTTAAGATGTTATACAGAGATTCTGCTTTGTTGATGAAATGCTTGATATAAAAGAGCTTTTATGAGGAGACGTTTACATTCTCAACGCTTACAGTCGTCTGCAGTTAACAGCAACTCCTCCGATCACACAAAACACTCATTTGACACTGAGTGATGATGAAGGGAAGTCTTTTTATTTGATAATGATGATGATCTCCGACGTGTATCGTTTTGTGAGAATAGAAGCGGACAGAGCGGACAGAGCCGGTTTGACTGTGGGGTTTCTGGCACGAATTCCTCGGAAGGTCAAAGAGCTCCTAACATGTCTGGAATGTGTCCCAGAAGTTTGTTTCCTCACACATACAGACCCACAAACTCATTCTTGTACCAACATTATTGACAAAATCTATCTGTTGTTGTTATAGCGCCACCATCAGGACATTTTTGTGTTTTCCCGCCTTTGTGATCGTCTGCTGATTAATTTCACCTGTTCCTGATTGGCCTCACCTGTTGGCCATCATCCCTTTTTACCTCTCCTGTATTTAGTCTGTGTGTGTCCTCCTCTGGGCTGTTTTGTCTTTGCTCTTTGTACCCAGTGGTCCTGTGGGTTGTTCTTGTGTGTCTTGTTTTTGAGGCTAATGTCTGTTTGCACCAATGTTACAAATTGTAGCAGAGGGATACAAAAGGTTTTGTTGTTGAAGAAGGCATTTGACATTCCAATGAGCAAACACAGAGAAGGGGAGGAAAGAAAGTGAACAAGGAAATAAACATTGACAACAAGGGAATGTGTTACACACGTGAATGAGGTGCATAAGGAAACAAAGTAGTGGTGACACAGCACAGTTAGTCGGGTTGTACAGGTGGTGTTCCGTAGCAAAGTGATAATAGTGAAGCCATTGTCTCAGTCCTGTTACATGGAGCTACATGTGTGTGACGCATTTCCTTATGGGGATTGTTTTTATACACACGGGAGAAATGAAAAGACACAGATGAAGAAGAGAACTAAAATCATAAAGAAAACCAGACTTTGTAATGTTTATGAATGACAAACAGAGCGACGGCAACTAACCACAGCCGGCAAAGGCTATGCTGAAATGACATCATAATGAAACCTCAGAGGAGATACAAAAATGATGAATGAAAAAAGAGATGAAGTCAGGACGATAAAAGCAGCCACACTAGGACACTGAGCTTTCTGTTTTGTTACGATCCACCTCCTCCTCGTTTGATGAAGAGACATTAAATTTTGAAGGGAGCATAAAATTTGTGCTTTTTGGATTGGGCAAAAAAGTTTGGCATGTCCATAAAAAAATATGTTGAACAGAGAAGTTGAGTGAGAAAAGGAGCAGCGTCACCAAACGAATACTAAGGGCCAATAATTCAAAAGCATCCATAGTACACACACTCATACACATGTTATCGTGTTTTTGTCTTCAACCGGCATCCTCCACCAATCACAGGGGGCAAACAATCGATGGCACTAACGGAGCAAACAGAAGACAAAGTGGCTCCACCTGGTGAAGGCCGGGCGGCTTTGATTTTCAATTAGATTCAGTTCGACTTGTTGTTGAGAGCAGCGTGAATTAATTAGCGAACTCCAAATGAGTACGAGTTTGCGACTCAGCAGCCAACGGGATGCAAACAAATACAAGTCGTTGACATTTCTTGGGCCAAACTTGTCAAAGGAAAACTTTTGTAATAAACAAAACTAGTAAAGTCTAAGTTACAACGTTGCTAACATACATAAATTCAGCAATGCAGATTGAGGCAGAGGCAATATTCCCTCTGGTGATTTATCAATAAGTTCTGTTGTATTGAGCATTTTCAGAATGTTGTTCTAGGCTTTATGCAAATACACGAATAAAGACTTTAATGATGACCTTAGGGGCTTTAAGTTTGATTCCCCGTCATCACGCAGCTAATCCACTTCATCATCTTCTACAGGCTGAAGCAGTATTTATGCTGAACTACTATTATTTTCTCGCTGCTTGTGTTTGTTTATAGCCACTCTAACTCCTGCTGTGTACAAACTTTTGGTGTGTTGGGTCATTTGGCTCTTTTCCCGTCGTCCAGCTGTAGATGACAGATTGTTGCTTTGGCACTTTGGTACTCGAGCGCTGACGCGACGGAGAACACGGACGGCATAATTCTGAAACGCAGAGTGATTCTGAATGGCTTAAAAAGTTCTGTTTGCCTAAAAGCAGAATTCATGCATTTTTTATCATGTCTGACAAAGTTCATCCCAAATATTTCCGCATAAACAACTGTAAAAAGGGAGAGAGGGGGAAAGAGAGAGAGACATATATTGCCTATGTGTGTATTGGTTACATCTCTATACCTGCTTATTCTGCGCTGGGCCAATATTACAGCCTGGAGAAGTGAAAAAGACGGTGTTAAACTTTAAAACTATATTAAAAGAATCCCATTTAAATGTCAGGGTGGATTTGGGTCTGTATGAATATTAACGGTGGCTTTCACAACCCGGCATGAAAAGCTTGCGACGTTCCTGGCAGGAGAGGACTCTGCAGCTCGGGGAGCAGATAGTAGTTTCCTCTGCTCGCTGCTTTGTCAGCCTGAGTCACTGCGCTCTCCTGGCATCGTATACTGCTGAGGAGGCTCCTCAATATACAGCGGCTGTACATCATCATCAAACCCTACCTGTGTGTGTGTGTGTGTGTGTGTGTGTGTGTGTGTGTGTGTGTCTCTGCTGTTCCCTCATGGGGCCCCATCAGCTCCTGAGCAAAACAAAAACCCAAAAACACTGCGGCTGCTGTAGCTCCCCCGCTGTCCCCAAATGAAACCAGGAGCCGTGTTGCCTTCCTGTGTCTCTGCATCCAACTCAGCACTGAGGCTCACACTCCTCTTCATCGCATGGACAAAGCTGCGGCACATTGTCTGCAACAGTCTTCCTCTCAGACGTCTGTCACACGTTAATATATGCAGAAAACATTGACAGTGTTGCTCAACAAGTCGTGTGTTAGTTTGACTGACAGCACAGTAAAGTGTGAGTGACGGCCATGATGTCATCACTTCAGCTCTTGAATGTAAACACATGAGTTCTAATTCCTTGATGAGTGTGTGTCGCCTTATTGAGGTGCTTGAGGAATCATTACTGCTAAATTAATTGGTAAGGAAAAACAATGTGCTTCAGGGCCAGACTGAGCCTGAGTCATCCATTATGTATAGACTCTCTGATGGCTCTGCAGTCATCATCACTCTGCTGTGTTCTTCTCCCACAGAACAGGGAAATCTCTATTATAGCCTGTGGCAGAGTCAAGGTGAGCGGAGAGCCTGCTGTCCCCCCCAGTGACTCTGGATACAGGACGGGTATAATTAATAAAAGCGATAAAAAAGAATGAAAAAGAATGTTTTGGACACCGAACAAAAGCCGCACATCAATGGGAGTTAAGAGTGAGGAGGTGAACGCAAATCACTGCCTGCATAGATTAGCTTCAAAACGGAAATGAAAAGGCTCACTTTAATCTTGAAGTCCTCTGTATTTTTCTTTGGTTCTCTTGCCGATTTTGTCTTTTTCCATCTTCTCGTCTTCTCATTTCCACTCTCTTTGTATTCCTGATCCACCTCCTGCTTTTCCTGGTCCACAACAGCCTTTTAAATGATCATAAAAGGCCTCATTCTATGGTTTATTAGCAATGTGTATGGATCTGCAGAGTATGAATGGTGATGATGGATGGGCAGAAAACAAGAAGCTGGAAAATCGGATTAATTAACTAGATTGCTAACGATTAGAGAGAAATGTGTCTTTCCACCGTTTAGATTGAAATATGCGAGTACAACAGAGTGCAACACAGTCAGACTGAGAGTTTAGGCTTCTTCATTTCCTGTTTATGTCTCTGATAGTTGCAACAGTAAACAACTTAAGGTCACCAGCAGGGTTGTTTGGTGGACGGCAGGACAGAGGACACTGCACTGCATTACAAGCCTGCATCAGAGCCAAAGTGTTGTTTATGATCTCCATCCATGGCTGTGACCTTCATGTATCCATCCTGATCTCAAGCCATTCAAAAAATGTGATAAGCCCTCAAACGTCCCGTCAGTCATTCCAGCATCATGGCTCTCCTGTGGCTTTTGTTAGTTTTGGGACGAGACCTGATAATTGGATTTCTTTAACCTCAGACAGGCTGTACTGATACAGAGGTTTGGGGAAATTAAAATCTTCCCCGTACGCTGAATCAATAATAAAACAATCCCTTCACCCTTAAAATGTGGCAGACGTGCGAGGAAAAGCAATTAACCCACGGCGAGAATTGATTCGGTCCGTTTCAGCTTATCACTTTTGACACGAGCAGGCTTTTACATCCCCGCTGGGAGGATCAAAAGTTTTTCTTGTTTCAAAACCTGACAGCATTCCAGGGACTAGCACTGATTTTATCTATAGCAAGCAATTACCTGCTTTAGTAATCAATGCAAGCTGCCGCCTTTAAAGTCTTTGGTATCGCCTCTGCCTCAGGCAGGGCAAATTGCAGCGATTCATCACAGCGCCACACTGCAGCCTGAGTGTAGACAGCGACGGCAATGCCAAATCAATCCACACACACACACACACGTACATGCACAAAGAACCTGGGTGGATGCTGAGCGATTAGATGCTTTGTCTCTAAAAAGGAAACACTTCATTATGAAGAGTTTGGCCAGAAACAAATTAATTAGCAGCCAAAATGGAGACATTCATAATTTTCTATCTCAGACCAGCAGACGCACAAGCTGCCAACGGTTGTTAAGTGTCTCAATCTGGCTGTCCAAGTTTCCAACAATCCACTCTATGATCACACAGTTACAAGGAGAGATTGTGGCACGACATACTGTATTCTACAAAAGTTGCCAAACATTTGTGCCACAGAAACTTAGAGGAGCTTCTGAGAATACAAACGGGAGAAGGCTCCAAAATACAAACCTCGTTGTGAGATTGAGTGAGAAAAATCACGAACGGGCGCGTGAGGAGGTTGTGTTTGGTTGGATACATGTCAGGGGTCAGAGGTCAGAGCAGCGGCCCTGGCCTGGCGCTCTGCTCCGGTCAGCTGCACCGCACCCGTCTGGCTCCTGTTGTATTCTTTCATGCACTTGCCTCAGCTTTGCAGAGTGAATCAATTGCGATTTCACTTTCTATCTTCACACAGCACCTGCCAGCTCCTGCACAACGTTAAGTTTCACATGCACAAGTTTCTAGACGAACCTGCAGCTGTGGCACAGGAAGGACTGGAGACGGGGAAATGCAAAACAGGAAACGATCTGCACGCTTCCTCCGCAACTGACAATCTGTACTCACACACCGGAGGGGCGGAATGAGGAATCACAGCTAACTTCCTTCTCTGCTGTCACAACATCAAGCTGCTTATGAGCCACTGAACCCTTTTTGTTTTTATTCTTACCTCGCCCATATTTTAACAGCTTGAACTAAAAAAAACACTAGTCAGGGATCACACACACAAGGTCGAAGTAAAACACAGTTATGTTCAGATCGTCACATGAAGGAAGCTGGAATGTTTCGTTTCCCGATTGAAAGGTCAACTGTAACGCCAATTTGTTCACACTGATTGATTTTCAGGATCGCTCTGCATCAGCTGGGTCACAGCGGCCGGCCGCTCGGCACACGCTGACCTTCAGAGGTCTCGCTTACGTCTGACCTCAGAGCAGCAGCGACACACACCGTGATCCAATACAACACTAGAATCAGGACATATCTGAATCTAATCCTGCTGTTCAAGACGGTTAACAATGGAAATATGAAAGCATTAGATACCACATGTGCTGTAAAGGTGTTGAATTATTCAACGCTGCACCTGTGATGATGCAAGGTTGATCTGAAGGTCCTGGGTGATCATGATGGGGTATTCACCTGAAATCTCATCTCTTCTCCATTTGTTTAACATGCAGATTGTTCACTTCAATGTCCTCTGGTGGTTAAACTCTACCTCGACTCAAATTATTGGCTTACAAATTGCAGACCTCAGGGGTGAAGGATCGGCCGTCCGCGCATCAGGAGCCCAATTCGACTGCATATGAGCCAGACGCTGCAGATAAGAGGCATTTAAGATTCCCACAGGTTGTTTACCGAATCGTATTCAAAACAGGCAGAGAAACAAGTTGTTGTGCCCAAACTGAGCTGATTTCAGAAGGAAAAAAATCTTCAGACTGTACGTGTTTCCATAAAATGAGTCCCACGGCTGCTATTAAAATGTAAATTGACATTGAGGGCTTCGACATGAACACACACGCACACACACGCATACAAATGGCTTCACGTATGCAGACACACGTACACCCTTATATAGGGATTTACTGTGGAGTGCCGTGGGTTAAATCCCTTGCAGCAAAACACTCAACTGGTCTTAACTTCATAACGTATACGGAGGATTATCCAGTCATGAAGTCGCACAGAAGTCTCCAGGCGGTCACGGCCGCAAAATGCAGAGCGATTCTTTCTCTTCTCTACTCCTCAGACTGTTGATACTGAGAGTGTTTATACCGGCGGCGCAGCGGGAGACAAACACACCAAGTAAAAGCACCTCAGAGGCTGAAGCCACCTATCAACAGCTTACAGAGCCAAAGAGCCTTTTCACTGAATAGCCCTGGATTTCCGCTTCAAAGCTCTTCTCTGTAGGAACAAGCCGTCCTGTTCTCCACAATAACATGCCGGTGATGTCATAGCAAACATCAAGCGAACAAAGCCAGAATACATTTCCCCATGCAGGTGGATGGAAATCATTTTTCTCACTCAGTCTGCCTCGAAGGGAAGACATCTCGCCGTGCTTCCCCCCGCGACGAACATTTCAGCTAATGAAACAATTTGTAATCACATAACATCTTTCAGCCCGTGACAGGCAGATATGAGAGGCTTTTGTCTGGAGCTCTTCAGATGTGTAGCTTTGCTGGGCGTTCAGAGAGGAGCTGTAATGTTGGGTATGTTGGATCTGTGCTGGATCAAAGCAGCCATCACTCTCAGTCTGCCGGTGAAGAATAAATACAGATGGTGACATCTGGCTGCTGCTCCTGCTGAGACTCCCATCCACTGTGAGCAACAGGAACATCTTGGTTATCGCTGTCAGCTCAGTGTTTCCTCTACATTCGTCCTTGCTAAGCTCTCTCTGCCTTCCTCTCTCTCTTTACATTTGTTACGAGAGAATTTCCTGAAAGGTTGCTAGAAATAGGAAAGAGCTTCTTCTTCTTCTTGCATGGCTTGAGGTGAAAGCTCTGTAAATGTAAACAGAACAGGCTGTGTTTGTTCAAGTGAAGAAGGTGAGCGACCTGTTGGCTCTGGGTGTGTGTGTGAGCGCAGAGAGTTAGCGGCATGATCCTGAATTAAGTTAATATGATGAGACAACAGGAGGACCGGGTGCCTCGGTCTCCTGGAGAAGACAAACTGTACACAAGTGATTAAAAATACATTAGCAGGAGACACACACACACACACACACTCTCTGCTGCTCTCAGGGGCCACAGTGACTGATGCATAAGAGGAGGTAGTGTTTGTTCAGTGCAGCACAGGTAGCTCAGGCTCCCGTGGGACGCCTGCTGTTAATGACTTAGCAGGGAGAGAGGGAGGGGAAGGGAGAGGGAGAGAGAGAGAGACAGACAGAGGGGGGGGAGAGAGAGAGACAGAGACAAAGGGCTAATTAGTCTTTATGGAATCTAGAATTTATGCAAAAAGCGTTCAGGCCGTTTGTCTGCAGAGATTTCCTGCAATCTTGTTCGATTTCAAGGTAACTCAGGCACTGAACGAGATGTTTGTTATTTTTAAATTATTCTTGTCTGACTTCTGGAGAGCAGCTTGATTTTTATGCCCACTGCGCCGCACCAAGCTTAAGGTTTAATTAATCAGATATATAAGGACACGGCCTGTGCTGTGTATTGATTTGACTGCGTTGGTAACTCAAGATGTACGATGAGTCACATCCTCCAACTCTGGTATTTAAAGCCGCTACGCACACACGCACACTCTCTCTCTCTCTCCTCCAGTCTGTCAGTAAATCATTCCACCTATCTCTCTCTCTCTCTCTCTCTCTCTTGCCCGGCCCACTGGTCACCTCAGCCGCCGGCCATCCGTGGCCCCGCGCCCTGGGATTAAAGTGTGCCTGGGAGACGGTCCGTTGGGATGGAAGCGTCCATCTGCCTGCTGGGGTTATTACCTCCATCTGTTCTCACTGATGGAGAGAGAGGGGGGTGTGTTTGGGGAAAGCTTCACCCTGATTTAAGACTCACAGCAGACACTCCATTTACTTTCTCTTGTGATCTGCTGCATTTTGTTCTTGCACAGGCACATTTCCTGCTGTTTGGAACAACTTTCATTTCCCTTTCTCTTTTTACTCTCTTCCTCTCATTCTGTCCTCATCCTTTGATCTCTCTCTCTCTCTCTCGCTCTCTCATGGAAGTACTGTACAGATTTGAAGCACTTCTGGCTTCTTCTTATGTCTAATTCCACTACATTTCTCAGAGTTCTTTGACTACATCATAGCCGATTCGTTGCTTCACCCATCAGGATTAAATTCAATGAAATCAATCTAGTCTCATTGAAGCCCAATGACACAGTTCAAACTAGATGTCGTTGTTTAAAAAGACACCAGAGCGTCGCTGTAATCCTTCAACCTTCGGCCTAAAAGTGTGAACATTCATCCAAGTTTGACTCTCCTTGTTGATTAATGAACACGGCGTGTGTGTGTGTGTGTGTTAGTGTGATTCACCATTTAACCGACCAATCGCAAGGAGTTCCTGAACTTTAATGCATTTCACTGCTTGTACTTATTCATTCCAGCTGAACTGTGAGCGCGGGGATCTGTCGTTCTTCTGTCAGCATTATCTCTCCTCCGTCCCGCCCTTCATCTCGTTCGCTCCTCTCCATGAATTTGTTAAATTGGATTTGTTCACAGGCCATTGAGAAGGCCGTCTGTGGCATTATCCTCATTATACCTCACTTTTTTTAAAATGCCTAAGTTCCTCTGAGCCCCATGCACTTGTTTGCACACGCTTACAACACACACACACACACACACACACACACACACACATACTGCAGAGCTATCCTGATCCATCACTATTCTCTGGCTTCTCTTCCCAGTCTTATCAATAATTCAGGCGTGGTAGATGGCGGGGCGGGCGGGGCCAGGCGGGTGAGGTCGCTCGGGGCTTTGAACAGAAGGGCAGACCTCACCAGGGTTTCTGGGATGGCATTAATTAGATGCTTCCCACTGCCCCCTAAACAAACACCTCCGCTCTGTGGCTGCTCTCATTACCCTTCCTCCCGCAGCAGGCCTGGAACCCTCTGACATATACGCACAATGCTGCCAACTGCTTCTGCTCTAACCGCTCACCTTAGGGGGTCCCTGCTTCAACTGTTACACCCCTTGTTTTAAACACACACACACACACACAGTCATGGCCTCCCATCTGTTGCCCACGCCAACAACCCTGTAGCAGCTACTTGTTTACGCTTCTCCTCAGTCTTCTCTCAGTCTGACCTCTACTGGGCTGATCCATCTCCATCACACACACACACACACACACACACACACACACACACACCGCGAGGCGCTGTCCCGACGCCTCATCACAAGAGCGATGGCTCCGCGGTGGTGTCTTAGGCAGCATCATCCATCGTGACGAAGACCCATCCATCTCTGCAGTAACAGGAAGAAGGATGGAGGAAAGAAGATGTAGAGGCAGACGGACGCGCGTGTGTGTGTGTGAGACTGCAGTTCACCACCTGTCCATCGGTTTCCCTGCTGGGCCCGGTCACCTGACTTCCTCACCTGTCCCACTCCTTTTCTTATCCCACCCCTGAAACAAAGACGTCTTGTTACATTCGTGTAAAGACAGACTGACATTCTAAAGGATGAATGTGCTCCTGTAAAACTTCTGCTGGATACAGAATGAAGGAGACTAAGAGGGGAGCAAATCAGCTTTAAGATGTCTCAGCATGCAGCATGACTTTGCACTCGACACATCGACTATGTGACAAAAACGATGAGGTTTCACATAAAGAACTTACAAAGAAACTCCTCAAGGGCAAACATGCTGGCTTACTGTCAAGATTATTACAACATACATCTCAAACTCCCTGATGTTGTCCTCCTGGAGGAGATCTATCTTAATGCCAATGGTGGCCAAATATACCGACACGTGCATAAATCTGCTGGGGGCTCAGCGGATGCCCGGTTTGCTGAGGCAGCCGGGCCGGGAGACTGCAGAGCTCACACTTTGCCTTGAGAAGCTCCTCTAGGCTTGTCTTTCCAGTAAAGATGAAGGATGAAGAGGGTTGTCTTGCGTCCCTGCCATGGTGAGCCTGATTTAGAGGTGAAAGTGGGAGAAGCTAAAATACCCCCCCCCCCCCCCCCCTCCTCCTCTTCCTCCTCTTCCTCCCCCCTCCCCTGCTGCTTCTGCTATTGATTGAAGACTAGCAAAGGGAATGAGCTGGCCTGGTATCCGTCGGCGTGTCATTTAGAGGCAGACAGGAAGCTTGTGATTGGAGTTTTTCTACGTCTAAAATCGTATCAGAACAGAACCGCAGCAGGATGTTTCCTCCTGTATCTTCTTTAATTTAACCCTCCTCTGGAAAATTACAAGTCATTCAACCACAACCACAAGATCTTTGTCTCTGACCCCGACAAGCAGACAACACATTATGTTGCTTTTTCACGACTCAATTCCCCTCAAAGCTCCTCTTTTCTTTTTAAATCCACCAGCAAAAAAAAAACAAAACAAAGGCTGGTGCAACTGGATATTAATTGTGTTCCATCAGGGTTGATTACAAGAGACGTGAGCGCACATTTGTTACTGTGTGTGTGTGTGTGTGTGTGTGTGTGTGTGTGTGGACCCTGCGTGGGTTAGTGATTTACACATCTATTTTGGTATGGAGGGAAGCAACACTGAGCATATAATTACAATCATCTCCGTCAGTGATGGGGACATAGAGAGACACTTAAATAGCTTCCATCTTAAATAGCCCCTAAAATGAAATAAGGTCCTTATAAGTCTCTCCCCTATTTCTATTGCTTAAGATGATCAATAATAAAGATAACATTTCTATTATACATGTATAATATTCTGAAAAGCATGAGAGCAGTGGAGGCGATGAAACTAACTTCAACTGTGTTAGTAGATTTGTCTTTGATCCTCTTTTCACTTCTCCGTCTCACACTGAGCCCAGCACTCAGAGCTGAGGTCATTATGGATCTTGACCAGATGCTTTATTCAGTGTGTAACTCGTTCATTTACAGATGAAGATGCCTTTGTCCCTAACAGACAGAATCGTCTCCTCTCTCCTGCAACCAAATCAAAACTGTGGGAAAGCAAAATGAGGGGAAAAACCTGCGTCTGACCTTATATAGTTTGTGTAAATTCATCACCATCAATGTGCAGCGGTGCGTGTAATGTAAATGTGAAAACAGTGTGTGTGTGTGTGTGTGCGCGTGTGGGTGTTACACACAGAGCACCCAAATATTTACTTCCATAAGTACTTCCATACACATATCTCCACTTGAGTCCATATGCTGAAATGAAGCCTGCAGGATTCTGTGTATATCAGCATCTTGATCTCTACTGAAGCACCACACAGAGACGGCAGACGGGGGTCAAACATCCACTGCCTCCCTGTTCGCAGGGCGATTGTGGCAGTAGTGAGGCTGAGGCAGACTTGATTAGCGATTAATCCGCAGCCCTGGGGGGAGCCGGCTTCAATAACTGTACACAGCTTGCCTCCTCAGCCACTGGGGAGCCCAAAGCACACACTACTGAGCTGCAGATGCCACATCTGGAGGAGACGTCTCTCTTATCGAGTCAACCGCCATCCAGGAGACGTCTGCGGTGAGGAAGCGGAGCTCAATCAGGAGAGGGGATTTGAGATGAAGGCTGAATCGGGGAGAGACATGTGTTTGGTTTGTTGGGTAAATTATGATTCCGTGCACACTCAAAGGTCTGCACGTGGCTCCTCTCCTCTCCTCTCCTCTCCCCTCCTCTCCTCTCCTCTCCTCCCCTCTCCTGTTACACTCTTAGGGATGCGAGTGCAGTGAAGTGTCAGCCTGCAGATTACCGTCGCATGTGAACAGGCTAATTTCCCGTTTCCATGGCCACAGCATAAACTGTTTGTCTCAGTATGTCAGATGTTATAAAAGCAAACCATCAATTACACCAAACACACGCTGTCTGTCCACACGTCCCTGCCTTCTCAAGCATGAACACAAGTGATTCTATATGATACTCTTGTGGATTGTAGTGTTGTTTTCCAAAATGCTTCCCATGAATGTAAATTACATCAATATTTCCAGCAGTATAGTCATATTTTTGTACTTTATGTTCCCATATATACTGTATTATGAGTAGATATCTTAATTTATGTACAGTACATGTGCAGCACCTTCTTGTTTTTATTTTCTCCATGTTTTCTGATCTGTGAACTTCATTTACAGATCAGAATATGACCCCAGAATAATCCAAACATCTATCCATCCACCGCATCAGGTTGGATGAGAAGAAAGAACCAGGACAAGCTGCATCAGTAAATGCATTTTCTGGCTGTTGACAGTCAGAGACAAGGAGATAAAGGAGGAGGAGGAGGGTGGAATGAAAGGAGGCAGAGACGTCTCGCTGCTTGTTAGAGAGGAGTAACTGCCGCTGGGAAAGCAGCTCTATTCTGTCATCTGAGCGAGCTCTTAGTCGCTGCCTAATTGCAGCTGAAGCAGACGTGGTCAACAACAATGGCACTGGCGTCACGTTTTTTTATTCCTCCGAGGGAACGGCACCTCAAAAGCTGAACATCCTGTCACAGCCTGAGTGCTTTTGACTTGAAATGCAGCGTTCACACACTGTGCTGCGACCGGGGAAAGCAGGTTATGAGATTTACAGTATGTTACTATAAGCCAAGCAAAACAGTGACGTGCTCCCTGCCAAGAAGAGGCTGAACTGACCTCCCAGTAATCCATAAACATCTGAGGATACACACACACACACACACACTCATACAGAGCCCAATCCTCTTTCCTCACATGGGACTAAAGAGAATTGGATTAACACTGAGACTCTGAGGACTCCTTCCCTCCCGGTTTATGGCACCCGAAAGTGCTGCAGCTGTCATCCTCTGTGGCAACGATACAACCACAAATTAAATGAAAACAAACTAAAAAAAAACAGCGCCAAGAGTGTGTTACAGTAAAGCAACGAGCATTTCAAAGTGCTGATATCCTCGCTGAGACTGATTGTGCGTGACCTCATAAAAAGTCCAGACAGAAAAGAAAAAGAGACCAAGTTAAACCTCTGCAATCTACTTCAGTCCAGCTAAGGGAAGCTGCTCCTCAGAGGGGAGAGGAGGGGGATCAAAGCAGGCAGACAGACAGACAGACAGACAGACAGACAGACAGACAGACGGTGCTGCAGGAAGCCCAAACCAGCGGCTGAGGATGTGCCGTCTCTCAGCACACACAGGGGTCAAGGTTACAGCCACGCCAACCACTGTCATGATTGAAACACACGCCGCTGTGCCAAAGCGGCTGCATCCAAAAACCATGAGAGGAATCCGGAGAAGAAGAAGAAGAGGAACGAGGAGTCTGACTGATGATGTTGCGTCATCTTCATGTGGGCCGAGGCTCGCAGATGTATTGGGGAGAGTTGGCTGGCGGTGTTTGGGCTGGATTAGTACCTCAGTTGCAGGTTTGCCCTTTTGCTGGCTGCCGGCATTGACAGGCGTGTGAAAAGGTTCAGCTCACCCGCTGACAGATTCATCAGAATGCTGAAAATTACGGCAGCCAGGAAGTGATAAAAAGAAAGGCTGGGAGAGGAAAATGGAAATATTTTTTAGATCAATTCAGAGAGAGAGAGTGTGTGTGTGTGTGTGTGTGTGTGTGTGTGTGTGTGTGTGTGTGTGTGTGTTTGTGGTCTGTGGAGGCAGTTGTACACGATGTCCCAACCAATCAAACCAAGCTGGCCTGTGGCTTACAGTTAAATCTTACCACAGATCAGTTTCCTCCTTCTTTCTTCTTCTTCTTCTCTTATTTCCTCACTTCATCACTCAAACCCTTGCGACGGTTTGGGTGCGATGTTGAAGAGCGTTGGCGTTGACTTGCTCTGGCACCCTGAGCCATCTGGCCTTCCCCCCCCCCCCCCCACCCCCCCCACCCCCCCGCTGTGGCGCTGGGTGATACAGACATCAGTGACTGACAGCGTGTGAACAGCCTCTTGTGGATTTAATGGGGCTGTGCATCAACAGTGGGCAGTCACACACACACACACTCACACACACACACACAGCACATCTTATTAGCCCGGTTATATTCTGCATTTGTTTTCCCCGAGGCACTGAGGCGTGTTGAGTTACAGGCATATGTGGAAGGCACTTGAGGACTTTCTGTACCCGCTGCTCTTACTTTGCATGCAGACGTTCTCCACCTCCAAGCTGCAGAAATAACAGAATAATTAAGAGTTTCTATTCTTTGTTTTGTCTGAATTTACCCCCAACAACATCATTATTCTGTTCCTTTTCTATCCACAACCCTTAATTAATTTCTCTCTCCTATATGCTCTTATCCTCCTCTTCTTATCTTAACTGTTCATATTGTTTTTCAGCTCATATTGTGTATTTGTCGGGCTGAACTTGTGCTGCTGTTATCAAAACGTGCAGCGAACAATGTAGCTTTATAAAATTCAGCATAATGATAAACCTTTTTCCTTAATTGCTTTTTTTGACGTCTATCATTTCGTAGAATTTTCCAAAATGAACTTTCTGTATCATCCCTGCACCGGCAAGGTCGTGACCTCTTAGAAGTGAAGCTGCTGAGTCAGATTTGAACACCCGAGTGCCAAACGGGACAGAAAACAAGAGGTGAGAAAAGCTGAGGAAGTCATAAACAGTGGGATTCGAATGCACGCCAGCAGCTTTTACCGCCTTACTCTCGCCCTGGGCCAAAATATTACATCAAGGCCGCTGCTTTTTCATCTTTTAGAAAAAGGGGGGGAAAGAGCTGAAGCTGAATCTCCCCTGTTCCTTTGGCTTCATATCACCCGGAGCTGCCCACTCCTGTCGCACCGCACAGCGTCATCATCATCAAACAAACGCAACACCAGAAGAAGGGAAGGAGCACCAGCGATAGACGGAGCGGAGATCAAGGTCCCACTGTAGGCCTGCACGCCCACTCGCGCTACGCAGATGACTCACTGAGACCGCATCTGCCGCTCGGCACGACTACCGCTTTCATAACGGCGGAGGAAATCTCGGTGAGTTCACAGTTTTTGACGTAACAGTGCAGCGTGGCGGGGAGGAGAATCACATTAACAACATAAGCAACTTACACCATCTAGTTTGTGTTTGTGTTATTTATCTTTCTGCTGCCCGTTCATCTCTAAACTAACACCAGTCTCATTAAGCAACCCGGCTTGATTGAACGTCTTGCTCACCCTGTCTTATGTTGTTTGTTGTACACTCTCAGATTTGCTCTCAGGCCCTGAATGAGTGTAACATGTTGTAAACACAAAGCCAGAAACATGTCTGTGGGTGCAGCTGGCTCTAAACGTAGCAGTAGCGACGCTGTAATGAGTCTGTGGCGCCGCCGTTCAACACATCTGGCATTTGTCACCACTTATAAAGGTCAAAGGAATTTCTCTCAGATGCTCCAGTTGATGGAAGTTGCAGGTGTCAGCGAAACTGAGCGATGAGACGGCTATAGACCATTAACTCTGAATGTACAGAGAGGGGGAGGAAGAGAAAAAAAAGACCTTTGCGATGAGGAATGACACTCATTCTGGACAGAGTTTGAGTTTGGCGTTAAGAGTTCTGTGTCCATCTAGTGGTCAGACACGGTAATGAAGTTGGTTTTCGGCAAACTTGAGAAAGTCACAGGAACATATTGTGGTTTCCCAGCTGAAAACACACACACACACACTCACAGCAGTGTTTAAATATGACTCATTTGTTACACATAGGTATGCCCGCTCTGTTTCCACCGCTGTCATAGCGAGACGCAGTAATGTGCTGATTGGCCCTAACAGCCAAAGCACCTTTAACCCAAACTTAAAAAAAACAACAAAAAAAAAACAACACTCAGGCTTTTAACCACCATTTTATTTGGCATAATTTAAAATCATCTCACTGTTAGTTCATTTACAAATATGCTTTTGTTATATATAAAACAATTACAAATAGATTTCTACAAATCAAGTTCCCAGTGTAAAAGTGTAGTACCACGCACGCGGCCGGGACGAGGACAGAGAGCCCACAGGTGTGTATGTTCCACTTCAACAGCATCATCTCAACCTAATCGGGACACGGCAGAATAAAAACAAGCTCACCACAGTTGTCAGTTTGATACATTGTGCACATTCACCCCTCCACGCACACACACACACACACGCTCACACACACTCCGCACACACTTGGCTGGGAAAATTGTCACACTTCTTTTGGCAGATCTCAGACAAGCATTATTTCGGTTATAGAAAAAAATAAAAGTAAAAAAATAGCGCTCATGTCAGGCTTCAGTTGGTCTATACTTACTACACAGGCCGCACTTATTTATACTTATACTTGTACTTATATACCCCCGTTCACGTGAATACAAGAAAATAGCAATACGGTGAAATGGTGGCCGTTATTACTGGCAGCTGTAGGCACAAACTGGATGAGCGACCATCTCCATAAAAACTTTCCATAAAATGTATAAAACACGAGGCACTTCTTCCTCTCACACGGCTCGTTTGCTTGTTGTGCTTGTGCCTCGCCGCCCCCGCCCCTCGCTGCACCAGAACCATGCAGAGACGTAAAAACCACAATCTGTTAAGAGGTCGCAGGGGGGCCGCTGGCGCGCGAAATGTGACCGTAAAGACACCTGCATCTCAGAAGAAGGCCCCAAATGGGCTTTGTCAGGAAACTTGATGAGAAATGATGAAACCATAGAGTAAGAGTTGGTTTCACGTGATCCTGCGGCACTCGAAACACTATCATAATAACAAGAAGAAGCTTTGGGTTTGACATGGACCTGCTTTGGTCTTTGGTTTTACGTGAAGGCCCCTGATACAAACACTTGGCTCCTTGGATACTGTTGATAACTAACCTTATAAGGTAGAACACCGTTACTAACAAGGCAGCTATGGCACTGTGGTTCCTTAAAGATATGAAATGATCAAATACCCAAAACAATACGACAAAATAAGTAGGGAAGCCTTGCAGTTCAAACATAATCTGTTATCAAACGCGGGCTTGAATCCATTGAGCAGAGGTTGATCTGCTGAGGGAGAAGGTGAAATGGAATAATGTCATCGACATGGGGGAGTGTTAGGAGTTCTGCTTTATCACATTTGAGTATGAATGAACGACAAAACAAACATCTTACTGATCAAAGAAACATGAGCTATTACAAAACAAAAAAATATATTCAACTTTGGCCGTGACCACACTCGTAGGGTTAAAAACATTTGAGGGAAAAAGAAATGTACAGTAAATTCAACATGATTAGACACGATATGGTCAGTGGGACCCCGTCCGCTCGAGTTATTCTGAGGCACGGCGTTTTTAAAATGAGCCCTTGTGTGAGCCTTGATGAGTAAGATGTCGAGTCAGAAGAGCTGTGCAACAAACAAAGACATCCATTACCGACACACGCAGGTTAATTTGGCCTCTTTGACACCTGCTGCGCCCTGACTGAAGACGGCAGAGCGGCGGCTGGGTTCTGACGGGTTCAACCTCTTATTTGTGTTGAATGATTCAGGAGGGGAGGGGAGGGGAAGGGGGGAAGTGGTTTTGGTCTGAGGCGTTGCACCTCGTCTGAACTTGGGTTGCGTAAATTTAGAAGGTGTTGCTACTTTGGGCGCGGAAAAGCTTCTTGACCTTGTAATAGTTTAGACACATGAGATGCAACCTAGGTGAGTGTGTGAGGTAGTCTTTAATTCTCCACCTGAGCAGAGGCAGGTCTCTTCTCTCTCTCCAGTCAAACAGGGTAGCTCGCTCGCTCGCTCGCTCGCAGGCTGGCTTGGTTGGTTGGTTGGTTGTGTTATTATGGCTTGTGGCAACCCACGATCAGCATGAGATTTTATAAGGCAAAGCAGAAAAAAGCTATAAATCTAGAAAACAGGTGTCAAATTTCGAGGGAAGGCGTAAATACGGTCAAAGTTAAAATCAAAGCGGTCCGAAGGGGAAAGGTGGAAGAGGAGATGCGTGTCTGTTGCTCCCCGTTTGGCTTGAGTCACTTTGGTGAGGAAGGCAACAGAGGCGATGAAGAAGGAGGAGGAGGAGGAGGAGGAGGAGGAGAGGAGGAACAAGAGGAGCTGAAATTGAAGTCTACACAGCGTGGTGGAGGCGGCGAGATGACGACCTTCATTACTCCGCCTTCCCTTGAATCTGCTGCTCTCCATCATCCTCCTCCACAGTCCCAGTCTGGGAAGCGTTCATTACAACAGCACGCACTTCTTGCCGTTCTTTTTTGTGACCGGGTTCAACACCGCCCTCACCGCTTCAGCGAACACCTCCCGCACGCCTTCCTGCATCAGGGCGGAACACTCCATGTATTTGACCGCCCTGATCTGCTTGGCCAGGGCGTTTCCCTGCTGCTGGGTGGTGGGAGCCAGGCCTTGCTCCTTCAGCTTCTTCACCGTCTCGCCGTCGCCCCTCAGGTCTCTCTTGGTGCCTACCAGTAAGATGGGCACGTTGGGGCAGTGGTGAGACACCTCTGGGTGCCACTTGTGCCTCACGTTGGCGTGGGAGGAGGGGCTGCCGATGGAGAAACAGATGATGAAGACGTTGGTCTGGGGGTAGGACAGCGTGCGCAGGCGGTCGTACTCCTCCTGGCCCGCCGTGTCCCACAGATTGAGGCTGACCGTGCGGCCGTCCACGCTCATCTGGGCGCTGTAATTGTCAAACACTGTGGGAATGTACTCGTCGGGGAATGCATTGGTGGTGTAGGAGATGAGCAGGCAGGTTTTGCCCACGGCCCCGTCACCCACCACCACACACTTTATGGTCTGCATCCTGCCTACGACCACTGGGGCTGCAGCACCTGACAGAGGGGGGAAGAACACCTGGGTTAAAGGACAGTTACAGATCCCTCAGCACCAACAACGAGAGGAACCGCTCATTAAAAAATCACTACGATCAACCGATCTGCGCATCAACTCTGCGCGTCAACATGAAAACAGCTGTGAAGCAACAACCGAGCCGCTAACCAGCGCCAGCATTAGCGGGGCGACTTACGGGACGATTTCTGTTGTTACCCGAATACAAACTCCCGCTAACTTTAAGATACACATAACCGATAATTGGATAAAGTGCAAAAACTGTAATCAAAGTAATCCAAAGGTGTGGTAATGTTAAATATTTCGCACTTATCACTTTATATTACTAGGCGTTCCCCGGTAGCTACCATGAAGCTAAGGAACTAGCGCTTTTGTATGCTAACGAGCTAGCTAGTTAGCAAACAAGTTAGAAGTTAATTTACCAAGTACGTCTCACAAAGTTCTGTTCCTGATCCCACACAAGCCACAACTCACTCTAAAATAAAGTATTACAATACATCGTATGTATCGAAAGTAGTGGTTAGCGATTAGAGCGAATTTTGAAGCATTTTGCGACTTACCGCCACTTGGCTTTCGATCTCTTTTTCCCTGGTATAGTCAATCACAGCCGCATCCGGGGAGCTGTCCATTACGTAAATGTGCCGTGCGGGCGCAATGAACGCTGGGACATGTAGTGGTATCGTCTCGTTCCAGTATGTGAAACGCTAGATGGCGCCGCTACGCTTCATACTTCCAGTGACGTGAGTGTGACACGATACTATTGTCTGTTTTAATATAGATAATGCTTAATTTAAATGTTTTGCTCGGTTGGTCGAATAATATTGAAATATACTGTAGTTTTCAACTTTTGTAGTGGTTTCTACAGCATGCAAGCTAATGGTACGAGCCATTTCCTGTTTTCAAGGGCATTTCCTCCTTTAGCATAAACATTGATTTAAGACCTTTTGAGACTTAATTTTCAATAAAAAGAGGAGTCAGCGCTTTTTGTTAATGGAAAAGCTGCAGTGCTCAATCCTGTCTGTCAAGTCAAGTCAAGTGAAGCGTATTTGTATAGCCCAATATCACATACAATGCCTCAAAGGGCTTCACAGATCCAAGCCAAGCCTGAAGTTCTCTGGGAAGGGAAAAAAAGCTCAGGAAACAGGAGGAAGGAGACTCCCTCTCCTCCAATAGCCAGGTGTGTAATGGGAGCCACAGGTGGGAAAACAAAGGATATAAAGAGACACAAGAGATGTCAAAATGCTAAGACTTATCCCTTTTACATGGTAACAAAAGCCAAGCCCACTACACATAAGGGCTTAGAGATATTATTTTGCTACACCTCACATTTTACTAACCTTTTTATGTTTATTTACACTGGATGGGACACATCCAGTTTGTCATTTAACAGTGGAACACACACAGACAGGCCATTAGGCAATTAAAATCCTGTCTTTTGGACCTCACTCCTCTTTGGCCATCGTCGCTTGTAAAGGCAATTTATCACTTTTTCACTCTCAAACAAGTCATTACTGTCACTACGCCAGTACTTTCAGATCAATGCAAACTTGTGAAGGCAGCTAAAAAAGGCAGCTAAAAAAGGCATCACATGCGGCGAGTCAGTCCAGCACCCCTGGAGACCCGATGATGATGTCATCTCTATACACTGAGGCAGGTTAAGAGGCCAGCTCTGACCGACAACCGGACACTCAACAACACAAAGAGGCACCAGTTTATAGCCTTTCCCAAGAGGTTTTGGCGTCACTGCTGCCTATAAAAAGAGAATTCCCACTGGGACTCTACAGCCACAGTCACCCTCCACCCCAACCCTTGCACCCCGCTATTTTGTTTGGAGATTCCCCGTAACGCCTGTAGCATTACCATGGCAACCAGTAGTGGCAGGACTGGGGGCCGACTGAGTCAAGAGATGCAATAAGAAGAGAGCAGAAAGTGATTGAGAGAAAAGTGAAGGACACGAGTCAGAGGAGATGCAGGGCAGAGTACAGAAAGACAGTAGAAGAGCAGCAGAATAGGAAGAGAAAGGATTTTCATGATGACACAAACTAAGGCAGTGTGTCGAAAGACCAAAACATGATGAAAGATGAGTATCATGAGTATTACTAGAGAAATACTTCTTTAACACAAAATCCAGCCCGACTGTCACGATCACAGTCTTTATTTCATTTTCTCTTATTTACAAATACACACCACAGTGAATAACAACCAATGCCATTCAATTAAATTATAAACTCTTAAGATATAAAACAAAACTGAAAGAATCTTACAATACTCATATCCACGCCGCCTCTTCAGTTTGTAAAGTGCAACAAAATGATGATGGCCTCTCAGCAGGAGGACGAACAGGTCAATATTGTACCGATTGTGATTTGGACTGTGAGAGAGCCCAATGAATACTTGAATGAAGCCCAAGGCTTACAGAATATAAAATGTTTGGACGTTTTGCTTAAAAACCACTGAAACATAATATTTCATAATTGGCAATAGAACCGAAAGTAGCAACTACATACAGATATCACATTGATAAATTTTATGGGGATCAAATTAAGTGTTAATATGAAATTCAGGTTTAAGATTAATGTTATTGCAATGTCCTATTGCCTGCACAGGACAAAAACGGATATGAATAGAGGTAGGTTTCAAATGATCTACTTCTCAGTGGATACAACATGTGACAAAAGAGGGCCATTGCCGTCAGTGCAGGTTGCTATCACCTATGTAAAATAATGTCCAAAAACCGACAAATGTGCGAAAACACATAGTTCAGGCATCTCATCAATTCCATCACTTCCACAGTGGCTGAGCTGTCGTCGATCGTGGCATTTTGGGACCCGGAATGCGTGTAGTTGTAGGAATTTTGGAGCTCACAGGGGCAGAGTTTGTACTTGCAGTCTTAGCAGTTTTACTTCGGGCAGCAGATATGACAGCTGTGCGTATAGACTTGGCTGTGGCAGAGGATGGGCTGTTAGCAGTGCGAGGCTGATTGGAAACCTGATTTTCAGAGTTTGGGGCAAGTCGTTTTGACACACGGAGAGGGGCTCCTCTAACAAAGGTGGCCTGAGGGCTGCCTGAGACTCTCTCTGGTAGAGATCTATCTGAGGTCCTGCGGATCAGACTGGCCTTTCCTGGGATCTGTGGCTCACTTACAGTCTGTGTCGCCTCCCGTGTGCTATTGCTTCGTTTTACCTCTGCCTGAATACAGGCAGGTTGTGTGTTCGGGGGTGAGCGCATGGATATGCTGCGGGGAGCAGACATGCGGCTGGGACGAGGTGCAGCCGATTCAACTGAAGGGGCTGAGATTCCATTTGAAGGTTCAGTTTTAGAGCGCACCCTGGGAATGCCTGTGCTATTGGATGGTCCTGCACGTGACACAAGTCCCCTCTTGGCACCTATTCCACTTCGCACAGGGGTCTTCTTGGTTCTACTCTCCTCCTTTAGTGTAGGAGACCCTGGATTTGTTCCCCCTCGAAGTTCAATCTCCCTCTCTTTTCTCCACTTTGAACAGAGGCTTGGTGCAGGTCTTGGGAGTGGTGAGGTTGGGGGTGACAGAGCATCATAACATCGCAGGCCTTTCACCAGAGTGTGGCACTCCAATGTTTCAACCACGCGGGTATATGGCCGTACACTCTCTTTTACAGGATTAGGTTTAGGCAAATCAGAGTATTCTTGTGGGTGCGAGTGGCTGAACTCTGGTAGACTAGAGGGCATCCAGTTCTCTGCCACAGGTGTAGAGGCCACTTCTGTATCTGCCTGTTGCTTTTGTTGGCATGAATCAGTCAAAGACATCACAGCATTGGATGTAATGGCAGACGATTCCCTCTCCCGTGGTTGTGATTGGAATTTATCTGCAGCATCTATGAACGACTGCATGTGTTTCTCAGAACTCGGGTATGTTAATGGCTCAGCAATGGTGTTGCTATCAGAACATGTTCCACTTGTAAAAACAGACTCTGAGGCGTTGTTGGCTTCACTCTGAAGAGGGCGGCTGTCTGACATTGGCAGACTAAAGTTATGCCGACATGCTGGATTCTGGTTTTGGGAGACAGTTGCAGTAGTTTTAGCTACAGCATTTTTACAGGAACTTGATGAAGATTCTGGGGCCACAGATGGTCTGTGTCCATGTGAAACCTGAGTTACTTCTTTTTCGAGGTCACATGTTTGTATTGAAGCCATTTGGCTTTGCAGCACAAATGAAATGCTCTCAGGTCCTTGATGTTTGACCTTGAAGCCATGTGCACTAGTAGGAGTATATGTAGCAATATGTGTGCCTTGCATTGCTTTGATGGTCTGGCTGGCTGCTTGGTATTGGCTGATAGATGGAGTCCTGCCCCCTCTTGCCAGAGTTGGCTCTTGTTCAATGGGTGAACCTGCGCTGACAGTCTCTGGCGAGCTACAAAGTGAACTGTTCGAATGATAACTTGTCGAACTTGGGCTGCTTGCCAGCTCTGGGAAGCTCTCGTTCATGGCTGAGCTCTGGAGATGGGTGACATCAATTTGGTGGTGGGAGTGTCTACGGGTTTCAGAGCTTTTCAAGCTGCGTCGACTCCAAGTATAGCTCAGGTTCCTTTCTAGGATTCTCTCCAGGTCATCTTGGTCTTCTTGACTTTGGGGCTCTCGGGATAGGCTTAGGCCCAGCTCCAGCCCCGCACAAACTCCCAAAGAACGACGCTTTTCAGTCATCTCACGTTGGCGCTCTAGACGTTTCTGTTCCTTCAAGTCCCGCTCTGCATTCTCCTGCAGAAAACAGAATAATTTGTAATTTTTCCATAATCCTTACTCCTGAGTTCAATCTATGCGTCTCTCTGATCATGTCGACACTGAATCATGGGTCTAACCTGGACAGCTCTTTGGAAACGGTGACAAAATGAGTGAAAGACCCTACAAGCCTCTTCTAGCTTGAAGGTGCTATCGTCCTCACAGAAGAACTCCACCAGAGCCTGACTAGACATCCTCATACCCTCCATTTCATCCTCTGCCTCCTTCAGGCGCTCCTCGGCCACCTGCACAAATGGCAAACACATGTTATGAAGTCATCTTTTACAGCATCTGTTCCACATCTTGTTTTCTTACAGCAATTTATTGACACACATTAAATCCCATTGTATCAGCGAAACTTCAGGATTACATTTCAGTTAATGAAACTGTGTTCTGTACCTCCAAGAAAGGCTGTGCATGCTTCTGAATCTCTGCCTCAGTCTGGATGTTTTCCTTGAGGGCCAAGACTCTGCTCTTCAACTTCGATAAATCCTCCAACACGGACTCCTCGCTCAGCCTATACAGATGAGAAATTAGTGTGAACAAAAACTCAACCAACCGTTGTTAAACCCACTCCAAGAAAACAAATTGCGTCCTCTAATTCTGTAACTTAAGTACCATAAGTGTTTCATCCTGCCGAGCATAAAGAAAGGTAACGTTCACGCTCCAGCAGAGACTTGGACCATCAACAATGTCCTGGCCCACTTTCGCTCATGCAGCTTGCTAACAGCTGTAGGCCTTGTTCTGATGTTTGAATTAATGCATTACATTTACTTAACTTAACTGGTTTTCTTGACTGTTTTCTTGGAGTTGGTTGGGGTGCATTGATACTGTTACTGTTACTAAACATGAGACTTACCTGGAGGCGGAGCCAAGATGGCCTAGTTGGCTAGAAAAGGACAGTAAACTCTCGTCCTTCTTCACAGCTTCCTGCAGAGACAAAGATATATTATTACACAGCCGTTGTTTGGAAACAAGCAAGACAACATCTGTTAACATTTAGAAAATCAGTCTTGTACATCTTCATAGCAATGGCCTGATATTAGTCTGATGAAGAGTCAAAGGTGGAGAAGTTTTCAAATCAATTTAGGTTGCTACACTTGAGTATTTCACTTCACATTACTAGGGCTTTATGTGCTATATTCAGTATTTATGCTTCATCTTCATCAATATCTTTTACCAAAACTATTTCAATTCTTACCATAGCTACGTAATGCAGAAGATTCATGCCCGGCTTGTTGGCTTTGGTGTCAGCCAGTTTGAGCATCGATGCAATCCGAAAACCAGCAGCATTCCCTGCGTATCCACCCTGAGAAACCACGTACAAGGTCAGAGAAACATACTCACACAACACGTGACAAAATTAAACAAACACTACATACAATGCAAAGACATAAAAGGTTTCTACTTGGTCAGAACAGGAAATAAAAATGAAAGAGAACAAAGAAACACTCACAGCATTCATATAGTTCCCTGCTTTCAGCACTAGACGAAGGATGGAGTGCAGTTTCGGACAGCTCAGCAGCTCTAGAAGAGCAACGGACAGACAAGGTTGTTATAGTCTTTGTACTAACATTAAACTTTTACTTTTTGGAGGTTAATCTTGCACCAGCATTGGACCAGCAACATAAGCTCTATAAAAACTCTGCTGTAAGTTGTTCTGAATACTACGACATAATGTTTGCATTCTTGTTCAGAACATAACCACATTACATCTGTCTCTAAATAGGAAACATGTAAGAGTGCAAAACATACATTGAAATCATTTGCGGAGAAGAGAACTGTCTGTTGTTACTTTACCTCTAGCTGCCTCCTTCAGACATCTGGCTGCCACACATAGGGAGGTCATAGCGGGGTCAAACTCGTGCTGTAGGATCATGACATCCAGACGCAGCCGAAAACTACAGGAGGAAAGGGTGGGACGGATTGATGGATTGAAGGAGAAAGATGAGGGGAATGAAAAGGCAGTCTTGATCAATCATCAGTTCAATAAACACGTCAGTACAACGTGATTATGCAGTTAAGTGTGTTCATGTAACTGGGACAACTATGGTCCTTCACAGATAATGAAAGAATAATCAAAACAAATCAAAGCTGGAAAAACAAATCAAACTGGAGGTGTGGTGTACCTGGGGACTTCCACCAGCAGCAGCATGAAGAGATCGGGCTGTGTGAGCCAGCCCCGTTCCCCACTGAACCTCTTCAGGCGAGATTCCTGAGAGAGAACAGATGATAAGCAAAAGCCTCCAAAGTTGCTTTGACAGAAAGGAAAAAATATGCCGTTAACAATCAGTTCCAATATCTTCACCATGATCCTACTAAGGAAACACGCCACATCAGACGACATGGTGTAATGGCAAACGTTTGATCATCCTAACCAGAGCCAGATGAAGAGTCGGATGCGAGGGGGGAGGGGACTTTGTTGTGTTTGCATGCCAAAGAGGACATACAGAACTTTACCTCCTCATTGTCAGGCAGTAACTTGCAGAGCTCTGTCAGCTTCTCTGCCCCATAACGCTCGCCAGCACCCTGTCTGATATCCTCCACTATCTCCTTAGCAGGTCTGTGGAGGAGAAACAACACACACATCATAATTATGAAATCATTTATCACATACAGGGGACTTTAGACAGAATTGTCCCCGACTGATGTCCTATATTTTTCAGCCTGAAAGTCACAACACCCTACAAGGAAAACTTGTATCAGCTTTGTTTTACTCTGATCACGCAGTAGCGAGGCTTATCCTCTTCTTATCAGCTAAGTCTTGAGGAGTGAGGGTTTTTTGACGCCATGATGGCGACACGGGACAAATACAGGCACACATAGCAAACTAATCAGAGGCCTTGTCGTGATGTGGAAAGGAATGTCAAGATGTGAGGTGAAAGACATGAAATTAAACTGCCTGACCTCTGCCTACTTCCTCCCAGTGCTACACATGTACTCACACATACACCAAAAACGTTTAGTGAATAAATCATTTCATAAAAACTCAAGAAACGTTAACAAAGGAAACACAGTTCTTGGTTCCGATGAAAACAAAATACTGAATTCAATAGCTTCCACTGGCACATCAGAGGTTACGGAAACAACTATTCACACACCGACAGCTATCCTTTGTTCGACCTACACCTCTGTTCCAACACTGCGTCTACCTGTGCGATCAGAACAAGAAGAAGGCAAATAAGCTTCCAACAAGAAAGAGGTTTGTTTACAGAAGAGTCTCCGTTCACACAGTGGCAACAAGTCTACAAGTCCTGACAATTCCAGTTTAGAGGAGAACTGATCTTCAATTAAGATGCCCACGGCTGACTTTCCCTGAATGCCTCACATACACAGAAGCACGACAATATGCTGCACCAGCTCAGCAGATTGCTTTGAGTTTTACATTTCTCATCAAGGAGAACTGTAGCTTTTGTTTGAGACAGGCAGACATGCTAAAGAGGCTTTAGGGGATGGATGAATATGAAAAGTCTCCAGCGGGGTCAGTCTCTGCAGGGGGTCTGCTTTAACATGAGACCCTCTTTAAGGGTATCAGCAGGTGTCAACTCTTGACTCCTAGGGTGACCATTTATACCCGGCCCCTTAACCACCACCCTCCTCTACAACCCCCCAGTCCAGCTGCTCAGGGTGCCATCTCCTCCACACCTGTCCCTTCCAAAACGCTGTCACCCTGACAGACCTCTGTGGATGAGTCCTCACACATTTGACACACACACACAAACAAATCCCCACGCACACACAACCCAACTCTAGGGTTATTGGCCCTCTGGGCTCAATTCCAGGCACTCCAACACTCCTTTTTCTTTCTCTTAAGACTAATTACAATTTCTATGATGTATGACCCCCCAAAGCAAAGCAGACTCAAAGGCCTTTAAAGGTCTAAATAACTTTGATTTAAAACCCTGACAGTGTACAAACGCTCAAAGGAATTAAGGCGCTTACATCTTGAATTGACGTAGAAATATTCCAATGTTCATACTGCGTTTGGAATCCAATATAGAGATCTGTAAATTAAAAGAAGAAGACAAGTTAAGAATTGACCGAGTGACCGCATTTGTCTTCAATATGTAATTTCTTTGAATCAGAAACTCCTCCTCATACCTCCTCTGTTTTGCTGTCCTGTGGGGATCTACAGCGCAGCAAAGACGATCGGCGCCTTAGTGTGCTGGTTCTGTCCTGAGGCTTACTGTCCTTCTGACCAAACAGCTCGTCCAGAGAACTGAGGTCAATCGGGAATTCATCTTCCCCCGTGGTTGCCCCACTCCACACACTATTCCTCCCCTCCACCTTCTCTTTGGGGATGCGCTCCCAGTTGAGCTTCCTCAGTCGACTCCGACGAGCGCTGTCCATGCGGCTGAAAGGTGAAGTGGGGGACGTCAGCGGCGGAGGCGGGGGAGGAGGAGGAGGAGGGGGCGGCGGCGGTAGCAGAGGGGGTTGAGATGCAAGAGGAGGTGGTGGAGAGGTGACCAGCGCTGGGAGCGAATCCATGGCTGTCACTTCCACGACAATAGAGGCACCAGTGGTGTGGACAGGCAGTGTTCCATGAAAGGCACAAGAGTCCTCGATGGCCACAGTCAGATGATGAGCATACAGGCCTCAGACTGGGTTTAGATGCAAAGCGGCATAGAAGCCCTGCGCCTCTACATAAGCTCGTCCCTCTGCCCAGAGTGTCTGCTCGCTCTAGGAAGTTTTTTCCACATTCCAACGTGCTCCAGTTCAAAGGTTGATTCCACTCTAGGAAAAACGACAACAAACAGATTTATCTTGGACAAAAGTATTGAGCTGATTCGTTAGCTGCGCGTTGGAGGTTTCGCAACAAGTGAGTCACTCAGGCAGCTTTAACTCCAGTGATGACCTCACTTGAACATACATAATTGACCGGTGAGGCTGCCTGACACCTGGCCTGTCAGCCCCTTTCATGAGCATGACTCCAATGCATCGCCTGATGAAAAAGGCGAGTTGGGGGGTGAAGATGTAGCCCCAGGTTCACCTTTAAGGAGAAGTTCAAGGCGTTTTTGGGAAAGTACTAGCTATGCAAGATGAGCTCTCTCCCCCTTGCTGAGCTGTTTGAACAGCTTGTCCCATCCTGTTCAGTTTCACCCCACTGCAAGCACACATGCCTCCACCATGCCTGCCTGGCTTTCTCCCTTCTAATTAGAATATATATGGAGACACCACAGGCAAGGTATAGACATACACAGATAACCACAAAGCCCACAAGGAGGGGGGTCTGGAGCTAAAGGAATAAAGCCTTAAATTTTCTTCTGTCGTTATTGAAGGTTTAACATCTGAAAGGTTGTTGCTCGCACGTGCAACAGCAAAGTTGGAGCAGGATTAGTGATTCACAATTAGGAATGACTCATAGGTTTCAGGTGTCTAATTCAGGGGAAAGTCTTTCATCATTACAAGGCTTTGGAGTTCGCCTGAAAATACATCATCACCATCATCGGCTCACACTCTTCGCACGAATCACAGCGTCTGGGAATTTTGGCAACTTTCAGATTCATTGGTGAGCTGTTCCACTCAGAACCGCATGAGCGCGCTACACAAACCCTCAGTGAGCTCATCCATCATTTCATGGAATTTATGACTTAGCGAGAGAAAAACATCTAATAGATAAATGTTGATGCCTCAGAAGCTTGTGAAGTTATTAAATCAACAAACAATAGTAAGAGAGAGAGAGATCCGCGCAAATCGAGTGTCAATTAAGAAATGTAACGTTAATATTCACGTTCACTTTGTTATTCACTTAGACTGATAAAATCGACACATCAGCGAATTGTGGTGAATTTCAGGCGGGTTAACATGGTGAATGAATTATAATAACACTGTTTCAATCAATCTAAACTTTAGAAACTACGCTGAGAACAATCCAAACAAATTATTTCATTTACTTACATTTAACAGCTTCACTTTTCCGATGATGCGCCTCCACAAACAGAAGAATAATCTGCCGGATGTTATCTAACAGTCAACATGTTGTAAATAAAGGCTTAAATCACAGTGATGTGAGCGGTTGATCTCCTTTGTGTCGCTCTCTGCGCTCCTCTGGGTTTCCCAACTTACTGGGGAAACTTCCCCACTGCTCATCGCGATCGCGCATGCGCACTCCTGCCCGTTGATATGCCGTTTATTGTGTCCTCCCAGTTTTCCCAGGGGTGGATTTGGGATTTCAAGGTATGTGTGTGTCTGTGCACATTGAGACCATTTACAATTTTAACACCTCATTGTCTGCTTCTAGACTGTTAAGATGTTATAGTCAGGAGTGTTTACCGGGCAGAAAAACAAAAGATTCAGGCTCTGTAGTATTAAGCTTTAAAACCTTACATTTCCTGTTGGACTAGATCTCCAAAATAATGATGTCATACCTGATATAATACTCATTAATTAATGTTTAGATGAAATACATCATATTTGCCTGCTGCCTAGAGCTGCATTGAAATCATGATCAATCTCTATTTCCGAGTAATGATCACATTCGGGAGGGACTGTGATCTGTAATTGTTGCAGAAAGCCTTGATCACGCTATTGAGAGAACCTGAGAGGAGGGAGCAGATGGCTATCAGACATGGGAAGTGACATCCACATCCCTCCTCCCTGAACCGGGATCGGCCTGCAGAAAGAAAAAAACTGAGGGCGTGTGTGAAAGCCAAGAGGCTAGAAGTCCATCTTGGGTGCTGAAATGGTCCAGGTGCTGGGACGTAAAGACATAACACGGTCCTTTCATCAGAGGTGCTGGAGTGTCCCTGGCCCGTCTCACCTGCTGCTCTCATGTCCAGCTCAGGTAGCCCCTTTCACAGGCCATGCTGACAGGCAGTAGTCAGCGGTTCCCAAGCTACAGTAATTAGGGGGTTACGACCTCGAGGATCTGGCTATTGTTGTCCCTGTCCAGCGGGCCATGTTATGGTGTAGCCGTGCCAGAATAAATCTCTCTCAGGAAACTTCACTTTCTGTCGGGTTGCTCACGTCTCAGAGTACAGTGCAGAGCTCAGAATACAAGGAAATGCCACTGTTGACAGACGGCAGTTTTATAGTCCATAAATGGCCCCGAACGGCTCGATTCCACACACTGCGCTAGACATCGAGGCAGAATTTGATTAAGAGTAAGGAGTTAACTCGACATCCCTCCGTTGTTTCGCCGCAACAGTTCAACTGCATGAGACAAAACAGTCTGTGATGTGTTTACAGGCCCACTTCCCCGTCAGCCCCTCTTTTGCATAACAGTGAGTTTCTGAGTTTGTGGTTGGCTTGGCCTATTCTTTAGTAAATGAAGGTCCATGAGAGTGTTCATGTGTGAGATCGGTGTGTAACCCTGTGTGAGTGTGGGAGGGAATCATTGAATAAATGCATTCAAGTCAAATTACACTGCATATAACTCAAGTGTGAAACAAAAGGCGGAGTTTTCTTTTCCTTCAGTCGGTCAATACATCCTAGAACATTCAGGCAAACATCCTGGTAGGTGATGGTTGATAACTTCTAAGAACTACTGATATTTAAAAGGAAGTCACCAACTTTTCCCACAGTTGGATGAAGAAATCAGGATTAACACACCAGACCTCAACACCACCGACCCTTTGCAGCTTAGCCCTGTGCTGCTTTACACCGCCTGGTTGCAGCCATGCAGCAACTGCTCGCCCTTCTCCATCTCTGCCTAATCTCCCTTTGAAGTCTCAGGGTTGAGTAAAGGTGAAGACTGCGAGGCCCCTCCTCCCTTCCCTTCACCCACACACACAGACCCAGACATGCACGATCATAGGTGCACACACACGCCCAAACACAGAATTCATTTCCGTGCAAGCTTCTTCTACGGCGATCAAATATTATCCGGTGATGTCCGATACAAATGGCTTTTTCACACTGCAGAAATTAACTCCGGATGTCAAGAAATCAATATAATAGATTTCTTCGCCCAGCTGCCCCATTTCTACAGCTTTTAAAAGTTGCTGTAAAACTATTCCATCTGAAAGTATTGATGCAACAGCAGGGAGGCTGAGCGCTGCCCTGCCTCTGGTGTGTCTCTTTTGCCTCCTGGGACTTGGGTCATTTCCATAGTGGTAGAGAAAATAGGTCAGTCTGACTTTAAGCTCTGTGGGGGTCTACAATACACTCAAAGACACGCACACACACAGCACACCTGGGTATGATCCCATGCAGGTCTGGGGAGGCATTTGTAATCAAACGCAGGCTCTTTAGACTTCCCTTCATTTCCCCCGCTGCATTCTGATCACGTGCAGTTAAGAGACAGAGAGGCCTGACAAGGATCTCTGGCTTCAGTCAGACTGCCGGCCTGATAAGCAGAGACAGACGACACAGGCGCGCTCAGTCTGCGTGTCGGCATCTCGACCTCCTTTTCAAAGTTTCATACACAGATTCATACGTGCACTCGTACTCGCTCGTTCTCTTCATACATGAGAACATATTCACTCCTACGCATGCATGTTAGGCACAAAAGAGGCTCCCACACACTGCTGCTGCCCAGTGTGACATTAGGGGTTCACAGACAGGCCATTAGACGGTGATGCAAACATAATGCTGACAGAGAGATTAGGAAGAAAAGTGAATGTCAAATCTCATGCAGAAAGTAAAGAAAGACTAAACAGCGAACCATAGAAGAAGAATACTCGACTCTAACCCTAACCCTCTGAACAGACACACAAATGTGTTGCAGACATTCTTAGGCGCACAGCTGAGGTTTGGTAACGTTTACCAAGCCGCCTGCTGCCAGAGCATTTTTAGCATTAGATGTGTGTGCACGTTTGCGTGTTGTAATCCATTTAAATTCACCAGGGATGACTGAGGTGAGGAGGTGCTCGCTCTGTTGTGTGTCTCTGTATGTGTGTGATAGGCTTAAATTAACCTCAGCAGGGTGGCTGGGATGCTGAGGTGCTTGTGGTCAGTTGTCCTTGGGGGTTTTGTTTCTCAGTTCTCCTCTATTTGTCTTTGGCACATCTGGCCGCTAGAGCCACTTCCGACTCCAATTAGGATTTCCTGAGACTCAATAAAGGGGATTATTGGTCTGCAAAAACACAAACCCAGACTCTCCCACCCTCGTCCCCCTTCCTGCCCCAGCTGCTACGGTCATTACACTAGAAAGGCAGAGGGTCTCACTCCATTAGAAGATTTCAATGACAGTGACAGGGAGCGGCGTAAACAAATTTGGCCTGTTCTCCCTTTTCGTCCTTCCATTTCTTTCCAGCCCCTCACATTTGGGCCACAGACTTTCCTCATCTGTAAAATGAATCAAATGGTTCATAAATGATGTCAGCGAAGCAATGGAAAATAAACTTCCCTCCCAGTCGCTGATGAGAGACCGCAAGAGTCTCCGGACCAAATTTCTATCCAAGCTGCGGTTGGGCACAAAGCCCTGAAATGGAGTGTAGAGGAGCCGGGGCTGTGTCGATAGGGGGTCGAGAATGGCTGCTTGTGTGGCAAGAGTGATCACACAGTTAATATTCAAAGGCCCGGCTCTGCTGTAGAGGAGCCACTAAATAGAGGTTGACAAAGCGCGTCGTGCAAACAAAGGCCGTTCCCCTAAGTAGGCTGTGCGTATAGCATGGAGCGCCGTGAACAGACAGGCTCTGCTGGGGTCCGCATGTATGGAGTCTATAGTCATCCATCATTATAATCAATTAACTAACTGAATCAGATATCTATTGATCTCCTCTAATGTTTAATGCCTCTTGTTTTCATGACCTGAAATGCAAACAGTTTGATCCCTACTGTTGCATTTTGTAGCTGATTCCTTCCCCTTGAGCTCCACTTGAGTGTTGACCAAACATCTCTGTGCTCCACGTTGGGTGAAGGGTCATCTACATCATCGTGCATGTGCACACTCGCACGCACACACAGAGTTACTTCAACCGGCGAAACCTAATTATTTCCCTTTCCCTCCCTCTGCTTCTTTGTGCCAACCCGGTGATGTCACCCAGTAAGAGACAGTGGGATTGTTGGCCCAGTGCCCCCGAGGTTGGCTGTAATGGCGAGGGGAGAGGAGAGGAGAGGAGAGGAGAGGAGAGGAGAGGAGAGGAGAGGAGAGGAGAGGAGAGGAGAGGAGAGGGGAGGAGTCCCTTGAAGTTTTGCCTGGGCCCTTGTGTTGGGGCCGCAGGGATTAACCAGCCTGCTACCAGACCTCCATCGCCCAGCCTCCTCCTTTCTTTTCCTTCTTCGGCACCGATAGAGCCGACACATTTGAGCCTGAAAGGAAAACACAGAGGAGATCTTAGGGCCAGGCCCCTGGGGGACAGCTTCTGGGATTAACCTAGCTGCTACCCTCTTCCCATCGTTACCACCGGCCTGTGCTGAGATCTATTCAGCCTCACTAAACTGTTGCATAACAATGCAGCCTGCCTCTTGTTGAACTTTTGAAGGTTGTTGGTGAAACAAGGCACCCTAAGGACCCCAAAAGTGCCACCACGAGTCTCTTCCACTGTGGGCAGTTTGGGCCATTGGAGAAATCGGTGAATGTGTGGAATACTGTGTCTGTGCAAATTTGAGAAGTAAAAAAGGAGAAATTATGTTTAAATATGAAATAGGATAGTAATAGGTGGTCCCCTCTCTCTCTCTCTCTCCCTCTCTCTCTCTCTCTCTCTCTCCCTCCTGCTCTCTCTCTTTCTCTCCCTCTCACTCTGGCATGTTTGGCAGAGTGAGAAAGAGAGAGGGAACAAAAGGATGAGTGACCAGTTCAGAGCTGCGATGGCCAGCTGAGTTATTTGGTCAAAACCCAGCAAAATGGAAGGACGGGCTGTTGCTAGGCTGTGCTGTGAGAGAGAGAGAGCACTTTGGCCAGGCTCACTGAAGAGAAGCGGGGTTCTGTTTACTCACCCAAATATACCACTTTGGAGGCTTTGCAATCACCACCAATTAGTGTTATAACCCATTATTACCTTCTATCACTCTCTTTGAGCCTTCATTAACCACTCAACCTGTTGAGAGGGATCTAAAGGGCCTACAAAGAGGCCCAGGGGGAGGCTCAAGTGACAGTGATGGATGTAAAAAGCGTGCACATGGAAATAAACATTAGTTGTTTCACAGGATATTGCAGTTTTCAAACTATTGTCACTCAAGGCCTCTGAGTTTATGTGTTTGTGTTTGTGCAGTTCTTGGACTTTCGTTTGCTTTAGACGACGTGAAAGTGGTTCAGATTACCAAAGCATCATATCAGTATAAGAGACAAACCTGAACTCTGCACTGCAAAAAGAAAGTAGCTCAGATTTAGAGCAAAGCCCAAATCAAAGGCCGATCAAAGTAGGACTTGAATTAGATAAGTGATACAGCGATTATCTGGCTTTCTTGTGTTCGGGCATGAAACACGCGTGACTGAGCCTGAGCGAGGCTAGAAAAGAAAGAGCCACGCATAACTCCTCACGTGTATATCCTCCGGCCTGCGGCTCTCTGTTGTGAAAACTCAGGATGGGCCGAGGAGGAAACAGATTCAACGGATTAGCTTGGAGCTGCATTAAACAGAAACCAGAGGGAAGGGGGGGTCGAGAGGGAGAGAGAGAAGGAGAAATAGCAAAAACAGAGCAAAATAGAAAGGAGAAACCCATTAAGATGTGTGTATTTAGTCCCTGGAGGCCAATGTCTTGTTTGATGAGCCCTCAGGTTCAGGTCAGAGGTCACAGGTCAGGCTGGGAGGTTATCAGCGGCTGTTTGGGGTTAGCTACAAATGTCTCAGTAGATGGCTGCTCCTACAGTTAAATGGATTATCCTGGTGGAGGTATTCAGGGGTTAAGTCCAGCAGAGTGGCAGCACACACACCCGACCCACAAACACAAACGCGGCGCATACATAGAGCCGTTTAACACTGATATCACATACATCGGCCTCCGCGCTGGCATTTGTACCCCTGCTGGCTCTGGGTGCGATTCAGTCTGGATCCAGGGTGTGTGAAGAGGAGGAAGTCAGTGGGGAGCAGAGGTGTTGAACCCTGTCATCCTGTTGTTAGTGGTCACACCTGCCTGTTGTTTCAGCAGCTCGGGGAGCGTAAAGAGTTAACAGGAGGTGCTTTGTTTGTGTATCGAGACAACTGAAATTCAGCAGAGGGGGAACCTGTTAATTATATCACAACACACACACACACAGGCCATGTAAATAACCCACTCTGGGGTTTGGGAGTACAGTACAGCCGGCAACTAACCGCACAGCAATCAGCCACACACATACAGGACAACACATCCATACACACACACACACACACAAAACACATACGTGAATCATAATGGCAGGCCTCTTGTTTGACACCTCCCTCATCCAGCACGGGCGGCGGGGGGGCGTGCACCACAGCGGATTCATGATCTTCCAACTGTGACCTTAGATGGTGCTGGGGGAGGAGGAGGAGGAGAAGTGTGTGTGTGGGGGGGGGGGGGAGGTCTTGAGAAGCGACGGAGGGAGGAGACGAGGGCGTGTCCACCTCCTCAGTGGCCTAATTCCAAAAGACTTTGTTTATTTGCCACATTTGGTGTTTGTCTTGTTTGCTCAGAATGAAGCAGAAAATCACAGAAAAACGGTAAAGAAAACAAATTCATGCCAATTTGTTGTCTTTGTTGTCTCATTCTCACTGGAGTGGGTTTACTGTTAGATTGTCCCACGTTACATACAGCATCGCAGCTCTGTCGCATGTGGACATCTCTCCCAGCCTTTTTGGCTCGGCATCACAATTTGTTTTGGCTCATGTCGCACAGGACGCCCCGTCGTGAAATCTATACATCTTAGGCTGATCTTAGTCATCTCCACTGACCCGCAGAGGAGTGGCGTATGTGACATGGCGGCCGTACTGTCCAACATTCGCTGGTGCTGCGATCAAACATAAACAGAACACGCCTGATTAATCCCTTAGTTCTTGGTGACAATGTGAGCATCAGAGTAGAGAAGGGTGGCACTATGTGGCACAGCCGAGCAGCGGGGTCCAGGGGCACGGCTCTCAGCAAACACTGGCTCTTTCATATGTAGACCCCTTTGAAATGTGACTGACATGGAAAATCCTTTGATGTGCAGTTTGGTGAGACCTTTCCCCCCCTCCTCCCCAAAACTCTCCAAAGCTGTTTTAATGTGTTGAAATGGATCCTTTGTATTTACCACTCTGAGATCATATGTGGTCACCGATCTCACATATGAAGAATCATGGCACAAGTAGTGTAGCCAGAGTTCCCAGTGGGAGGTTAATAACATAGTGCTCCTATAAAAACAGCAGATAAGCTAAAGGTGCTTATTACAGCTGACAGTAATGAGAAAGACAGTTGTGCAGTGGTATGTCCCGGGCCTTTAGATCAGAGCAGATTTACCCTGAATGAACATCAGCGTGTGTGTCAGGGAAATCTGTGTAATCTGTCTGATGTCAGTGTGTGAAATGTCCCTAATTTATTAAGACAGAGCAACAACTGAGGAAGCAGGACAAAAAGAAATGTCTTGACACATTTCCACAGCTTTCAAACCTTTCCAAGCTCCATCCCTTTCCTCAAGTGCACTAGGAGGGCTATAATAATATAACAATAATAGAAACTTTGCCTTTGAAGATAATTTACAGTCACAGTACAAATGTACACTTGATTAAATAGTAAATCTGTATAAAAAGAGCTGCTGGCAGGTTGAGATCGGCCATGCACACTGACAACGGTTGAACAGTCACTTGGTTCCAAGTGTCAGCCTCCATGTGACTTTGCTCATCTCTTTTAAAATAAAATAGATGTCCTCCAGTGTGTCCTCTGTCCCTCAGCTAAGTGTTTCTGTGTTTTCTTTGAGCCTGGAAGTCAGCACACTTCAAAGTGGCAAAAAAGTTTCAGCCAAAATCTGTTATCTGTCCTGTCCACACTGCTATTGTATTATGTTCTGATTTAGAGAGCGGAGAGCCGGACTAGCCAACATCCTACAATGCCAATGTCTCTGATTTCCAGCTTTAAAAAATGGGCCTTATCTAGAACAAACATGTTCAATTTAGTGGAGTCGGTGCCTCGATCTGCGCCAATATCCATTTCTTCATGCACACGCACTTCCCCTGCTGGGCCTGCTGGGCCTGCTCAGCTCTGCTCTACCTCTGGCCCTGCAGAGCCTCACCCACCAGCCTGCTAGTTCAACAACAATACCATAGGAGGGCGGGACCAGGAAAATAATCACTTTACTCACTGCACATTTTTACTTTGAAATAGGCCGCCCTCCTCAAGTTCACCGAGTATATTAAACATAGATATGTGTGTGAAGATACAGAAGAGGGTGATATTTCATTTTAATGGTTTGATTGGTGAGCGGGACTGGCTCGTCAGCTGAGACTGCCTGTCTGCATGTCTTTGGCTCTGATGTCAAAGGTCACAACACCATCCACTCCCTCACTGACCCTTATTACTGCATCAGCAACCCCTGACCTTTCACCCCCCTGTTTCCCCCTGGTGGGTCCCACTTCCCAGGTCCTGTTACCAAGGAGGGTGGAAATAGGGTCAAAGATAATTTAGGAGTTCAAATGTGCAACTAACTGAAATCACACATAGCACAAACACTTTTAATGCTCAGCTTTGTCACCTGAAAATATCCAATCAGGTTAGACGATAGTGCCAACTGTCGCCCACACAGGAGCTTGTTTTGACTCGTCTTCACCGATGAAGTTTTGATTGCTTCAACCGCATTGCAACATTGGTTCAGATAGTTACATAACTACTATCACACCATAATCCTTGTTTATAAGGCGGTGACTCATCACCTTATGTTTCAAGAAACAAAGGAGGATTTCAGGTACTTTTAGCTCCATTTCTATTTCAATTTCAATATTGTTTCATTTTCAGTTTAGCTTAAATTTAGTTGTATTCCTGTTTGGCCATTTCTATTTTATTTTATATTTTCATTCATAATTTTTTTAAGCTTTTAAAAGGCAGTTAGAATCACATCCTTATTGCTTTGTCTGTCATTCATAGGTCAAAGTATATCAAAAGCTTTATCAGTGTCCATGATGTTATAGTGATCTGTTCCCTTGCTTTATACTGTGTAGCCTAAAGTCACAAAACACTTATCCTAACTAACCATTGCTTCTCTTATGGTTTTAGTAAACATAATAATATAATATATATAATAACCTTGACCATGGGTGTTGTTTTATATCCTAATAGTTTTCACGTTCTCATTCACGGTCGATGAAGCGATTCCTGTAATTCCTGTGATTCTTTGGCAACAGATAGCACAGGAAAATGACAGCGTGAACTTCCTTGACCTGAACCAGCCTGCAGTTAAATGGAAAATTCATCTCTGTTCCTTTTGCTGATACAAATCAAAAAGTGACCTTCTGTGTAAATGTTCCACTGTTATCACCCATGAATTCTGGCAGCCTTGTCTGTAGAGTAAAAGCAGTTTAGCTGACATTTACAGTAGACAGCGATACCTCGGATTCTCCCATCCTCTTGTTGGCCTTTGACCCAGTCTGTCTTGCTGCCACAGCTGTGTCTGAATGAGCTCATGGGCTGTCTCCTTGGTGAGTAAGATGCCTCTCCAAAAATGGATGACCGGCGTGAGAAAACGATTAACCTCTTTCCTTATAAAGATTGGATAGTTCCTCTAATTCAAATCCTTTTCAATGAGGTAGACTTCATCATTGTGGGTCCTAATCTTTGGTTTGTCATACATTTATTCAGCATGTGTTATGTTGAGGGATGACTAAAGGGAGTTCATTTTGCTCTAACCATCCCTCACCTCAGTACAGGAGTAGTGCAGAGTGTGAACAGAGCAGATTTGGGCCGACCAAAGCGAGAGTATTCTTGACCGGTAACCAAACTGGTATTTTACTACAATGGATGTCAGCATATCCACCTCACTTCCTCTCTATTCTGATCCAAAGTCAAACCACAGACGTCTCTCTGTGGGAGGCTTTCTGCTCCAAATTTACAGCACACAATTATCCAATTTGCTTAAACATGACATTTTACAAGAGGAGGTCAGGTCATCTATAATAATGGGCAGCTCTGTAGTTTCTCATCATGTCTTCGCATGTACTTGTGTGTGTGTGTGTCGTGTGTGTATAAGGGGGGAAACTGTCTCCAGTGTATATTTTATTGCACCGTGTGGGAAGGGCAAGTGGATGTCGCGGTTGACAAGGAGTAGACACACCTTTTCCTCTGGACTCCTTCCCTGTTCCTTCCACAGCTGTTGTGGTCAAACCCTTTCCGACCTAAGCCATGCACACACAGACCCAGAAACACACACATGTACACTAAAAATATTGTGCAGACATGAATGCACGTGCATGCTCATACACACGAATAAATGAACACACAGACACCAAATACTTACCATAACTCCCACCAGCAATCAGTAAGAGATCCATGCTCACACACACACAGAATGCCCTATGAACAAAATGTGGATGCAAATTATTTTTTGGCACATTGTATCTTGAAATGGATTCCAGCTTCCTTGATATATTACGAGTAAGCGCTCATATAAACAGGATACCAAAGGAGGAAAAGAGCCGGGTGGGAAAAGACAGAGGTGGCTAAGTTTGGCGATAAAACCATTCAAACAACAATGTCAACAAATAATTGTCTAATTATCCAAAGAGCTGGTGAATGATGATGTGGTGTGTAGAACAAATAAGCCGGCCTAACAGAGACGGCTGCAGTACATGGTGATGTGAATGAGTTTGTAGCATTGAAACATAAACACCCCCAGAGAAAAGGAAACTTTGTAGCTTTGTGCTGCTTGTTATTATTGCAAAGCTTATCTTCTCAACGTTGTTCTAATCCTTTGTTGTGTCATAGTGTGCAGTTACATAACGTTGAACAGCCTCGGTGAGACACAGAAGGAAAAGTTCTCACACAGACAGAATTGACGATTGAACTCCAACATAATAAGAACAGCTGCATGAAGTACGTGGCTGTCAAGCAAAGCAGCGTGCAGATGGCAAGTGGGGATGAGTTTATGACCAACAGTGTGGTATTGTGCCCCGGGCCTGATGAGAGGCTGGTTCACTCTCCTCTGGTGACCTTCTTTCTGAGCTGAATGTTCCCCCAACCGTCTGACTCACAAGGTACGGCCTATTACGCAATGCGGAGAGGCTAGAAAAGGGGAGTGGGACGGGTGATAGATGATCCAGTTCTTCGGATAAAAGGTTTCTCAAAGTGGATAACTTCTGCGTGAGAATACGACACAGCATGTTCTATTTGCTAAAGGCCAGTCACAGGTCAATCACACTGTAAGTGTCACTGGTGAGGCAAGCCACTTAAATGAAGAGGAAAAGAGAGAAAAGGAGGCAAACTGCCAGGTGAACAACAGGCCTCATTAACTCTGAGGAGAGTGGGCCCTCATAAAGTGCAGCCCAATTGATCCTAGTGCAGCCTGGAGGCTGTGTCTGAAATTTTAGCTCTTTTTAGCTCTTTAGTTTCTTCCTTGTCCAAGATATGGACTTTTAAAGTTTTCTCAAGTTGGCCAAAACGTTGACCATGGGATCAATCTTTTCGAAATTATTCAATATTCCCTGATTTGCCCCAAATTCCTGCCTTGTCCAGGATATGATCATTGTTGTTTCAGATCATTGTTTCATAGGTGGAATGTAGTTGAGTGTTGAGTACGTCAGCACCAGAGAACAACATCACTCATCCAAGTCGCCATGCTTCCACTTAAATCATCACCGTGTTGCACATGTACAGCGGGTGACTAGTAGGTAATTATAAGATTAGACTCAGACAACTTATTTGTGTTTTTTCAGTCGATGGATGTGTTCCACCTCGGTGTAATCTTAAATAAACATAGGGATGGGCCACAACAAGTGCTCTGTTTACAGTGCAGAGAAGAAGCAAGGAGGACAGAAGTCAGAGAGTAGTAACACGTATGTTCCCAGAGTGTGTCTGTGCCTGGGTGGTGCCAAGTCATTTTAATTAGAAGAAGAATCAATAAAATCTCTGAATGTTAAGGCTCTAAAGTCAAATGAGGACTATGTGAAAGCGGCACAGTGATTGCGTCATTAAACATGAAAACATTGGGATACTTTAATCAGACCAACAATGAGCTTTAACAAGCAATGGAAAGCAAACAACGCTCGTAAAATTAATTCAAACAAGATAAAACTGAAGCCAAAGTTGAGATAACTGCAAGTCAAAAAGATAGATATGTGTGAAACAACAACTACAACTACACAACTACATCAAAGCAAATCAAAACAAATCATTTTAATGTGTGCGTGGCAGTGATTGTCCCGGGCTGCGCTCCAGAGGGAGGTGGTTTCCAAGCTGCAGGGCTGAGGGGTGCTGCTTGATCTGAAGGTGCTCACTTGCTAATAGGAGATAGAACACATACATCACACCCACATTTGCACACAGTGTAGAAACCTCATGCAGCGACGGGGCATATCCTCTAATCCTCCCCTAACCCAGACACACTGTCTCTGGGATTGCACACCACTGAATGCTCCCCACCCCTCCCCACCCCCCTAAATGTAAAGCTGGGATCAGAGGAGTTTTCCATCTGAGGAGTGTTTTTACATGGGAGATTTACTACAAATCAAATGTCAATAAGGGAGGCAGTAGTCGAGTGGGTAGAGCTTCCGCTTGGGAACCAGAGGGTTGCCGGTTCGAGTCCCTGCCGAGGTGCCCCTGAGCAAGGCACCGAACCCTCAATTGCTCCCCCCTCTGCGAAGGGTGGTAATGTACTGTAAGTCGCTTTGGATAAAAGCGTCTGCCAAATGATCGTAATGTAATGTAATGTAAAATCTGAGGAAAAACTCACCTTCGAAAAGTAATGCTGTGCAACAATGCAAAAAACATGCTTAGAATAAGAATGCATACATATGTGATCGTTAAAATGCTATTATGGGGAGAGAGAGAGAGAGAGAGAGAGAGAGAGAGAGAGAGAGAGAGAGAGAGAGAGAGAGAGAGAGAGAGAGAGAGAGAGAGAGAGAGAGAGAGAGAGAGAGAGAGAGAGAGAGAGAGAGAGAGAGAGAGAGAGAGAGAGAGAGAGAGAGAGTTTGTGTGCAGAGAGGTGTGTGAGCCATGGAGGATGCTGTTGGGAATTTCCCAGATAGTAGGTGAAAACTATAGGACAGGGGTTGGAGAGGATGTCTGTCAGCCAACGTAACTGATAGGAAAAAACTGACAGATGCTATCAGCAGTGGTGTCACCAGGTCTTCCTGGACGAGTCTCTCCTCACGGGGGAAATAGGGAAGGAGAGACGCAGGAGGAGTGGAACACGCCAGCCGGGGTGAGAGGGGTCAGGGAGTCAGACGGACGATGGGTGATGAATGCTGGAGTTTTAAAGAGGGCACTGGACAGGCCCGGACACCTTCTAACAGCACCAGTCCTGACCTGTCCTGCTCCTCCTCTCTGACGCTGGGACTGCCATGTAAACTGAACTTCACCATATCAACCACAAGCAGTTTTATATGGTGTGTGTGCAATTATGCAGAATCATTTCTGTTTAAACTATAAAATAGTTTAAAGTGTGACTGCATGGCTTTAATGAAGGCAAATGATGATGTGCAATTTGTTTTCCCAGCGCTTTAGATCAATAACACTAGCAGAGATCGGTGAGGAAGTAACGTGCAAGTTGTAACAGAAAGAACTTTTTATTTCCCACCTGTGCTGAATAACTTTTAATCTGTAACACTGGAAAAAACGAGTAGTAAAGTGGTAAACTTCAAATAGACACAGTTTTACAGCGGAGCATTTTTCTGCATAGTTGTTTCGTTCAGGCAAACAACTTCTAACCACAAAATGTGCGGCTATAAAACACGTGCATCGGTCTGCAGCTGACAAAGGTCTTAAATAAAGACCAGGACTATGAATCAAACTGTGGGAACCTGATGATTAATGTGGCTGGCAGCTAGGAGTCAAATGTTACATGTGCCTACCTGACCTCTTTCTACACTACAGTTAACCTGGACAGACTAAAACACAAGCACATCCCAAGTCTGTTCACAGGGTAGGAATTATAAGAACTTAAATCAAATTGCTTGTTTGACAGTAAAGCTTCACATATTTCAAACTGACTCAGCATTGCCACGCTGTGTTATTCTGTCAACAATCACAGCGCACAGCCGCAAAGATGAGGAGGGGAAATGGTTTTGCTCTTTTCTGTCCGTCTTGCAGAGGGAAGCTTGTGGTGACAAATATGTCTGCTGCTGCAGGCCATCTGGCAAAGAAATAAAGTGCTGCAATCATGCACAAATCACAGCTGTCTATTCCTTTCTTTTCTATTCAAAAATATAGAAAAAAACATGAAAGCAGAACAAACCATTTCCTTAACAAACTATGCACTTCAGCCAAATATATTTGTTTGTTTGAGTCCTCAAAGGTCAATGACTTGTAATGATTTGGAATCATTTAAGAAGATGTTGTCTGTAATTAGATCTTCAAAGCTCTTTTACCACATTCTGTACATCCCCACAGCACAGGTTGGACAGTGACATTCCTTCCATTAAAAAGCACTGCCTAAGGCCAAGCTGTAAGCATTTCAAACCAGCTATGAATCTATAAGGTACCATGGTGAACACAATTCAAAGATATTCAATGAAGCAACTAAAGCATTTGTGTAACTTTTCTGGGTAGATGCTTGTCTGTGATGGCTGCTCCGGATGTCAGGGAGAGTAAAGAGATTCTTCTAAGATTGTTAAAGTAAAATCTGCATGTTTGAGTTGCTTGTCTTGAGCCGCTTTTACTTGGTGTTACTGAATGGAGCAACATAGATGACTTCATTATTCATATTATTCCTCTCAACCCCCTCAAACCAAAATCACATTTAAGTACGTAGGAAACATTTCTATAACATTCCAAACAATGTGGGTCAGCAGGATGGATTGGATGTTATTCTAAAATGAATGGACTGAAGCAATTTAGGGCATTCATTTGGTCGCAGCATTCTTTGGCCCAGCAATTAAAGCACACAACAAACACCCCCAGGCAATGCTGAGATTTTAATAGCAACCAAGCCAAATTGACCAGTGAGTGACTGATGATTTTGCTCTCACGTGCCTCCTAAAATAGCTTGTGTGAAAGCAGGGTCTGTTGTAGAGAACTGTCACCAACCCTTAGGCTGGAGAAATTGTCTTCTTCCTGACAGCGCGGCTAGTGATTGTAGTTTGCACAAAGATAAAGGCATGTCAGATGCAATTGCCAAAGACACGGTGCTCATGACATCATTCTGTGCACAAGTGACCTGCAAGCAGTGTAAAGACTGACAGCAAAACAGAGGAACGTGTAGAAGAGTACACAAACCCTGCGCCCTATGCATGCTTTGAGCACACAACACAAACCAAACACTGGCAATGATGTCAGCGACTTTCCCATAGAGGCACTATGGGAAAAATGAGAAGGCATCAAGCAGTAGCCCCCTTTTCACCATCTTTAGGGCTAGAATGGCATGTTAATGACTCACTTCATGTGCCACATCTTCAAAACTGGTAGCCGCATGTCAATTACAACAGATAATACAATTAAATGAGGATCTATGTGCTGTCTTTGATGCCAATGTGATGTTGGACAGAAAACTCATAACATTATTTTGAATTTTAAAAAAGGAACGTTCTTTTAATGGAATTGAATATAGACCAACAATTTTTCTAGGTCTTGGGTTTCCAGGTTTTCTGAGAATCTATCATCAACTACAGTCAAATATAATCTACTCTACATGTAATTACAGATAACTAAACTTAATGTAAAGAATTGGCCATGACATAGGTTAACATGGGTTGCCCCCTGTCGGCGATTTTGATACTTGCATGACATCTTCAGCAGTTTACAAGACTTCAAACTACAAACCCGCTTACACTCTAAATTCATGTTTCTCAGATTTTAAAACCATAAAATGTTAACAATATTTTGTGTTTTGTAATCTATATAGCAGTTTATCTAAGGTGTATCTTTATTAAAAAAAATTATTTAATGTATTCTTATTTACTTTTTGACCAGTTTTAACAACAGAATCTGTTCCATTGCTGGTTCGGGTCAGTGTCAGCCTTTCCTGTAGTAACAGAGCGGTGAGCTGTGATCCAAAGATATGAGGATTGCACAGTAATAATAACACTTAAGGCTTTCAGCTCCACGCCTGCGCAAACGTGAATTGGCGGGTGTTGGGAATGGATGACGTAAGCATGGCACGAAACGCAGCTCTGACTGTGCGAGCCCCGCCTTTCTGTGGAACGTGCGCTCACCCCCTCACAATTTGCCGCAATGTCCCACTGCACCAATGTGTTCTTCCGCGCATTTCGTTTGGGTCTCGTTTCTCTTCAAAGATAAAATATAATGACACCTAATCAAGAGAGAATGTGAAACCTGCACCCTTTTGTTATTTCATTACAAGAACAATAGCTAGTAATGTTTTTTTCATTTTTTCCCCATGAATGTGTGGATCTAGTTTCTCTTAAAAAAACGAGTTCCGGTTCGTTCGCCATTTTGTGTACCAACACAACTGCTTTGTTGTGAGGAGGAAATCAAGTAGCGTGCTTATAGAGATTGGCGAGCAGGGCAAAGTAACAATCTCCATCTAGTCTGTCGTTAATGTATTTTTAATCGAGCTACTAACTACTTATCCAAACATATATTTACTAAAGGCTGGGTTATCTGGCGTTTGGTCTGAACACAGAAACGCAGAGGGTAGGTAAAGCTTGTCACCTCAACGTGCTAGCTTGGTCGCCGCCGACAAAGACGACTGTCCGGCATATTTCTCTCTTGAAACGGTAACTCGCCGGAAGACACGTTGACTACCACAGTGCAAGACGCGAAGACCGAGGAGATGGCGAGCTCAGTGGGGAACGTGGCTGACAGCACAGGTTGGTTTCTATGTAGCTGCTAGTCGCCATACTGTCGTGTTACACCCTCAAGAGGCGGTGGGGGTCGAAGTAGCGCGCAAGCTAGCTGGCGTTCGCTACTCGGCTTTCACCGCGTATCGCTGTAAAACGATAGCTATAAGATGTTATTTACTGTGTTTTTAAGTTTTACAAGGAGTGTGTGTATCTGTGGGTTAAACGGGAAATTGTGCTGACTCAACGAGGCAAAGGTAGAGAAGCCGAACCACGCACACACGTTAACCTCAAAGGCTTGACATTGCTGATGTAGCTGCCGTGTAGCCACCCCGATTGACCTCAAGTTACCGTGCATCCATGTTGTACACCGACTCATACAATTAAATGATTTCCAGTACATAAATATCACAAAGTTGGCCCTGGTATCAGCTAGCTACACGTTGCACTGATATACTGTATAACAAGGGAACTGATCGTAGCACAGCTGCCTGATTTAATGGATAGATGCTCCTCATTAGTCGCTGTGAATTACAATGTTAATCTTAAATGTAAAGTCGCACATTTAGCCACCTCAACCCAGGCTTTCCATGAGCTTCCAGAGCAGAATATCCACTTACAACTGTGGAAATATGAAATTTGATATCTCATGCACCATCTGTTCCTGCCTCAGCCCAACCTTAGTTTCACTTGACGTTCTTATTCATTGAACTACCAGACCGACACGTTTGCAGTAATTGCTATTATGAGCTTAATCAGAACACATTAGTTATTCATTTGTATCTATTGAATGTCTATATATATTTGATGATTCACTGCTGGTGCTCTCAAAAGAAACAAACCTTCACCCCTGGTTATTCATTTGGTTGAATACAATCGCTCAAGTGTGTAATTACATTAACGTTAAGTGTACCAGCAACGTTTTGTACTGCGTGCTGGCACGTAACCTGTTGCATGATTAATAATTTCTTTCCAATGCATGTGTTAATTCAAAATATATTTGATTTCTCTTGTGAATTTTGTAGGGGCCATTTTCTCATCTTCACTTGAGTTGTTCAAATTTCCACAAAATTCCATTCTCATTATTGTAGGGTGTGATATACACCATTATATCAGTAGGCAGTCAATTATAAAATGGTTACAGTGTGGCAGCCCCCCTACTGTTTTCTGGCTGGGCTGCTGTGTTTCATCTGAACCGTGTCTGATGCCCACCTTCTTTTAACTTTTTAATCATGCCCACACAAAAGTTTTGGCAAAATGCCTGCAGTCAGAGAGGGAAGGTAGTGGTGTGTGTGTGTATGCACACACAGCTGCTAGTCTTAGTCATCTGAACACAATTAATCATGTGATCAGATACAACAACATAAACTTTCCAATCTCCACGCAACTATAAACAGAAATGTAAGAGGCAGACAGCAGGTCTCACTTTATGAACCAGCGTTTGTGTCTCAGACAAAAGATTCAGTCTCACATGAAGGGTGGAGTTGTATGACAAATACAGCTCCAACAAGTTGGATCAGTAAAGCAGTTCTGGCGTTTGTCATTGTGACAGTACGGAATCTTAGTGGTTCCCTTCATTTTGTCCATTATTTTACAGTTGAGTTTGAACATATTTATTCTTTGTATCATCTCATTAGTTTTCATTTGTCTATTATTTTCTTCCATCACCTCTAACATGTTGTTTTCCCCCCTCCTTGGGCTGTGTTGGTGCTCCAGAACCGACAAAACGTATGCTTTCCTTCCAAGGGTTGGCTGAGCTGGCGCACCGGGAGTATCAGTCGGGAGACTTTGAGGCAGCAGAGCGCCACTGCATGCAGCTGTGGAGACAGGAGCCTGATAACACAGGCGTGCTGCTGCTCCTGTCTTCCATCCACTTCCAGTGCCGTAGACTCGACAGGTGAGGTGTGGGGGCTGACATTAAAGCACACTGAGGCTTTGGAGGAGCAGAGAACACTGGCACAGCTCTGACTTTCAGTGCACACCGGTGATCTGGGGAGCTTCTGGAAATCCTGCCACTGAAATCTTCTGTGTCCTTCCTCTCTCCCCTCATAACGTTTTTCAGGGTGTTGGTGGTGGTGAAGGTGGTGTCTGTACTCTTGCTTTACAGGTTTCATGGTGACGTTAATGATGGTGAATAGTTTGAATTTGCACATTTGCAACAATCTTGAGAAGTATTGAAAAACAGCTTGAATTTTAAGATCATGCCCTCAATACATGGTGTCCTTACCGGCCTCTCAGAATTGCGAGAAAGTGAGACAGTCTCAGCGTTTGTTAAATGCTAAACTGATTTTCCTCTCTCTTAACAAGAGGGTTACAGATGCATCAAAGTGTTAAATGCTGCTGACTAGATAACAGGTTTGAGCAACCTCGTAGGCGTGTTCCAGGCAAGACTTCAAACCTTTCTCTCTGTTTGGAAGACATAGTTAAGATGACAAGAGTGAAGACATAGTTAAGATGACAAGAGTGAAGACATAGTTAAGATGACAAGAGTGAAGACAGTCAAGATGACAAGAGTTTAGCGAGGCGATCACACAGCTGGTATTCAAGCCAGTTGTGATGTTCCCTTTCGTTTGTTTCCACACCAATACGACCTTTCAGGGTTTATCAGGCCACGATTTGCAAATTGTAAGCACCATGGTGTTGATGGGATGATTGTGTGCGTGTCCACATTCCATTTGAATATGATGTTATGTCAAACATCCTTACACCTGTCATCATGTTGCTGTCTTCCTCCCCCCCGACCACTCCCAGCAGGATTCTGACTTTCCTGTTTTCATTCTTGCCCTACAGGTCTGCTCACTTCAGTACACTGGCCATTAAACAGAACCCGATGCTGGCTGAGGCCTACTCCAACCTGGGCAATGTGTTCAAGGAGCGCGGGCAGCTGCAGGAGGCCATCGAGCATTACCGACACGCCCTGAGACTGAAGCCAGATTTTATCGATGGATACATCAACCTGGCCGCAGCGCTGGTGGCAGCAGGGGATATGGAGGGAGCGGTACAGGCTTATGTGTCTGCGTTACAGTATAACCCTGTAAGTAACACATGGGGCATACGCCCACAGTAGTGAGGGATAAAGCCTTAGTTTAGATTTAAGAATAATAATAGTAATTTCATTCAGTTCACATTAGATTGAGCAGTCAACAAATTCACCAATGCTTTTATTGTGGCTGCATATTGAACATACCTCCCTCCTCCTTGTAGGACCTCTATTGTGTGCGGAGTGACCTGGGGAACTTGCTGAAAGCTCTTGGGCGTTTGGAAGAGGCTAAGGTACGTCTCAGCCGCTCGACGTTTGACTGATGTTGGTTTTATATTTATTTTATTCATTTCCTTTTTTTATTTTTTTTATTTTTTACTTTCCCCCCTCGAAGGCCATAGATCTTTCTCCTATTGACATTTTTTAAAGCAACATCAAGCCATCTACATTCAACCCTCCAGTCCAAGTAAACAAAACAAAACAAAGCTACAGCAAATCGTAGCTTTGTTTCTCATTTCTCAGAGTTTCAGTGAGCTTCGCTTCATACTCGTCTAATTCCCCAGAAAACATTTGGAAGTAGTGGACTGGAATGAGTCAGCACCCATATGAGACAGTTTTTCTCTAATCATTTTTAAATCACAATAGCCAGGACTTTTTTCCTGTTGATTACTTTTCAGACAGCTTCATACATATTTATTTTTTAGTGTAGTTATAAAGGAACCATCACTTTTGTCCCCACCTGATCTCTGGATCCTAGTCTGTCTTTTTCTTTACCCCGGCCTTTTACCGAGGTTTGCCCCCCCCCATCCCCTTCCTTCAGGAAGAAAGGCTAGATTGATTTGGTAACTTGTACAACATATTGTTATGCTGCAATTTTTAATATATGAATCTGGTCTTTGAGCCTCTGCTCATGCATTTCTATGTAGTTGCTTCTTGGAGGGGAAATGCTGGCTCGGTCTTTGAAAGTTTGATGAACTGATGAAAAGTTAGTTTAACTTTGCAGTGCAAAAGATAAGATGGTCTCTTACCAAAGCACTATACTCCAGTAATGTTTATGACCAAACTACCGACACTTTCAACCTCACACTGCCCCCAGTGCAGTTGGTGCTAGTGTGCCCTAATCATCTAGTGCCCTACTTTCCTTTTGAACAAGTTTTAAATTTGTTAAAGGGACCCTGGGTGGGTTTAAATCTGGAGGTGTGGAATTGTCCCACTGGTTACAGGCCATCTTATTTCATGCTAGAGGGGGGTTAAGGAGTGGGGAGGAGCATCAGGGAGTTCCTAGCTCTCCTGCTCTGTCGCTCTACTCCCCGCGCGCTTGCTGAGGATTGGAGTATGCGCGCTCAGAGCTGTCTTCCTGACCCTTGAGATATGCCCATTCAGTGTGAAAAAGGCCCTTACCCGGCTTTTTATTGCACGCTCCCATGAATGTTCCCTTTGAATATGGCTAACAATTCAACTATCCAGCTGGTTATCAAAGCTGACAGCCTCCCATCATTGAATGTGTTTTACAATGTGGGTTTGAGAACAATAATGGTAACAATGTGCCTGCAAGATGGCCAGAGTAGCGTCAGGCAGACGGCTCACAAACTATGCTCCATCGCCTGCGTCAGATGCTGGATTAGAGAGACAGAACGCGCAGCAACAGCGATGACTTCTTTATTTCAGACCTGTGGAGGATTCTAGAAACCATAATTAAACCACAGTCTTTTCTCTTTATCCCATTGGCCAGGATTCAAGAAGGCAGGACATGATAAAGAAAAAGATCATTGAAATTTGTCTTCAAAAGTGTAATCATGACTATTCCCAAAGAAATGGGATCAGTTCATTGGGGAAGGTCAAGCCAGTAACTTCTCTCCTGCAGTGTAGGTGAAAACTGAAGTAATGGCTATAATGTCTGACTGCTGAACTATATTGCTCCAAGAATCTGGAGAGAACAAAGCCTTTCTTCCATCCCAATGATCCTTTCAGCATTCCTTTTGTTTTCTTTAAAGTGAAACATTCATTGCATGAATGAAAACTGAGAAAAGTCTTTTTAAGTTTGTTGTGAATCGAAAGAACCTGTTTTATTTCCACATTGAAGCAGAATGTATTGTTTGAAAAACTTACTAATGATCTTGTTTTCTGATTTTGTCTCTTTTGGTTTTTCCACAACTGATATTGTTATTTAGAAGGTTTCAGGTGGGTGACACTATTCCTGCGTAGGTGCCTGGCGGAAAGGAACACTAGGGCAGCATCAGTCCTCTCCTCTTCTTCCAGCCAGCTGCGGCCGCCACTCTGACAAAGTCCAAAAATATGGTAACGGGTTTGTAACTGCCAACAAAAGAAAACAAAAAACCACCTCACTTCATGCTTGAGCTCCTCTGTCTTGTGGCTTCCTTTGAAGAGCAAACAAGAAAAAAAAATTAACCAAACAAAGTATAGTAAGCATTTCTTGAAGTACGCTATACTAATTGCCCAGTTTTGTATGAAGTAAAAAGAAAGTTGGATTTGGAAACAGTAATCGTGCAAAACAAGTAAGAACCCTCTAACTCTTACATGTTTGTTATTTTTCCTGTTTTGTTTGATTTTTTTACCTTCTTTATTTGGAGTTGCAGCGATCTGATGATGCAGATATTGCGCTGTGAGTCTGCAGTAGCGCAGGGGCCGCGCAGCGATACCCTCCAAGCAACCCAAAAGGCGGCAAGCGCAAGCGTGCGATCCCCAAACCCTCTACCCTCTTTGGCCCGTCAGTTGACATCCTCTCTCCACTTACCACCAGCCTTGCTCCTAAATCCCCCCTTATCTCAGAAAATTTGTGACTGGCCCTTATGACCCCCTATGATCCCCTTTTCTCTGGGTTCAAAAATCCATTTGCCATGGCAAAGTTATACATCAGGAAGTTGCTATTGGCTGCTGACTTCCATATCTAATAGGTTTCATTTCCCCCTAACTCATGTTCTGAGATGCACTGTGGGTGACGACTGTGTGCCAGTCTGGTGTTGGAAGGAGTTCTGGCAGGGGATGCGTGTCTGCAGCGGCCGACCTGGCCAGTCGGCGAGCGCGGCAGCTAATTAATGACCTTTGCCAGGCGCAAGGTCACGCACACGGCAGTATGCGGCGCATTGTGGTTGGTGGTGATAAACACACACCCGCGCGCTCGCTGGATTTGTTGCGCATGCATTACAGGAACCGTCACCGACATGAACCGTCAAGCATCCTAGGTTGTGAGGTCACGCCCACATGAACTGAAGCAGTCATAGAGTGCTCGTGCTGTAACAAGCATTAAAGAAAAATAATTTGTTATCGATCAATGTTTGTCAATGTTATTGATTGGGGCTGTAATTATTGGGACTTGGTAGAATCAAAGCACTGTGTAGCTCATGTGGGGAACATAGTTTGTTACAAATGTGATCATAACTGTGGGATGCGAGGCCTGCGTGTGGGTGTTGGTTGGATCGGCGCAGCGTAGGGAAAAGCAATGCAGCTTGGCGCAGGCAGATTTGTGCGCAAGCGAGCCCGTGCTGCAGACTCACTTTTTGCCCTCATGGAGATCAGTCACTAATTCTGCTTTCTCTTCCCCTTTTTGTTTTTTCCTTTTTATTCTCAATCTTCTATTTGTTTTATTTTACACCCCCCCCCCGTCCTCCCCTCTACACACTATCCCTCTCCCATTCTACCTCCTCTCCACCTTTCCTATTTTTTTATTATTAACCCATTGAAGGCTTGTTACCTGAAAGCCATTGAGACGCAGCCCAACTTTGCAGTGGCTTGGAGCAACCTGGGTTGTGTGTTCAATGCCCAGGGGGAGATATGGTTAGCCATACACCATTTTGAAAAGGTTAGTAGCAACATTTTAAGTGTTCTCATCTTACTCCTAATTGTTTTATTATATACCAAGTGCACATTTAAACCCTTTTTCCAATTTTCAGGCAGTGACTCTGGACCCAAATTTCCTTGATGCATACATCAATTTGGGCAATGTTTTGAAGGAAGCCCGCATCTTTGACAGGTGAGGTCAAGGAAAATGTATTATTGAGAACTGTTGACGTGAAAGATGTGAATAAATTAAAGAACACAATTGACAAACCTTCATTCATGTTTTGTTTCCAGAGCTGTGGCTGGATACCTGAGAGCACTGAGCCTCAGTCCCAACCATGCCGTTGTCCATGGAAACCTGGCCTGTGTCTACTATGAGCAGGGACTCATTGACCTGGCTATCGACACCTACCGTCGCGCCATTGAATTGCAGCCCCATTTCCCTGACGCTTACTGCAATTTGGCAAACGCTCTGAAGGAGAAGGGCAATGTAAGCTAATTATTATTTTCGTTTTACTCCCGTCAAGACCATTTGCACTTCACAGGCAGATGCTGATGTAATGCCAAGTTGCATTTGCTGGATTTAATGTTTTTTTTGTCTTTGCCAGGTGTCCGAAGCAGAAGAGTGCTACAACACGGCATTGCGTCTGTGTCCAACCCATGCAGACTCACTTAACAACTTGGCCAATATCAAGCGTGAGCAGGGCAACATCGAGGAAGCGGTGCAGTTGTATAGAAAAGCCCTAGAGGTACAGAAACATGCTCTTTGCACTACAGATGTGTGTAATGTGGCAGTTATGGTGGCTCTGAATGTGAGCACTATTTAACTCTAATTTTGCTTGTTTGTTCCTCAGGTCTTCCCAGAGTTTGCAGCAGCTCACTCCAACCTGGCAAGTGTCCTTCAACAGCAGGGTAAACTGCAGGAGGCGCTCATGCACTACAAGGAGGCAATCAGGTGTGTAACTATACGCTGGTGATGGCTCATACAATTCAAATTCTTGATTACTGCCTATTACAACAGGTGGTAAAATTGCTCTCCTGTCCTGTTTGATTATAGAATCAGTCCCACGTTTGCTGATGCCTACTCAAATATGGGTAATACACTGAAGGAAATGCAGGATGTACAAGGAGCATTACAGTGCTACACCCGTGCCATTCAGATCAACCCTGCCTTTGCCGACGCTCACAGTAACCTGGCCTCTATCCACAAGGTAAGGACAATTGTAGATGGGACTAGAAGTCAATGTATACTCGTGTTGTATGTAAAGTATTTGACATTCCATTGCCTCTGTTGTCTTTATTTACTATTAGGATTCTGGCAACATCCCAGAGGCCATTGCATCTTATCGCACTGCGTTGAAACTCAAGCCAGACTTCCCTGATGCTTACTGCAACTTGGCACATTGCCTGCAGGTACCTAAGAGCTCATCTTGTAGGTCCTAATTAATTAATTAATTAGTTGTGGACCAGGCCAGTTAAAGTTCTCCCTCATGTCACTGTTCCAGATTGTGTGCGACTGGACAGATTATGACGACCGGATGAAGAAGCTTGTGAGCATTGTGGCCGACCAGCTGGACAAGAATCGCCTGCCTTCAGTGCACCCTCACCACAGCATGCTGTATCCGCTCTCTCATGGCTTCCGCAAGGCCATCGCCGAACGCCATGGCAACCTTTGCTTGGACAAGGTAGAAAAACAGATCAAAGCAAGTACTATTTTATTTGATTTTTGGGGATGAAAGGTGGCTGGTGATGGCAGTGGCTGTCTGTGGGCGTATGGGGAAGGTAAGGGATGGGCAAGATAGTGTGTAGAAATGAATTTGTAGACAACATGATGGAAGCTGGTGGTGAATGGGTTGCTTGCAGGGATGAAGGTCTTGGGTTGACACTGATTTTAGATTAACCGATAGCAGAAGTGTTCTTAAATTCATGGTTATTTCAGTAAATATGAGCTTGGCTTACTAACTCCCCTAGAGCAGTTTGTCCTGATGTAGTTGCATACTTATGCTGTTTTCTGTCTCACAGGTAAATGCCCTACACAAACCTGCGTTTGAGCATCCTAAGGACCTGAAGGCGAGTGGAGGCCGTCTGCGTGTTGGCTATGTCAGCTCTGACTTTGGCAACCACCCTACTTCCCACCTGATGCAGTCTATTCCTGGAATGCACAACCCAGAGAAATTTGAGGTGTGAGATTTTTTTAACTAGTAGATAGCCTAACCAGGGATTTTAGCTACAGAAATGATGAGCTTCTTGGTAAAAACGAGTAAAAGAGGGGCGCGGCCTATGGAACTCCCCACTGCCTGAGAGGATGTTTTAAAATATAGGTGCAGCTTTTGATGGAATACATTTAAGTTTACAGTCATGTGCTAGCATGTTAAGATATTACAAGGTAGGAAAGTATAGGTTTGACCTTCTGGAATGTTTGGGTCATGTCCCTTTTGAAATACTAATCGTTTCTCAATTTTTACTTTTCAAGGTGTTCTGCTATGCACTCAGCCCAGACGACAGTACCAACTTCCGAGTCAAAGTGGTGGCAGAGGCTCATCACTTCACGGACCTTTCACAGGTAAATGTTTGTTTAATTTACAGATGATTACACGACATGTTGCCCAGGTCTTTCATGTTTGAAATGGCTACACTAGCAGAGCCCAGTTGCAACGAATTCAGTTTGCAGTAATCATTCACTGCTCTCCCCTATTAGATCCCCTGCAATGGCAAGGCAGCTGATCGCATTCACCAGGATGGAGTTCACATTCTGGTCAACATGAATGGATACACCAAGGGAGCCAGGAATGAGCTGTTTGCCCTCCGCCCAGCACCCATCCAGGTACATTTTGAATGTGGTTTCTGACACTGATCCTGTATCTTTGGATGAGGCTTCATCTGAGCAGCAAACTGCATTATTCAGCTTTATCTTGGCATCAAAACTGCATCCACAATGTGTCTGTATGCTTGTCCCATAGACGATGTGGCTGGGCTACCCAGGAACAAGCGGGGCTCCCTTCATGGACTACATTGTTTCTGACAAGGAGACATCACCCATGGAAGTAGCAGAACAATTTTCTGAGAAAATAGCCTACATGCCCCATACTTTCTTCATTGGAGACCATGCCAACATGTTCCCTCACCTCAAGGTTTGTTTAGTCATTCCTTATTTGTTTATGTTTTTCATTGTCAGGTCTGGCTGCTGACATTTGTTTATTTATTTGCACAATTTCTTGTTGAAGACAAAGTTGCTCCAGTGAGCTACTCTGTCATCAGGTTGCCTTCAGCTTGGCTGTTAAGATTTATTTTGGTCCCATTTAACTGTTTCAATGACAGCATATCTCGAATTAATTCTTTTTCTCTTATTTGAATAGATTTAGAGAATTATCCTGCCTGCACCTAGCACGTTGTCTGACTTCTCTAGTTTATAATGTGTGTTGTGGTTTTTTTACCCACAGAAAAAGGCTGTGATTGATTTCAAGTCTAATGGCCACATCTTTGACAACCGCATTGTTCTTAATGGCATCGATCTGAAGGCCTTCTTGGACAGCCTGCCGGATGTGAAGGTGATCAAAGTGAGTAAACATAATTAAATGAATCTTTGGCCTTGTTAAACCAGGTGCCAGTTTTAGTAAGGTAGGTATGTTTATTTGGTTGATTGACACAATTGGGTAGACTGCTTGACAACAATTTGGAGCCTGGATGTCATTGTGTGCTTAGTGGTTCATGTATTATTGCTAAGTGTCCATGACAGTCAAAACACTTTGTGCCACTTCATTTCTCTCCTTGGAGTTCTTAACGATCTTGAACAGCTCTGCATTTCCTTTGGTCAAAACTGCATTCAAGTATGATTTTCTTTAAATGTTTTTCAAGCATGTTGGTTGTTTTCCCTGACCAGATGAAGTGTGACAACAACCAGGAAGCGCCCGTGGACAGTAATGGAGCTCTGTCCATGCCCGTGATCCCCATGAACACAGCTGCTGAAGCCATTATCAATATGATCAACCAAGGTCAAATCCAGGTCACAATCAATGGCTTCACGGTCAGTAATGGCCTGGCTACCACACAGGTGCGCCTCTCTTTTGCACATTTCTGCTGAACGGCATGCAATGTTGAGACAACGGATGGATGTACGTATACACCCATTGTATACGTACATCCATGGATGTAGAGAGAAAGGCAAGAGCAGTAGGTTGATGTAGTTTGCTGCAGGGGTGATTGTAGTTTCTGACACTTTAGACCCTATGGTATGATGTGTTCATTAAAGAAGTATAAAGCATGTTGTTGAGAGAGCTGGTGGCTGTTAAAGCATTGTTATAACCTCAGCTTTGTTATGTTGTGACAAGAAGTCTAATGTTAAAGCCCCTTCAGGCATGTTGTTATTATTATTATTAGGTTGGATACTTAGGTAGGTTTGGTGACTCATTTATTCACAGTGATCACTTTTTAGGCATCTGTTCTCCTTTTCAGATAAACAACAAAGCTGCCACTGGTGAGGAGGTGCCACGCACAATCGTTGTGACAACACGCTCCCAGTATGGCCTCCCTGAGGATTCAATTGTCTACTGTAACTTCAACCAGCTCTACAAAATAGACCCCCCTACCCTTCAGATGTGGGCCAATGTAAGTTACACAGCCAGACTTTGTAAATGACAACGTACATGTATGTTGTTCCTTTTTAAGCTTAACTTTAAACTTTTTTACCATTTTCTTTCTGCACAGATCCTAAAACGTGTGCCCAACAGTGTGTTGTGGCTTCTTCGTTTCCCGGCTGTGGGCGAGCCCAACATCCAACAGTATGCACAGAATATGGGTCTGCCTGGCTCTCGCATCATCTTCTCCCCTGTGGCCCCTAAGGAGGAGCATGTGAGGAGAGGGCAGCTGGCTGATGTGTGCCTGGACACTCCTCTGTGCAATGGTCACACCACAGGCATGGATGTTCTCTGGGCTGGAACACCCATGGTCACCATGCCAGGTGAGATGCTGTTTGTTTAGCATTATAACAGTTTGAGGGCAAATTGAATACAATATTTTGATGGCAGTAAGTACAGTGCAGTTTTTAAAACAGGATAGGATATGAAAATAATTTGAGGAAATTTCTAATTATGCCCAAACTGCTTTATAATTTCTCTGTATCTGTATAGGTGAGACCCTTGCCTCCCGTGTGGCTGCGTCACAACTCAGCTGCCTGGGCTGCCCTGAGCTGATAGCACATAGTCGCCAAGACTATGAGGATTCTGCAGTCAAACTTGGCTCTGACATGGAATAGTAAGTAAAGTCTGATCTGATTCCTTCTTGGCACTTTTCTTTTGGTTGAACTATTAGTCTGACCCTGCTAATGTCTTGCAGCTTAAAGATGATAAGGGCCCGTGTTTGGAAGCAGCGGATCTCCAGCCCTCTTTTCAATACCAAGCAGTACACAATGGACCTGGAGAAGCTCTACCTGCAGATGTGGGAGCATCATTCAAATGGAAACAAGCCAGAACACATGGTCAAACAAATAGAGACCAACGAGAATGCCTGAGCATGAACATTTGAGTTCTTTGCCCCTTACAGTCTAACCCTCTGCAGTTATCTTCAGCATTTTTATTAAACCAGTCTTGGAACCCCAGCTCGAATGATTCAGTTCCACTCCAGTCCTCTCCCCAGAATGTGTCTCCATTCTTATTTACTTTTAGTGGGACTCTTGTTTGTGAAGGAGCCAACTGCTGTACCCTTTTGCCCCCCTCTTCACCTTTGTTGTTGCACCAAACACAAGCCAGATAGAGCCCAAGTATCAGGCGTTTGTCATTTGAGACTCCAGTCCTAAACCACAGCAACCTTGGCGAGCATGAGAGGCTTGTGATCGCTCCACGACCCCGATGAATCGACGGATTCTTGGCACCGCATCTGTGTGCATACAGGAGTGAATGCTGTCTCGCTGAGAGAATGCCCAGCCTTCATTACTTGTTCTATTTATAAGTGGATTGTGTTGTGTTTAAAAGGACAATGTTGCACCAATAAAGTTGTGTTTCTGACTAAAAAGTGAAGCAGCTTTAACATGCAAGCATAAAACGTGGTTTGCAACTGCTCTTTAGTTTGTCTTAAGCTGTTAATAACTGACTGCATTGGCTTAAGTGTTCAAGATTTGAAGAATATAGTCTAGTGGAAGACTCGTTTCCCTCACCAAATGCCAATTTTTAAAGTTTTTGTTGTATAGAATATGCTCTTTAGCTGTCGTCCTGTTTGATGTCACACTGCTTGTAAAGACAATTCGACCGAGCTGAGCAGACGCTTCTCATTAGTCATTGGAAAGGGCCTCAACTTCAGTTTAGCTGTCATTTACATATCGATTTTGATTTGTCACTCAATCCAGGAATGGCCTAGGTAAGTATTTTCTAAGATGTTTTTGTTTTTGTATTGTCCGTTAACTGTAGGATGTCAATGATGCCCACGGGTGTAAACACAATAAAGAGATGGCTAAAACAAAAGCATGTAGCCTTCTGCTGTTTGATTATTTGATACTCTGGATTTATTTTTTACTGCACTCATTTTAACAGGGAAGTAAACATCCCGGAAGTGAAAATAAGATGCACATTTGAAGTTACGTTTACATGTGTGGTCGTGTAGCGTGAACCTGCAGGTATTCGGCCACATTCGTACCAACACGAAGCAAAAGTAGCCCGTTTCGATGTCACGTTACATTAACTGACCAATCACATCCCGTATTGTGGGGCCACGGGTGGGAAACCATGCCATTGCCGGTGGGCGTGGAAAGCGTCACCGCGAACGTCCACTCTGATTGGTGAGTGTTTCATTGTGATAACTTCCGGGCTAACGGATTACAAGTTTTGAATCGTCTCTAGCTAACCTTTCGTGTTGTGTACACAGTTTATTCGTCGTATCTGAAACAAGTCTTAATTTCGACTTTAATAACAAATGTAACATGGATTTGATGCATTAAACGTCAACGGAAAAACTGCAGCATTTTATTTTTTTACTATTGCGAGTGAAGGTAACGTCTTTAAACTCATAGTATGACTCGCGTTGTTTGGTCAACAGCGTTAACATTTACGCTAAAACACTCAAATGAAGGCAAAGTAGCGATGAGAAAGCGCTACAAACAGCCTACAGCGCGTGTTTAGCTCGTAAGCGTGTTAGCGGATATGTCGTAAGTTTAACGCTGGGCTTTAAACGTTAACGTTGCCACTTTGCCTCCTTTTGTAGAGAGAAGAATGAACGATGAAACCAGCAGACTTTTTCAAAGTGTCGCTACGAAGATGGGATGGATGGACAAGGAGGGACTGGACACCGCGGAACAAAGGGTTTGTTGCACATTTCCATGTTTCAACAACGATATTGTAGTATTGGTGAGTATAAGTGTCAACAGCCACAACTATAAACACATCAAAGTACAGATGTGTCCCCTTTTATGTATTCCAGCTGATGAAGAGTGTTGGTAAGCCTCGTCGTGTCGGTACATGTGGTCATGGATCTGACAGTGAGGATGATCCAGAGAAGGAGAACCGGGGGTCAGAGGCCAGTACGCACCAGTACAGAGAGAAGGTCCTGATCGAGTCCAGCGATGACGACTTTGACCAATGTGAGCGACTGGAAATGCTGCTGTAAACATACGCTTGAGCTGAGTTATACTTTAATGTGTTGGCTTTACCTTTACATCCCTCAGTTCTTCTGGAAAAGGCGACACCTCGAGCCAAAGCCGCATCACAGAAACAACACAGTGCTGCAAAGACAGACAGGTGAGACAGTGGAGAGCTTTACAACCTGGACGGACATTAGCGATGGTTCAGATCTAAAAATCTGTTCCTCTTTTGTCCTCTCCAGATCAAAGGCACCTGCAGTCAGCTCGGACAGCGATGACGGTTTCGAAACATGTGAGTATGTCATGATCTCTACTAATGGAGTCAAGTTTGGACACCAATAATCTGAGGGAAATGGTTGTAAACATGTGGATGATGGTTTGTTTCTTCTTCTGTCTTCTCTGTTGTCGGGCCGTGAAGTTCTTAAAAGTGTGAAAACCCCCAATGTGAAAAAGAAAATATTAGAGAGCGGCAGTGAAGACAGGTGAGTCTTTAAAGGGTTTTTTTTACTAAAGAAATTCATTTTATTTTTGAAAATGTCTGAAAATATTGCTTGTGTTTTTCCTTAAAGCCTTAAGAACTTCATAGTGGACGACTTGTCCTCTGATGACGACTTTATTAAGAAGAAATCCTCCTCTCAAGGTAACCGTATTGGTATTTAGTTCCTGTGATCTGTAAAGAAGATAGTATAGATTTGACATTGATGCTTTTTCTTCTCACTTTATATGTTGTAGTCCCAAAGAGCAGCAGCAGCAGGACTCCAGCAGCTCAGCGTCCAGCAGGAAGGCCTCTGTCTCAGTGGGACTCCCCCGTCTTTGTCAGTGACAGTGATGACGACGACAGCATAGTGATCAAGAGCACCTGGAGGACCCGTCACTCAAAGCCTAAACCCCTGAGAGATGCAAACAAGGGTCCGTCTGCTCTGTACGGCTCCCCAGCGCCGCCCTCGCCTCCCTCGCCGCCCTCACCGCCCTCGCCTCCCCTTCCGTCTCTGTATTCTCTCACCACTCGCAAGCCTCAGGCCTCTCTGACCTCAGCCGGCCCCCGTGGCTCGACCAAGAGCACACACTCAGCCCCCAGTAAGCTGCATGAGTCGTCCAGTTCGGACGAGGAGTTCACTTCCCTCCTGGAGAGACTAAAGAGTAAAACCAAGCTCACCAACACTCCATTGTCATCTAACAGCGTCAGAGGTAAACATTTTATGTTTGTCGTCCTCCTTAACTTTCTAAATTGTTCCATCCTCTCCTTCTAAGTGTGTTTGTCTCCTGCGGTTGTGTTTGTCTCTAGATGGCAGCATGAAGCCTCCCATGCTGGTTCCTCCTGTGAAGAGGCCAACCGCTCCGGCCTCCAGGTCTTTAAGTGACATACCACCAGAGATGAAGACGCCGGGGAAGCCCCCCATCTCCAAACCCAAAGTCAGTCAGACGGAGCCCAAACGAGGTCCCATCAGCAGGTATGACATCATCTGAAGCCTGACAGAGAATATGTCCAATCGCTGGTTTCTTTAAGAGCCATATTTCTTTGTGACTTAAAACATTTCCCAGGCTCTGTTTCTTGCATATAAGTACATTTCTCCAGTTTAACCCCTTGCTCTCCCTGCAGGCTGGTGGTGTGTAAGACCCCCGGCTGCTTCCTGGAGTCCCTCTCTAACCCCGGCCCCAGCTACGGCCGCAACTTCAAGCAGAATAAGGAAGAACTCACCAGCAAACTCTACCATTTATACAACACCAGTGTTTTTGACAGCAAGGTGAAGAGTGTGCTCACGGTGTTGATGCTTTGTCATTGACATTCTTCTTCAGTTACATGTTTTGAATTTGTGATTTGTCTCGATATCTTAACATTGTTTTGTTTGTTTGACTATTCAAGCTCCCCGTCGACATGTCAGTGACCTGGAATAAGAAGATGAGGAAGACGGCCGGCTTCTGTATCACCGGGCAGGAGAGGGGGGGAGGGAACCGCTACGCCCGCATCGAACTGTCAGTGAAAGTGTGTGATTCTGCAGGTAAAGCTCCTGGCCCTGAAGCGTGAGGTGCGGCCCTGCCTGTAACGCACAATTCAGTTTAAATTCAAACTCTCCTTTTGTCTCTGTCCCCCCCTCCCCTAGATCGTCTCAGGGACACGCTGGTCCACGAGATGTGTCACGCCGCCACCTGGCTGATCAACGGCGTGAGAGACGGACACGGCAACTTCTGGAAGCTGTACGCCCGCAAGTCAACGCTGGCTCACCCCGAGCTGCCCATGGTGACCCGCTGCCACAGCTACGACATCAAGTACAAGTTCCAGTACCAGTGCACGCGCTGCAAGAACACGTACGTCTGACTGAACTCACAGCGTTTAAAGCCCTAGGTATTCTTCATCAGACCCTTTGTCCCCTGATCTGTTCTCACGCCGTGCTGTGCTTCTCTGCAGGATCGGCCGTCACTCCAAGTCGCTGGACACGCAAAGGTTCGCGTGCGCCTCCTGCACGGGGCAGCTGATCTTACTCACGCCGTCCAAGCGCGCCCCCACGCCTTTCGCCAACTTCGTGAAAGAGAACTACGGGAGCGTGCGGCAGGAGCTGGCAGGTCAGAGCCACGCAGAGGTGATGCGCAAACTCAGCGCAGACTTTGCTACCAAGACTAAACTCAGTCAGAGCTGAGAGCATCGACACGTTTACAAGGAAAATGTTTTTATGTTTTTATCTTCTTCTTCTTGAATACCTCAAAGAATCAGACTGGCTTCACCATCAAGCAGCCTGAGTGAATGAATGAATGTTTTTATTCTCGTGTTTCTCTGTCAGTGTGTGACTGAACCTATCTGAACTGAGCCTCGTCAGTACTTTCATTGTGTTCTTACTGAGCCTGTTTGTAAAGTTGTGCGTCCGGTTACAACCCAGGGAAATTTTTAATACAAAGGTTACTATATTTTGTATGTTTGAATAAAGTTAAATTGCCAATAATAATAAGTGAACTGGTGCACTGATGACATCTCTTAGACGAGTGATCTTCTGGGTTAATAATGAGAAATAAGATGGGACAAACTGCTTAAAGACCTTTAATCTGATATGTGACCTTCAACATTAATATATTATCTTCCCATTAAATTACTATAATACAAAACATTCAAGAATACTGAAGGGGGAGGGGGGAATGATACACAACAGAAGGATGAATACCCTAACACAAGCAGAAACACAAAACGGAACACATGGACGAGTGTATTTGGAACAAAGTGGGACCTCCTGAGGCAGGTGTGCGGGTGAGAGAGGTCGGGCGGCTTCCCTGATTGTGATGATTATCTTAGTTACAGGCACAGATCCACAGGCAGCACTGGTGTGACACAGCAGCGCTCCCCAAGCTCATGGAGGACGGACTTCTTCTTTTTTTAGGGAGATGGAACGCTTTGCCCCATGGTAACTGCTACCATGGTAACAGAAGAAAACGATGAACATACAGGAGCCAAAACTATGAAACACGGGAGCTGCCAGTTTATAACAAACAACCACTATAAAATAATGCTTTGGAATGTATTTGTTTGTCTCCATATTTAGGCAGGCACTGGAATATCTTAACTCATGTACTTTCAATTTTATAGACAAAATTATCAAAGAAATGTCATTAAATGTATGCAGCATTCCAATAGGGGAAAACATTTATAATATAATGTCTGAGTGACGTTTCCTGCTGTATGTTAAACCTTTTGACACTTTTTCAATCAAGAATATATGGCACAACATAACTAAGCCGTATGAGCAGCGTGACATGTTACACACACACACACATACACACATACGGTTCCTCACACACCATGTGTATGTATCAACACTGTGTGCTTCCTTCAGTACAGGCAGGTTTTCTTCATAATCCGCAGAAACTCCTGCTGGTTGACTTCCCCGTCTCCGTCCCTGTCTGCTTCGTCGATCATCTCCTTCACAAAAACAAAAGAGAAGATGAGATGGGAGAAGGTCCAATGTCAAGGGACCTTCTGGGGTTATTGCGTAATAATACACTCATTGCTTTGCTCACTTGCAGCTCCTCATCTGTGAGGTTCTCTCCCAGCTCTTTGGCGACTCTCTTCAGGTTCCTAAAGGAGATCTTCCCCGTCTCGTCATCGTCAAACAGGCGGAACGCTTTCAGGATCTCCTCCTTGGAATCCTTCTCTGCCTGAATTTAAAAAAAGTTCATGTGAAAACATTTATAAAGAGAGAAAATGGACTCTATCAAAAGTTCTCAATCAACAAGTCAGATATCTACCATTTTCTGTGTCATGATGGAGAGGAAGTCAGCAAAGGAGATCCTCCCTGTTCCTTCCTTGTCCACCTCGCCAATCATCTTCTTAATCTCCTCTTTCTTTGGCTCAAACCCCAGCGCTCTCATCGCAACCTGACACATAAACACACACAGACACACACAAACAAAGGGATGACAGCTGTCCTCTACCCTGACACGTGTTGATCTACTTGATGGAGGGTCTGTTTACTTTGAGCTCTTTGGCGTCGATGAATCCGGATCCATCGGTGTCAAACAGCTCGAAGGCCTCCCTGATCTCCTGCTTCTGCTCCTCCGTCAGCTCGGGCTTGGGGCTGGTCTTCTTGCGTGGAGGCGGCACTGGACCCTGCAGGGAAGGTCTCTTTGCTGTGGTTGCCTGGTGAGAGAGAACACAAGCGGGGGAGATGAACGTATGTGAGAAACGGAGCAAGATCCAGCTTCCATTGTCGGATTATTCATCTTTAATAAATCAATCACTCACCATCGGATGCTGGTATCACGGCAACACGGCTCTATTTAACTGTATTCTCCTCTGAGCTACGAAGCCGCCTGATCGTTTAGGGAGAAGATCCAACAAAACGGCTCCTCCTCTCATGAGTTAACTCGTATTTACACTGAATGTTATATCCTTGGATGTAAAGTCACAGGATAAATGGCTACAATAAAGGAAATATACGTTTGCGTGCAGGTAATGACGCGTATTAGTGAATCAGCCTCCGTCTCAGGGTGTAGGCATTCGGTTTGTTCACCCTCCGTGCCCGGAGACGAGCCCCGCCTTTTACGACAATGCAGGAGACGGAGGAGGATCCGCGCGGGCAGAGCAGGGGTATAAATCAAGCACACCTGCCCTGCGATTGGTTCCTGAGAATCAAGGGACGCAAATCACGATATTAAAAAGTATTACAGTGTTTTTCCTAGAAATGCTATATTACATGCAACTAGCACTTAATTGTATGTAAATTGTATTAATACACCCTGGACGCGTAATTTAATATATGACATTTAATTAATTGTCGTCGATTGCGTGAGTGAGAAGCTACATTATTGATTACCTACGAGAAATCCATGTTGAATTCATTTATTGATTAACTGACTTTTCCGTCTACATGAAACGGTTTAATCCAAGTTTATTGGATATTTGTAGGGGGTTATTTAAGTGTTTACGTTAATTAAAACGCATAAACGCCTAATAAAAACATATTTACTGACCAAGTATTTAGCATTAACGTATGAAACACAATGCAATTCTTCTTTTTACTCTTCTTCTTCCACTTCTTTGGAGTTTTTCGGCGATTGGCTAATAACGGGACTGTAATGTGGAACTGGAGATTTCTGCAGAAAAATAAAGAAGTAAATAACAAAAATAGGAATGCGTGAAATTAAGGTTTGTTGGTTGCGCATAGTTTGAATTATTTTTTTTCCCTTTTATAACTTTATTTAAGGTTGGGGAATACAGTGATGGTGAACACAGCTTTGAGAAAGATCAAATGGGATAGGTGTGTATTTACTAAAAAGAAACAAAAGTAAAGACTTTAAAAGAGACTAAAAGTCAAACGAACAAGAGGAAAGAAAAACGATATACACTTAGAAATGGAATGGCACATAAACTGTGTCCGCAGGGTCCTTACACCCCTCTTTCACTTCCTAAGAGGGCGGAGACAGTCAGCATGTGCTCGCCGATTGGTCAACGCGGTGGCGTTCTTTGACGTACCCCAAACCTTATTGGCTAGTCTTAACGTCACCTTTATCCCGACGCTGGCTCCGCCAATCACAGCTCACGTCTCACTCAGCTGATTCAAACCACCTCGTCTGGTACGCGGGGCCAGTTGGAGCAGGTGAAAAGCAGGTAAACAGCCTAATATCGCGTTTCCCGAGTGTAAATTCGGCTCGTTTGCGAATTACGGACGGACACTGAAGGACTGGAGAACGCTTTGGCCATTTTAGGAGCGAAGCAGCCGCAACTACTTCACCCGCCGTTGTGCCTTTCAAGTTAAAACCTCTCCAGTTCTTATTATGGCCACACGTGTTCGACCGGTGAGTGACAAGTTTGTTATTATAAGTTTTTCATGATGTAAACATTGATCCAACCCTGTATGACACAAAGCTCCCGTGTCTCTTACAGGCTAATAAGCGGTGTGCGGTCATCGGAGGATCCGGTTTCCTCGGCAGACACTTAGTGGAGAAGCTGATGGATCGAGGTTACTCCGTCTCTGTGTTTGACATCCGCCAGAGTTACGAGCTGCCAGGTGTCACCTTCCACCAGGGAGACCTCTGTAACAAACAGGTGCCATCCTTATCCTCCAACTAATGGCCTTTGATTGATGCTAATAGCTTTTGAATGATGCATTACAAGCCCTGTGTGTTTCTCTGCCCGCCCCAGGATCTGCTCCCGGCTCTGAAGGACGTGTCCCTGGTGTTCCACTGCGCCTCCCCTGCGCCTGCCAGTGATAACCGGGGGTTGTTCGAGAGGGTCAACATCCAGGGAACACGCACCGTCATCCAGGCCTGCATGGAGGCTGGAGTGCAGGTGAGGCAGCGTGGAGGCTGACGGAGGGAAGGATTACATAAGAGGCTGCATCACTGATGTGCTGTAAACTGTTTGATTTGTCAGAGACTGGTTCTGACCAGCAGTGCCAGTGTGGTGTTTGAGGGCACAGACATTAAGAACGGGAAAGAGAACTTACCTTACGCCAAGAAGCCCATCGACTACTACACACAGACCAAGATCGAACAAGAGAAGGTAGGAGACGAGAACCTGAAACTACGATCCTCATGAGCAGAAGATGTGGATTAATATGATTGTTATTAAGATTCAGATTGTACTCTCTTTGTTTCTTAGTTGGTTCTGAGAGCTTGTAACAAAGAGAAGGGTTTCCTCACCGTTGCCATCCGGCCTCACGGCATCTTTGGTCCTCGGGATCCACAGCTGGTTCCTATCCTGGTGGACGCAGCTCAAAGGGGGAAGATGAAATTTATCATTGGGTGAGGCCTGTGTGTGTGTGTGTGTGTGTGTGTGTGTGTGTGTGTGTGTGTGTGTGTGTGTGTGTGTGTGTGTGTGTGTGTGTGTGTGTGTGTGTGTGTGTGTGTGTGTGTGTGTTATCCTCTATATTGCTTTTAAACTATGCGGATTCAACTGCAACCATTTGCAAAATAAATGTGATTTGGGTGAAATAATTATAGTTTGGTTTTTGGAATTAGTATGTGAAATGTTGTGATTGTTGTTGTGCTTCTCTGTGCTCATGTATTTTCTTCTCTGTGTGTAGCGACGGGACCAACATGGTGGATTTCACGTTTGTGGAGAATGTAGTTCATGGTCACATCCTGGCTGCTGAGCGTCTGAGAGCAGATTCGCCCATTTGTGGTAAAGTGAGTGACAGTTACATCACTCATGGTGGCGGTTGACTGGTTTCCATCATGAAATCCCAGTTTACTTAACCCTTTAATCTCTGCTTGTCTTTTCAGTCATACCACATCACCAACGATGAGCCGGTTCGCTTTTGGGATTTCATGTCTGAGATCCTGGTGGGTTTGGGATACGCTGCTCCACGTTACCATCTCCCCTACATGCTTGTGTACGGACTGGCTATGCTCCTCTGGCTCCTGGCCTTGATCCTGCGTCCTCTGGTGGCCTTCAAACCCACCTTCACACCCATGAGAGTGGCTTTGGCCGGCACCCATCATTACTATAACTGTGACGGTGCCAAGCAGGACATGGGCTATAAACCAGTGGTCAGTCTGAAGGAGGGGATAGAGCGTACGGTGCAGAGCTACCCTCACCTCAGACGAGGGGCTTGACGGAGGCGTGAACAAGACTGTAAGGTTGAGTTACGGTGTCAGAATCACAATAAGGTGATAATGCAAATGAGATTAGCTGCCAGGTCAGGTCAGACAGACGGGTTTGAAGCGTTTGAAAGCTTGTTTCTATTTAGCTATCATAGCTGTTCCATAGATGTGTGAAGGTGAACATGTCACTGCGCTGTTTTGACCAGAAGAGGGCAGCAGATCCTCCTGGTTCTGGTTCGTAGTGGAGCCTCATGCCAAGATTCCAAAGCACTTTGTAAATGATTAAAGCCAGTTTCTATTCACTGAAACAACCTGGACACACAGTGGCAACTATTAAACATTCCTGTTTCATTTTCATATATGTGTGTGTGTGTGTGTGTGTGTGTGTGTGTGTGTGTGTGTGTGTGTGCTCTGCACACCTTTAAGAAGCTGCTCTTCATTTCAAAATACCTTAATAAACTCATTTGGATAATAACTTTCCCGGTAATACAGTTTCATTTAATTGAACACTCACAGGATCCAAACACACTATCTGATCCTACATACTTCTTAAGTATAAAGATTACACATTAAGATAAGTGTCACCATGATGGGCACGCCTCACTTAATGCACCTGCTTCCCTTTGTGGCAGCTGGACAAAGTGACAAAACTGTTCTATGATCGCCAAAGAACCAAAATGGAGTTGGGAATGAATCAGAACCTCCAGCTGCCAGTCTCCATTTCCACCTTCATTTGAGTAATAATCTCTAATCCTTACAGAAATACAAGGACGAAGAACAAAGAACAAAGGACTTGTTAGCTGCTGGGTCTCATTCCCAAACGGTTCTTGTTGAATGTTTTCATTGGCTGCTACATTTCTGTCATTCCATATCTTGGTGTGGTGAGGACAAGGTGGGGGTTAAGTTCAGATACTTTGAATTCCCTCCTTAATTCTGAACTAGTGGCACCCTAATGATTCACTGCTGGAGTCGCAGCCACTGGGCAAGGCTGTCTGACTGGTTTGCTCGCTCACGGTAGAGAGAGAGAGAGAGAGACAATAGATTCCAATGCCAATGTGCTCAGCAGAGTGAAACTTTGGCTCTCAGATGTGACAGTTTCCTCTTCCACCTCCCTCTCTCCTCCCCCATCGCTCTCCTGTGACAAATTAGTATCTGTGAGGACTTAGGAACATGTGTGTCACGATGATTGTTTTTTCTTGACACATTGTGAAATACATGCACACCCTTTTTTTTATTTATTTGTAAAGCCTTGGTAAATACGGGCACAGCGGCGGTGAAATGGTTTTTGGAAGAGGCAGCGGCAGGCTGATCTCAATGTTGTGTTTTCAGATAGAACACAGTCAGGTCAAACACTCCGCTAGGTCTGGGGGCTATTTTCTACCCTGTTGAAGAAATTGGAGAAATGGACACACACACACACACACACACACACACACACACACACACTGTGGAGCTCACATTTTGTCTATAATAGGCTATATCTTTTGTATGAAAATATGAACACGATTGGCTTCCTCTCCAGTCTGAGGACCTTTGATCCCACAGAGGAGTCGTGTTTCAGTTGCAGTGCTTTAGTTTGATCTCAGGCCTTCAGGCAAATATCAAATTAAATGAAGTATTTGAAATTTACAGGAATGTTCTGGAATTCTAAAAATAGAAAGTATTGTTTGTTTATTATGGGCCACTAATTGAAATTTGGGATATTGATTGATTTGTTGGTGAAAATCGTGTTTCCTTTGCTCTTGGCCTGATTTGAATGAAACCCCTGCTCTCGCTCTCTCTCTCTCTCTCTCTCTCTCTCTCTGCCCCCCCCCCCCCGCCCCTCCCCCTCTCCCCGGGATGCTGCAGTCTTCTCACTCGTGTCCTCTGCTCTCTCCTCTCCCACGGGTCACTGTCAGCCCGGTTGTCATATCCAGATTTGCGCCTGCTCACTGCCGCGAACAAAGCGCCGATCAGCTAAACCGAAACGGACCCTTAGCAACCCCGATTACACACAAACACACACACGCACGCGCGCGCGCGCGCACGCACGCATACGCACGCACACTCACATGGAGAGACAAACATGAGCGCTCCACCCCGCGCCAACCCTCCTTGACTGGCTGGGCTTGTTGCTGCTCACGCCCGTACCTGCTCACCCACACACACACGCACAGGACTTTCCCCACAGCTCACACACCTGCTGCACTCACTCTCGAGGCAAACCCGGTCACACACACAAACACACACACACATCCTGAACTCTGCGGGGGAGCGGTTGGATTTTCTCGGAGGCCCGTCGGAAGCAGGTAAGCAGCAGCCCCCGGACCGGACCTTTACAGGCCGGGGTGACTTTACACACACACATACACACGCGGTGTTGGACACTTTGGTGACCGTCGACGTCCGGAGAAGTGTGAGAGAGAGCAGAAAGGGATTCCTTTGCGCAGCCTGCAGGTCTCAGTGTTTATAGGTTTATGGATTTCAGTGTTTGCTCATTACTTTGGGTGTTTCCTTGTAATGTCTGCTTGTCTGTGGTGGAGTTGTCTTTCCTGCTTCTTGTTTGCTGTAATGGCATTGTCCCTCATTAATCATTCATCATGCGTGGACTCTCTCTCTCTCTCTCTGTGTGACTAAGGATAAATAGCTTCCCTGCGTTTGCTGTCTTGTCACCATTAATCAGAACTATACATCAGAGAGATTTCATGTTTTTGAAAGAGTTCACAGCCTAAGGAGTTTTTTTTACATGTTGTATTTGCATCTGCATTTGGCAACATGCCACAGTTTTGCATAAGCTGCCCTTGTCTACACTCAGATAAGGATCCCTCTTCTGTTGCTAAGCTTCTCGCCAAGGGGAAGTGTGTTTCCTGCCGAACACTTCAAGTTTGACAGGAAATATCAGAGGGGCCCAGCTCATTTGTTTACAACTAAACAAAGTACTTCTTGAGTCATGTTTCGTACGTGAGAATCTTCTTCCTCTGTGCTCCACATGTTAGTCAAATGTGTCTCAGTGTGTCTCTCATCCAGCCGTATTTAGGCAATGGGACTATTTTTCTTCTTGGGAAGTGGTAGGACAGGATCGTCCACATTTCTGAGGAGTGAGACTGAGGAATGTGTGAGAAAGCATGTGTTCTCTACAGGGGACACTGGGTGCGAACGGCCACACCAATACAGACTCACAATGAATCATAATTTGGTATCAAATAGGTCAAAGTTTTTCACGTGACCTTTCTTGCTTCTCCCTGCTGCTTCTTGTTTACCTCCCATAGCTTGAGTGTTTGAAAGCAGACGGTGAAGGAGAAAGAAGGAGAAACATCTGGGACAACCATGTCGGGCGGTGAGCAGACAAACCTATGAATGTGAATGTGTGTGTGTCATAGAAGCAGAGGGCATCCGTGGGTGTGTCTCTGCTACGCCGATGATTCCAAATATGTTGTCTCAGCGCTCTGATTTAACACACCGCACGGCCGGTTGATCTTGTGGTGTTTGACAACCTAAAGTGGAATGAATAGAACGCTCAGCCATTAAGAATCAGTCTAATGTGACACGGCTTGAGGTCTGTGTGATCTATTGTGGTTGTGTTTGTGTCTCAGAGGGCAACAGAGACACTGTGTTCCGTACCACCAAGGTGCGGACCAAGCTGAAGGGAGACGGAAGCTGGATGCTTAACAGGACTCAGTCGGAAGCTGAGCCCCAGCAGGAGAAACCATGGTGAGAACACGCGTTTCCCATTTCCCACACTTTACAAAAGCGTCCACACTCCCATGGCTCAATGTAAAGCGACGTAATGTGCATCCATGTAGGATAGCAGAGGTGAGAGCCCGTCGTTTGAGCGAAGACCAAGATCAAGCAACTTCTGAGATCAGTCCAGTGTCTTCAACCGTAAAGCCCACGGAGGAACCCACCAAACCTGCCACAGACAGGTAAACTCTGCATTCTGTCATTAGCTGCAGCCGTTACAACTTCTATCTACCAAACACAGTCATGCTCATCTCGTCTTTGTCCTGTGTGCAGAACGCCAAAGGATTCAGGATTCTTGATCAGGTAAGACTAACAAACCGAACTCCTGTGTCAAACCCAGTGCAAGTTCTGTACCACTATTAACCAACAGAATAAGGATACACAAATAAGCAAACACAAAAGTTTACAGCAACAATCTCATTGTGGTCCATTTGTGGCATTGAACCTGAAAGTAAGTCATTAATCAAAAGAAAGGAAGTAAAGCAATTCAGGCGGTGAGAGTTGGCATCAATTTGTCATGAAGCTCTAAGATGGTTTGTTTCCCTTTCAGAGGTGTATTCACACGAACAGACAGCAAGCCTGCCACGTCCTCAACGTTTAATGGCATCAGGTAAGGAGCTTCTCTCGCTTCAATAGGCAGGGAAGTGAGTAAACAAGAGAGGCACTTTGATCAACATCTTCCTACACGAATTAATCTCCGCTTTTACATCCATTTGCAGCGGAACAACAAATTACAGCAAAAAGGCCTCAGACACCTACAAGAAAATGTGAGTGTGTAAATGAGATTAGTGATTGACTGCTGGCACGGAAACTCTTTGAGTGTGTTTTCACAAGATCTGTGTTTCAACTTAGAGCCCCTCACACTGTCAGAACCACTTCAGAGATCCAGGAGGTCCAGCAGCTCAGCCCGGAGGAGAAGGAGAAACGGTAAGGAGGGAGAGGGATAGAGAGAGAGAGGGTGACAGAGGGTGAGAGGGTGAGAGAGGGAGAATTACAATGAGTTGTTTTGCAGGACGGAAGCAGCCAGTAATGTTCTGAAGAGGTCATCAGTCAAAACGCGGTCTTACGTGCTCTCTGCTGCAAAGAAATACGAGTATGTATCTATGATGTCACTCCTCTAACGCTCCTTACTGAATCACCCAATGTGTTGTTGTGTTTTGTCTGATAATAATGTAATTGGTTCGTCCCTGGATCATGTCCAACACGACCCAAAACACAACCTCTTTGTTGGAAGTAATATAAAAATAATTACTGTAATTTATCACCAGGGTCATGTTGTAAAGGTTTCGAGATCTAAAGTATTTATGTGTGTGTCCAACACCTCAGGTCTCTGGATAATGCAGACGCTGCACCAGTCAACAGCAGTGTGTCATTCGTGGCTAAAAGGTAAATTGCTTTGAATCCAAGACTATGATCAAATGTGTGTATGTGTGTGTGTTTTCATCTGTGCTCTACTTTAAATGTGTTCATCAGGGTGGAGATTTTCGATGATGATGAAAGTCCTCCTGCCCCATCTGCCACAGTCCCTGAGCCCGAGTCACAGACGGCGTAAGTCTCCTCACCGCGCCGCGCCAGCGAGTCACTCACTTTCATTCCACTTCCTTTAAGTTTCATCTGTGTGATTTACAGAAACAACACCAGTGCTGTTGATGAACCGCTGGCTCCTAAAGTCGAGGTCGCTGCACCTGAGCCTGAGAAAGAAGACGCCCCTCTGGTTCCTGTGGAAGACCCGTTTGCAGGCATGAAACCAGGCTGCACCAAGGTGGCCACTCCACTGCCAGAACTCATCGTCGAGCTTGAGAAAGAAGACCCCTCTCCGGTTCCTGTGGAGGAGGAAGACCCGTTTGCAGGCATGAAACCAGGCTGCACCAAGGTGGACACTCCACTGCCAGCACTCATCGCCGAGTTTATTCAAGATGCCCCCAGAGACCAAGAGCCTGATGACGACCTCCTGGTCAAGCCTGCACCAGAGTCAACTATCCAAGAGCCTCTTGCCCTGGTCTCACTTGCCCCAGTACCCGCAGCCTCTGAACCTCCAACCCTGGTGTCACCTACCCCAGAACCTGCTGCCCTTGAACCTCTCGTCTTGGTCTCACCTGCCCCAGTGCCTGCAGCCTTTGCACCTCCTGCCCCGGTCTCACCTACCCCAGAGTTTGCAGTCCAAGAACCTGAACCAGCGTCTTCTCCATACATTAGGTTTGACTTTTCACGAACTACCCTCAGTACTCCTTCATATCATGCTGTAATGTTCCCGCCTTGTTTACACGTTGTAATATCTAATACTGTCACATAAGCTTGCACGAGTCAAACAACGTGTTGACCGTCAAATCTTAACAGTGTCTGAACGCTGCTTTGTAAAGGATTAAAAGGCGACTGTGCTGGTACACAGTTCAAATGTTTGCTCTCGCTCTTTGATGGCGTGTGATGGACGGCTGCCACGGAAAACGTCACGTGTTTGCTCTCCTTGTGTTTTCACAGCACCAATGTTGACACGCTGGTCGCCTTGTCTGACACGCTCCTTTCTTTCGACACAAGTTCAACCAGGTGATTTTTTTATGAGACCAAAGCAAAGATCCAATTCTAAAACGAAACAATTGTGGTGTTTGGATTGATCTTTCTATTCATCTCTTCTTCTTTTCACAGTCAATCAGAGGAAACCCAGGTAGATGCCTTTGTCTCTGCCTCAAACAGGTGCGTGTTTTCATCTGTCTACACCACAAACACTGCAGAATGACATACACTTTGTGATTATAACGGTTAATTCCTTCCCCAGCTTTAAGGATGATCAGCCCAGCCTTGTAGAGGAGGAAGCCAGCTTGGTGCTCATTAACGGAGGGTATGAAACGCCCTAATTCTAAATTCTTAAGTATTATTTTAAAGTATAGCTTGCACTGTAGTAATGTGTGTGTGTGTGTGTGTGTGTGTGTGTGTGTGTGTGTGTGTGTGTGTGTGTGTGTGTGTGTGTGTGTGTGTGTGTGTGTGTGTGTGTGTGTGTGTGTGTGTGTGTGTGTGTGTGTGTGTGTGTGTGCGCTGATCTTCTCTCCTCTCTGTCTTGTCTGCAGTGTTGAACATGAGCCAACTCCAGTACTCAGCAACTGCATACCAATAACCGATGATCTCCTGGCTCTCACTTCTGGGTTCGTTCATATTTCGCTCCCGCTGATTGTGCAATTATTAACCGTCCCCTTTTGGCCATTGTTCCCCTCCCTGCCTGTTACAAACCCACAAGGTGGCAGTGTTGCACCTCTAATGCTCCACCTCACCTCTACCTCAGCTGGCCCCGTCTTCTCTAGGGACAAATCTCTGAATCCTACAGTAAATCCCTCTCCCACTTCTCCCTCTCTTCAGTCCTGAGGAGCCTGTAGAGCCGGTTCCACAGAGCCCGGGCCGCTGGAGTCAGGATCTCCTCAGCGAACTGGACAGGTACACGAGCGCAATATCAATTCATGCCAAGATGTATCCTAGTTTCACCTTGGAAAATCGAAACCCATACCTTAGCCAGAATTCTGTACAGATTTGTGACTCTTGTATGTTTGGTGTCTCAGTAACCCAGCAAGCACAACTGTCTCACTGAATCTCCTGGCTGATGATGTCATCCCTATCAGCACTGAAGCAAGCAGGTGAATGGCCTCGGCTCGCTCTCTCTCTCTCCTTTTTTACCGTTATTAAAGCTTCATCAGGAGCTATCAGGAGGATGGATGAAGGGGCCGAAGCGTGTCCAGCACCCTGAGGTGTAACATGTTTAATAAACCCCATTGCGCCTCAGGATGGAACCCATAAATCAGTGCTTCCTTCCTTCCTTCCATGCTTCCTTCCTTCCTTCCTTCCTTCCTCCTCTCTGCATTCTCCCCTTAACCTTTGCTAAGCGTGAGCTGGAAATTAAAGTTGCGGAGTGGGAATGAGTGACACTTTGAAATTGTCATATCTGCACGCCAGCAGAAATGGAAGAGAATGTTCCGTGCTGATTGCTATTGTGGCTTTGTTTTGTCCCTGCCAGCCTCAGCGACGCGCGGGAGGAAGAGAAGCAGACAGATGAGACAGTCGGCGAAACACTAAGGTAGAGGCAGATGACAGGCTTGCTCTTAAACAATTATCTACGTGTGCAGAGCGGCTCTCTCTGCTCAGATATGCTTTGTTAGGATTTATACTAACTCTTCCTCAAACTGTGCTGTGTAACTCTTCCTCCAGCAGCTCCACAGAGACCGTAACCGTATCAACCACTACTGTGATCATCACTGACGAAAGGTAGGAATTGTTTCAGTGGGGTTCAAGCTCTAACCTCTTACCTCATGGTAAATGCTCTATGTTCTCCTCTCCTCTCCTCTCCTCTCCTCTCCTCTCCTCTCCTCTCCTCTCCTCTCCTCTCCTCTTCCCATCATGCAGTGGGAAGGATAATTCAGACCCCTTGAGTTCTGTCCTCACTGAATCCAGGTGCTGCCTAGATACACCTGTGCATTTCCAATGTGCAAGCTTTAAAATAACCAAACCCTAAGCTTTACCTTTATTAAAGCATTCGCCATTCATTTACTTTCATTTGCTTTTGGAATAATCTTGAAAGATTCGTTGGTGTGATAAAGTTTCTGGTTTTAATTAAATGTCTTGGGGCAAATTAAGTTCTGTGAAATCAACAGAGTTATCAGTCTATAGGAAAGTTTTTGTTATCTGAAAGCTTTAAATAGTGCTAATGTTAATGTTTCTTCAGTGTAATTGGTATTGACTGAAATCAAAAGTTCATTTTAGGCGAAGACAGAATGGAAACCGCTGCGTTTTTTTGTTTGTTTCTTTTTTCTTACCGCACAGCGGAAGAATCGCCTCGGCATTTGTCAAAGCATCTGATTTTGATTGAGTTTGGCTCCAGGTCCCTCTGCGTTTCTATTTACAATTCAAACTGCATTAAATCTTTCCATTATGAGTCAATGTGATCAGAATTCCTCTGACACGAGATGGGCCGTGCTGACAATTGAGAGTGAAATCAGTGTGAAATTGTTTTTCAGCTCGGTTGATCCGTTTGATCCATATCCGATGAGGCCCACATCCCATAACAGGTAATGATATTGGTTTGGAGCTGTGACTGTTTTCCAGCCTGGCAGATAGCATCTCCACATGCATAATGCAGCAGCTTGTGATTATGAGCCACTTTTCTGTGTTGCAGCTCCTCTGACCTGCTCGAACCCATTTGAACTATTTCCATGTATGGGAATGAGAATGCAAATCCTCCTTCTATACCCTACATTTATGACACTGATATTATCATATTACTACTTAACATGCTAGTTACTACACCTGCTTCACTTTGTAATCAGCAGCCATCATACACACGCGTGCTTCCATCTGTATTTCACTCACGGTCTTCCCTGAAGGAGAAAGATTCTCTGATTTCTCTTGATATAAGCTTGATTTCATGACATTTCTATTGAATAATCGTGTGTGTGTGTTTGTGTTCTGACAGTGTGAACACCTTGAGTAGCAACATGGACTCGCTGGTAGACTTGAACCCAATCAACACCGACACCAAAAGGTATTAAACTGAGCGTGGTGCATAATTGCGTGAATAATGTGCGAGTGTGAGATGAAGAGGAAAGTCCTTAACCGCTGTATTGTCTGTGTCTGTGTGTGCAGCCCCAGCACACACTCTTGGGCGAGCTCATGGGACCCCAGCAACTCTCAGCTCCTACAGAGGTGATGACACACTTTGACGTTCCCCCTCTTACATGTCCACATCGTAGTACGGTCCAAACTCGTAACCGTCCGTCTCGTCCATTAAGCTGCTTTAAAGCATTTTCACTGTGTGTTTGTCCCATCAGTAAAGAATATGAACCTGAAAGCAGCACGGAGGATCAGCAGACACTAGTCCGGTTTGAGAAGAAGTAAGTCATCATTCTATTAAAAGCTCCGAGTGCACATGTGCTCCTTTTATTCCCGTAACCTCCTTCTCTTTCACTGTGGCGGAGCAGCTTGGCTTTTGCAGAGGGAACACTCAGCTCATTGAACCAGCAGACATTGTGCACTAGTGCCGATAAAAATAGGCCACATATATATTTATTTGTTGTAAATTCCCCTCAGAAGGGAGATAAATGGAGCTCCTTGCAGCGTGAGGCTCTTCCACCTCTGTGTGCTGCACAGTCATGACTTTGTTTGTGCTTAAGGTCCAGCGAGAACGACTCCCCCTGGGACAAATGGACATCGCCCACTATCTATACCGTCGCCACGACAACGGAAGAGGAGGAAGAGGAGCAAAGGTATCATTATAGCGTGTGAACTCATTTCGCGGGTTGTGATTGCACTGATCTGTAACTGATTACAACTGAACACCACTCGATCCAAGAATAATCACCTGGTTTACAACTTTTTGTCGTCACATTTACTCACCCTGCTTGTTGTTAAAGCTCTAATTCTCTGTTCCGTAGGCCTGAGGTGACAGAAACTGAGACGATCACCACCATCACCACCATCCGGTCAGTGCAAATCCCTAAATCACGTCGATTCCCTTACACCCCTTTAAAATTTCCGATCTATAATATATGATGATTCCAATGAGATGACAACTTTAACACAACTTTCCTGACTTTCCAGGGAGACGTACGGTGAGCCAGAGCCGGCTACGGATCGGTGAGTTTATGATCCTATGAACATCACACACAGACATAATGGAAGAATACTCCTACTCCCTCCAAAATGTCATTTTATTATTTGGTCTGTTGAATTTCTTTCCCTTTGCGAAGACTTTCTCCATCAAACAGATTTTTTTTAAAAGTATATATGACTCGGAGGAGGTATGCATAGATAATAAAAGTCACTTTTTTGTCCCCTTTGCCGGTCCGTGAGTCAATTGAAAGGTGAGGTTTATTCATTGAAGTTGTAGAAGTCAGTTTAATCTGCTGGAGTTTGAATCTAAAGTCAGCTCTATCTCTTTTTACGTTCCGCTTCACAAAGTCTATCACTGACATCAAACGACGAGACGCCGCCCATTGTCTTTCAGTTAGCCCTCGTTCCCGTCCCTGTAATTACGGGTCTCCAGATGTCTAATTAATGATGTGTACTGAAGTCGTCCTTTTGTGGAATCGCAGCCGCTTTAATGGCGAGCCGTTAACAACTGAGGGCAGGAAATGATTGTCTCCTGAGTTACGTTTGACAGATGTGGCGGCCGTATGTGTGACCGCATTGTGCTGACAGACGACACTAACGCTGCTGTGTTGTGTTTACAGTTATGAAACCTTCAACAGGACCTCCAGGGAGGAACCGGCACCAGAGGCACCAGAACCCAGAAAGTGAGTCCAGGAGAGATTATCATTTTTTAGAAAAAAGTTTATGGTGCATATTGATTAATCTGGTTTTCTTCTCCCAATCTGTCTACTGAAGGAATTTTGTGTATTTGAAAGAGTACGTGAGTGCGTCAGAGCTGGCCTCGCATAACGCCAGAGACAGTTCCGGCAGGTAAGATCAGATCAGACACAATCCCCCATATTTGACTGTGGCGCCTTCAGACATTTTCCACCCCTAATGAATTACCCACCCTGCTCTTCTCCTCAGTGGCTCTGATTATTTTACATCAAGATCCAGCAGTTACTCCTATAGCAGCCCCTCCACCTACTCCAGGTAAAACCCACCCGCACGTAAATCTGCAGAAAGAGGCTAAGCAAGGGCGTGAAAGGGTTACTAACAAGTGTCTCGGCCCTCCTTTGTCTTTCCAGTGCCCCCGTGAACTCCTCCTGTACGTACTGCGGGGAGACGGTGGGCAACAACGCAAAGATCACCATCGAGCACCTCAACATCAACTGCCACCCCGACTGCTTCAAGGTAAACCTCCACGTCGTATTGTGTTTGTGAGAGTCGCTCTTTCCTACTTTCTCCTTATCTAACGTGATGATCTCCTCCCTGTGTGTGTGTGTGTGTGTGTCGCAGTGTGGCGTGTGCGGTCATCCGATGGGAGACCTCCTCGACGACATGTTCCTACACGGCGGGAAGGTGCACTGTGGAAGCTGCTACTCCAAAGCCCTGGACTGATTCTCTTTCCCGCTCTGAAGCTTCTTATCCTCCCGACCTTCATTTGCATATAAAGTGAGAACCAGTCTTTGACAAAAGTTGAGACTTTATTGGGGTTTGAGCTGAACTGGTTTGATCAAAGAGTTGTAGTGAACAATGTCATTTACTTTAGGCCGTCTTTTGTCTTCCGTTTCCTATCTACGTTTTCTTTTCCCTGGTGGTGAAAGTCTGTATGTAAACAATGAAGGATCAGCTGACTGTGAACACAGCTGACTGGCAGTTTGGGTACAATAGAGTAAAAAATAGTCCTATAAAAAGTTATTTACTTTGACTTGGTACAAAATATTGTTCATGTGTTTCATGCTTTGTTAACAAAATAAACTGATTTATCTAACGCAGATATAAATATGTAATATAAAAGTAGGCAAACAACACTGTGATGGTCTGCAGCAGCTACATGCTTACATCATTATTTAAACATTATTGCACATAGATCTTAGCATCACATGGAGTTATTATAGTAGAATAAGCAATAATAATAATAAAGAGCGTTCCTGAGAACTTGTGTGCAAATGCAGAGGATAGTCGTCTTTATATACTTAACTTTCCTCTTTTAGTGGCTAAGTGGAATCAGACTTTGTTGCATTTAACACGCTTGTACATAAAATGATTTCAGCTCATAAACCGTCAGCTGCCTGTTAAGTGAGAGTGAAGAAGACGTTGATTACAGACGCGATGGTCTTCACACACTCGGGCAGAGACGGGAAACGTCTTTAGATGAATGCAGAATAAAAGCAACGACGGCGTCTAACAGAAGGCTGGAAATGTTTAGAGGAAATCATTTTCTCAATATTGAACCAAGAACAGAGGGAGAGGAGGAAAAAGCACAGCTCGATTTAGTACAACATCACAGTCTCTGTCTCTGTCCACACTGTTGGCTCAGTTCTGAACAGATGAGTGGAGTCTGTCCCCCGTGTAAACAGAGGGGGACAAACCCGTCTCAGCGCGTCCCCCTGGCTCTGCTCACAGCCATGTTCTGGATGTGCCTCCACAGCAGCGCCGGGTCCGACTCGTTGTGCCTTATCAGGGACTCCAGCCCCTCCGCCTGATCCAGACTCTGCCAGTAGTCCTGGGGCCATATTTGCAACCATCTGCAGACAGATATGCAAACAGATTAGGCTCATTGCACACAGAGGCCATTTTAATTAGACTATTTAAAGGGACTCTGCTCTCCTCCCCCTCGGGACATTCTTACGCCAGTAGTGTTTGTATAATGGAGAGCAGTTCCGTCTTGATTTCCCAGACGCGGCAGCAGTAACTCACCCGTCGTCTGCAGGTAGATCCTGGACGCGTCCGTACCCCGGGCTTGGCAGGGGGCACCCCATGTGGGAGTTCTGGGCCATTCTAGGCCGAGGTGCTGGGTTCTTCTTCGGGTCTTTCCTGTTCGCTCTCTCGGCTGCCAGTCGTGCGTTCTCCTGGTCGCACACGTAACACTCGAACCCGTTCAGGTAGTTGGGTTTGCTCATGTCATTGACCCCCCACTCGCGTGTCTCCAACGCACTCAGCAAGCGAGTGTTGGTGACCTCAGCGGGGTCTTTGAACGCCACGTATCTTGCGTACTCATCGTCGTTCTGATCCAGGAATTTGAGGAATTCAGCCAGATCTTTGGGCGAGGGGAAGTTGTCTATAACAATGGCAGAGTGGTCATTGGGCATCCAGTCTGCCACCGCCGGGGAGCCTCGATACACCGGCACGCAGCCCTGGTGCAGAGGACGCCACAGCTTCTCCGTCATGTAGTCCGGGCAGATGCCGTTCTCTAGTGCCAGGTGGAACTTGTAGCGCGCCACAAAGTTCATGAAGCCCTGATCTTCACCTGTAGCAGTGCCCGTGTCCTCCAGATGAGAAGGCAGAGCTCTGTTGTTCAAGCATTTGCCATAAGAATCCACCTATGGACACACAAGAGGAATGAGGCAGCTTGTCCAAACTCAATGTATCATAATAAACATTGTACATCATGACAGGTGTCTTAATGTTCCTCTAACATGCTTTTTAGTAGAAACCTCAATCTTTACCTCAATGTGCTTCATCAGCTCTTGGACGTATCTGTCCCGGTCTGAGGGAACATCACAGTGAGACTGCATGTAGAGCACCGGGGCCAGGCCCTCCTGCCTCAGGCGGTTCTTCTCCTTCAGGGTCACGGTGGCGGGCTGAAGCAGGTAGTCCAGCGAGGGCAGCCACTGCAGGGTCAGAGGGTAGTCGGACTCCCGGCGAAACGTGGCAGTGTAGTTGAAGAGACGGATTCCCGGAGCGTGGGAGAGAACGTAGTTGTTCATGGGAGACTCTTCATGGAACAGGGCCCACGTCTGGTGACGGAGGCGAGGGAGCGGGGCCTCGTACGCCCGGAAGTCAGTCCCGTAGAAGATGATGGATGCTGTCCGTTTGTACTGCTGCACCTTTCAGGATCAAAGTGATTTGTGAGATGGGAGAGTTTCACTAACAGGATGTGAGCTTGTTTAGTCGGTCTGGTACCTTCCGGTTACTTGTAGCCAGGCAGGAGGATGTGGCACAGTCGATGCGTTCAGTGTCACCAGGGAAATGTGGGAACAGCCCCGTGCTCCACCAGAGGAGGATGGGCAGCTCTTTGTTGCCGCGGCGGTCACTGTTGCCGGGGCCGCGGTACGAAGCGATGGCGGAGAACTGCATGTCTGAAAAAGCACTCTGGGGCTGGAAGGCTCCCCAGTCCACCGCATCCAAGGGCTCCAGCTGAAGGTCCATATCAGGCAAGGACGCAAAGGAGACCCAGACCCAGCAGAGGAGACCCAGCAGCCCCGCACACACACAGGGCATCAGCCTGCTCCGACCCACCATCTGACAACACACACACGCAAAATACACAGCAGATCAATTAAGTATCATTTAAAACTGAAACGTAATGACCCCGTGCTTTAACCAGATTGAAGTGTTATTAAAGAAACGGTTTCTGTCAGCCACTAACTTAGTTCAATAAACTAAACAAACAACTCGAGCGTTTCTCTCTGCTGTTGTCGAGTTGGCAGCGCATGCGTGGATATGCACAGATTTACAAATTCCTACCGTTTTCAATGCAACACAAGCATTGAGGCGCGTTTCTCACAGTTCGTTTTTCCAAAAAAATAAAGAGCTTTCTCAAAAACAAAGTTATTTTGCTTAGAGGTGTTACAGGAGTCAGATGATATCAGGCATCATCCAACGGTACGGAGCTATGGGAAACAGCTGCATTCTTCTTCTGCGGTTTTCTTCTTCTTTTTTTGCGTCGCCAGCTTAAAGCCCCACACTGCCACCACAACTCCGGAATGCGAATACACACGAACACGCGAACGTCCCACAAGCGGTGATAGACGCAAACTTACACCAATGAATCCCAGCGCCATGTATTGTGCCACACTGTATTCGCTGCAATTAAAGTAAGTAGTGGTGAGATGATTGTGTGTGTTTATGTGCAGCAGTGTCACACTGTGTTGTACCATAAGAGCTATGGTGGGTTTGCTTACAGTACCTACAGTTTTAATGTACATATACACTATGTTATCTATGTCTAACATAATTATGTTCATTGTCTAACATCTATGTCATCTACCTAGATGACAGCTATTAATCGCTGTAGACATATTCATTAGTCATTACTGTATCTGATTACAATAATGTTATAAGTGTAGTTTGCCTATTGTACAGTACTGTATTACTGTATCCTCAAATATGCACATCATGTTTATACATTGGTGTAACTATTGCTATTTCCATGTTATCTTTAGACGAGCACTAAACGTCAGGCCAAAGGATCCTCATGCCCCCCAGGGGCTGTGTGTGGAGTTTTTAGCTCTCTACCTCCTTCCTTGTCCGAGATATGGGCGTTTAGAGAAATTTATCGAAATTGTCGAAATTGCTCCAAATTTGCACCAATGAATCCTAGTGGCAAGGGGATGTTGTGTATGCTTTTTGTGTGTTTCCGAGGCCAAGATATGGCCGATCCAAAAAATGTCAAATTTGATAAGGGTCCCCCCTTACCTTTTTCGAAAATATGACCAAAATTGGAATTTTCTTCAAACTCATGCCAATGGATCCTCATGCCCCCCAGAGGCTGTGTGATGAGTTTTAGCTCTCTACTTCATCCGTCCGAGATATGGGCTTTTTCAGAATTTGGTCAAAAAATGAACAGTTTGGTCCATGTCATTTTGGAGAATTTGACCAAAAATCACATTTTCCCCAAACTTACACCAATGAATCCCAGTGCCATATAGATGCGGTGTGTGCGGCTCTAGCTCAGTTATTGACCAAGATATAGGCTTTTCACAAAAATGATAAGCATCAGTATTGATTGGCTTTCACTTTCTCGATGGATTCTGTGTATCTGGCATCCACCGTAGCTTTCAAAGCCTAAAGGAAAGATGATGAAAACCTCTTGCAATGGCAAATATGGGGAAATGGGAAAAATGCTTCATGTGGTCACATACGCACCTGCCTTATGGGGAGAACATAGTTAGGGTTCAAAGCTTTAATAAGCTGTCTGAATCCTATGTCCTCCACAATAGTGAAGGGCTGGGAATCATCAATGATCATATTAATAAAAAAAAGAGGTGAAGAAAAAGAACGAGAGAATAGAAAACGACAGAAAAGAAGGTGAGGAAAAAGAACAACAGAATCTATAATTGATATATAAGATATAATTGAAAAAATGAGAAACGGAGCCGAAGAAAAAGAATGAGACAATAAAAAAACAGAAAAGGAGGTGCAGAAAACGAATGATAGAACAAAAAAAGAAAAAAGGAGGTGAAGAAAAAGCACGTTAGAGCAAGAAAAAGGAGGCGAAGTTAAAAACACAGAATAGAAATCCAAGGAAAAGTAGGTGAAGAAAGAGAACAGAACTTAATATATGTTGTTGCTCTAGAGCTGTTTTGAAGCCGCTCTAGTTGCAAGTGGAGGTAAAGAAATGGAATGATAGAATAGAAGAACTAGAAGAAGAAAGAAAACATCGGGCCAAAAGAACGAAGACATGAGAAAACAGAGAAAGAAACAACGACTTTCTTTACTTTTTCAAATTTTCTCATTCTGTCGTTCTTTTTTGCTCAACCACAGAGTGAGAAACAGAGCTGAAGTACATAATCATATTCGAGTGAATATTCGGCGCTAGGACCTAAGCGGTTACCTTACGTGCACGCGCGGAGTTCCTCGAGGGGGAGCGCGCACGTCACGTCATAACACCAGCTCAGTCCTGATGCAGGGGAGCTGAGGAGAGAGCGCCGCAATAACTACTCAGAACAGGTGAGCGAACACGTATATGCTTCTATACATTAGATATAAGCTTGCATTCATATGTTGCCTCATCGTGATACATGTTTGTCGTCTGCTTCGAGAGTTCTTTAGTGTTTTAAGTCGCTTATTCACAGAAGCTAACGGCTAAGGGCTCACCAGGATGGATGTCAACAAGCAAGTAGCCACATCCACACTAGCCGGCAGCTGATTAGCTCGGCGGCTTGTTAACAGCAACAACAACACGTTTGAATGTCTGTTGCTTTAGAATGTTCGTGTTCGCCTCATATTCTGTTGTGAAACCCTGATTCACGAACGTCTGCCCAGTGATCCTGCAGCTTGATCCAGATTGTAGCCCAACACGTTTGGCAGCAAGCTGCTACAAGTTTGTGGTCCCCGCATGCGCAGTGGATGTTGTGGTCCTGACTCAGCCCTGTTGTTACAGCGCGTCTCCCACAGTGTATCTGGTCATCTTCTGCACACACGATCCGGCATTAATGTTCAATTTAGTCTTTCAAGCATTAAACAGATTCATGAGAAGACAGACAGAAATGATATGATTATGAATAATGTAATCGTTGTAATATGCAGACAACAATCGGACAGAAATCCTCTTTATCCGTCATCATTATGTCAGCATGAGCAGCTGAACTGAGAGCTTTGACTGACTTGTCGGTCATTGAACCCTTTCATTGCGTCCTTGAACCAAGTAATCTATTTCACAACTGATACGACTCTTCTTTGTGGAGGAAAAGGCTATTTGAGGTTGAATTCAAGCATTTTAGATCAGCATTTCCCTCTCAAAGCCCACAGACACATCTGGTAGTGATGCTTTTAGAGAAGTCAGCACCTTTCATTTCCTTTTGTAGAGTGATGATTCATTTTTGTCTGCATTTGTTTCTTGTTAGTCTGAAGTTTCAGTTTCTGCCTTTCTTCCTCATTCTAGGTTAAACTGTCCCTGGTCTGCCACCTGGTGTGGAGGCCTAGTTAGGTGGGAGGAAGAGTGATGAGCGGAAAGAGCCTACTGCTGAAGGTGATCCTACTCGGGGACGGTGGAGTGGGCAAGTCCTCCCTGATGAACCGCTATGTCACTGACCGCTTTGACTCCCAGTCCTTTCACACCATCGGTGTGGAGTTCCTCAACCGGGACCTGGAGGTGGACGGGCGCCTGGTCACCCTCCAGATCTGGGACACGGCTGGCCAGGAACGCTTCAAGTCCCTTCGCACACCCTTCTACCGCGGTGCCGACTGCTGCCTACTAACATTTGCCGTAGACGACCTACAGAGCTTCCAAAACCTGGGCGGCTGGAAGAAGGAGTTCATGTACTACTCGGACGTTAAAGACCCTGAACGGTTCCCTTTTGTGGTGCTAGGAAACAAGGTCGACATGGAAGTGAGGGAGGTGGGGGAGGACGAGGCTCGGGCTTGGTGTGAGGAGAATGGTTGCTGCCCTTACTTTGAGACCAGTGCTAAAGATGACACTAACGTCACCGCTGCGTTCGAGTCAGCTGTCAGGGAGGTCCTGGCTGCCGAGGACCAGATTGACCACGCGATGCTGTGCAGCACTATCGATCTTCACGGCAACCGCAAAAGCTCTCGCTCCTCTTGCTGCTGATGGGTCGGTGTGAGTCCACCTTCTCTTTTAACGTCTCTGAAACACGCCTGTAGCAGCAGTTAGAGCCGGTAAGGTGTTATTTATGGTACGTGTGCTGTAGGTACGAGTACAACGTCCACCTTAAGCTACTGTGGATCAGCTGGAGCGGCTCTGCAGAGTGTTATGCTACAGATTCAGCCGATGTTCAGAAGGCTTCGGTTTTTGCTTTGACGAAGGTACAGGCACACTAAGATTTTGTACTTTGTTGCACAAGAATTTTAAGGTTTACCCAGCTTGAGGTTTGTATGCCTATGCGGTGGTTTTTATCATCTCGTCCTTTCACTGCATTTAGGTTCACTTGTCCCATTTGACTCACCCATATTGACTAAGTTACCCATCCTCTCCTGATGAGCACAGACCTTTGTCCCAGCAACATACTTGGTCTTAAATCACGACTCCTCATCTCTCTGGGAGATTGTTTTCTAGAGTTTCAGGAAACTTTTTGAATACCACATTTCTTTACCCTACTTGGCAGATACTTGATAGCTAATCAGGTATCTTGCTTTTATCAGAAGAAAATCACGATATGGCTCAGTATATGGGCCGAAATCATTTTGTTGACACACGGAGATATTGAGGTACGAGTAGGAGAAGCGATTGCGACATAAAAAGGGAACGTTTCCTTGGTTGGAAACAAAGCAAAGGGAGTTGTGCACTGTAATATCGCAGCTCTGCTAGTATTGGGCATAAGCTACTGTCACGCTCTAATAATCATTATCCGTTACCACCCCACTATAGCAGAGCCACAGACGTCCTGCAGTAGGCGATCATTCTGTGTGTCCATGTGACCTGAAAGGGGGCTGCACACTGGACAGAGATCAGTGTTTCTCAAATGTCCGAAAAAAAAGTAATAATCATGCTTTTGCTACTGTTGTTAAACTGCTGTTTATGTTACTGTAAGACAAACTTGATCCTCTGTACATGTAAGGGACACCAGGTCGGACATAATAACGATAATATCCAGTACAAGGTCATTCCAGATCAACTCTACCATCCAAGTGTTTATTGTACATCACCTCTTTTCTGTATTCACCTCTTTAACAGTATTGGACGACACATGCAACGTAGTATTAGGAGAATAATTGTTGTTGTTAAGTGAATGGTACTTTTATTTTTATTTGATTTGTCTTCTCACAGGTTTACTTGCCACAGGTACGGTGTTGAGTTTTGTTCCTTTGGTTTCCCTGCTGTTGGGCAGAAGTTACTGTCGTGCGTCTGTCTTGTTTGTTTGGTTTAAGAAAATAATACCGCTGAGGTTTGACGCTTATGACAGAACGCAGGGTTTAAATCCTAAGCTTCCTCTCCTCAGTATTTCCATCGCTGCTCGAATAGTATTTCATGTTGTGTTTACTTTAAAAGAACCCAAACCTGTCACAGAATAAGATCAAGTATCTTATGAATGTCAACATTCCCTCTGGTTGTCACTATGGTTCAATGTTGTCAAACCTTTTTAGTTTACTTTGGTTGTCTAGAATCCTTTAGCCTGAGATGTTTGCATTTCAGTGACTAAGATTGCATCATGTTTCAGTATGTGTGCAACCCGACGGTGACCTTACAAACGTCTCACTGTGAATGTGAACATGACCCTTTCAGCTGCTGTCACCAATCTTCACAACACAATTTTTTTTGATTTATCAAGTCACTGCTTGTTCTTTTGTTTACTATTACTGTAGGTGGTGTTTTTTTTAAGGGTGTGTTTGGGTCCTGACACTTAGGGTGTACGAGAGATTTATTAACTGTGAACTGAGTTGGGCATTTTAACAGAATGATGTGTAAGCCTACATTAATCCAATTGGAGAATAGGGCTGAAAGTGTTAATGTTTCCTGGGCTGCTTTACTGTATTTCCTGCCCTGTGTCGTGGAAATAAGGATTTCCAAATGATGAGATGAGTCAAATAAATGTACAATTTAAAAACTGGTATTGTTAATGTCATTTTTATTTCACTTCATTCCCACACTATCAGAGTGCTTTCACCCAGTAGCAGGGGAGGAGCGGTGATGTCTCCCCCCCAGGAGCCAGGGCCGGGTCTACAGGCTCCAGGAGCCCCGGGGTGGCCGCAGTGTGCAGGCCGGGCCCCGTGAATCAGGGTTAAAATAAGCTGTGATGTCCCTTTGGAGTAATGAAAACATCCATCCCCAGAGGGAAATTGGAAGAGTGACTTTTATTGTTTGTGAAGAGGGACAGAACCAAGGAGGAGAAAGCACAACAATCCTCTTTTAGGGGGATTTTACTGCACTTGCACCGCCAGAAATAACACCGTTTGGCACTCCGTGAGCTGCTATACATCATCATCAGCTCAGGGGGTAGAGCGGTCCTTCCTTGTTCAATCCCCACCTGTCGAAGTGTTGCTGAGCAAGGCGCTGAACCCCTCACTGCGCCTGATGATGAGCAGGTGCGGCGCCTTGCACGGCTCGCCCCTGCTGCTCAGAACGCCATCCTCAAAAAGTGATCATCATCGTACATTTCAGCGTCGCCAAGGAAACGAATAGGGTTGTCAGGAATCCCTATGATTTGCGTTCCGTCCCCAGCAGACATGAATTTACGCCTGTAATCCCCAAACATGGAGATGTTCCGCAGTCTGGCACCATCACGCAACACCCTGCAAGGGACTGTGCCGTGTATGTAGAAATCTGACATGGATAACTGGTCGTTAATGATATTGGTGGTCTGCGCTGCCACCCACTCCAGCAGAGAGTCAAAGCGCTCACTGTGACTCTGTCTGGGCAGGTTGAACGGGAGACATCTTCTAAAGTTACCGAGGACTTCCTTTGTCCCGCAACCGAAGACGAATCTGTTGGCTCCTTTGGGTGGCAGATGATAACAAACGGAGAGGAAGGCGCTGATAACGAGCTCCTTACACCAACGACCCATGAACTGGATGACATTTCCGCTCAACTCCAGTTGTCCCTCATTTATGTCTACAAACACCTTTGTCCACTCAGACTTGATGTCCTCCATGAGCTGCGGGCACATCACATCAATCACCTGTTTGCTTATTGGCGGCGCTATCAGTGCGTTTGCCTCTTGTGGTGCGTTCATGTTCTTAGCTCCACTGAGCCCAACTGACCGAAAACACACATTTTAACAACTTTCCCACGTAATGTCATCGTTTTCGATCGCTCGTGGAAATATGTCATCGCAGCAGACGGTGATTATGTAAATACAAAACAATACTGACCGCTGAACACATGAAACTTTGCTCCGTGACGTCATTTACCAATCCAATAAACAGCGACAGGAAAGAAAGACGAAAGTACAAACCACACGTCAACAAATTTCAATTAATAAACAATCAAAACGGGAAAAACCCGCATTTAAAAAGCAAAAGTGGACCACAGTGATAGAGACATTTTTATTTAAAAAACACCGTAATACCGTCAAAACTGTTGAAAAGATCCAAAATCCCTTACAGCAAAATATAATTGCTAATTAAACCACTTAGGGGCAGCTGGAACAAAGACCTCCCGTTGTTCCTGACAACTGTAAGACAGTAAGACAGGAATGACTGTTTATCCGTGTAAACGCTGAATAAGATTCAAAAACCATGCTTAACATTTCATTCCTCATATTTAAGTTTCTCTTTCTTAATATTTCAAATTAAATTCTACCTTTAAAAGATAAGTAAATAAAACATGTCAGCCATTCCACACGCATTCTTCTTCTTCTTCTCTTCTCTCTCTACCTTCCTGTCTGCTCCACCTGACTGCACTGTGCGCGCGCAGGGGGCGGGGCTTCTTCTCATTGACAATCAGTGCCATACCCAGTGGTTTGGACACAACAGCACATCTACTCCCTCTACACATGCCAGACAATGGAATCAATAAAGGAATCTAAGCACTCAAACATCAAACCCTGACCTCAAATGACCAACACGCCAGAGCCCACATGTTTATGTCCGTCATGGCTGTTTTGTCAATCAGTTTTCGGGCAATTCTGGCTGAAAAGAAGCAGGCAAAAACAAAAGGCGCTTGGCTTGTTTGGACTAATTAACAATCTTCTCATCCATGTCAGATTCCTAGATACACGGGACAGTTCCTCGCAGGGTGTTGCGTGATGGTGCCAGACTGTGGAACATCTCAATGTTTGTGGAGTAAAGGAGTAAATTCATGTCTGCTGGGGACGGAAAACATATTGAGAATTCTGCCAACCCTCCTCGTTTCCTTGGTGATGCCGAATGGTATGATGATCATGATGATGATCCTTTTTTTTGAGGATGGCTTTCTGAGCAGCAGGGGCGAGCCGTGTAAGGCGCCGCACCTGCTCATCATCAGGCACAGTGAGGGGTTCAGCGTCTTGCTCAACAACACTTTGACAGGTGGGGATTGAACAAGAAATGACTGCTCTACCCCCCGAGCTCATGATGATGTAGAGCAGCTCACGGAGTACAAAACAGTGTTATTTTAGGGGGTGCAAGTGAGGTAAAATCACCTTAAAGAGGACTGTTCCGCTTTATCCTCCTTGGTTCTGTGTAGTTGGGCTCCTCTGAGGACTCCACTTTCTGCCACGTCAAAAACACAATAAAATGAGCCACTCTTCACTCTTCCCTCTACGGATGGATGTTTTCATTACTCCCCTTATGGAGCCTGGATCCAGGGAGACATCACAGCTCCTTTTAACAAGCCACGACACACAAGGCCCAGCCTGCACACTGCCCCTTCCCCCTGGGGCTCCTCTGGCTCTGAGGCTTCCACCACAAAGACCCCCTTGCAGGACACACAGGCTGGGGGAGAAAATCCTCCCTCTAGAGCCCCTGCTTCTGGAGTGCAGCACTTATTGATCATTTTGAAATTGTATAAGCATTTGTGTTCTGTTGTTTATCATTTTAAAAGGAGGCTTGGGTGGTTGTGAGTAATGTAGATGCCCTGCATGGAACCATAAGCCGGGTTCAGAGCCGCTACAGGAGCCATGTTTGATGTGATGTGGGAGCCACAGCTCTTTATTATACAATGGAAGCTGTGTGGGTGAACAACAGATTGTAAAAATCGTTTCATTTGCAGCTATTGACCCTAACAATTGGAATGAACAGTTACAAGTCTGTATAGGTTTGAAGTACCTGTCTCATTGTGTTTTGCGATGTGTGTGTAGGACTGCGACAGCACACAGCAGCAGAGGTTCAGTGGGAGCAGGATTAGAGATAAAACCAATAAAGAACAGAAAAAACAAGGAGCAATTGTTGCATTTGAAACTATCGGCTCTTTATGTATAAATGGTATACAGACGCAATATTACAAACCTGTAAACACAAATAATAAAATTAAGCAAAAGACACAAATACTGTGATCTCTCAACTCTTCTTGCTTTTTTCACCTGTGTTTGAGGTGAAAAGATTATTCAAACTTGTTCACAATACATATAATAACTTTACATAAATATAATTATCTTCTATCCATTTCTCTAATTTAGCTAAGAAATAACACAGATTCATCTTTGTATGATGGAGTGAAATCCTGCAGTTTCATTTTGACCATTAAATCACTTAAACCTGTTTTCTTCCACAAAACACACCAGATGAAAGTATAATAATAATACAAGCTAAACAATAAAGTTTGAAGTCAGTTTTGCATTGAAACATTTGAAAAACATCTGAACTATGATAAACAAAATTTAAAAAACATGACATATTCTGTTGACACCCACAATGTCTTAACTTTGGTGGAAACTGTGACGTTTGTTTGAAGTTTGAAACTGTGTAGAATTAAGTTTCATAGAGGGGCAGCTGTGAACTTGCACCGCCTGAAATAACACCGTTTAGTCCTCTACGTCATCATCAGCTCAGTGGGTAGAGCCGTCGTTCCTGGTTCAATCCCCACCTGTCGCAGTGTTGTTGAGCAAGACATTGAATCCCTCACTGCGCCTGATTATGAGCAGGTGTGTTGCCTTGCACGGCTCACTCGCCCCTGCTGCTCAGAAAGCCATCCTCAAAAACGGATCAACATCATCATCGTCATATCTCTCGGCGTCACCAAGGAAACCAAGCGTATCGGCAGGGATCCCTATGATTTGCGTTCCATCCCCGGCGGTGCGGAGTTTACGCCTGTAATCCCCAAACATGGAGATGTTCCACAGTCTGGCGCCATTACGCAACACCCTGCAAGGAACCGCCCCGTGCAGGAAGAAATCAGAAATCAATACCTGGTCGTTAATGATATTGGTGGTCTGCGCTGCCACCCACTCCAGCAGAGAGTCAAAGCGCTCGCTGTGACTCTGTCTGGGCAGGTTGAACGGCAGACATCTTCTAAAGTTACCGAGGACCTCCTTTGTCCCGCAACCGAAGACAAATCTGTTGGCTCCTTTGGGTGGCAGATAAGAAGAAACCGCGAAGTAAGCGCGCAGGACGAGCTCCTTACACGACCACTTCATTAACTCCACCGCGTTGACGTTCAGCCACAGCTGCATGTCGCTTAAGTCCACAAGTGTCTTTGTCCACTCAGACTTGATGTCCTCCATGAGCTGCGGGCTCATTACGTTAATCAGCTGTTTGCTTATTGACGGTGTCATCGCTGCGTTTCCTTCTTCCTTCATCTTGTTTGTCACATTGAACCGCGACTGACCGGGAAAAAAAAACACACGTTCGAACATCGTGACGTCATCACTTCCATTCGATCATAGAATATGTCACAGTCACTGCGCCCCCCCCCCCCCCCCCCAGCCTGACTCAAACGCGTTAGATAACCTTGTATTTATGAATGTGAGCGCTAATTGTATATGCCTGCTCATAGTAAAGACTTATGTATATGGCAAAGGACATCCATTTAGTAATAGTGTTCCAGTGACACTAAAGTCCATTCTACTGTGCAGTATTCACCCCATGAGCGTGATTTAATGTGTGAATGTTACAGCTCATCTCGACTACAGTGAACGCTATTGTACAACTTCCCTCCCTCCCTCCTTCATCATTGTGGAGGATGAGGCTGGTTGTGCCAACATGCTGCTGTTAGTGGTGAATATTAACCGACGCGAACCTACAAATAAACCAGGCACCAGAACAGGCCTAAGTCATATTTTGTCTTCCAAACGAGAAGGTGAACGTTCCATTTGCCACGTTCACGCTCTTTTACTTTTATTAACACAGAGTTCCAATCGTGCGCTGCATTTTTATTCTCCCTTCATTAAAATTACATTGATCACGCAGCGTATGTGTAAGGAAAACCAAGGTAACGGGATTGTGTCGTTCTAAACCTCTGACCTGAGTCATAGAGAAAGTATACAATCTGTTCACAAATTCTGAGAAACGGCTACAACTTGCGTAAACAAAGGAGACAAGTTTTTCTATCGCTTTCCAAACGACTCTACGTATAACAAAATGCATTTTAATGAAAATATCGACCAAATAAAGAAGACACTGCATCAAAATACCAATACATTCTAACACAAAAGCGCCGTTCTGAAGCCGGCGAGCACGGAGGGGATCTTTGCGGCACAGTCAGCAGATGTCAGACAGGTTTATGGGGTAGGGAGAGCACAGCGTCCCCTCTCTGTCCCTCTGCAGCTTCCCAAACAGGTCATAGCCTCGCCTCTTCTCCTCTTCCTCCCCCTGCCTCAGCCTCCTCAGGTAGGCCTGGTTCACCGCCAAGTGCAGGGAACAGTGCACCTGTGGACAAAAGAGGAGAGAATACAAAACACCTTGGCCCCTCCGCGTGGCTCCGGGCCAGGGACGCGGCGGTGCCTGTCTCACACACACACACACACACACACACACACACACACACACACACACACACACACACACACACACACACACACACACACACACACACACACACACACACACACACACACACACACACACACACACACACACACACACACACACACACACACACACACACACACACACACACACACACACACACACACACACACACACACACACACACACACACACCTAAGGAATACTTCAAAGAATGTTCCTTTTATTATCAAATATTACCAACACAAAAATATTTATCACACAGCCAGCTGCCACCTCACAGGTCAAACACTCACAGCTGGTTAAAGCTTCCACCAAACCAAATCATCTATTTTGTTGGAAAATGTTGAGTTAGTAACACTATGAGCGTAAACATCACCAGTAGAGTCAGCTACAAATAAGTCCAATGTGTTATACAATAACTACGACAATGACTACAGAATTAGAGACAAAACAAACGCTGTCCTATCTCTATTCATGCTTTAACGGCAGTGGGGAGGGGGGGGGGGAGAAGTCACACGTCTTTCAATAATGCGCTTGAGGTCCGATGACACGAGGTCACCGGCAAAGTAAGCGCTTGTATACTTTTTTTGCCATCTCAAAATGATGAGAGAAACAATGTCAGACCTTTCTAGATCAGTTTAAAGCAACTACACAAATATGTCCCTTTATCAGAAAGAAACTAATCAATAATATCAGCTAAGATGTCCTTCACTTTGAATACATCATTTTCTATTATTCTGCGAGGGAGGGGGGACGGTGGGAGGGAGGTGGGGCAGGGGGGGTCACGCAGTAGTGGGTGGATGTGTTGTGTGTGTGTATGTGTGTGTGATTGCCGTCCCAGAGGCTCAAAAAGTCTTAGCCCGTCTTTGTTCCGAGGTCCCTCTCCCCTGACACATTAACGTAACCCTTGGCGTGCTCCGGGGCGCAGGTGGCCCCCGCTGCCGGCCCCTGATTGGCCGGCCGCTTCTAAAAGCGAGCGTGACTCCATTGTCCGGCCTTTTCTCCAGCCCGTGAGAAAAGTCCTGAGGTCAGTGCGAGACTGCAAATGCGTGCTTGTCTGCTACCATGGCAACCAGATGTGAGGGGTGGTAGCCATGGTAACACCTCTAAATTCCCCATTTGCCACAACTCTCCTGGTTATTTCTTGGCTATGTTATTTTATTAGTGGTGTGTTATTAAGTAATATGAGCGCATTGGCGTGACCTTTAACACACCGGCAAACAACTTAAGTGGTACTTTACAGATGTTTTGGTGAAAGGGCACTGAAAACATGTGGAGCTCCATGTGAAGTGAAATCAAAACACCGGTCTTTTATAACATCCTAACCCCGAACAAGAAAAGTAAACAAAACAACGACAATCTGGTGGGAAAGAAATAAGAGATTTGAAGATTGATACAAGAAGTCCAACGGGGCCAACGAGCCCCCGGCACCACAGGTGGGTCAGTGTGGAGGATGTGGTAGAAGAAGAAGAAGAACCTCCCTCCCTTTGGGTTCCCACGGAAGTGACAGAGCGGACAGGAAGCCGGTCAGTCTTAACATCGTGCTCCTATGCCCTTCCTCCCCAAATAGCGCAGAATCGCAAAGTTATAGGTGGTGGACACGGTATAGGTCAGCTACAGAAGAAGAAGAGAGGGAGAGAGAGGGAGAGAAAGTTTCTGATCAGAGCTCAAGCGAGGAGGATTCCATAACATCCTGAAAGTCAGCGAACAAGATTCTTCCTCTGTAAAAAGATTAACTGCTAATGGCGTTAATTCAATAGCAGATTCCATCCGTATAACAGCTTTTGTAATGGAGCATGCGAGTATAATGGGCGCAGCGTTCGCCCGGCTGGGAAACCACCAGACATTACAGTATTATTATGATGTTTGTGTCAGCTGGAAAAAAAGAAGAAGAAGGGGAACAGAGAGCAATAGTACAGAAGTCATCAGTCATGGAGGCTTGGGATGCCTCGCCGCCTACACTTTGAGCGTCACCGCGTCACATGAGGCGTAACTCTATTGTACCACTATGTGGAAAGAGTAGAGTGACTCACCAGGGCCAGCAGAGTGATGCCCGCGCCGGCGAAGGCAGCGATGTAGAGGTCGTAGGTCATTCGGTACTGAGAGGGAGAGATTAGCATTAGACAGCGAGACGCGACCGCCACATTTACATCAGCGTGTCATCTCGTGCGTCGTACCTCTCGGGTCTTGCAGACGGTGGACAGAGTCATTCCGCAAGCTTTCCCCGGCACGGCGTTCCAAGGGAGCAGACCTGTTTAAATGTCATATCTGCCGTCAGTTCATTACTAAAAGAGCTGAGGACAAAGAGCTCGGTAAATGACATCACACCCGTTGCCGTGACTGCGTTTCGTGGGTTTACCGTATTGCCTGGCGTCGACGCAGAGCTGGTTGATGCTGGCCGGGGTCTCGGCCAGCACGTCGATGGTGTGGCAGGTGGCATCCATGTTGTAGAAGAAGTAGACGGGCAGGGCGGAGAAGGCGAACATCAGCAGCCACAACACCACCAACACGTACGTCAGGGCTATGAACTGAGAGGAAGAGGAGGAGGAAGAGGCGGAATAAACATCATGAGAAAGTGACGCACATAAGCAATGCAACAGCCTCACTTCTACTTTTTTCTCATTACTTTTACTTATTATCTCGCTCTGCGGTCCCCTGCTCCTCCATCCACACAGCTTTACTTAAGTGCTCACACACACACACACTCACCCACACACTCACACAACCCACACACTGTACGCTTATCTTCGCATGTCCGCAAAGGTTTAAAGCAGCCTGAAGATTGTGAGCCGGGCGCCCAGTAGGGAGTGATGTGTGTATCACTCCTGTATTAATCCTCTTTACTTGTCCCACTCTAGGGCCTCTCACCGTGAGGCTGAGGCAGCGGCCACACATGGTGCTCCTGAACTCTCCGAAGGATTGCCTGGCAGCGCTGGTGGTGTAGAAGCCCTCTGCCAACAGCACGATGCAGTAGAGGAAGAAAAACGAGGCCAGGCCATAGATGACATACTGGAAATACTGAATGCTGAAGAAGAAGAAGAAAGGGGGAAGAACAGATGGATTAATTGGGATTTCTCGTCAAATCTGAACCTTCTATGTAAGAAACACCAGGAGCTCGACGACACTCGATTGGATCACTTACAGATAAGCTAGAGTGATGTAGTCCTGAAGGTTACGGGCGAAGTAGGTCTCGATGAGTCTCTCCGTCTCGGTGAGCGCTTGGTGCCCGCAGCCGCAGAAGAGGGCGATGCCAGAGAAACACAGCAGCGTGGCGACGAGGGAGCAGTATGGCACCCCACCCAAACAGCGCATGCAGCAGTCATAGCAACCTGTTCGTCAGACGCCGCGCCACAGAAAGTCAGATCACATCAGGCACTCAAGCGTCGAGTGACTTCACAAGCTGATGCTTTATGACAGATAGTACAAATAATTACAGTGTGCTCTACGCATTAGGATGCATTGCTGGGTGTTCGCTGTTGTTCTTGTTTTTACGTTTTACCAAAGCAGATTCCTTCACGCTGCTCTGACACGTTGTGCATCCAGCTGCAGCTGTCAACACTTATTGTCCCTGCGAGCAGTCTGTTCATTTGGTAAAGCTGTGCATTCTTCCTCATAGTCATGTGATTTTTTTGAAAGGATGCCAAGGGCCAAGGGCACGGGGATATGTCTGCTCCGACCCCGGCTCACACCCTGACTCCATTCACGGCCCAGCGTGGAGAGTGTGAGAAAATGGGGTGGACAGAGAGGAGAGACAAAGTGAAAGAGAGAGGCTGCTTTTGTGACTGCAGAGACAACAGGCTTTGTCCCGCAGCATCAAGGGGGTACAAGGGCCACCAATGTCAAGCAAACAAAGGCTAGAGGCACCTCCATGCCTAACGCACAGAAAAACCCTTCCAGATATATAAACACAAACTCATATACTTCCTTATGATGAGACGCAGGGACAAAGAGGTGATGGTGAGGAGCTGTGTGTGCTGTGTGTGTGGGGAAAGAAATCAGTACACAAACAATGCAATTGTGCGAATGTGTGCCATTACATGCATGCATGCTTGTACGCACACACACACACTCACACTCACTCACACACACACACATACACACACACACAATGGAAGCAGACAGACTGTGGTTGGTACCATTACAGTAAGCACAGATGGTGGGAGGGACAAATAGATAACTCTTTATTTTGGACTCATGGACATGTTGGCTGTGTGTGTGTGTGAGAGACAGTGTGTGTGAGTGTGTTTGTGTGTGAGAGAGAGATCATCTAGACTGAATTCTGCAACACAGATGAGGAAGTCTGTATAGAGACGGCCAACAAAATGAAACAAAACTGGCAAACAACCAACTCTCACTATTATTAGAAAATAAATCACAGTTTGCCATTTACACACCCGGCCTGTAGACAGACACACACACACACACACACACACACACACTAAAGTAGAAAATAAGTATCCAAACCTAAACTAAACTTATATAGGGTCACAGACTATTAACCTGTATGCAGTGAGATCATCTACATCCTGTTTGCCCTTTAATTAACTCCAATTAGTGACATCAGGTGAAGCAATATGAACCAAAACACACACACACACACACACACACACACACACACACACACACACACACCTATACAGTAAAATGCTTTGGCTCTTTAAAAACCAGAGCGTAAATGTGACAGGGCTCTGTGGAAAAGAAGCACCAATGCCACCTCAAGCATGAAATAAAGCCCCAGAATATCAGAGGAACATCAGCGGGAGAAGCTGAAGCCTTAACTGAGAGGAAAGAGGCGGATTAAGTCCGGCTGCCCTTTCATGGATCCACTCATATCTTCTGCAATCATCTAACAATCTAATTCAAATGTGACGCTATGAAGTTTATCTGGTAAAAAGGTTATGACGGCTGGACTTTCTTACCCATGTCTGGAATGATGCGTTCAAGGGCTCGTTGGCTACTACTGCTGCTGCTACTGCCGCTCTCTCTCCACAGCTGCTCCGCTGATGATATGCGCCACTTGTCTCCGGCCCCCGTATATCAATCTCAACTCTCTTTCTGTTCCCTCTCAACAATGGACAGAGCCGCCGAATGGCCGCGAGTGTGCGATCTTAAAGAAACAATGTCGCTTTTCAATCAACTTCCTCCCAAGACGGTGGAATGATGAGAGAATGGAGGAGGTCAGGGTTACTTTGCGCTCCGAGATTATTTACTAACTTCATTATTGTTGGTAAGCAGCGGACCAAAGCGCATTTTTGCATTTTAATCACCTTTTTTTTTTGATGATTTTGGCCTCGTCCACACCCTCCGGTCACAGGCTCCACCAAGGCCCCTTATTCTGGAGTTGAAGAGCCTCCGGAGCGGCCAACATTTTCAGCGCGATAAATAAACTCGAGTAGCGGCTCATGAGTCATGCAGATGGCCTTTGGGAGACTTACGACACGATACACCGCCGGAGAAGGTGATTCGTCAGAGGCGATAACTCAGCGGCGTGATCAGCCTCATGTGGACTCGGATCCGCCGGCGTCCCGTCTAGCAAACATACGCTTGGGACAATTTAGCCCTTAAACGCCTCATTAAAAGCAGGCTGATTGTTCTAAAAAGCACGAAAATGAGCATTTAATAGTCAGCTGGAGCTTTTTCATGCCAGATTATTAAGACTGAGGTGGGTTTGTTCAGTAGGGAAAAATTATATTTGTTTATTTGTCCATTTCAGCTCATGCAACTACAAAATTGACGAATTTGAAAGCAATAAAAACAAGGGAAATGAGCCTCAGCTGAGGAGAAACACCGATTCCAGAGGGAGACTGCGAGACCTGGTCCTCTAGATTTCTTCTCTGCCCCTCTGGGCCTGAGACCAGGAGTTAATAACAATAAAGAACAGGCTGCGTTTCCCTCTCTGTCCAGTAGATGGCAGGCTTTCTTCTATAAAGCAAGGTGACAGACAGGCATTAGCAGAGGTGTTTGTTTAATTCTCACACCAGCATCATATTCAATGTGAAGAAAAATGGATTTGCTCTTTGTAAAAAAAAGAAAAAAAGCTGTGATAAGTTATTGAAGATGAAGCTCTCATAAAGTCAAACATTTGCATCTATTGTAGATAACTCGTTTCTTCTAAGTGCTTGTTTTTAACAGGTTGTGTAACGTTTTTTGATGTCATTCCAGGAGAAAAGATGGCATTTGTCCTAAATTTACATGTCCAATTCTGCTCTCACCTCTGCTCTATTATTGCACTTAGTCTTATAATACTCTCCTGCTCGATTATTCACTTGTGAACAACAATCTCAGAGGTCCTAAGAGACACCACTCGTGTTATACAAGACCCGTTCAGCTGTGTTCAGAAACACTAATCATGATGTTGTACACTGTGTACTGCAGATGAAAGAATGTAATGGTTTTCCACCATTCCGCCAGCGCATTTTAGTTTCCCAGTAATAGTTTGTTCTCCTCTGAAACCGGCACTTTGTATAATTATGTTCCCACGTTTGTAAAGGGTAAGTGATGCATACTTCATGTATCACTTTACCTGCTTTGATATTTCAGTTGTTTTTCCTGCGTAGCCCCGCACGAGAGGGTGTAACACAAAAAGAGCGGCAGTCTTTTTGAAGATTTGTGTGTTTGCAGTCCAAACATCTGTCATGAAAACAACAGGCCAGTCGGGGTTACTGGGTGCAGCGTACAGTATGGTTTTTACGCCTTTGGGTCTGATCCAAAACGGTGTGGGTGAGAAGATCAGATGACACGGTAAAGGCCGTGACTTGAGATGCCGGTGTGCCTTCCCTCCGCTGTCTCTCACCTGTCCACGGCCTCTGTCTCTCTCTCTCTCTATCCCTCTCTCTCTCTGCCCTCCTGTGTCCATCACAGATCTGCTGCTTCTTGAGAGACTTTCATCACCTCCCCACCAGAGGAACATTAGACCCTTTTGTGTGTCTAAACACTTTAGACTCCCCATCACTCAAACTAGGAAATCTGAGTAAGGGCCAATCAACTTAGCAGACCATTACCTCAGCCCTCACGGCTCAGTGTTCTCTCCTCACTGCAGGGGTCAAGGTGAATCGTCCCTGAAGATAATGACTCTATTGCTGGTATTTTAGCAATGCGGGCTCTTCTGCGCTCTGTCTGATGCTTAGCAATAACTGTACTTATCACCAGCTACATGGATCAAATTACAGCCTTTTACTGTTGGCTACACGGCGCACCAGGACTAGTCTCAGCACGTAATTCAAACTATTTGACTCCTGAGGTCACATGAAAATTTAAAAATAAACCGGGCCAGAGAGCAGATCAGCTTTATTTCTACAGATTTTTGTGGTTTCGCTCTTTTGAATTCATCTATGCGAGTAACTCCGAGAATGTGGGCGTTAAAATACACGAAACATTCCACAGATATTCAAAATGCATTTGATTCGCAGCACAGTTTTCATTCTTGACATTGTACAGATAAAGAATTACGCACGCTGTTTGCTTTATTCTGTTTAGTCGGAGTAATATTTATCCCTGAGCCTGAGTGGGATCTGGTTCTCCTCCTTCTCCTCCCTCTTACTCTGTGCTGGACTTCTTCTCCTCTGCTTCAGGTATAAAACAGCTGTCAGCACAAACAAACAGATGGACGCCAGCAGCATGCCTGAGCCCACTAACAGTGTCAGCTGAGCAGATCTGGTGGACCCCTCCTCCATCTCACAGATGGGCGCCTGCGTGGGGGTCTGTGCCAGTGTGTATGGCAGAGACCTGGGCGCTCTGTCCAGGTGGCAGGGCTTCGCGGTCTCATTGACCAATAGATTAACCCAGACGGTGGTATGGAGTGGAGCTGGTTTCCCCCCGTCCCTGACCACGATGAACAGGTGATGCATTCCAATGTGTTCCACCTGCAGACGCTGAGCCACTGTGATGTTTCCGGACCGCGAGTCCAACCGGAAAGGGCTGCTGTGGTGCGCCGGGTCTCGTGCTGCGAGCGTGTACGTGATCTCCGAATTAAACCCGGAGTCCTCGTCGATGGCGTAGATTTTTGTTACCATGGTGCCCGCCGTGGTTGCTGGAGAAACGGTCAGGCAGGACAGGTTGCTGTTGGGAAGGATCACTTTTGGCTGGTTGTCGTTGACGTCCTCTACAAATATAGTCACTCGAGCGGTGGAGGTCAAAGCAAACGGGTGACCGTTGTCGCTTGCCAGCAGGCTGAGTTCATAGCGGTCTTGTATCTCTCGGTCTAAGGCGGTGGTGCTGCGTAGGGTCCCTTTAGAGTTATCAAGAACAAAGGATCCGCTGCCGTTTACAACACTTAGCCCTATATTCCCATTCTCCCCCTCGTCTGGGTCCGTCACTCCTATCCGACCCACCTGGGCAAAAGGGGGAACATTCTCTGGGATGAAAAAAACAAAGTGATGGTTGACAAACACAGGGGCGTTGTCGTTCTGATCCACAACGTGCACCGACACCGTGGCCACCGACTCTGAAGGAGGAGAGCCGCCATCTTGTGCTACCACGGTGAATCTGTGTACATCCTGCCGCTCCCTATCCAGAGGAGCGGACACGGAGAGCTGACCTGTGACACTGTCCATGTTAAAGACGGCGGCTGTGTGTTCGCCCAGCCGGTACGTCACCCTGCCATTGTGTCCGCTGTCTGCATCTGAAGCTGAGACCTTCAGCAGCGGCTCTCCTGGCTGGTTGTTCTCTCTCACCTCCATCTTGTAGTGTGACTGGAGGAAATGTGGCGTGTTGTCATTGACGTCCACCACCAGCACCCTGATCAGCTCCCTGGATGATGCGATGGCCAATCCTCCGGCTGATTGCCTGTTCACCGTCACGTTAAACTCATATTCACTCTTCGTCTCGTAATCCAGCGGCTTTGATGTGGAAAGCAGATATTTGTCGCTCTGCAGGCTCAAAATGAAGGGGACGTCGCCTTCAATGCGGAGAAATGAGTCGTTAACATCTCTGTCGCCCACGAGCTGCAAGACCGCCAAGACGGTGGGCGGCTGGTTCTCTGGTAACAGCATGGTCTGGTTTTGATGCTCGGCTATGAACCCGATCTTTATGGCCGGGGCCTGATTTGTCTTGGGGAGCAGAGATACAGTTACCTGCGTCTCTGCAGGGGGGCAGTGATCGCCTGTAGCTAACACTTTGAGCACCAGCTCTTCAGACCTGTCACTTTGGAGGTCCTGTGTTAGTGCGATGTGCCCTGTGTGGCTGTCAAGGCTAAAGAGCTCTCTGGCCCGGTTTGAGACTTTGGAGCTGAGCGAGTACACAATGGCAGCATTAGAGCCTAAATCTGGATCTGTGGCACTGACCTGAGCTACCGGCGTGTTCCTGGGCGAGTCCCCGGGGACGGTGACACTGCGGGCGCTGTCAGGACCGAAGCTTGGACAGTTGTCATTCACATCTGTCACCGTGACAACCAGAGTGGCAGTAGCACTTAACGGCTCTGAGCCACAGTCGGCGGCCACCAGCGCCATCTGATATCGGTCCTGCCTCTCCCTGTCCAGAGCTGTTTGCACAACAAGCATGATGACGGGGCCGTTTTCAACCCTTAATTTAAAAGCTCCATTAGAACCCTGCAGGTGGTACTGCAGCTCTCCATTACGCCCAGCATCGCTGTCCTGAGCCTGGTCGTCCAATAGTAAACTGGTCCCTACGGTGACATCCTCAGACAGCCTCAGGTGTATTTCATTGTTTTCAAAATGCGGCGCGTTGTCATTGATGTCCTCTATGATCACAGGGAACTGTATTATGTCTCCTGAGGGCCCCACCAGAGCATTGAGTAGTATAATGCATTCCTCTGCTTTTGTCTCTTCAGGGCAGAGGGCCTCACGATCCATCTTTTGTTCAGTGATGTAGAAATTCCCTGTGTTTTTATCCATCCACAGGTACTCCTGAGTCAGGAGCTGGTACGGAGGCGGAAAGTGTCCGCCCAGTGTCCCGGCCAGAGTCCCAGCTTCCTGCTCCTCTGGGATGGAGAAGCGGACACATACGATCCGCTCCAGGTGGACCACAACCAGCAGGTTCTGATGGGGAGGAAAAACAAACAAGTGAAGAATTATAGGACTATTCTAGGATTCTTTATGTTTGGTAATGACTCCACAGTGTTTTGCTCCAGTTGAACCTCACAAAGTTTGGCTATTTTCTCAGTTAGCGCTGAGGTTTAAACTTTACGCCTCATTGAGCTCTTTTAAAAGCGGGACTGTGCAGTGAAAGTAACACGATGCCGCTTACTTCTCTTGAACCAATTGCTCCAACAAACACAATGAACAAAAGAGTAAAACGTTTATCCAAGGAGGAAACATATATATTCCTGCATTTTCCTAAACATTCTAATCCGTCTCTCCTCCTGATCAATAACAGGAGCTAACGTGTGTATTTCTTCATGTGAGCCGACACTCCTAAACACTGTTGTCACTGTTGCCTGAGGTATTCCACCGCACATTTAATAATACTCTCTGTCAATTAGCTGCCTTCAGAATGATTGTAATGTTTTTAACACACTGACCTGCAGAAGTCCAGTCCAGTTCATATTATCAGGAGTCCCATGGCACGTTGCCCTCACACATGTCAACAAATTCCACTGGCAGCGAGTGAGAGCTGAAGACAGAGGCAGAGCCCTGATACCTGCACGGCTGAAGGCATTCTTCACTCCAAGCTCCTCCTCCAACGCTCACCTAGCACCAGAATGTGACAGGCAAGAATTCAGAACAGCAGGTTTGCCCGCATGATCTGAAAACAATTTCTGTTTAGTAATCAACCACTCAAGTTCCTTTTACAACATTGAAGAATGAAAGAACACACGACTTGTGGCAACATGTTTATGTTTAATAGAAGAGGAGTGGAGACAAAGGAAGAGGAAACTGTCTTCTCAAGTGTAAATTTGGTAGAAATTATTGTTTCTGTTTTGCTAGAAAGCTTTAACGCTCATCAAGTGATCATCTTTAGAGTCTCTGTGACTGTTATCCACATTTCCACAAGCATTTGAGACAAAAAGAGGCGAGCAGATCAATGTAAATAAATCCAATAACATTAGCTATCCTGTGCCATTGATTCTCCATTTACAGTTTTTGCTGCACTCATACAGGATCTCACTGCACAAACTGGGGGGATTGATCCTCTTATAGACGCGCATGCGCGGTACAAATCTCATGCTATGGTAACCAGTTGAGTTATTTTACTCCTCAGTTGTAGAAAGTGCGACCTCTGTTGGCAAGACGCGGTACTGCACCACATAGAGCACAACAATCACGGGGATGGCGCAGACTTTTGTTACGTCATTAATATTAGTGTTGCAATAACATTTACAAAACTTTAGAGGTCAACATTTCTTTCGTTCTTTCGTTCTTTCGTTCTTTCTTTCTTTCTTTCTTTCTTTCTTTCTTTCTTGCTACAACTCTTGTTGCATAACGGGCTTTTCCTTCACTCGGGTCTGTCTCCATGACGTCATGTATCGTCGGCGCTTTTTCCAGTACGCGGCGGCAAATTTCTTTTTTCTTTCTGCGGTCGTTCTGCATCTTGACTGGCTGCGTCTCGAGTGGGCGTGCAGCTCGTGTTTAGAATAAAACTACAATGCCGCTTGTCACGTTAGAAACCCCTCTGAAGCCACACACACTCTCTCTCACACACACGCGGCAGCTTTGGAGTTTACTTGTGTTTCCAGAATGTCTTCACAGAGAGTCACAGGTGAGTCCAACGCCTCAAAACTAAATTTCAGAGTTTTAAATGTTTGCTTAACTTGCCTTTAAATCCTTTCAATACCTTTGCTTTTAATTCATTTTTATACGAGTGAATCCTGCCTTTATTTTGGCTTCTATTTAGCGTTTTCCTCACGTTTTAACAGTTTTATTTATTCTATTACTGCCTCTATTAAATCATAAACTTTGGCACTTTCTTCATTACTCACATATTAAATCTATTATTTTATATTTAATTATCTTTGTACTTTGGTTTACTCCTCCTATGGGGGATTGTAAAGCACGTTTATGTCTCTTCTAAACTAAATCACCTCTATGGAAATAAAAGGCGTATAAAAGTTGCGCCGGGTTTATTCTCTGTTGCAACCGTGGCTTTATGATTTATGAAACGTTGCCCTGCAGCCTTCACATAACACCGAATTAGAAATAATACCGGGATCGACATGGTTTATTTTGTTGTACCGGCATAGTTTTACAGGTTATTAGAGGTTTTTGCCTCCTGGGGATTTGAACTCATCTCCACACATTCAGTTATCTTATATGAGAAGTGTAGATCTCAGCTCCTGGCTTATATTTGTCTTTTTCTTCACCCTGAAAATATATGTATCCGTTTTACCGTTATCAGAGTGAAACTATGAAAGAGCTCTGAGTGATTTGACTGTTTTCCCCTTGACAACATCACAAACTTGAATGTTAATGAAGGCTTTTTCCCTTCAAAAACATCAGACTACCATGTAATTGTCCAGCTATGAACTTGCTATTTCTATAACCTCTGACTTCATTTCCATCTTGTGGGGTAACTTGATTTCTCCCCGCTGTCACATTTTCCACAGACATGGAGTTGGAGCTGGGCGACTTGCTGCAGGAGTTCCAGGATGTGGTGGAGGAGCTGAAGGCCCCGTCTGTAAGCAGGCCGGACGCCTACAAGCATCTACTGCACCAGGGCAAAACACGCACGGGGCTCGGGGACGACAGCGGCGTGGAAGACTCAGATTACAGTGAGTAGCAAAACCGTTCACTCCGACTACAGACTACGTACCTCTGCCAAGGCTGAGCAAGGCCAGACACAACATAACACTTTTTGATAAATCTCTGTGATAGCGGAGAAAGCTCACAGCTCCATCAGCTCAGTGGCGTCCGTATCGCTCTACTGTATCACATCGCTGTGATTAAGAAGCCATTTGCTTACTCGACTGAGAGGAGCAAAGGAAAAGCAATAAGTTGCCGGTGAGAGAGACTGTCTGGGGTCCCTGCAGGTGCTGGCTGAGCCCCTTTATCAGCCCAAACAACTGCAGCCTGACACATTTAATTTGCCTGAAATTAGTGTTACAGGAGGACACATCCCTGGACGCGGCAGGAGAATGAGCTGCTTTACTCCTCACAATGGCCGTGCACCGAGTGAACCGCATTCACGGGGAAGCCATCTATTGTAGCCGTCCTATTTTTTGTTTATTATTTGTTGAACAGTCGTGGGCTAAATGAAAGTCTGTCCTGTCCTCATTTAAACGGGAGGTTTGGACGCATGGGAGGCTCCAGCTGTGAGGAGGCATTTACCATCATCTTAATGCATATTCAGGATCATTATCTGCAGCTCCTGCTCCGTGCTAAGATTGTTATTAGCGTTGATGATCTCTAGAATCTGGCCTCTGTGTTCCCTCCTCTCCTCTCTTCATCTCCTCTAATGTCTCCTCTGCTCTCCCCTCCCTCCAGGCAGCGAGGCGTCTTTGGGGAACAGCCTGAACACAAGCGAGGAAGAGCTCCACACAGCAGGCGTGACGCCGCCGCCAAAAGGTACGCGCCAGGCCTCAGCCAAGGCCGTATCTTCATCCAGATAGCTGCGGTTCTTACAGCGATGGCTATCACTCTCCACTCTGATCGCTATCACACGCCACACAAAAACACTCCACAATAACCTGGCATCACTTTTGTTTTTACACAACAAAGCCTCCGCTGCTGCTGTGACCCCCCCCCCCCCCCCCTACCTCTCCCTCGCCCCCCCGCCGTGCACCCCCCTTCTAAACCCCCCCTGCAGGGCCTTTTTGTGTCTCTTGTGCTGTAAATGAATGTTGCATTTGGAAGGTCGAATCGCTCTGGATGATAAAACAGGAAAGTGACCCGGAGCTGCCACTCACGCTGGCTCTGTTTATAGAACACACTCTCGTACACACAACACCGAGCGGAGATCCTACAGGGGCTCGGCGGGGCCTCATCAAGCCCAAAGAGTTTGATACGGCTTCAGATTGGTTTGATCTCCGCTCGGTCGTCTTCACACTCCACACGCTGCTTGCTTCCTATGTAATTCCGCAGAGTTGGATTAGTTTTCAGTTTCTGGTCCAAAGGAAATACCGCTGAACTGAGCCGCAGAAATGTTCCACTGCCTTTTTTCTATATTTTCTCACATTGCGTTCTTTCCCCTTTCCCTCCAGCCAAGCTTGGAGACACCACGGATCTTCAGAGTTTCATCGACAGCCTGGACAGAGAACTTGCTGGTGCGTATTTCAAACTCCTCCGTCGGTCGATATTTAGCCGTCACACACCCCGTCAGCGGGCCCGGACGCTGACAGAACCCTCATGTTTCGCCACCGTGTAGTCTCTGTCCCATCCCCTAGCTCCCCGTTATCTCTGAGCACCTCTCGTGTGTGTCTGTGTGTGTCTGTGTGTGTGTGTGTGAATGCCATTTGCGGGGACTGGGCTGAACTATCTACGCGGCCTTTAGCGATGATAGCGTATTTGACGGTACCAGCATCATGTTCCTGCTATCTGCGCCCAAGCAGCGGTGCTCTCATAGACCTGTGAACACGTGCAACAAGCCAGCTGCACACACACACACGCATACACACACACAGACACGCAAGAACAAAACATGCATCAGGTGTTATCGCCGAGCTTGACACACAGAGAATTGCTCCAACATATTAATCGTAACTCTCCCCCCTCCTGCATCTTAAACAAGCCTTCCCCTCACTTACTCAACAAGTGTATGTGCCTGTGTGTGTCTGTGTGATTGTGTGTGTGTGTTCCATCCCTTTTATCCCTCCTCCTTAGATTTGTTTGTTGTCTTTGTCTGGCAGATATGTGACACGTGGAGAGGCAGAGACAGGCCAGGGGGGCGGAATGGCTGAGTGCCGCCGAGCAGACGGGCAGATCACAGCTCCCCCCTGGCTGCCCGGAGGGGGGAGGGAGGTTAGCGTTAGAAAATTGAAAAGGAGCATTCCACCCCCACCCTACCTCTCACCCCACCTCACCCCTGGCAACACTGCATCCTACCTGGCAACACGACGTTCCCGCGGCGCCAGAACCAAGACGTGCGACGTGTTTCCAAACGAGACAAACGCTTTCAGTCTGTTAGAACGAAGGACAAAGTGAGGTTACGTCAACGGAAGCAGTGAGGCTCAGATCGAATGTTTTGTATAAAAGTCCATTTATACACTGATGATGTCATTGTATAGTTTGTTAATAGAATTGTTTCATAAACTTTTGTACAGTTACAGATGTGTAAAGTAGAAGAATGAACATATAAATAAAGACTCGGATTCTATTGTATTTGTTCTCCTACTGACTATTCTGTGTGTGTGTGTGTGTGTGTGTGTGTGTGTGTGTGTGTGTGTGTGTGAATGTGTGTGAGAAGATCCTTCATCGCCCATTCTTTTGTTTGTACTTGCACTTCCTGTAAGTCTGTTCTGAAAAACGCTGTTGAGTTTCACTTCTGCTACCAAATCAGGAAAGCCACAAATTTTGCTCAGACAGCCAGAGGATGACTTCTTAAAGGGGAAGTGCGTCATCACTGCTCACAGCGGAACAAAGCTCATTAAATGGTCACGCTGTAATTCTCCTCTAGAGCTTCCATTCCGCTATAACTCAAAGCTGCGACGTGCAAGCTTTGAACAAGGGGAGGAAATAGTTTTGCGTTTGCACTATTAAGTGCTTATCCATCATAGTTATGCTTATCTTTTGTTGTCGTTTCATCACGGCATCAAGTCGAACAAGCGACATCCCTCCTTGTCAAATCAACCTGGCTGCAGGGAAAAAGATGAGGCGGGCTTTGGCGCTGATTTGTCACTTGTGTCTTCTGATTTCACTTTGACTGACATCAGCACATTAATCCAGCCGAAGTTTGCAAAGTGACATTTTTCTTCCTCTCCTGCCTAAGTGCCAAAGCTGAGGTGAGGCTGACGAGGCTGATTGAGGAACAAACCAATATCAGGCTGTAGCTCTGGATCGCACAGCTCCAACTGTAATCACACAGGCCTGGTGTGTTCAGGGTTCCTCGGGCCGGGATGAGTAAACGTCTCACAGCAGAACTGAGATGTTAAGCACCAGCCGTTTATTGAGCCGCCATTGTTTTATCCTTAATATCCCTTGACAGCTGGTTGATATGAGCCATCACCCCAACCGCCGGCCGGTGAAATATCACAAACACACTGCGTTAGCCGACCTGGTTTTTGACATTAAGTCAATGGCGGCGGCCGAAAGGAAGCCAGGCTGAACATTAATGATACTGTTCCGTGTCAGTTTATGTCTCATTAAAAGGCGCTTTGTTCAGAGAGCAGCGGCCGACTCTGAACCGTTTAACCACGCTGACCTGAGAGGGGAACTTTGCTCCGGGAGGGTGAAGGAGGAGGAGGAGGAGGGAGAGCGAAGGGGAGGGAGAGAGGGAGAGAGGGAGACAAGCAAATGAATAGAAAATGTGTTGACTTACATAAAGAGATAAACAGAGACAACAAAATGGGGGAGACGCAGAGGGGCGACACTCTGCTCCTCCTGCCTCGTCTGTTCCACTTAGAGGAAGACGAGGATGACTGATTGAGGCCACAGATGTTCAGGAATGCAACAAACAAAGTTGGCTTCCCTCGCCAGCGAAGGGCACGTCCTGTTTTTTCGCAGGAGGTAGACGAGGGACGGATGGAGAACAGGATCACCAAGAGCAGATGAAACTGAAAGGGGTTTAGATTGGAATTTTCGTCTCCATTGTTGCATCCCGTTGCGTAACTCGGACCTGTGATTCCCCTGTCGGATCGCCTCACACACGCCGTCGTCTCATTTTACAGGAAAAATAGCAGAAGGCTAATTATTCCATGTGATTTTCATTAGATTGCTTTTCAAATGGGATTTGATGTAATATATCAGTTTGTCATATGGGAACGCCTCCATATTGTTTGTCTGCTAATTGCTACGTGAGCCGCGTTTTGATTGGCGTGGCATGAAAGCGAGAGGCCAACATGTCAGCCAATCAACAGGCAGAGAACGTGATGGATGGACGAATTATCATTAGCTGATAAATTAAAATGAAGTGATATTATCAAGAGGTGCTGACGAAGGTGCTGGAGAAGATGAAGATGTAATAAACATGTTACCTCACTGCGTTCACCTATAGACTCTCACTGATTAATGTCACATAGACTTAGAAACCTCCAGACATGATGCAGGGTTTGTTTTAAGCTAGTTAGCAAGCTAATGAAGATGTAATTGACTATAGCAGAAAGGAGACACTTGTTATTATCAGAACGATGAGTAAATGAAGCTGGGATACAGGCAGGCGCGCGGCGAGGCGTTCAGGAGCCCCCGAACCGGAGCGGCATGCAGAGCACGCAGCGTCCTGTCACGGCGCTGATGAGAGAGCGGAGCAGCGTCGCTCCCCTGAGAGCTCCTCAAATGGCTTCGGCTAACAAAGCTCTCCTAAGGAATTAGATGGATCAACTCCCCCCACCACCACCGAATGAGCCCCCTCCACAGATTCACACACTTGCACACACACACACACACACTCTGGGCTTACATAACTGAGCCAGGATCAAGGATTCAGATCATTGCTTTGTTATTGCAGCAGAACTTGACTCGCAAAAGTGTGAACGAGCAGCTCCGACTGTAAAAAGGCCTCACAATGTATCAAAGTCACATCAGCTGCCTGTAAATGCTGTAACATCTCATTCAGCCGTATAAATATGGTGACATAACAGGAGGGTAACCACGGCAGCAGTTTATTAAAGGTCTCTACGCAGCGTCACCCCCTGTTCAGGAAAAAACATTCCACTTTAAAGTTGTGGAAAACACTTTGAGGCCCCTTTGCTTGGCCAAGTCAACGCCCTTGTCACCCGTGTCACTTCCTGTTTGCGTCTGTCTCGGCACAGGCTTTTCACAGCGTGGAGCAGGAAACCGGCGGAATTCCATAGGAGGATGTTCACAACCCCAAAAGAATGTGAATCGTCCAGCTGGAAGTCAAATGAGGAATTACAACACTGTTGAGTGGGAATTTCTCAACTCTTCACCCTTCCTCTTTCAAGTCAGCCGGCATGTTTCACTTGAATTCATTACTGAAACTCCAGAGAACAGAAACTATGAAAGGACTCCCATGATGTTTCAATCCCAGCATTGATTGTGGCGATGTTCAAGGTCTAGTGAACAGAATAACTAAGCTAGGCAGCAAAACAAAGGGTACAGTCCAGTTTGTTGACCCACCGAAATTGTCCCATCTATCGTTGGCAGATAATGTACTTCTATTGGCTTCTGACCTCCAACTTACAATGGATCAGTTTGCAGTCGATGGCAGACAATTTACTGGACTGCTTGCTGCAGAAAGAGCCGAGCCCTGGAGGGAAAGCTTTCAATTTACTGGTCAATCTATGGTCCAGCTCTCATCTGCGGTCATGAGTCCTGAGCAGTGACAGAAAGAGTGAGAGTGCAGATAAAAGCCGGCCTCTGGAGGGTGTCGGGACTCTCACCCTCAGCGGGAACGCAGGACAAAGGAACTGGACGGAAAACCAAAGGAAAACGCAGTGGAGTGAGAAGGATTGAGAACCCGGTGGCAGCTGGAAACAAGCGGCTGGAAAATCTGAGCTCATGGCGGCAGGGTGACGCCGTGTACATCAACCAGGGATTCCCAGTAATCCCAGTTTGGCGGCTGACTGGGAACACCACCGCACACATCTCAAACCCTGCAATTCATTCCATATTTCAGTGAAATTAAAGCATTTGAGTCAGGAATGAATCATTTAATCACAGCAGGATTGATTATATCTGACAGCAAAATAAAAACTCTAAATCTAATTTAATGCCGAGCGCCAAAATGCATTCATTACTATTGTTATATGAATAAAGACTGGAGGATGATGGAGCTGAATTTAAAGATAGGATAGATGAATGAGATCCAGGAATAAATCTAAACGATCGGAAAGAGCAGCACTCATCAAAGAAGTCGTCACCTCTCTGAGCTTCACTTAAAAGCTTCTTCCAGCTCCTTCTAGAAGAAACCTGGTGTGGATTTTCAAGCACTGAACGGAAGGCATTGAAGTCCAAATCACGGCGGATCTGTAGAAATCCAGGTAGCGCGAATTAGTGCTAAAGATCAAACAGACGCCCCTGAGAGTCACTGTAATGTGATCTTAGTGAAAAGCTGATTTTGGGACGTTCCTCTGGGAGCTTCTGGTCTGTGTGTGTGTGAAGCAGCAACGGTCCACTGACGCAACCTTTCCCTGCCACAAGTAACTCACATCTGAGAAAGACATTAGTGGACGCCATCTGATGGTGAAGTCCAGCTGATGCAACCCAGAGCCAGCAGCAGAGCGAAGAAGGGGAAGAAATCACTTTGAAGAGCAGGAAAATTCAAAGAAGTGGTGAATAATTAAGGCGCCACCTGTCCGTTAGAATCTCCCGGTCAGCAGATTTTGTGGACAGGATGGATCCTCTCTCCAGGTTTGCAGCACGCCTGACTCCCCGGTGTTGTTACTTTCCTCACGCACACCCGGGGAAACGTGTAGGTTTTGGTCTCAGCAGTCTCTGTGATCTCTGCAGGCCATCCATCTTACAGAGGGCAGATCATTATGTAGTCGACAGGCAGCTTTAGGCCCGGGAGGCAGGTGGGGCTGCTTGTACTACATGAACTATCCGCTGCTGGACCCACTCAAAACCCACAGCAGCTCCTTTTTCCCTCTATTCAAGCTGTTTCTACAATTACATTCTTACAAAACCTCCTGAAATCACGCGTCATCGTCTGCATACATGAGAACCACAATAAAATACAGAAAGAATAGATATTTTATTTTGATTACTCAAGTTTGCGCGATTATAAATACATTCTATGAACATAAACAGATGTAACAGGGCATCTTTAGTAATCTGTACAATGACACTGAAATGGCAAAGATTTTATCATGACATATTTGGGGCCCATGGACAATTAGGTAAGTTGATTTCAGTCTCAGCGTGTATGAAAAATGCAATATACTGTAGTATCAGGGGTTTGACGTCGACGTCGTCGTTCAGAAACCTGAAGAATATGCAGGTGATTTGTCTTTGCTTTGTGGGTAGAAAAGTGCGTTTTTCACAGATGGTCGATGCTTTTTGTTCAAATGTGGTGGGATTTTGAAGTCTGACGGCATGATTTGTGGTTCAGTAAGTGGTTTCTACTTTTCCCAATCATATATTTACTCCCCCCAGAGAGGAAGAGGAGAGTTACTCAAACAAAATCAGACCTTACATGTCTGGAAATAAGCAAATTGTCCAGGTTATGGCACTTACAGTTTGAGAATAAAGACTCTCAATTAAAGAAAGTGTCCCTGTGTGTGTATGTGTATGTGTGTGTGTGTGTGTGTGTGTGTGTGTGTGTGTGTGTGTGTGTGTGTGTGTGTGAGAGATGCGGCTGCCAAAAGTGAAATGTGTATGAGGGAGAATAAAAGGAAGAGAACACAAAAGATGAGACGAAATGAGACACAGGAAAAAGGAATAGGGGTGAGGGAGAGCGAGAGCGAGAGAGAGAGAGATAGAGAGAGAGAGAGGGAAGTGTACTGTAGGTAACAGCGTGGTAGAAATAAAATTCGCAATAGTTGCACACACTCACACTTCACAAATAACAAACCCGCACACACACACACACACACACACACACACACACACACACACACCACAAACACCTGCAGTGGGCTCCCAGCGGGTGGCACTGTGTAATTTGGCACATCCATTTCCTAGGCTGGGTTTGTCTCCCAGTGCTGTCGCGGCAGTCACAACCCCCACTGGGGCATTCCAGCCAATCCATGAATGATGCCTTTGAACACACTCGCAGTGAAAAGGCCAAAAACAAACCACAATTGTCTCTCTCTCTCTCCGCCGCCACCGCCGATGAGTTCTCCTCCTAGGAAGTTTGCACTAATTTCATTAAGCCTTCAGGTGCGGAGATTGCAGGAGGAGTTTGACCTCGTTTTCTGCAAACGGTGCCACGCCGTTTGCAGTTTTCGTGGCCTTTTCCGTTGGCCCAACACTTAATTATGTGTCTCTTTACAGGGCAAAATCTCCCCCAGCTGGGTCCTGGGGGCCCCCCGGATTACCCCTGCCAATACTCGGTGACATCTGCTCTGCTTTAATGGCATATGGGAAAATTACATGGCAAAAAACAAGTTGCCCTCCCGTGACATTTCTCCCCTTTGATAGTTCACTCAATTTCGACACTCAATTTCAGCCCTGTGCCACTGCGTGTGTGTGTGCGTGTGTGTGTACGTGTGTGTGTGTGTGTGTGTCAGAGCCAATGGAAACTGACCTCTCAGTGCAGCAGACGGAACAGTCTACTTGGGAGGTTCACCGTCTGCTTTAAGGACACACAGTCTTCCAATAAGTTCCAAATAAATAAACTCATCTATTTAGCTGCGAGTCAATCAGAAGTATATGACAAATAAATATATTTAGGCTCATCAAAAGGTCAGAGATGTCATACTTGTTGCCATAGCAGCAGCGGTGCCTAAAGCAGAGTGGATGAGAGCCGCTTGAGCAGAGACAGAATGACTCATATTCAGAGATCAGTCAATTTTCCTCAGATAACCTTTTCTGGGTTTGTGCTGGTGGCAGGTTGGGTGATGAGCTGATCAGCCTGCACCTCACGCACTGCCGCCTCTCCAGTCTCTGCGTACCTGGGCACACACTAATAGAATACTTCACCCAAAAATATTTAGATCTGTGGCGCAAAAAAAGTATCTCAGTGCCGGAGTTGAGCTCGAGGATCAGCGGTCAGGTCGAATTTCTTATAAACCTCCAAGAGACGATCTGGAGCTACGGCAGTGAAAACGACGCGTCCCCCCCCCCCCCCTCCTCCCCACCCCACAAGAACCGACGGCTCCAGTGTTCTGGAGGAGAGGCACGTATAATAGGATGCGATGTGAGCACATCAAGGCAATCTCTGCGCCGTCTCCCATTGCTGCGGCGCTACTTTGCATGAATTACAGTAAAATCTGGAGTGGTGCAGGCAGATTGGCCCCGAGCTGTTAGACTGTTTTTATCAAAGCTTTCTGTGAGAGAGAAAGGGAAGAGGAGGGGAGAGAGAGGAAGAGGGAGGTAGACAGGAAGTCCTGGAGGGAAGATTTGAGGAAAATGCAAAAAAATAAAACAAAATCATTCAAAATGGAAATAATAAAAGTCATAAAAGCGAGGAAAAGAAGTTTGATCAAGAGGGAAGAAAGTGTAGTGAAACTTTATCCTCTTCATTTGAGTTTTTTTTACAGTTTTAATTTGGCACATGGCACAATCAGCATGTATGCATCTGGTATACATAAATAAATATTAAATATATCTATACATAAATATACATATAGAGCTGCTGCGGTCTTGGCTGAGGCGTGTTTGAAACAACAACACACACACACAAAGGATTCACTCTCTGAACAGTGTTTGACTCCATTTGCGTAACTGGCAGCGAAATCTCCATAGAAGCCCTATACATATATGTATGCACGCCCATATTTATATATATATTCAAAGAAATACAAGTGTGCACTGATGTGTTTTCACTCAGTGCAAACAGGCCACTGTCTGCTTCTTACAAAGTCATGGAATCATGTCAGTTAGTTCAGTTGAATCTTTAGCTATTTTTTTTCTCTTACACATAAAATAATAGATTTATTTTTGTAATCTTTAAGCAAAAAATTAGACATATATAATTTTGAAAAATAACAAAAGTGCTATTTTGCAAAGACAGACACCCAGAGACGGAGCAGAAACACTACTGGTGGAGAACGAAAAGTCAACAACGTGAGAAAAGTACTCAGTCCCCACCCGCAAACCACATTATACAAGCCACAAACTGGAAAAAAACTGGTGCACGGACACACACACACACCCACTCACACACACTCATACTCACACACCCCTCTTGTTTTTGCAAGTTCCGGTAATCTGCATTTCCTCTCATCTCTGTCTCCTCTCTGCACTTTGTGAGCAAGAAACCGTTTTCTCATGCACGCAGAAACGCCCAGGTGCTCTGATCACACACAGACACACACACACACACACACACACACACACACAGACACAGACACACGCGCACACACACACACACACTCTGTGGAGATAATATCAGATAGCTTAACAGAGAAAATTGGCTGTAAAAGATGCACTTTTTTCTTAACAAAACAATCACAGTAACATAGTTTTCATCTCTGAGCGTCGCCTCTCAGCACGAGCGTCCCAGACAAAATCATCTCAGTGCAGCTAAAAACACAAACGTGACTCTATCCGTGTGGTCGCTCTGTCGTACACAACAGGAAAAATAAATGGGCCCAAAATGGGTTAAAAATCTCTACATCTGCATATCCTCTATAGGTCCCCGTCCTGGATTCAGTCTCTCCTCCTCAAGTCAGATATCAACTCGCTCCGCTTGGAAAAGTCTGGGGGTATAGAAATGATAAGAAACGAAATGAAGAAGCTTCGTAAGGCATCGAAACGTAAGAAACAAAAAAACACAGAAGCAATTAAAAAGGTTTCATGAATATTGACGTGGAGGCCATTGTTCTGGACGCGCTTCCCGCAGGAGGGAGGGAGGGAGGGAGGGAGGGAGGGAGGGAGGGATGGGAAATAAAAAGCACTTCTCTCTTTGTTTTTGTTATGAATTCAAGGGAGGAAGGGAGGAAGAAGAAAAAAAAACAGGTAGATATATCCCCTCAGTCTGCTTAAAAAGGCTTTTAAAATCATTATTTAGAAAAAAAAAACAGAAAGAGAACACTGCAGAAAGACCCCCCGCCGTGTCAGGGGAGGGGAAGCAGTTTGATTTTGGCAGCTCTGCACAACTTGACATCCACAGAGATCCACAGAGAGCTCTCAGCTGCTCTCCTCGTAGGAAAAGTCGAGTTAAATCTCTTCACATTTAATCTCACTCCTGCTTTCTCCCCACGCAGCCCCGCCCGCCTCCGTCATATTTATAAAATGCAATCCTCTCCCCCTGCTTGTTTTCATTCATTCATTCTCTCCTCCTTCTTTTTCTCCTCCTCTTCCTCGTCTTCTCCTCCTACGCCCGCTGCCCCCGTCCTCCTTAAAGCTATACGCGGGTGGTGGAGTGGGAGTGTGGCAGGCCGGTGGAGTTGAATCCGGCTGTGAAGGTGTTGTAGGGGTGGAGGTTGGGCATCCCCACTAGCGAGTTTGGGATCATGGTGATGGTGTTGGGCGTCATGAGGGGGATGTCGTCTGGAGAGCGCCGCAGGGTGAGCGTGTAGTCGGGCAGCGAGGCCAGACGCAGCGCCCCCTCGTTGCTGTTCCCAGCCTCGCACTCGTGATGCGTCTGGTTCATCTGCAGGGACATGATCTCCTCCTCGGGCGCGTGGTGGCCGATGTCGTTGGAGGAAGTCTGCCGTTGCGGGCTGGGCTGCCCGTGGCCCGAGTCCTGCCTCCGTTTGTCCTTGCGGTAGTAGAGAGCGGCGAACGCCAGCACGTTGAGGAACAGCAGCGAGGCGCCCACGGCGATGGTGACGCTGAGCTCGGTGGAGTAATCCCGAGGGTTCTCCACCACCAGAGGTCCCGCCTCCTCGTCGTCGTTCCAGGAATCTTTGTCCTCGCTGTTGTAGGCCGGCGACATGGGCGGACGCTTGGTGTTGAAGGGCCAGGACGTCTTGCCGTTGGGCCTCTTGGTGGACAGGGTGTTCTGCGTGGTCTCTGGCGGCGGCACTTTGGTGGTGGTGGAGGTGTAGTGGAACATGTCGTGGAGGTTGTACAGGTGCGGCACCAGGTGCTTCCAGAAGGCCACTTTGGTGGCTCGGTAGTGATCACGCACGCGAGGCTTCAGCCCGATGTGCAGGTACAGCTGGTCCTGGGGGTTGTACTTGGACCAGGCCACCTCTTCAAAGCGGTTGGCCTTGGTGTGGATGAACTTGGTGTCCTGGGGAACCGGTTTGTTAGGATCCCTGCAGAGGAGAAGAGATAATGATAGGGTATTAAATCAAATACTGACATTCAATTAATCAAACTGTGCCTCCAACACATTTATCTGCTGACTGTAACTTCAAGTTTGCAGTCAAAATTTAATTGAAATTCCACATGAAATAAAGTTTAATTGTTGCTACAGTGTGATGACACAGAACATGCAGACATTATCTGGACCTTTATTATTAGTTCACTAAGTAATTTTCATTACTTCCCCCTAAACTACTCAAACTTCCCTAAGATAAGAGTTCATACAGATGGGAAACGCTCACGTCTCTAATTTAGCAGATTGAGCTCATTAATGAAACATTAACCTGAGGCAGATACATGTCAGGCATCAACTATTCAACGCTCTGACAGAGGCTTTCCTCCACAATGACCACTTTTACTTTTCATGCTCCAGCACATTTTCAGAGCCAAACACATATTTGCTTTTACCGGAGCAGAATTCCTAATGCGGGTTCTTTCTACTCCACAACGAGGTATTTCATTTTTTAAGCACTTCCTCCCCCGCTGCCCACAAAGGTACACACACCTTAAATAGCAGCAGGAAATCGAGGTTCACGTCTACGCCTAGAACACGTATCGATCTCTGCCCACATTAGCCCGCAAAACTCACATATACTGCAAAACGGTGCATTAGAGAGCATTCATCAAAGACATTCAGGTAGCAGGACTCCATCTATGCCTCCTTCTGGACAACTCAGTCTCCCCCTCTCTCTCTCTCTCTCTCTGCTTCACCAGGCCACCCACCGAAAGCAGGGCAGAGGCTTTTAAAGTAAACACGTATGAATAAGTCAGCAGGCTGCGGGCGTCGCGTCAGGGGGCATCTTGTTGTTGATAATCCAACACTGGTGGAGCCCCTCTGCTAATTGCTCGGGGAAAGCGGCACAGTGTGCACGGGCATCCAGTGCACTGATATAAAGTGGACCATATTAATCAAGACGCTAAGAGGGAACTGCAGAGTTGGAGTGCATGTGCGTGCGTGTGTGTGTGGTTATTAAGAGAAAGAGAGAGAGGTAGTGAGAGGTAGTGACGCAGAGAGAGAGAGAGAGAGAGAGAGAGAGAGAGAGAGAGAGAGAGGGCTGGGTGTAGTACTGCTTTGGATCTATAGGCGTCCCCGTTTCACTCTTCAGCTCCCATCACTCGGTCGGCGCTCGTGATGGCCGACCATTTCAATTACAGTGACTCTATTGATTTATTGGAAGAATTAACATATAGCAATCTCCCGCAATCACGCGGCTCCCCGTCGCCTTTCGCTCGGCGTCGCACAATGTCGGGCGCGGGAGTCGTGGCGTACGCGCCGTGTGCTTTTGATACGCCGGTAATGAGTTTCTGTTGGAAAGAAAGAAAGAAGTGGAAGAATGATGGTGCGGCCTTGAGAATACAACAGCTGACGTTGGAGTGGAGTATTTGGAAAAAAAAAAAGAAAAGAAAGCGCTTTGTCGCAGGAGGCGACAATCTGCACGACATTTCAGTAAATGTCATGAAATCTCCCCTCAGTGGGTTTGTGCAGCATGTCAGTGGCAAGCAAAGTTCAAATTTAGTTGGGGATTTAGGGATGAGGTAGCTTTTATTGATGTGTGTATGTGTGTGTGTGTGTGTGTTGTGTTTGTTGGTGGAATTAAAAGCCTTTGCCAAAAGAATTCACCCTCCATCGTCCTCCCAACACGGCTCGTTTCGCCGCTGACAATTTTCTCTTTTCTATTTTTTTTCAGGTCAGTGCTTCTGAGGAGAGGTGAGAGAGAGGGGAAAGAGAGAGAGAGAGGAGGGGGAGAGGAAGAGAGAGAGAGAGAGGGAGGGAGGGAGGGAGAGAGAAAGCGAGGTGAGAGCGAGAGAGAGAGAGAGAGGTAAAGCAGATTGAGATGACTGCATTGACTCTCTGGCTCGTGTAGCCGCTCAGCTTCTCCCCGTAAATAACCTCTTTTATTAGTCCCGTAATGATCCCGATGAATATTGACAGCCAGACGATGATGACTTTGTAGCTGAATATCAGTAATTAAGTTTCAGAGCAGCGGGCAGGGGTGTGTGCGTGTGTGTGTGTGTGTGTGTGTGTGTGTGTGTGGGGGTAAGGTCATATTGATTCTCCCTGCGCGCGACGTGCCAGAGAACAGGATGTCAATGGAGCCGCTTGAGATGTGAACGTCTGCATGCACCGTGCATGCACCGTACATGCCCCCCCCCCCCCCTCCACCACAGCTCGCCCTGTCACACACACACAATGTTGACAAGCAGTGATGTCGGAGTTAATGGGAATTCCAGGAATTTCCATAACACCGTTAGCACTCTCATCTCAGGAGGGTCAATTTGCTGAATGGTGAAGGCAGAAATATCTAAGAGGAGCTTTGGTAGTGGATGTCAGAAAACAAATCGGCGTGTAGCGGGGGAGCCAGGGAGCGGCGGTGTGCAGGGGGGGAAGTCAGAGAAGCCATTTGGTGGCTAGCCGGCTGAGTTCAGCACAAGTGAAGATGAATAATTTAGGGCGCACAAAGAAATCAATGTGGCATCTTTAGTTAATTTGATTTGCCGCATTAGAGAACAACTGGCTGCCTTATCTAATTACACACACATATGCTTGGATAATTGTTGCAAAGTCAATAGTAAACAGTCGACATTCCTTTGAACAATTCCGCTGCTGCTCACGCTGGCTGGCTTTGAAGTGGAGCCTGGAGCGTCGGAGCCGGAGGTGATTTGAGCTTCGCCCGCGCCGCTCCGTGCGTGGAAGCCTGCGAGGCTTCTCGGCGCCGCGTGTACGCCGACGACGTAGTATGCCGCCGCGTGATGTCTATGTTACTTCCACTCGCTTTGTGGTGTTCCTATATTCACCAGTCGGAATGGAGAAACGGTTCGGAAGTCGACACAGAACTCTCTGCAGGTGACAGTCTACCTGAGTTCTATACATAAATTACAAGGGGCAGATATAACAACGCCTGAGCGCCGTATGATTGATTGCAATAGCTGTGTGTGATTACTGCTACCAGTGTGTGTGAGGCGTGTGCCACAGTGTGTTGCCAACTTAACCACTGAACGACGCAAATCAATCTAACAAAAAACAGCAACTACGGCTTTGAAAATGATATAATGACATCATCACAGTGTGATACGTAGAAAACATAGGCATGTAATACTATAAGAATATCATCATCATCTTCTTCTTCTTCTTCTCCTTGTGTTTGCTGAGGCTGCTCAGTTGGACAGTTAGAGACACAGACTGACTGAAGGTAACAGGGCTGGAAGGTCAACTTGATGATGAGTCATTAATAGAGCTGGAGACCTGCAGATCTCCAGGGGTTGAGGCGTATTAGGAGTCGGCACACAGTGAGGAATCTTCATTAGAGACGAAGATAAATCACGCCTGCGTAATCTCCACTTGTCAAAGCAAATCTGGTGGCCTGAAATGGAGCTGATGGACGAGCATAAAGAGGAGTCCGCGCCGCTCTGCCCGCTCATTCGACGCACCAGGCGGCCTCAAATTAAGTCCCACCGCCACTGCCGCCCGCTCCCTCACTCCCTCGCTCAGACTCTGTGGTCATCGCATCGTTTTACATTCAAACAGGAGAGCAGAGCGGCCTGGTGATTAAAGCAGAGCAGAGCAGAGCGGCGTGTCAGGAGTCCAAACGGCTCGGCCCTCTCCTGCATTAGCTGACGGCCCTTCCTCGCCGTCTGACCTCCCACTTAACCGGAGGGTTGTGGGTTGCGGCCGTGGCTGGATCGGCAGGAGCTGGGATTATTATTACGCCCGTAAAAGCAAACGTTTTAATGGCCCTTTCTGATTTTTCCTGATGTGTTCATATGGCTTTTGTAGTTGTGCCGGGCTCTATAAACCTCTCTCCCCCTCAGCGCCAGCGTGACCTCCTGACCCCCTGCTCATCTTGGTCTACCATGCGTGTTACAGCAATCCCTGTGTTTTCTCTGTGTGTGTTTGTGTGTGTGTGATTGACTGGGCCTCTGCATGTGTGTGTGTTTCGTCTTACTGTCCATCACCACCAGCACCTGTGTGTTTGTGTGTATCCATGCGTGCGTGCTTGAGCCTCCGTGTCCCCGCGAGGCGTCTCATCCCTGCCAAAATGACCTCCGGGGGCTTTTACACATGCCGGGCGTCGCATCTCGTGCTGGAGTGCGGCGCCACGCACACACACAAAGCTCTACGCAGGGCGACAGAGCTCTCACACTGGTTCTATAAAGGTGACGAGCCACCTGAGCTGACACATCAGCGGGACCGGAGCTCATTACTTATTCCAAACACTATCTGTGAGCAGCGATGTAAAAGGTAGATAAGGGGGGAAAGAATGAATATCATTTACTTTTTTCATTCCCCGTGTACCTCCTTCCCCTTTTCATCCTGATGTAATTTGAAGCGCTTGAATGATCATAGACCCAACCATCACCAAATCTGAAAAGACTCGTTTGGGTGCCCTAAGGCGAGAGACAAGAATGTATCTCTCCCTCCCCCCTGTCTCCCCCCCCCCCGTCTCCCCCACCCCCGCACACTCCAGATCTCTCTGAGTCGGGGGTTTCTCGTGCGGCTGCTGGTTACGCCGAGGAGGAGCGACGCATTAATTCGGTGGCACTGATGCTCATTTTGCTAAGCTGGTAGAAATATGCAAAGTTGGAGCCAGAGTCGCTGCCATTGTTTGTCGCCGTTTCCCCGCGTAACGAATTCATCCCCTGCAGTTGTTTATCTGCTCGGCAGGTAAAGCAAACTAAGCACCTAATTGTAATTTTCACCCCGGCTGAACGTTCCCTTTTTTTTTTTTCCCCGGCTGCTTTTTTCTGCGTAAATTTTTAATAAGGAACACAAACTAATTCTGTTTGGAGACTTTGTCTTGACACAGTGGCAGAGGGGGGAGGGGGGAGGGGAGAGGGGGGAGGGGCAACCTGGGCACAGAGCAGGCGAATTATCACTCTGTGCTCTTTTACCCTTCATGCAGCGGTGTGTGTGTGTGTGTGTGTGAGAGAGAGAGTGATGTGCGGTTCATATACTATAATGGCGGCCTTGAGTTCAGCGGGCTAAGTGATGCAGGGGCGAGACGCTGTGACTTTGGGGCGTGCAGGCGTATCGGAGGACGCAGCTCCGCACCGCTCCTCATTATGGACGATATTGATTTGTCTGATTAGATGAGTGGCAGCAAACAAAACACTCACACTCACACACACACACACACACACTCTAACACCCTCACACTCACTCAGCATTGCTCCATCCTCCCTCTGGCGTTCCGGTCGTCGGGCAGCTTAATTCTACTCTGGCGGTTTTTGCTCTTAAATTAAATTATTCTTTAGTATTTGCCCCACTTTCTTTTTTTTCCATTAGTGTGACAGACACCTAAGGATGAGCACGTAGAGATCTGCTTCCTGTCCCCTCCCTCACCCCGCCCCCCTGCAGTTCCCCTCATTACATTCAGCGCACAGCATGGACACCGATCAATGGCATCCAGAGCCTTCTTAACAAGCAGCACCACTTCCTTACCTTCTCTAATGCAAATCAGGATATTGGCTACAAATCTCCCATCAAGTGAGTGCCGGGATAATGAAGTAGGTAGATGGCGGTTGGGGTGATTGTGCCACGCCGCAATGCCGACCGTTCACGCGGTGGTGGCGTCGGCGGGTGTGGGTGGAGTTCGCCGTGACGATGACCGGCGGAGGGAGGGAGGGAGGGAGGGAGGGAGGGAGGGATGGAAGGAGGGAGGGAGGGAGGGAGGGAGGATAATCCATGAGGTCAGGCAGGGAGAAAGGTCATAAGAGCAAGTTAACCCTGCAGAGAGGCGGCGCTCGATCGGAAACAACAAGGGAATCTTAAGGCGAGGAAATAGGGCAAAGGAGTAAATCAAAGGCGCTTTACGTTTATTATACGCCACTATAACAAGCGGTTAAGACTTCTTTTCTTTCTCTCTTCCCTGCGTAGAGTAATGAGGGAGTCATTGTGAGAGCAAACAAATGAGGAGAAAATGCAACACATGACAGTCGGCGATGTGCTATTTAACTACCTGGTGAGGCCCAGCACAGCGTGAGGCGCAACTACACCCCCCACACACACACGCACACGCACACACACACACACAAACACACACACAAACACACACACACACACACACACACACACACTCAGAACAGTCAAAGAGGAGGCAAAGAAACGGCAGAAGTGGGAAGACAGAGCGACATATTTACAGCACTAATGATGAAACCTGATTGATCTTTTCCCCCAGAGGTTCATCAGGCCGTCCCAGCTGGAATCATCCCGTCTGTACTCGCGTCTTCCCGGGTGTTTGAGAGTGTGTGTGTGTGTGTGTGTGTGTGATGTGCCAGTGGCATTATACAGTGTGTGGGACTTTTCTGGCCAACTCTGCATGTCGATAAGTAAAACAAATGTTGGAGCCAGGAAAATAAGTAGTAAGAGTAAATCCCCTCCCAGCTTCAGAAGAATCCTTAAGTCTGAGCAAAGAATGGCATCTTGGTGTAAATGCTGCACACACACACACACACACACACACACACACACACACACACAGACAGACACACACGCACTAAGAAGATTTGACAGCGTGCACTCTTTCTATGCTTTTATGCTTCACTGACGCTGAAGGAGGAAGAAGGAAAAAAAAAAGCACACAGGAAAGGATTTGCCCTGTAAAGATGACACATGAGAGCCGGGGACAGGAAGAGCTTTTGGTGAGGAGGAGGAGGAGGAGGAGGAGGAGGAGTGGGGGGCGATGGGAGAAGGGACACGGCGCGATGATACACACAGTTGACACGCGGCCCAAGCGTCTCAGACATCATGTCGCTCGTGTTTCAGCCGATCTTAGAGACGAGGGGCGGGCAGGGAAGTAGCGATCTGGGTCAGGCGGCTGTGCAACATCTGGAAGTGGAGCGATGAGCTGCTGTACACATACGGAGGCGGCGGCGGTTGGTCGGATTGGGCCACTCTGGCGAAGGAATTCAACTGGGTTCTAATTAAGAGGCAGATTGGACGAGCTGGTGCTGGAGAGAGAGGAGAGCATCCCCCTGGTGCAGCCTAAATGAGGAGGATGAACTTCACAATCATGGGAAATCTTTGAACCCGCCCCCAGAGCGGCTGCCCGGGTAAATATACCCTCTAGATCGGCACTCTGAGCTCTCTATTATCCTCGCACGTGATCCTAGGCTGGCTACCATCTTAATGACCTCCTGATCACAATCCCCACGCCCACAAAACGGATATCAGGTCAGCAGTAAAGCCACATTTGTTGGTTCAGGTTGCTGCTTCGCGGGGGTCGAGGCCGGGTGAGAGTCCAGGCAGGTGTTCGGGCCGCCGCTCATGGCGGCGTACCGATCTACATGGTTACAGGTAAGATTGAGGCATTCTGTCATCACAACATCCAAGGTCACAGCGTTTCTGCATGTTAGAAGCCTCCATTCCGCCCCGAGCGTAAGCCTGTGTGCCCTCCGGTGTCTTTAGTTTCATTTCCATATTTAAAATACATATTGTCTCTAGCTGCGAGGGAGAGAAGAACTCCATCTGCGCCCACAAATTGCCGCTCTGCACATTTTGGCACAAGATGGCTGCCAGGCAGAGGGGACAGCTGTTTGTGGAGAGCATCAGTGATGGGCCTCCGGTTGCTTCCCTCAGCGAGATGCCGACATCGGTCCATCTGCACTCTGGAGGGGTGAGGGGAGGGGGAGGAGGAGGAGGGGGGCGTCGGCCTATCAGCCAGACGACTAAATGTAAATGGCAGCCGATTGGACAGCGGCGGTGATATAGAGGCCGATAAAAAAAACAACAAGATTTGAGATTACATCCCATTCAGGAAGGGATCGATACTTCTCTGGTAACAGGGACTGTCAAATTAAATTTCAGTTGTTGGAGATGATTACTCGCAGTCATACAAATGGACAAGCTTTGTGATGGTTGGGGGGCGGGGGGGAGGGGAGGCGGTGAAATTGAGTGCGGAGGGGAGCAAGGAGTCACCGGGGGCACAAGTGATCGACTGGGTCCAGGCCCAGGAATCGATATTGCCGAGGGGCCCTGAGTTTGATATGCCAGGCTGATAAGTCTCTGTGTCTTTCGGTCCTCGGTATAATAGAGCAGATAGTATTTCCAGCACCGCACACACACACACATTCACACACACATGTACACAGAAACGCTGGCAGGCAGGGACACACACCCACACACACATACCCAACCCCAACAGTCAGCCAAGCACGAACTGCACGGTACACTTTGTGGAGGAACATTTAATCTTCCTCAGATTCAATATGTCTCAGGTTTTCAGACGGAGACTCAGGAAGTCCAAGCGAAAAACACCTCTGAAAAAAAAAACTGTCTCGGTTGAAAAATGCCTTTTCTGTCCTGTACTATCTATTGTAGAGTTTCCTCTTTCCTTACAGCCTCTTTTATGTATCGCAGAAGTACTTTTAAAAAGGACCAAGCCAGGAATTCTGTCTTGCTACTTCTGTCTAAGACAAAGTACAACGATTGGAAAAGGCAGCGACGCTTTTTTCAGGACAGAAACACGACACACACCAAACATCTACCCAATCTAATAGAAAGTAAACGATGCTAAATGAAGCGTAAGACAAAGTCGTTTCACTCACCCGGTCTTGGCAAAGTTGGTCCAGTAGGTCATGACCACGGCGCTGAGCATGACGTCGTTCTTGGAGAAGTTGCAGGGGAACAGGTCGGTGGGTCCAATCATAGGGATCCCGAAGACGTAGGGCACCTCGTCCCCGTGCGCCGCGTCCGACCAGGCCGGCTTCATCAGGCTCTGGCAGTGGTGGTAGAAGGCGTAGAAGTAGGTGGGCGAGCCGTAGCGAGCGTGCAGGTCGGCCGTCACCACCGAAGGCTCCACCCACTGGTGATCGGTGAACAGAGCCACCAGGGTCTTGCGTCGAGTTTCCGGGTTGTCCCTGTCCGCCCAGTCGGTGTACATGAACTTAATGGTCTCCCTCAGAGTGTCCTTGCCCTCCGGGTAGCCGTACAGACTGTCCACGAAGTCGGACACGGAAAAGTCAAAGTCGTTGCCGGAGACGCCGTCTTCCGAATCCACCACGTTCTCCACAAAGCGCAGCCCCTCACCCTGGTTGACGCCCAGCATGATGTCGTAGTTGAGGAACTCGCCCTGCTCCATGAGGATCTCGGGGTCGTCTGGGATAACGTCGCCGTCGATAACGGGTCCAAAGGCCACATGGTACCTGGCCGGCTGGATGTCCTGCTCCACCAGCTCCCTGGAGCTCTTCTTCCTCAGGCAGTCCACCATGTCCAGGGTGTCCAGGACATTGCAGCCGACCTTCTCCGCCAGGAGACGTGTATACTTGACCGGTTGGTAGTTCACCGCCCAGCTGGAGAGCGCCGAGCCGCTCTGGATGATGGCTCTGTGGAACAAACCTGCACAACCACACACAGGAGAGAGAGAGAGAGACAGGATGATGTTTAGCGTGTCACGATTAGAGAGGATAATTCACTTATGTGCATCGGCCGCACGACACTTGTTAATTTTGTTGCCGCGGTGATCAAAAGGGGCCTGTCAGCTACACATTTGATAAGAGTAACAAAAGCCAGACAGAGCGAGTCCTTGTTGCTATACAATGCAATAATAGGAGAGCGGCAGTGATAATGAAGGTGCAGATGGCCTGGACTCACAGACAGCAAGCAGACAGAGGAGGGAATCAACACTCTGTCATCCTCTCCTCCTCCATCCATCTCTATACGCTCTCGCAGTAATAAAGCCTCGGTGTGTTTGTCAGGAGCAGATGCTGCCTGTATGGCTCTATAGGCCTTGCTTGTAACAAAACGTGAGAAACCGGGCAAAAAGTACGGAAACCAGACTCCACCGTACACAACGTAAAACTTTAATTAGATCTCTGGGTTTGTTCTTCCATGGTACAAAAAAGGAACACAGTCTGAATTAAGCATTCCGAGATGCACCAACCGTCGCTGGAACTGAACCAAACTCAAGCGCTGCGAATACACAAGCAGGACGGACGTTTCTCCAGCACCTCTGCATCAATTATGACTCTTGTTTTTCTAGATCCTGAAAGATTGCAGTAGTCGACAGATGTCTGGCTGTAAACAATGCGACTCTGACTCCACAGGAATGAGCTGCGGATACTTGAAGACGCAACACGACGCAACACAAACACAACATGGCGACACACAATGTCATAACACAAGTGAGCAAATCAGTACTTGTATGAGACGCAATCAGACAAGGGCCCGCCGAGATAAAACACACCATCTACTGGAGAGGGAGCCTACAAAGAAGACTGTGTGTGTGTCTGTCAATGGGGTGAAGGCAGTGGGGGGTTCGGTGTGAAAATCAAATCTCAGGGGACGCTCTCACCAATCACATTACAGTGCATTTGGGGTTTGCAGTGCAGTGCGTCAGAACTTCAAAATGATTTATTCTTTTCCCACCAGCAGCCACAGATTCCCAAATAACAAACATAATTTCCTCAGAAATAATTGCGCGGCGTTCCTTTGAATAATCTCTCCTTATTAGGGGGTTGAGAAAAGGTGACGCGACACACTTTCCGTCTCACTTAAGCCTCCTTCACATCAACCAACGCAGCCGCAGCTCCTCCGCCGCCGCTCCTCCGCCGCCTCATCCTCCTGACGTGGCGTCAAATTCACGAGTGCCATTTCGCCCGAGCTCATTGAAAGTCGGCGGCTCAAGTCAAACCACTTGACTGTCCTCTGTTATTGCGCTCAGATACTGCCGGTGCCCGTTTACCGTGGGAGCCTGCGAGCCAGCCGCCACTGGAGGAAAATGCAACAACATATCATGAGGCGAGCGGAGAGACTCGACGCAGTTTGTGGTATTTCTCCGTCAGTGTGGGTGGCTGTGTTGAAGTCTTTGTATTTATGAGGTAAACAGTCGACTTAAGTGCCAGATATATCACTTTGGTAGCCTTAATCAAAAGCGGCGGGGGGTTTATTTCTCCTTGGCGAAGATGAAGTGTTTATTTACAGAGCTATTTACATTTATTTGTTCACAAGTAGTAAGTAGAATTAATGTGTCTGTGTGAGAGAACTGTGAAATGTCTCTGCGGCGAGCGTCTTTACTCGGGTCGGTGGCAACTTGCGACTTGGAACGTTCCATCTGAGCGCTGGCACATGTGAGATTTTGATAGTCGGGTTTTTTTTTCGGGGTGTAATCGCTGCGTTTCCGCCCGTTTCCCCCCCCTCTTTGTCATGAGTCTACGCCGGCCCCCCAGCGTCCTCTGCCCTTTGGAGCCGTCCTGCGGTCGTGCCCCTCTGCAGGACGGCGTCCCGCGCTGTGTCCCCTCGGTGAGCGGAAGCACATGTCGAAGGTTTCACCCACTTGAAAGCATTAGAGGGTCAGGGGGGCGGGGGGGAGCAGCCGCAAGATGAAAGATGGCCGCTCGGAAGCACAGAGGGCTGGTGCTTAATCCTGCCATCCCTCCCTCCTCCTCCTCCTCCTCTCCCTCCTCTCACTCTCGTGGTATAGCCTCTCATCACTCCTCGACTCAGACTGCGCCCGTGCAAACACAGCCAGTCGCCGCGCGGAGAATCTGCCCTGAATCCTAATGCGCACGGCGGTGCTACAGCCACTTTCTTAACGTCTTTGATCAAAAGTTGCCGTATTCGCCGGCGATACAGGTTCGCCCCATTATCGGCACGGCGATTTAACAGACAGACTTTAAATCCATTCGCTGTAATTGAGCAGAGAGGTGTGTGTGTGTGTGTGTATGTGAGGGAGGGGGGTGTGTGTGGAGCTAGTAAACCAAGTGCTCTGTGCAAACCCACAGATGGGACGACCAGCTGCTGGAGAGGATGGAGCTCGATTGACACGCGTAGATTTATCCCAGGCTTCCGTTTTGATGAAACGAGCGGAGAGTGACGGAGGTTTTACTATTGTTTGCGGAGAAACGTATAAATCCAGAGCACACGAGCTGACACAGGACCAATAAATATGTATTAGAGTGCTCTGTGTGTGTGTGTGTGAGTGTGTGTGTGTGTGTGTGATGAGCCCCACTGTGGTGGAGGGCTCGCTGGGGGAAGGTCAGAGCGAGACGAGAGAGGAGCACAGGCTCGTTCACCCACCCAGGGAATCTGCTAATTATCCACACTGGGAGGTGTTTGCACGTGTGTGAATGTGTGCGAATGTGTGTGAATGTGTGTGTGCATGGATGTGTTTGAGCCGACTTTGATTGATAAGAGGAATAGACAGACAGATGACACGTACTAATTTGATGGAGGTTTAAATCTGTGGTGTCGTTCATTAGCTAGAATCATTCTCTGTCGGTTCAAGATCCTTCGGAATTCTAAGGAAACAGGAAGTCGCCGTGCTCCTGAGGAACATCACCTTCCTGTGTGTCTCTTAGCAGCACGTCGCCCTATCGTTATCTGCCCGTGTTTGACATGCGAGGACCTGACGCCCAAACTGTGAGCAGATCCATCAAAGCATAGTGTTGCTGGCAGATTGAGGTCAGGCTGAATTATGACTGGAGCTGCGGGGTAATCACTCATTGGGCCTGTGCTAAAACACCGCCGTGTCGCTCCACGGCCGCCTCGGCGCCGGCGGACGCGAGACCTCGACCGCGCTGCCCCCTAACTCGACACCCATTAAACGGCTGGGCAGTGCAGGACCTGGACCGGGAGAGCGCCGTGCAGATAATTCATCGCAGGTGGAAAATAAGGGTTTGACCTTGGGACGCATAGGCACACGCACACACACACACATATATATTTACACACATTCACATATACACACACACACTCACACACACAGCGTAAGGTAAATCAATCTGTTTGTGTTTCTTCATTATTATTGGTTTATTGATTCGCACATCTAAGGGATTCCACTTCGGTTTCAATCCGGTATTTCAATACAAAGTGCAAGACAGACAGAGAAAAGTCTCATATATACATTAAGATATGTAATATTTGGACAGTATCTATACTAAACGTACATATTTAGGTGCTATAATTGTCAAGCTGATATCAGATTGGAACTTGACAGACACAGTGAGTAACAGGATATTCCTGCGAATTTTGATGATGAATGTGAACCATAGATGCATCAGGCCGGTATATTTATAGTGTACATATGGGGGACGTGTGTGTGTGTGTGTGTGTGTGTGTGTGTGTGTGTGTGTGTGTTCAGGCTGTGTTAACGGAACAGGATGTTCTGCCGGTGACGATGCTCGTAAGCACCTTAAACGACTGTATTTTGTAATCTGGAGCAGCTGGCAAGAATCACCGAAGCGTCGGCGCAGAGTTTTATCAGTCCGGCCCTGAGATATATGTGACTATAAAACGCATCCTGCAACGCCCCCCCCCCCCCTCCACACACACACACACACACACACACACACACCCCAACCTCCCCAACCAGGCCGTCCTAAAGAACTCCACAAAGACAAACACCAGCGATAACGTTTGTCTGCTTGCCGACCTTGAGAGTTCTGATCCTTCGCCTGGTGTTGGTTTTATAGGTCAGCAATTCATTTCTCTAACAGTCGAGCTGTGTGACTTTAAGAGCTAACGGGGGTGAAAATATGTAAAGGGGCGGAAATCTTCTCGGAAAGTGTTCGTTTAGACATAAAAGAGGGAGAACTCCGCCGCTGGGACGTCTCTTCTTCTTCTGCTTCTCCCCTTTCTTCTCCGCCACATCTCAGACAAACTTGTTCTCAATCCTTTGTTTGATCTGTTTCCTGTCTCTCCTATCTCTCTCTCTACCTGTTTGCACGCTCCTCTTCCTCTTCCCTCCTCCCCGTCTGCGCCCAGCCGAGCCTGAATCCTCCGAGCCCTCTTACCTGCGCCGTCTCCTCGCTGTAAGCAAACCTCCGCAGACCGTCCGTCGTCCCCCCTCGTTGGCAACGTTTCCCTACTCAGCTGGACACGCTCGATAAACGCGCGGCTCCTCGTCCTCGTCCTCGTCCTCTTCCTTGCTCTCGTCCTCTTCCTCGCTCTCGTCCTCTTCCTCACACGCGTCCTCTACCATCTCATCTCCATTGTTTTCCTCCCAATAACGACGAGAAGGATACGAAGGTCAACCAGCACCTGGCATGTTTACTGCCCGCTGGGAGATACGCTGTTATGAAACAACATGCCTAATTGTTGTCTTATAGCACCATGTAGAAGCTGCCCGTCTCCATGGCTACAGCCTGCCTCCACTTAAACACAAGTGCCTGTGGTCTGATCACGCATTAGTCGGCGGATAATTCGACATTGTTCTGGCAGGGCTGAAGCAACACCCACATCGTTTCTCCGTTCCATTCAAATTTTCAGCCTGCGTCTAACTCCTCAACGGCGAATCGATGCTGATGTTATCAAGAAAAGGCCAAGCGGCGGATTCATGAGACGCTGGCACGATGTCATTGGACTTGGCCTCCCCGGGCTACGTATGGCCATGCAGTGTGTGTGTGTGTGTGTGTGTGTGTGTTTACACGTGTGAGAGTCTTGCGTGAACATGAAAGATTCTTCTTCTTCTTCTTCTTTCGCTTCAGTTGTTTTTCCTTCTAAACTAGATTTACTTGGTTTGGACTGATGTCATAATTGATCCAACAGGGATGCAACAAAGGAGTCAAAGGCGAAAAAAAAAAAGCTTCTTCTTGCTACTTCGGGGGGAAAAAAAGACAACACATCGACTGATTCTAAAAAAAAAAAAAAAAAACTCCATTTTACATCCCAGGAGGTGATGTTACATTATTTATGTACACTGGACTCTGAAAGTGAAGGACAGCGTGTTTCATCATGTCCATACAGAGACGCCTCAGCGCTGAGACGTGACTGACGCCAGACCTACATAATGTTGTTTGAAGCTTCTGGACCTCTGTGAGGACTGACCGCTCGCCTGCAGGCTGTAAGCTGAGGCCAGAGAAAAAAGTTTGATCCGCGAGGGTTCGGACAGGCGAGGAGGAGAGGAGATGAGGAGAGGAGGAGAGGAGATGAGGAGAGGAGAGGAATGACCCCATCGACAGGCTGTGCCAAGGTTCTAGGATCGATGTGCATCTGAACTCGGCAAGTGTGATATCTCCTACTAATCACGGCCTGACACACACCGGTCAATACGGCACGCTCACAGCCACACACTCAGGGCGTCATCATCACACACACGCTGACCTCCCTCCGCCTGCACGCACGGCTCAACAGGGGCCACCGCTCCTCGCCGCACGGATCAATCTGCCCGCTGCTCGACGGCTCCACAGATTTCAAACACGTTGCCTCTGTTGCTGTTTGTCTTTTTCTCATTTCTACACTCAAAGTCACGTGACGGAAAAATCGGAGATAGGAAATGAACTCATTGGAACTTCTCCTCCGACTCACTCACCGGCAAAAGTTTCAGACGAGCTCCATCACTCAATTTTGCATCATTATTGATCTGATATGCACCTGAACCACGGAGAGAAAATGCACTTCCTGCACTTTGTTACCTTCCCCTCCTTCAGCAGTTTCCTGTTTTTGTTTTGTTTCACATTAGTTGGGATAGTTGCCACAACCACACACACACACACACACACACTGAATTGATTTCTCCTTCCTCTTCCTCCCTCACACACTCTCTCCCCCCGCCTGCCGAGAGCTCGCACGGTGAATTTTTCCCATTTTCACTCGTGAATGTGTCACTAATGTCGCAGTCTTTGAAGAAGAGGAGGATGCCATCTCGCCTTCCTCTCCGCCGCATTCCAGCCGGCGATTCACAGCGTTCACTTCACACCGCCGCCGAGCTCAGATTGGCCTGATAGCCGCTCGCACACACACACAACAACAAAAACAACAACAACAACAACGCCCAGCTCCTCCGCTCTGCGCCGGTGTGGAAATGGGAAGAATAATGAGTTATCACCGGGTTATCTGTGTGTATCTGCATGTCACGTCTGTGTAAGCGGCTCTGCTAATCTCATTAGACGAGACAAGTTGTTAAAGATGTTTTTTGATTTCCTCACTCCTTCTCGTTCGTCGTCCGCAAATAGATTGCACATCAGGGTGCTGAGAGGAAATGATTAGTGCCTTCGCTCCCCACTGAAAGCCCGCTTTGCACGGCGGAGAGACAACAGAATGCATTTCACGAGCGTGTAAGTGGCTGCTGGTGTAGTAACGGTGTAAAAACATCTGAGTCCTGCTTTTTCTAAATATACGCGCCCGCTTTCACACCCCATCTGTAATCTGTAACAGCACCCAGAAGCCTGGTTAACTTTTACACACCCGCCGCGCAGCCGGGACCTAGAAACGGGAGCAGAGGAGCTCTCAAAATACAAATCAGTCGTGAAAATGTTTTTATAAAAAAGAAGAGCCGTTGTAAAGTAGCGTGAAGGGGTCAAAGGTGTAAGACAGAAATATGACAACTCAGCCATGAAATGTGGAAGGATGGAGAGCTTCTGTTCCTGGCAGCATCTCGCCTGTGACGGCCAGATGGGACGACTGAAACTCGGTTTTGGGCCAAGGAAAGACACGGTGGGAGGGAGGGGGGGGAGGGAGGGAGGGGTATTGTGACAGACAAATTATCGAAAGAGTCCACACACACACACACACTCCCTGAAGGGAATCAGATGGACTTAGACCAAAGATACGCGGGGGGGTCGAAGTGCCGAGGTCTTGTAGTAGAAATGAATTAGTGGTGAGCTGTGGGGATGCAAGAGGTGAGAGAGAGCCACACACACACACACACACACACACACACACACACACACACACACACACACACACACACACAGCCCAGCCCAGCCCAGCCCAGCCCAGCCAAAAGCAGGTGGGAGGGAGGGAGCCTGAGCCTTTGAGTTGAGTTCAAAGAGGGACAGCCTATGTCTCTGATTACATCTGATTGGAGATTAACGTACAAAAGCGACCAATGTGCGCTCACATACACACACACACACACACACACACAAACACACACACAGTCTGAGCTGTGCGTCAGTGTTTTCTGCTCCAATCCCACGCCAGCCTACAGAAAAACACAGCTAAAGGCGACACATGATACACGTTTAATATACAACCCACACACACACAAGTACTAAGCTTCCAGAACACACACACACAAACACGCACACACACACACAGACACACAAGTAAAAAGCTTCCAGAACACACACACACACACAAACACACACACATATAATTCAGGAAGCTCATTAGGCACAAAGTGCACATCGTAGGGAGCAAGCAGGTTTTTTTCTCCCTCTGACTAAGATCATCAACAACTCTTTTAATCTAAACCACCATTAATGAAGCAGAACCAGAGGAGACATTAGAAAAAAAATACTCCCCTGGACTCGCTGTAATTCTTGTGCCCTGCACCAAATTACAGCGCTGCGCCTATTAGCCAGACTCTCCTTATTACCAATGGCTTTCAGGGTCAGCGGTCACACCGGCAGAGGTGTCCGAGCTGATTAACAGCCGGAGCGGGCGTGTGTGTGAGCGTGAGCGTGTGTGTGTGAGCATGAGCGTGAGCGGGCCGGGGCGCCGGATTCCAACAGTGCAAACATATTCTCCTCGCCGAGCCTATGTCACTCTGCTTGTGTGTGATTGTATGTGAGTGTGTGTATGTGTTTTGTTCTCACCCATGTGTGACATCACCTTTTCCCTCGTTCTGTTTATTGTGCCAGCAGCGACCGCACGATACTGGAGTCTATTTCAAGGCTGCGCGGCATGCATACAGAGGATGTATGATGCAGTCAGGTCTCCATGCTTACAGATGGAGGCCTGAGACGGGACCTGGACCCAGAAGGGATCTCCACCCCCCCAAAACCTGAACCTGAATCTGTATAGAGGAATGCATTTGTGCGAGAGTGTGTGTGTGTGTGTGTGTGTGTGTGCAGAGTGAAGAGGATACCGCTCCTTTGCCTCGTGCTTCATACTGTAAACTCCCATCGAGTCAATTACTGTGGCAGACTCTTTAACCGCCGCGGCCACTTACTGTAAGTGCACGTTGAGACAATTGGGTTATGACATGTCCTGCTGTAAAAAACGCTTTGAAAAACATCCAGCCGGCACGAGAGGATTCTGAAAACCCAGCTCCGATAAATCAAGCGGGCTGAGGAGGATGCGGGGAGACGAGGAGTTAGGAGGCGTTTGTGCAGCGTCTTTGAACTCAGCGTGCGGCCGCTCGGCATCGATCGGCTGTAAAAACAATTTGGAGCGATCCATTCAAATGTTTTTATTTTGATGAGGAAACGCTCTGACTGCTGAGATGTTGACTTTAGTAATAGGTATTAAAAATGTGTTGACCCAAGTGTTCATCAATCGGTGGGAGGGGTGGAGCTTCATTTCTGCCTCCTCGGGAACAAAAGTGGTGCTGACTTCACATTTATCGGTGTCGCAAACTAGAAAAATGCGTCTTAGCAAAACAAACAGACAGACGTATGGATGAACTAAGCTGCACCCGCATCCATTCTCATTATGTCAGAGCGGGGGAGCGAGGAGAGAAAGGAGGGAGGACATGGAAGGGTAGATAAGAGAGGAGAAGAGAAAGGGAAGAAGTCTCTCCTTTAGTGGTTTGCGGGTGGGTGTTGTCGTCCCCAGAGTGTATGTGAGTCTGCATGCTAACTGCCGCTCTGCACATCTGCACCTCACTGTGTGTTTGGGAACGAGCGCAACAACAACTCCTCCTCCTCCTCTGGGTTTCCCCTCTTTACTTTCACCCCTTCGGCCCACAGATTGATGTTTTTCTTCCTATTGATTCTCAGAAATTTGCGCGAGAGACCGTAAACAAAAGAATTCCTATTAAATCCGATACAAATAAACATAATTAGCAGGCGCTTGTTGGGCTGGAGTGTGCTCAGAATATCAGGCGATTCGTCCCGACAGGCGGCCCCGGCTGGATATCGAGCGCTCCCCCTCCGCTCCTGATGTAGATTTGTCAGGGCGATTCAACAATAATTAGATTTCTATTGAACCTGAAACGAAAGAGAAAACCTAAAAGTGAAACCTTATGTTATTCCTCAATCTCCCCCGGTGGCACTTTTATGCTCTTATGACTGATCTATACAGCTTAAGCCTCATTCGACGGAGAGACAACTACACGCTGAGCAAGAGACCGGAGCTAAGAAGGTTTGATAGCTTTCGGAACAGTTTGCTCAAAGCATTTTCATTTAACTGTATTTTGCAGAGCGTCGCCGCCCCCTCTATAGGGTCATATTGGCTTACAATGCTCTGCAACTGTGAGTAAATATAAGCCCGTGTATTAGATTTGGGGGTCTGAGATGAAATCTAATTTCTGCCAGCTCAGTGAGAGAGATTGCTTGCCGATACACATCCACACATCCAAGGCCACATCTGGCAGGGCCCCATCAAATATACATGAGCCCCGGGAGATCACGATACGGCTGCAGACGCATTATTTCCTGGAGTCAACAATACATCCCCGCTGCTTGTAAGTCTTTGCTATTTTGACATTTACTTTGATATTTTCCAACTTCGCCCAAGATAAGTGTGGCGCGACACCAATCTGCCGCAATTGCACGTGTCAAAGTCTCGCTTGGCGGACAATCGCAAGGACGGCGTTTAAGATAGGCGCGTGGTAATGAAAGCCTCTCAGCAATAAAACAAACAGATCGCTTGGCTGATATTGAGATGTGACAGTTAATTCCAGTCAAGCCGACTGATAACAGAACAATGTCACAAACCATAATGGGCCAGTAATTAATATCAATTGCCGAGTCTCCATTTGGAACGCTAATGTATCACATTGAACTCTGGACCAGACCGCAAACGTCTGGCGTGGCGTCCGGCTCCTCTGCACGCCGCATGTCCCTCACCAACACACACACACACCTCTCACTACACCACTTCAACCATCTCAGCATCTCTACCTGTCAAGCTGTGAAAAGGCCAAACTCGTGGCGGCGGACCGTCTCTTCACCACCTCAATACCCTAAATCGTGTTTTTGCGGCTCACAGAGGAGCGGCAGTTCAGGGAGTAGAACCTAGAGTGACAGGTCAAGGTCCCGGTACAAGGACAGAGCGGCGTGAGCGGCTCTATGCTGGGGGCCGACGCCTCCCCTGCACAGACACCCGTTCACTGCTTATGAGTGTATCTGTGTGTGTGAGCGCGTAGTCGCTCCTGTCATTCTGTTTGCTGATGTTGTGTGTCCTTACGCATGTCCACATCTGCTTTGTGTTGAACTTCTCCTCCAGCTCTCCTAGGAGAAGACGCCGCCTTAACGCCTCGCCGACCGCACTTCAAGTATCAGACTTTTACATTCAAAGCGGCTGTAGGCGGTGGAAGAGAGATAATAAAGGGGGAGAAAAAACATCATGGTCGTGTCAGAGTGCAGTTTTCTTTGCTGTGTTTTTGTTGTTTCTTCCATGGTAACACGCTTTTCACCGCAATCTGTCAATTTCCCATCTTCCTTTGTCTCCTCGTCTCTCCGTTGTGTCTCTTGCTGTCAGAGCCAGTAGGCACACAGCTGCAGCCACATGAGATCTCCTGGCGTGGGTGTGTGTCAATTTGCATGTACACACGTGAGTCTCTATGTGTGTGTGTGTGTGTGTGTGTGTATGTATGTGTGTGTGCATTTATGTTTGCATATGTGTGGAGCTGAGCTGAGCGGATCTGAGCTTATTGGCTTTAACCTGCAACGACAGTCGGAGCGTCTCATGGGATGAGACCTGCGCGGCTACAGCTGTGTGTGTCTGTGTGTGTGTGTGCTCATAATGTACCTGCTTGGGAAGTACTGATGTGACTCTGGGAAAATGAATGACTGTGAGCGTGCGTGTGTGTGTGTGTGTGTGTGTGTGTGTGTGTGTGTGTGTGTGTGTGTGTGTGTGTGTGTGAGTTAGAGTGCTTGTCTGTTGGGCCGTATCACATCCACACTCTGGCACGCTCTACTTTCTCAATGTCAATCCAACACGTATTCAGCAGCAACTAACGTCACAACATTTGACACATATCTCACCGACGGACATTCTTTCCCACAATGCACTGAGACTGGCAGCGGTGAAACAACTGCCAATACTACACCGTGCATCATTCCGGGCTTCCATCCCAGTAAGTGGGAATGACAGTTTGCAACAGAAAGATGGGGGATTTATAATCTGTTAAGTTGGAGCTGTTGCTATGACTGCCACCTGTTTAAATGTGTCTGTTTATGAATAAATAAATAAGTAAGAGAATCATGACGACATGCGGGGTCACACAGGAGAAACAGCCATCATACACATCATCCTTATGTAGATGGGGAGCTGCTTTAGAGGAGAGAGAGGGCAGTGCAGTGCCCCCTAGAGGGCCATCCTGCTTCCTTTGGCTGCGTCGGCAAAGATTCTGCAAATTTGCACCTTAGAACTACAAACAGGCTCGCGGCCAGAATGAGGGACGCTTCCAAGATCAAAGCTTAGAGACTTCCTGTCCACAGAAACGCACAACTATGAATCACAGGTTAGAAGCTCAACTCTGCTACTCCAGAAAGCCTTTACGTGACAGATGTGTGTGTGGCTGCTCGACGTATATCTGCGTACTTACTCACTCGCGTCTCTCTAAACGGGCGACTTCCTCTTGTTAAGATGACAAAGCGCCGCCGTTCTCAAATGTTTGCCTATTTTGAATTTGAATCAAACAAACCCTCTGCAGCTAGGGTTGTAATTTGGCTCGTGAGGATGTGGCGACGTTTTGGATCCGCGTGTAGCTGAGCTGCTCCCCTCGCTGCACGCCATCAGATATGCACCGTGCCGCTCCGATGTCGCAGTTTTCCATCGTCCTCACTGGCTTCATCAGTTTTGACACACAGAAATAGACTTGTGCTTTTGGGCTCCTGACAAATTAAAGCAGCACAATCTACACCGTTTGAATAATTTAACACCATACCGCTTGGGGGAAATTTACACAGAAAGAAAAAAGAAAAATACTCTGCTACTCTCTCTCTCTCTCTCTCTCTCTCTCTCTCCCTCTCACTCTCTCCCCTTCTCTCTCCCTCTCTCTCCCTCTCTCTCTCTGGCGTTGTGAGTGCTAAAGGTATCGTCTGCCTGTCCTCCGGGACTTTGTAATCTTGTATCTTTCAGTATCTCTGCAAGTGTCTTGGCTGGTCACAAAATACAAAGCGTCGGATGAGAGAGGGAGACGGAGGAAGACAAGGGGATGGAGGGGGGAAGAGAAGGGAGGGGGGGTGAAGGCTGAACGATCAGATATTGCTGGTGGCTGTCTGTTGTCTCCGAGGACAACGCCGGGTAACGCCGTCTTTCCCAGGGGGGTTGCAGAGAGAAAGGTGGAGATAGGCGGGACATGTAGTTGATCCACAGAGGGAAGGTCTGTTCTATATCCAGCTTTAATGGAGGCCGGAGGGAGAGGAGGGCCGCAGGAAGCCGGCGGTGCGGCAGCGGAGTGGCGCTGTTTCCCGTCGAGCCTCCCTCCCCTCTCCTAATGAGCTTTCTATTATCAGCTGGGGGACGGGTAGAGGCAGTTAGGCATACGGCGAAGGCTGGCTAACAATGCGAGTGGTTAGCTAAACAGCTGTTCTGTCTCCGCTGCCACCTCCCATTCCCGGCTAATGAAGCCCTCACCGATGAGACGCGAGTCCCGGGACATGCAGGAGGAACAGCCAGCGGATACCCAGGCGAGGATCTCGGCCAGCTCGCAGGCCTCGTGGACGAGTCTGTGCGGAGGAGCTACGTCCGCCGCGAAACCCAGGCGCCAATTAGATCCTGGCTGTAAGGGGACGCCTGGCGCACGTTTTTCGACAGCGCAGACATTTGTACGAGTCTCACTGTGCCGTTCGTTCTGCAGCTCCGTGTTCTCAGGATGGAAAACACACAGATCATCCTGATTATTTATTGCGAAATCCTCAGGATGCATCCCCGCGTGTCTTTATCCACTACAGTGCGAGCGCTGTTCACAGTCGTGGGCATCGATCAAGATTAGCGGCGTGCCATCTGGGTTTTGTCAGAGATGTGAAATACTGCAGAGAACAAACAAACATCCTCCTCCAAAAAACAGCCTTCACTCAAACTAGTTTGCGGGAGCGTCGGCGTCCATCAGGAAGCGGCGCTGGTCTGGATTTATACGGCGAGTCTGTTAGAGTCGCTCCGGCCTAACGAGGGCTCGGGACGCCTTTCGGAGTGATCCCTGGATTAAGATCGAACGTGAAGGCGTGTGAGGTGACTTTAGAAGCCTCAGCTGAAAGCATCAGCCGCTCCTGTGCTGACCACTGGACAGCACCAGGGGCAACAATGGGTTCTTCAAGTCCACCGTCACTCACAGCAACAACCAGCTGCACATCCACATACACACACACACTCTAACAACTTCTCAGCAATTCCTTTCCTGTTCAATCTTCTGTTGTGTGACTGTTAAAGCAGGTAGTCAGTATCTTTCACTGTTTTACTGCTAAGTGACTCCATTCTCTGATCCGCTTCTACACCAGAACACAAAGTACGGGCATAACAAAAGCTACAAACGATCAGAATAATCAATCCCACGCCTCAGACTGACAGCTTTTCAATGCATCCTAGCTGTTTTGCACTTCTCTGTCTTGTCAAAGCGTTAAATTCCAAAGAGCTACATCGCTTTCTTCCCGGAATTTCCAGTTTTGAGATCCGCAAGAAAGTCTCCGCATCTCATCGGATGCTCAGTCTGGACTCGGATGCTACGAGTTCCCAATGCAAGAGAAGGAAATGTCCTCAAGTGGTGAAATAGTGAGCTGGCAAACCGTTCTCCTACAGTGGCATTTGATTTGGTGTGTCACAGTCTTTTAGCACTGGGATGGATCTATAGCTTGTGTTACCACCCTGAGCTCAAAATCTATTGCTGCCTCGCAGCCCCGAGAGCTAAAGATTTAGTCTTTTTTGTCAAGTTGCACAATGTCGACCCTTTTATAGTAGAAGTTGGAGCCAGTCAGCATGTTTCCCTGACGTTCCACTCATTGGGGATTTCATTCTGCTCAGACTATGCAAATTTCACAGCTAGGGCTAATACACTCGCATTGCCCCGGATTGAGTGTCTTTGCTTGCACGTGCACATGCTCCTTTACACACACACACGCGCGCACACACGCACACACACAGAGGCTGCAGACAGTTACAGCATGGCCATTAAATCACTGATAGGAGTACAGATGGCGTACATGAGCTTCAATCTTCGCATGATGTGTTTACAGCGTCTGACCGAGCGAATCGTAAAGAGTTTGCCCCGCGGTGTAAAAAAGTAACCGGTGTGGTGTTTTCTTATGCAAAACCTCTTATCAGTCGATGCAAATACACAGCAACACACTCCGTCTATAACCGGCGCAAACACATTTTTTGAGCGGCTGCAATAATAAAGTGTAAATCAACAGTGTGCGTCTGTGTGTAGGTGATACATTTAGACCACAATTACAGGGAACAGGGAGTTCTCGCTTTGCTGTGTTAGAAGAAGTCTGCAACTGCGGGTGATGTCATCAAAATAAGTCTATAAATCACATTTTTCCCCCCAATCTCTCCGCAGCAGCCAGTGTGTTGCTCCTGCAGAAGCATGGAGCTCATTTCTCTAAACGCTGTTAAACAGATGTAGGATCGCTGCGCACGCTAACCCGGCTAAACACAGGGCTGAGCTGTCAACAACAACAAGTAAACACACTGCGCTCTCGGTCATCTCCAAAGGGCAAAGTTCAGCTAATTACACCGCCGTCGCTGCCAGGGAAACAACGGAAAGCGGCGGTCCATTCGATAACAGCCGCGCATCGAGCCGGCCCTGTTGCTTAGCGCGCCGATAATTTACACCGCGTGCGGAAAAAAGCTGAAGGATAATCGGAGGAGAGACGAGTTAAGATGGCAGACAGTAACGACCAAAAGATGGACGTGATAGCGGCGGGGAAATAGTGGGAGTGGTGGTGGAAACTGGGCCAGCGTGTGTGTGTGTGTGTGTGTGGAACGACGGGGAATAAAAGGGAGGGCGAGAGGGAGAGAAGGTGTGAGAGGAGGAGGGAGGTCAGTAGAGATGTGGAGATGGGCGGAGGAGGCGGAGGGAGAGATGAGCCCCAGTGCTCAGCTGTCAGTGCTTCCTCTGCAGGTGGGGCAGGAGGAGTGCCAAGTCTCTCTCTCTCTCTCTCTCCCTCTCCCTCTCTCCATCTCTCTCTCCCTCTCTTCCACTCACACAGACACCCATGCATCGCTCTATAATGGATGCTTTACACTGGTGCCAGAGAGAGAGGGAGAGAGAAAGAGAGAGAGAGAGAGACAGAGAGAGAGAGAGAGAGAAAACGAGAGAGAGAGAGAGAAAACGAGAGAGAGAGAGAGAGAGAGAGAGATGGAGAGAGAGATTGGGTGGGTAGTGGAAAAAGAAAGAAGCTGCTATGAGAAAATGTCTGAGAGGCTGGAGGAGCGGGGGAGTCATGGCGAGGGTAGCAAGCAGACAGACTGACAGACAGACAGACAGACAGACGCAAAGTCATTAGACCAATCAAGGGAGGAAAGGGGCGAGACAGTCTGGGAGCAAAGTGATGCTGCTGCTATCTGTGTGACTGATCTAAAGGCTGATAACCTCAAAGAGAACAGAAGCTGCACTCATCCTTCCCTCGCCACCGCCGCCGCCGCCGCCAATGTCCATTACGCTACGTATGAACGCGCCCTCGACAATGATTTATCAAGATCGTGATTCATCGATGGCGTTCCGCCTGAAGCGACGGACTCGCCAGCGCCCTCACTGGGGGAATTACGGGTCATCAACAGCTGACACGCTCTGTAGTCGCCTCGTTCATCAGCTCCCGTTAGCTTCCAAAGGCCTATTTCGCCCGTACGTCGTCGGATGAGTCTCGACGTATCATCGGGGGGGAAAAACATCGGCCAGACTGCTGGTGTGTGTGTCAAATGTGGCTCGTTCGTAGAGTTGTGCGTATCGACGTTGTACGAGTCTCTTTGAGCTATTGCAGACTTCCTCTCACATCTATAACTCCCTCTCCTTTACAGGCCCAACTGCCTCCTGCCAGCAGAGACGGACGGATGGCCGAGCTGCCTGAATGAACCGCCTTCACTTTTTTTCTGAGCCATTCATCAATTCTTCATTCGTCCGCTTCTCGCTTCTCGCCGGGGATAGGTAGAGCGCCGCTCGTCTGATGGACAGCCCAGCGGGAGATCATTTTGTGGAGAGCCAGCTTTGAATGTCCATCCAGCCTCACTGGAGTCGTCCCTGCTGCAATAACACAGCCGCACCTGTTATTCTGCAGGGCTTCCTGTCTTTCTTCTCCTGCTCAATGCAACTTTGGCTTCATTTCGTCTTAGCAAACGTGTGGGTCGCAGAGAGAGAGAGAGAGAGAGAGAGAGAGAGAGAGAGAGAGAGAGAGAGAGAGAGAGAGAGAAAGACATTTGCCTTCTAAATTAGGCCAATTTCAATTTCTTTCAAATTGAAAACATACTAATACCTTTTACTGGGTTAGTAATCCTCCATGTTTGCTTTGTAAAAATAAAGCAATTTGTCTCCTTTGTCCAAAGTCAAAGGCATTGCTGTTCAAAGAGCGAAATGGCACATAGGCCACTTGTTTGCTTCTTTCCACACAAGGTCTCGATATATGGCAGACAACAAAGAGGAGTAGTCAGCGTAAATAAATACGAGCCTTCCTGCCCCGCAGAGACGCCATCCCATCGGTTTAATTATCGTTCTTGTCAATCGAGGTGGAAGAATACGGCACCTGACAAGGCGCGGCATCGGCCTCCTCTCGTCTTCCATACAGGCCTCCTTTTCACACCCTGAGATGCACAGACACCCTTCAGCATAACATCAAATCAAAACCTGGAAATGGAGCCATTCTGTTACCCTAAACACGCCGATAACTTTACACTGTTGAACCGCTGAATGGCTTTGACGCCTCAGAAATGGCTTCTATTGAACTTTCAACAATTGTCCCCGCTTTTCTCAAGCACATTCCATTTGCACAACAATGGCAGCTGCTCCTTGTATGAATAACATCCCCGGGCTGTGGTTTGTGGTTATATGCAGCTACCTTTTCCCCGTGACATTATCGCACCCGTACTCGCGAAGGGCCTATTTTTCATTTGATGCTCAGGATCCACCGCTAATGGACGGACGGCCGGACACCCGATCCCCACAGAAACCAGGCAGACGACGCAGACGGCAGATGGGTAGCAGCTCGAGTGAGTGAGACCTCAGAGCGCTGACATTATAAGGGTGGGGGTGGGGCTGTGCGGGGCCTGTTGGGCATTCCGGGAGGAGAACGTCCCAGGGGTCTCGTTTCTGAGAGGAAACCCGCACGTGTCATTTTCAAAGGTCAAAGCCAGATGTAACATTACAGTTAAGGCGCTGATGTATGGCGCAAACGCACACAGCCTGCATGCATATGACCTGCTGGCCTTCCTTCTCCTCTCTGGAGCACAGGGTAAATGGAGGAGGCGTTTTCATTACGGTGAGATTACGTGTGGGTATCTGGAGGAAAAGCAACAACCTCAGCAACATCCGCACATCACATTACCGCAGCATTTACTGCATGTATCTGTGTTGTGTTGTTGCCTCAAAGGACGGCGAAAAGCCCGCGTGTACGTGTCAAGTGATTGTCAGAGGTTAGGCGCTCGTGGCAACAGCGGTATAGAATCATACGACGACATCGCCGTATCAGCGTGATTGACGTGGGCAGATTGATGCGAGAAGCAATAAACAATGCTGTCAGTCTGGTTTCCTTCCCGCACACGTCCACCAGTTAAATACACGCCAGGAGCAGCGCAGTCGTCATGTACAATTATTTGCGAATCGAAATCAGTACGGCGCCATGACAACCAAATTTGTTCCGTCCTGGAAACAGGAGAGGAAATGGTTCACAATGTGGTACAAAGGAAAGAAAAACCTAAAGAAAAAATGAAAAAATGGAATGAAGCAGAGGGGGTGGAAGTCACAAAATGTTGAGAATAAAAAAGCTGTTTGGTGAAAGGAAAATTAATTTCATAAATATCCTTCATTTTCTTAATAAAGACGATTGATTGAATGAAAAAATTAAGGTAAAATTGAAGAATTCTCTGTGAAACTCTCATTTGGAGAGGACAAAAGATCAAAGGCAATGAATGACTTGATTGAATTCCACAAATATCTAGCATTCATTACAACATTTAACCTCCAGAACTCAGAGAAACGAATGATATGGGAGGAATCTTCTTGAAGGTGAAGCTCAGCTGTGGCCTCCTCATCTCGCTCAGTAACCCATAGCTACAACGCGCCTGTGTGAAGCCTGTGAGAGTGACGCATTCCATACACAGACGGACCAACGCGTCATTCTCTCCTAAATGAACTCTGCGGGGGAAATGTGTTGACCCTCATCTCATTACTAGTGTATTGATGTACTTCTATCAGTCTATCTTCTCCAGCAGAAGGTCCAAACTTCAGGTGTGCAGAAGTCCATCAGCCCCTCATCAGCTCCAGCTTTCCTGATGTGTGTGTGTGGAGGTTCGGGGCACTGAAAGCTTATTTTTCCCGGCCATGGAGCCTTCAGATAATTTGTCCAGTCAGAACAAAGCCACTGACTGGACATGGTCGACCACACTTGATTATAAAGAAAAGGCACTCTGTGTCTAAGGGACAATGAATGTAATCATTGCATCACACTGCAGGCACTCTAATGGAAGCCTTAGATTCTCATCCTATCAACTATAGGAAATTGCTTAGTAATAGACCAGTTCCTCCGACTGCGGCATCACACAGGAACTTTGCATGACTGAATGAATCAGATTCTTCTTCTTCCTCCAATGGAACGTGTCCATTAATAACTTATTTTGTCACGTTTGCTTAGAGAGGAAAAAGCTCTCCCTTCCTGATCCTCACACGTCCTCACACCCGACAAAGCACACTTTCTCTCACTATCCTTCACACTGAAATGGATTCTTACTCTTTGCTGAGAGCACAGCACCTGTCACGCTGCTCTTTCAGAGCTCACAGTTCAAGAGGCTTCAGTGTTTTCTAGATGATGCCGTGTATTAAAAGGCCTTGGTTCTCATTGCACCGCCGTAATAAAACCCCAGCATTTAACATGCACATTTACGGTTCTCAATAACCCAGAAGTCTTAATAAAAATGAAAGCTGACATTGGCATGAGAGATCCTCCACACTAGTTGTCTTTAATGTCCAAGACGTTCCATTAAAAGCGGAGCACTTCCTCAGAAGCAGAGCTTTTAGCCTGATTGCTTACAGGAAGAGAAAAAAAGAAACCCAACGACCTTCACCGCCTCCACAACTAGCCCTTCCCCCACGCGTACACAGGAGCGTGCACGCATGTTAGGGCAGCAGCTGGGATTCGTGCACAGATATCCAGCGTGCGTACTGTAAGTTTGTGCACAGAGACACATGCTGCATCTTCACCGCGATAAGCTGAGCGTAACATGCCTGAGTCGTTAGCTACTTGGTATTCTGTCGGTGTGCAGCCAAGCCGGCTCACCTCTGTATCATCCAGATTTGCCAGAAAAGGGGAAAAAAACAAATCTGCAAGTTCCATCACTCCCTGTGAGATGGCAGGTGGATAATAACATACAGGATTAGCTAATGTCCTCGCTTTTGAACTTCTTCAGCCATTTTCTGTCTGAAACAAAGAAACAGACGACAGAGGAGAGATTTCCCTCTGCGGGAACTCAACTGTTGAGCTACATTTAATAGGCTGGTCAAAAAACTCTCCCGCTGAGAGAGACTGTGCTTTTAATGACCATTCTGCTTCCAAAGTCTCAGATGTGCAGCTAGATTACGTGCCACACAGTCGACAAGACAGCCATCTTATTAATAGCAACACACCACACATGCTGCAGACTCGGCAGCCGATCCTGGAGAGAGAGAGGGAGAGAGAGAGAGAGAGAGAGAGAGAGAGAGAGAGAGAGAGAGAGAGAGAGAGAGAGAGAGAGAGAGAGAGAGAGAGGGGGACAAAGAGAGAGACACGCAGGCACGAGGAAAGAGCGCGTGTCCCTCGCACACTTTTACAGTGTGTGAAGGCAGGGAGACAGATGGATGCTGCGAGGGTGAGATTAGATGGAGGCGGCCGCGGAGGGACGGCGCTCTCAAATCCGGCCGTCACGAGAGGATGTCCAGGCCAGCCTCCGCGTGAACCAGAAGGGGGAGGATCTGGGTGATAGATTGTAACCCTGCGAGCGCCGCTCTCGGGCACGCCCACATTCAGACGCCACCCAGGCCAGGCCACGGGAGCAGGCAATCACAGAGAGGGGCCGCAGGGCTGGGATGATATAGGAGGAACCAGCTTATTAAATAGGCTTCAGGAGGAGCACAGAGCATCTGAAGTAAGTTGTCACTCTGCCACCAACAGGCATAAAAGGAGTGCCTGCCAGATAGAAAGTCTCTGCACTGTAGGCAGTGATGACAGACTGTGTACAGTAAGAGCGGGAATACTGTCATTAAATACAGCAACACACCAGGGAGATCCAGAACAGTGTGTCAATGCTGATTTCCTTTATTTCTAAGCTGGGCCTTGTTATCCCGCGTCTCAGCAGCAGGTGAAAGAAAATATTTGTGTGTTTGTGTGTGTGTGTGTTTGTGTGGCTGGCTGTACATATACTGTATGTGTGTTTATTTGTGTGTGTTTGGGTGCGTGCAGACATATGAATCCTTTTCCCTTTGCCATCACATCCTCCCCGACTGAAACTCTGCAGCAGAAATTGCACGTCCCACCTCCGCCGTGACAACACTGCCTCTATTTCTGGAGACGGCGTGTGAGTAATAGATTTGCATTCTTATTCTTAGGGCGAGTCAGAATCATGAGACGGGGGAGGAGCGACCACGCATTGTTTACAGTCTCGTGTCTGACTTAATTCCTATTCAGAGTGTAAAGTAGGAAACTCAATATAGGGCCCAACATTCTGCTGACACGGAGAGGAAATCGTTAGACAAATCCATTACGTGACGCCACCTGAAACCAGGTGTGCAAACGCCACGGCGTGGGATTGATTTGATTATGGACTTTTGCTCCCTCAATCTTCTCCGCTATGCAGATCCGCGCACTTGGAATTCTTTGTTGTTTACGGCGTCGTCACGGCAACCGAGCCATCCCACCACTTTTCGTTTCAATCCCCTTAAGACCACAGGAGAGGGAGAGGGAGGAGGGGGGGGGGGGGGGGGTAGAGTGGAGAGGAGGTTGTGAAAGCAGGTGCAGAGAGAGAGAGAGACAGAGAGAGATGCCGCTTCACTTGGATTTCCTGTCACATCCTGCAGCCCACTCCAGCCCTAAACTTTATATAATTATAACAATCTGAGCTCTGAGAGAGACTGTGTGAAATCTGAATGCCATTGGTAACATTTGAACATTCGCAGCGAGAGTCCTGGCGTGATAGGATGCTTCCTGTTTCAATTTCCGAGGATCCCTCAAGTTTTACTTTGCTCTTCTCTTTCTCCCTCCCATCAGTGGGGTATACATTTCCATTCAGGGGGGAAAAAAAACAGACCCGGTAATATCCAATTTACGGGGGAAGGCAGAGGAGATGGTTTCACTGGCAGTATAATAACATGCTACATGGAGCGTAGCATTATGGAGTATGAATAAAAAAGGCATTTATGGTAAAAATTCAATCCAAAAGCAGTCATAATTCATCAGAGGAAATCTAGGCAATTAGTAACACTTTAATGCAAATTGGAGAACGCAAAACACATCGCAAATCCTCCCGACGCCGTAATGGGGGAGGGAAGACGTGCAGCACAAAGTGACCTCTTTCAAATGCACGGTGGTCCACACATCTGAAACGCAACAACAAAGATTCCACCCTGCTTGGAGAGTAGAAAGCGATTTGTGAGCGTGTGTGTGTATCTCTGTATATGTGTGTGTGTGTGGAGTCAATTATGGCCATTAATAGTTTCACACATCTACAACAAAGACAAATCTTCTAGCCAGACGCAGGAGTCGTTTCTTTTAATGAGATGCGGTGCCGTGTAACGTAAAAGCCCTGTGTTCTATCTGCAGTCATGTGTGTCCAAAGTGACGTGTCTGCAGCTTGTTTACACGCCATGCAAGAGTGACAACCTGCGGCGAGGAGAGTGGCTAAGATTTCTCATTTGGAGTATTACCCACATGTACACAATGCGGACAGATGTAAACACCCTTCAATATCCTGATGGCTCGTCACAGATACATCACCGCTGTCAATTAGGTGGGAAACAACAGGCGGCTTTAATACGTGACGGATGAATACGTGACTGACTGTAATAACTCTGGGTTAATGATGATGCGGTGTCCATTTGGCTCCGCAGGATGCAATTTGGAGACTGACATTGTTTTATGGTTCTCCACGCAGCGGCTCGTCCGCAGGAGCTCGGGAGCTTCCTCCAAGAACTCACCTACCACGGCGGGGTTCCATCTTAACTCAATGATGCATTAGAGGAGCTTTATGAGGGATGTTGATTGCGTGTCCGGGTTAAGCACGCACGCTGTACTTGCTGGGACAGACACGGGCCAACACGGGCCAACACGGGCGGTAAATCAAGCCGCAGCTGCATTAGACGAGCCGGCAGATAAACATCATTCTTCACGGGCATTAGGAAGGACCGGGGCTATCCTGTCTCTCCGCGCTGTCCCTTCTTACCTTCTTACAAATAAAACACAACACCCACATGTTTCATTTTCAGATTGAGACAAATGTTGCACATCTGCAAAGCAGCGGGACGTCAGGCGCTCACCGCAGAGCGCGCTGGTGGAAATGCGGGACGGCAGAACAAACCGCCATGTGGTGTCTGTGCATTTTAGAAGCTTCCACGCTGGACTTAATGGTTCATATTTTCTCTTTTTACCTGTCGCCTGTAGCAACGCGCCCACACCAAGGCAGCCCCTTATGCTGCTTTGACACTTTGTTACACCTTCGCTGGTCTGAAAGCAACCTGAGATGCGTGCGAAGACTAAACGCTGCACTAGACTTTCCATTTCAGAGAATAGTAAACATGAAAATAAAGAATGTAAATGCAAACACCTGCTAATTAGTTGGTACATGGTGCAAAGACAGACTACATGGAAGATAAATAACTCACACGCTCATCACTTCCTAATGCCAAGCTGTCTAGCACATCAGGAGGCACAGGTTGCACAGCTGTACACACACATTCCCGTTTACCTTCAGAGTGGTGGGAGAGCGTGAGCAGGCTGACGCAGGAAGCCCCGATTCCGGAGCCGAACACGGTGATGCGGTTGGAGTCGCCGCCGAAGAAGCCGATGTTCTCGCTGATCCACCTCAAAGCCTGGATCTGGTCCAGGAGGCCGTAGTTACCTTTAGCAGCCTGGTCACCGGTACTTAGAAAGCCTATAACACACACAAACACACACAAATACAGATTAATAAGGAGTTACAGAAAGATCAGACGACAGGAAGCCAACCAAACTCGAAAATGAATGAAGATAATGAGAAATAAATCACATTTGACCAAATAAGAATCTGGTTGTCCACATATCTACAACATCACAGACGGCAGATAAGAAATGGAAAACTAATTTTCCACGTGCCCCTGCGACACAAAAGGTGATGTGCAGAGAGCGACCTCATCCCAGTTTGGTATGGACGCCATCACACTGCAGGACAGCAGCGGTGAGATCGTGACTTATTGGATGACACTGCTGTTGGTAAAATAGGAGCGTGTGTGACCACATGTCATCTGCACCTTATGGGAAATCAATGCCATGTCTCCCAGGGTGAACACCCATCATCAGATGTATTGAGCAGCACCTAATGAAAATCTGACAAATCCATGAAAACTTCAGGGATGGACAGAGGCCAGGAAGTGATAAGAAAGACAATCATTTGCAAAACCTCCTCATCGTTGGTGACCTGGTTATCACCTGACTTCCCTCCTTCAATGCTGAATAATTACAATCAACACGCATCACATCAAGCTGAGTTCCCGGCCGTGTCTCTGTAATCGGCTATAATATCCAGAGTTGGACAGTGAGTCTCTCCTGGGGACACCAGAGCTCATGTTAACACTCCACCCTCTCCCAGCAGCTCTCCAGGGCCTGGGCCCCGCTGAATGATGGGTAATCAAGAGTCACGCGAGAAAGATCAAAGTCAAGAAACCCCCTTAAGTCCCCACGGTGGACTCTGTGTCCATCAAACGCCTGGACCTGGACGTGAGGTGACAGCCGGGAGACACGCGTGGAATCCAAGCAAGCCGCCGCTTAGAAGCAACATTGACGGACATTTCCAGAAGTAACAAATCTGTTGGAGGTGAAGGCGTGCGAGACTCCGCTGTTCAATATAGTGATGCTCCTTCAACATCTCAGCGTCGTTTCCTACATCTATTTCATGGTCTGTGCCTCCACATAATGATAAGCACTCTGTGTTTTAAGTCCTGTGGGGAAACAGAATAGTTTTTACAACGGCAACGGCGAAAGAAAGAGACAAGTGACGTCAACCAGTGAGAGCTTTGTCAGCGCGCGGATGATTTACTTTAGACAACAGAGATTAGAAAGCAGCTGCTCGGGTTCATTATGAGGTTATGTTGCATATGTATAGAGATCATTTCATTTCGGTGTTTGAGCTGCAGACTAACAGAGGCCGCGACCTCCTGGTCCGTGCCGACAGCGTGCGCTGGCTTCATCTGAGTGCCTGTTGGTGGCGACATGCAGGGCGGGCGAGTGAAAGGCGAAGCCCTGATTATCGATAGGGGAGAGGCAGCGGCACAGGGAGAGTGACGCAATGACAAATGGATCAACAGATGGTCTCCCTTCAGACGCATCCCAGAGGAGGAGGGGGCAGCAGGGGCACACAAGGAGAGGGAGAGAGAGGGAGGGAGAGAGAGAGAGATGAGGGTTGTGCTCATCATCACTAAAGGACAACAGTTTTTGCAGCCCTCTCTGGGGTGCTGGGTCGAGTGGAGACGTGACTCGCCCAGAATCAACCTCATTTACCAAGCGGATCGCACACGGGTTAGCAAATGTGAGAACACCTGCGTGTAAAATGGCCTCCGTGTTACTGTTACCCTAATTAAGAAGATATAGCGAATATGATGAATTAAATGTGGTAACATGAGGCGTAATCAAACGGCCACATGTAAATGATGGAGGCTGGGCTGTCCTGGCCGGCAGAATAAACACATCTGAAGGCTTCTAGACGTCATTCTGCTCCTGTGTTGAGCCGCGGCGCTCCCTCTGCCTCTTTAAATGAATCTGGTCATTAAAATGTAGAAGGTGGAATCCAATATCTTAGACAACAAGACACGCCGCGGGCGCCATTTAAAAATACATCTAATATAGCTGCTGGTTATGTTTTAATTGGAAAGGTGGCGGCGAGTATTTTCTTTGGAAAGCAATTAAGATAGCAAAGTAATTGTTTTTATGCATGGTTATTTCCGTTTTTACTTTTGCGGAAGACCATTGTGTTTTCGCCGGCGCTCTTTACATTTTTTACATTCCAGGGCCGTGACTTGCCAACCTGTGCAACCCCGCCGGGCTCTGTTTGCTCCCCTCAGATATGAAGTAAATATGACTGTATACTCCAATAATTAATATTCTGTACCTTTAATTTTCTTCTCCAGTATCTTAAATGTTTGATCCCGGGCTGATCTGGGCTGCGTGGGCTTTGGCTGCACATGGACCCTGATGAGCACCAACATTATGGGCTCACAGCTCACAGCTCACACCTACACACGTCCTTGGGAGTGTTGGCTGCAGGTCAGAACTTCTAATATTTCATTGGGTTTGTTTAAATGCGTTTGACATTCCTGGATGATGATACATGTACGTGCTGCATTCAAGTGTTATGTAACAAAATGTATGAAATGTGGGACGTTTTGCCTATAAATGAGTCACAATAACTAAAAATTAAGATAGGAATTAGATGTGAAAAGGGGAAATTCTGTCATTGTTTAGCGTTCTGCAGTCTCGTCCGACATGAATGCATGTATAAAGTTGGATAGAAAGGTTATCTTAATTACAACTCTTGCTTGGAATAATGTGAGGAAACTGAGCTTTTCAATCTTGTCTCAATAGCTGAAACAAAGAGCTCCAAATATGGAGCCTAACCTGCCTACACACATCAGCCTGACATCCACATGAGAGTTGTGTTTTTTTATTCCCCAGAAACAAAGTGTATGAGGTAATCACAGTGATTCTGTGCTCTTTCTCTCCATGTTAGAGCTGTAATTTGTCCCCGACTGATTACATGATGCGTCTTTGCATTTCAAAGCCGTTTTTGTCCGACGCTGACATGCTGCTATTTCAGTGTATGGACATCCATGCGGCGGTTCATTCTCCGTGTTGCAGCAACAGAGAAAGAGATTTGTTATGTCAGTCACGTCTCCGACACGACCCCGCCGCTGACCTCAGCCAGGTCAGGCTGCACATGTACGCAGTGTCCTTGTCACACAGAAACGCTGTCGCCGTGGGAAACGACCCCGCCTTAGCAAACTTCTGGGGCGGCCGGGTGAGTTCATGTATACAGAGTTAATGTAATGACACCGTCCTGCTGCCGTCACGCTTCAGCTTCATCCACCAGGCCGGGAGGAATACTGCTCTCGTTTCAGATCACTTCCTGCCCTTGTGTGTGTGTGTGTGTTTCCCACCTGTCTGACCATAAGCCCCGCCCCTGATTAGCCTCACCTGGCCTGATTAGCCTCACCTGGCCTGATTAGCTGCACCTGTCCTGATTAACTTCACCTGTCCTGATCGGCTGCACCTGTCCCTCGTTATCCTTGTGCCACTTCCTGTTTGTCAAGCCTTCCAGCAACCTTCCTCGTGTCTAATGTTCCTGTTTGTTCAATCTTTGCTCGTTTCCCTGAACCTTGACAGATCTCTCTGACTGATTACCTGGGTATTGAACCTATTTTGGCAAGTAAAGACTGTTTTTTTGAGTCAAGTTCCTGTCTGGGAGTCTCAGTGTTATTGAGTCTTTTGGCCTGTGGTTACTGCAGCTGCAAAGTACCACGTGTACAAACTGCATTAGCTGAATGTCACAGAGAGACCCCCCAAGTAAATAAATAAATAGATAAATAAATAAATAAACAGGGCCAGCATGAACGTGATGCCACATAATGCATTTCCCCGCAGTGGTCATCTGTTATCAATATGTGGAACATCACTATCTGGGTGTAAACTGAAGGTCTCCTCAGTCCAGCTGAGCCGTGGCGGTGATGGGCAGCGATTTCCTTTAGCCGCGTCTCTCGGCATTGATAGCGTCCTATTGATTATGATTTAAATGTCTGTTTCCCATACAGTAGGCGATAAGTCACAACGTAGCGGAAAGAGGTGACGATAATGATCGCTCCGGCCCCGAGACGTCTCTCTTAGCCCTCGTCTCACAGATAATGGAATGTGTGTAAAGTAATGGCAGGGGGTGGGACGGGGTGAGGGGAGGGCAAAAGCTTGTTATTGAGCTAAAGAGCGGGCTTACACAGGCACAGATGGAGGGAGCGGATAGGGAGGAGTGGAGGGGAAGAGGAGGAGGAGTGGAGGGAAGTGGACGAGGATAACAGCAGTGACGTAATGGAGGGAGAGTTTTTTGGCTTTTCTGCGCGGGTCTCTCAATTTTACTTAGGGGGGTTTCTGCTCCTTATTCCTCCTCCCTCTCATCCTCTCTCTCTCCCTTTGTGGGTGCTGGTTAACAAGGCTGTCTGTGTCCAAACTCTCTTTTGGTACCACCCCCGCCCCCCCCTCTCATCTCCCTCTTACCCTCTTTCCCTCTCGCTCTCTCTCTATCTTTTTCCTCTTCTCTTCTCTGGGGAAATAAAGGCCCACACAGTCGCAGCCTTGACAGCCTCCCCTAAGAATCCCCCCCCCCCCCCCCCCCCCCACCCACTACAAAAGAGCTTCAACTTCCCCCCCAGCCAGGCCTGAGCTGAATGGGAGCCTCAGGGGTGTGGATGGGAGGGAGGGGGAGGGGGAGGGGGGGGCCACCCTCCCTCCACACAGCCACATAAAGGGCCTGTGTGTCAGGCTCACGATGAGCAGGGGGACATACCCAGCAGTTCATCCTCCACACAGGGACTCATTCCCACAAGATTTTTCATTCGCAGATTTCAGCATGCTGGAAACACACACACACACACACACACACACACACACACACACACACACACACACGCTCATCCACACCCACCCCACACACACACATATGCACACAAATGTCTGTGTAAAGGGAAAGAGGCAGAGGGGTGGTGAGGGGGCAGGAGGGAGGCGTGGGCCTGAATAAAGGTGACTGCCACTTGGATCGCCGTACAGCTCCTGTTTACAGCTCACTGACCAATGGCATGGCTGATCAGATCGGAGAACAGGGAGAGAGGGAGGGAAAGAGAGAGAGAGAGAGGGAAAGAGAGAGAGGGCTAGCATACACAAGAAAGGCCCTTTATGGCCGCCTGAACACTGAAGGCCTATTTACTAACCACCACATCCTTGTTTCCGGTGCAAGAGAAAATACACACTTAGAAGTCATACACACAAGGACACACACACACACACACACACACACACACACACACACACAGAAGGAGGGAGAGAAAGAGAGAGAGAGAGAAAGGATCCGTGATTGTTGCTTCTACAAATTACTAGTTCCATACGAATGACTGTCATAATTGTGGAAATGCAGTGAAAAGGAATTTATGCATGAGGCCTTGATTCCTGTTGGCCTCAGCATGAATCTGTAATTATCAAAAGTTCAGCTCGTCTGGAATAGCGTCAAAGTTATTTGATGTCGTGCTAAATTAAAACTTAAATAATGGAGCTTTACTGGTATGCCAGCACGAGCAGCCAAACATGCTGTGCAGTGACGCATCACACACACTGAGCCGCTGTAACGGAATATAAGGCTGATCTGAGCGCAGGACCCTCACAAACACACAAAGGGGCTGGATGGGAAACGGGTCGCGTGTTGGCGGTGGTGCACGTGGCAGCTGTCCGGCTGTCCTGTATGAGACTTCAGGGCGGCTTAATCTGATCTGTGGTCAGGCGACACTCGTCAAAGAGCTCCGGGACAACAGAAGGACCTGGCAGCGACTACAAAATGACCCGTTTGCATATGCACGACCCCCCCGTGCGTCTGAGCGCCACTCAATCTAACACGTATTGGGCGACATTGCTGCTGCCTGCGCTCGGTTTGGTGTCTCGTCTTCTCCCATGATCCTCCTGTCTTTCTCTCTTCTCGCCATCTCTTTCTCTTCTCCATCTCTGCCTCTGCATGTTTTTCACTACCTTGCACCTCTCTCTCTTTCTCTCCCACCCACCCACCCTCCCTCTCCCACCGCGTATCCTTCCCGCATCTTTCCTTGGGCGAGTTGTACAGGCTGTCTCATCAAAGAGACAGGGAAAGGCTTTTACATTAAGGAGAGGTTTGCATCTCACAGCTGGTGCGGAGGTGGACCTGCACACTCTCGCAGAAGGAGAGGGAGGTGTTGGAACGTCACACCTGCAGGGTTCAGCGGTTGCTTTTGGTTCCACTTGGAAGAACATGCATTGTGAAGATGAGACTTCAAGAAAACATTTCCTATGATTAAAGCGTTTTCTTTTTTTTTTTGGTTGTTGTGATTTTTCTTCCAAATGAAACAATGAACGCAGTGTGTTCTGCTTTCTGTAGCAGGACGCCGGTTCAGAGTCACTCCATTTGAAAAATGACATCAAGCCGTCCTGGGCGATGTCATTTGTGGGCGTGGTGAGGAAGTGTAGCGCCGCCGTCGCCGCCGCCGCCGCCGCCGCCGCCGCCGCCTCCTCCGCCGCTCTGGGAGGTTGGAGCTGTGATATCATAGAGGAGATCAGAGCGCGGCTTATCAAAGCACATCAGTGTAATGGAGTAACAGAGGTAAGGTCAACATTTAGAGGATGTTCAAAGCCCATCTCCTTCTTCCTCCCCTGGTGTGAGTCGTTCTGAAAGCTCGCTAAAATAAGCTCAGTTTTGGTCGAACCATTCTCACGGGAACTTTAGAGTTTTCCTCTCCAACTGCAGAATTTTGCCTTCTCATGCTTCGAAAAACCAGAGGAACATTTGTTCAAATCAAGCAACTGCGATATTTTAGTTTAAACATCTGTTTGGGTCCCTAATGTGTCGTGGATGAATGATGCTTTGGGTAAAACATCTTTGGCCGGCTTTACTCCTCCGAAAAGTGCAAGGACAATTTATGTGTAGAACAATTAGGGAAGTTTATGCTTGTTTGTGTGAACGGTTTGGCACTGTGCTCCCCGTGTGTGTGCGTGTGTGTGTGTATTAGAAAGTAAATGGGAGCGAGTGAAGAGGAGCTCGTCCCAAAGTGTGTGAGAGTATATATTTGTTTGCGTGTGTGTGTGTGTGTAGGTCTACGGTGTAGAGCCAGTGCTTGAGGTGGGGGTGTGTGTGTGGGTGGGAGGGGCGCGGGGGCTGTATCCAGCACGGCGAGGGAGGTATGGATATTAATCACCAGGAGGAGCATGGTGCTGTGGCGCCAGGCGGAGATGGATGGGGTGTGAGTGCAGTGATGTCACCCTGACAAATGGACCGGCCACGTTGGCTGAGACTCGCACATCGCCTCTCATTTCAATTAGTTCCTCACAGCAACCCACCTAACCCACAATCTGCAGGTTGCACACGCACAAACACGTACACTTTGGCCACAAACACCCCCGTCGGTGCCCCAAACCCTATCAGAGGCTTCTAACAAGGCCGGCACAACACCATGCAGCACCTTCAATTAATCTCGCTCAATTATGACACTTCTAATCCCCGTAGCCGATCATTACCGTTCATTATTCTCAGATACGCGCCGGAAAGGTCTCTGGCCTGTGTGCTAGTTAGCGAGGCCTGGCAGTGATGCTGGGTGTGTTTATGAACTAAACACCGTGTGCCGCTCGTGTATTTCCCCACATCGATTTGACGAAGTGCCACAACGACGTCAACGTGACCCGGTCCTCTGAGTCCGTGCTCACAGCCTGCATTTAATCTCTGATGTGGAAAAAGGTACAATATCTCCGGCAGCCGTCACAGAGAGCCGCAGCTCTGACAGGCGCAGGTATAAAGAGTCTCACCCTCACCCCGGCCTTGTTCTGAAAAGCCTGACACCACTAACTAATGGTTCCTGGTCTTTTTTTCTCAAACATCTGACACCACTAACTGGAGGTGCTGAGCCCAGTTTTAAACTCCAACACGTCCACGGTGAACTTTGCCACTTCACTCAACTGTAGACGTTCCTCCCTCCCGGCGCTCCGTGCCGGTGTAGACCCTTAATCTCCATACTCCTCCTCCTTCAGCACCTTCTTCCTTTCCATATCCTCCTGCGCTTTCTGAACTTCCTGATCTCCATCACTCTCTCTCTCTCTCTCTGTGGCTTTGCTGTGATCCTCCTTTTCTTTCCTCCACACCGCAGAAGGATGTTGAAAGAGGATCCACTCGGCTGCGAGCGAGGACGGGACAGGTCGAGTTTCAACCTCGGCTGCTGCGAGCCTAAGTTGGGGGTTCGTCTTATCAGAGCCTCCGGGAGAGGGGTGGGGTTAACATCAGAGGTCGGTATCGCTTCATCCGCCCGTGAAAGCGCGAGGAGGTGAAAGGTGACGATATGCTTCATCTGCCACAACGCTTTCCGACTTACAGACAGCTTTAATACACTTTTTTTTTAACTCAACCGTTGGTGAAAAGCCTGCCGTCTTAGCGGGGGGAGTGAGTGTGTGTCTTCTTTCCTTGGAAATCTCAGAGTGGGTGGAAGTGGGTAGATGTTTTGAACAGGAATCTTGTGTCTTCTGTAGTCTCCGGGGTTATTTTGGTCAGACTCTCCAGCAGGCACTCCAGCTCGAGCATTCTGCCGCCTTAATTCCAGACGTAAAGCGAGGCGCGAGAGTTGCCCAGAGACTTCGCTCGCTGTGTCGCAGCATTAATTAGAACGCTCGATATCAACACTTAGCACATTTTAAAGTCATTTTAAAGGCTGTCCAAAGTCTGGAGACGGAGAAAAACAATAAAGCACTCCACTGTGTATTATACAGCCGCTCTGTAATTGCAGATGCTCTACAGGGGGACGATTTCGTGAATTGTGATCGAAGTGATACAATATACTCCAAAAATAATACAGACTATACAACTATATATCGTTCAAACCGTCTAATCTTTAGCACCAGCTGCGGAAAATGAGGCGATGGCCCAATGGAACGACTCTGGGAGGATCTGTAGGAGTGTTTGGTTTGGTATTGATCGGCGTGTTCGATACACTGATGTCGACACTTGGATTGTCTTTTGGTTTCACAGGAACAGGAAAGCACCAGGTTAGTACATATGCAGAATTTATTACCCGCTACCTTGTGAGGGTGCTTGTCTTGTCTTGCTTGGCTTGGCAGATTCTTTTGTTGATGAAACACGCCTGTTCTCACACCCTGAGAACAGTGGGAAATGAAAAATGGATGAAAAGCTTTTGATACTGGTGTGTGTGTGTGTGTGTGTGTGTGTGTGTGTGTGTGTGTGCGTGTATGATTACCATAACACTTCTACAGCGGGCAGGGGGGGAGTGTGCCTATCATGTTTTGTTCATATAACACAAAGGTGATACACTGTAGAGTGAAAGACACTTGTGCCCATGTGCAATAATATTTGTTTTACTTCTTTCTTCCCCTTTTTTGAAATTGCTCCGTCCACCTCCCCCTCCCGCCGCCCCCCCCCCCCCCCCCATCAGTAACGGCCTCCTTGTTCGAGCGGCTGACGCGATTCCTTTTTCATTTCACTTTGCAGTTCCTCCTTTTAATCTACCCGCACTAAAAGAACTGGGTCCCGGCAACAACAGAAAGGTTAGATCTCGCTTTCTGTTTCATCTCGGCTCCCTGTGATCCCCAGAGACGTCTCGTGGCGCTCGCCTGCGCTGCGTGGCGATAGGAGATTGTGCCAGGCCTCTGTTTGTTTGGCTCCCTCTCCCCCTCATCCCTCCTCCCCCTCCTCCACCCACCACCACTCATCGTGCTGAAATCTGCCCGACAGTTTCAGGCAGCGCGGCTCAGGAGCCACCGTCAGATAAAATGTCACCGCGGCTTTGTTCCGAGCCGTCTATAGGCGGGTCCAGACGCACTGTACACCTGAGAGACCCAAAGGCCAGAGCGCGGAGCGAGAGAAGGAGAAAGCAAATGAAAGGGTGGTGTTAAGGGAGGATATCATGTGAATATTTCCGCCGCCTGTGCCGTCACTGCGGTATGTTAACGTTTCATCATCTCAGATCGTCCGCATTGATGGAATATTAGATTATATCAGAGGTGTTAACCTTAGAGCGACATGATTAAACCCTGAATAAATCATCGTTATGGTTCAAAGATTCACTAATTCTGCGTCACTCTGTGGCTCCATTTACACCTTACATGAAAAAAAGTGTTCTTGCCCTCTGGAAGCTGCCGGCGCTCTGATTGAATATGGTTAAGCAGCTCTGTAGGCTATCAGAGCTTCTGTTTCTGTGGAGGAGTTTCATCAATCTTAAAAAATAATGAATATCTTTTTCTTTTTAAATTGTATTTATTTTTCTCCTGTGTTTTCACTCGTTTGCCTTCCAGGAGCTTCTACTCGAGTCACAACACTTATTCAACATAACTTTATTAATCAGGCAGGATGGGGCCGCTGTTTTGAAGTTGTTGGTGTTTTTTGTTTGGTTAAATGTCCGGAATGTGTCCCAGGAGTGTGTACTAATTACATGTGTGTGTGTGTGTGTGTGTGTGTGTGTGTGTGGTCTGGGAAGATTGGATTCTGTCACAGTGCATTCTGTGCAGGTTAACCCCTCGCATGAACATTTGTTTTTCCTTCTGGGTAGTTAGAGTGGACTGAATGACTGGATGAACGCTCTACTATCCTTTAACCTAACAGCTTTTGAGACTCAAACCCATCTCCAGTCAAACCCGACCACGTCTCTCTGAACGGCAGACCCAGCTCCCCGTCTCGGCGTATCTGATGGCTCCTCTCACCGTTTCCCTAATGAGGCGCGAGCAAACAGCTCACTGGTCCTCTCGCAGTGGAGCGGCGGGGCGGTTGGCATGTCAGCTCGTGTTAACTCAGCGTTCTCTGGTTCACAATTCAGAGAGCGCAAACACGCTCTTGTCCCAAAAGAGCTCCTCCCTGCCCCTTCACCTCGCCACCCCCCTCAATAAATTAATAAAAGACCGAGGAGCTCTCACAGGTAATTTGATTAAATACGACATCCGTGTTTTAAAGAGCGAGCTGACAGAGCAAAAATAAGAAGAGGCGTTGTCGGGAGATATTGTCGCTCTACTCGTACATGACCCTCGCCCCGGCAACTCTGATCTCCTCCTTCCTCTATCAGCAGAGCATCGCTGCACACGCCATTTTCCAAGGGCATCTCTTAGCGTTATTGGATGGAAACTGCTACATGCTCCACATTACCCGGCTCGTCTTTCACCTAATTTGATGCAATCCCCGCCAGATCTCTTCCCTTAATTGAGTCTCTTTTGCTTTATTTGATGGCGCACATTTATGAGTTCATATGTTTGAACGGCGCCCGTGTGCTCCATAAGCCTATGGGTTTATCTCAGGCACAAGCGTCGCTCACACACCAACACGGGCTCAGATATCTGTTACACATCAAGGAATTGGGAGTAACCAGTTTGCAGAGGAGCAGAGGGTATCACATTTGCATTATGGAAAAATATGCTTCTTTTTGCTTTAAATCTCTAAATTCTCCTCCTTTACTCAATATGGTCATAATATAATTGCAATATCATTATCAAAGCTGCTGCTGAATCTGTTTTGCTGAGTATATTCCATTTCCCCCCTGCAGAACACTTTCTCCTTCTCTTTCCTTGTTGATGCATCTCCCCTCCCCTTCCCTCGGGCGTGAGAGGGCTGACTGGACTTGGGAGGGATGGCGTTAGGATCAGGCTGTGACGTATGAATGGAACGACAAGCCCGTCTCACTCGGAGAGAAAACCACTCATTATACAGATTGCATTGCAGTGTTTCTTGGTAGCCAAGGCCAATGTCACCTCGATTCAGTCTGGCCTCAGTCTGACTGGGCATCGCTGGCTGTCTAGCAGCCTCGCTCGCCATCTCTAAAGGTGACACACTCTCTTGTTATCTCTGTATTCCTCAAAGTCAGCTCGCCTAGAGGTTACAAGGTGGATTACGGACAGAACTACGATGCCAATATATAGGAGGAAAACAGGAGATTCAGAATCTTATTAGCAGGCCATCTTGTTTTTCAGCCGCCGCCCCCTGTCGCCCCTCTGGCTCTGTGATAGCATCAGTAGCAAACAGCTAGCAGGTGCAGAATGGATATAAAGCCAATTGTGTTGATTGAATCAACCCCCCTTTTCTACCACCCCTCCACTGTTCCTTCACTTGAGTGTCCACTAACAGGCTGTGCTATGGATAATGCTCTCTAATGTCTATTAATGGTCTCTGTGGTGCGATTAAGCCATATGCTGATTACGATACTTTTTGCTCGTCTTTGACAGGCTAACTACACTGCGACGCCTCCTGCACTTAAAAAACAGGTGGATAACTGTTGTTCCTCTCTAGAGGCGAGGAGGATAAGAGGAGCAGACTGTGTGATGGGGCTCGCCGTCACTAACATCACTACCTGTGGCTGCAAGCTCACGATAACTGCAGCGGCTGCAGGTTTGTACGGTGGACGGCGTCTGCGCCCGCTCTCATCTCCCAGGCTGCGAATCCATGATTGCGTCCTTCAGATTGTCATGGACGAGAGTGTTGAGTGGCAGTTCTACCGCTAATTAAACCAGGAGAAGCATTAGTCTCGCTTGTGAGTGGTTTTCATAATTACCCGTGCAATTCATTTATTATTTAAGTTAACGAGGCAGCTCGCAGGCCAAACATGCAGAGATTTTAAAGAGTCATTTGGAGGAATAGCATTAAGATATGGGATACATGAGGGTTCTGGCTGAGCAACCTTTGAACCTTGGAGATATGATCGGATATAATGACGGAATATTTGGTTTTATTTAGTGTGAAAATGTCTCGCTCGTGATTTCGGCAAATAAGAAAGCAATCCAATTGCACCGTCTATTAACTTCAATGTAAAAGTGAGTATGACCTTTCTTAACTCGTTAATTTAGCTAAATTGGCTCCAGAGGAGGCAAATTTAGCCTTTTACAACACAGAAGGGGAGGTGTGGGAGGTGTGTGTGGTGGTGGGGGGTCATTAAAACACTGGTGCCACCACTTAAGTGACACTGGACCATAATTAGTTTGTCGCAAAAAAATGTGTTTTGAGCCCCAAAAAGATGGGATTTTAAAGCCCTTACATATTAAATACTTTCTATTTGTTTATCCACAGCCAATTGCAGGTAATTTGTACCACAGCGATATTGTTAGTAACTGTAAATGAGCTTTACATTAAAATGCAAATGCAGCATGTAAGAGTGTGCAGTCAGCATTTTATAATCCTCCATGAAAAATGTTACCATAGCAGCCGCCTGCATTTAGATGGCAGAACTGGGATAGCAGATCATACTGGGTTAGACTCAGAGCTGCGCCTTCACGGGCCGGGGAGATAAGTGACGCACCATTCAGGCCTAAAGTGATGAGGGTGCATGATCAAGTTTGACTGCCATGATACAACCCTGTAAAATTATTGAGTCAGACGATAATGTGTTTTGATGCAGCTCTTACACCACTCAGGATAATTCATATGGGGCCATATTCTTACTCATACATAACAGCTTGATCCACTTATCACAGGCACAGCTTGACTCATCCCGCAAATGCCCTTTCATATTTCATGAAGACAGATCCTAAGGTGAACCAGAGACAGGTTCTTCATTCTTCATGTGTTTAGTATCTAGGGAAAAAACCATCAACACCATTCCAACACCAGTGATTTTGATTGTTTTAGTCAAAGAATGAAACGGTTCATATCTGAACTAATAGTAAAGGGACTCAAGGTCCAAAGCATTTACACATTCACCATTGGAACTAATATTATCTGTTTCACCGCGTTTCTGCCACTCAGGATCCTTGTCCACTTTAATCTCTGTCAAGCATTGTGAGCTTGTTTGCTGCCATATTAACCACTGGATACATTGCCTCAGAGTAGGAAGGTATATGGCCTGTGGCAATTTAGCTCCAATGCAAGCATTAGGCATGCAGCAGTCGTACGGGAACAATAGATTAAATTTCATATTCTTGTATAATACATAGTCTATAGAGCCTATATGTTTGATTTCATCAAATATTTATGGAATTCCGAGGTCTAGTTGGGATATATTACTTACATTACTACATAGATGCTGTACGGTGCATACATGGAATTCTGGCCATGTTTACATTAGTTTACTTGTCACTTGGTTACTGCTCATGCTTTGGCAGTGTGTTTGCTGTTGGATTTACAGCACGGCTTGTTGTCGAATGTTGGCCTACGGGAGAGAGACAGCGATCTAAATCTGAAGTAAAAGACTGAAAAACGATGGAATAGTCGCACGCATAAACCTGTTTAAAACTCACAGAGATGTCACATTGTGAAGCTGTTCAATTACAATAAAGCCACATTAAAGCCACTTCCTCTCCCCTTCGCAGTTGGGAGACAGAATTATACTCGCAGACTTGAAACTGTGCTCTAGTGACCCAGAAACACATAAACATTTCTAATTGTTATCGCTGGCCTTAGGGGCTTCTTCTACAACACTATGACCTCTTTACAATCAGACCATCAAGACCCAAAGGAGAACCTGACTGAGGTTTCTCCCCTCAGGCATGATGGGAGCGCTCCCCCCCTGAACAGCCGACTCCGAGTGCTTCCTCCATGTCTGTCTGCCATTACCAGCAATGGCTTTTATGTGGCTCAACAGACATGAGTGCTCCTACACACACACGCGCACGCGAACACACCTCGCACGCACAAGAGTCAAACACCTTCAGACAGCTGTATTTGTTCTCCCTGTCCCCTTGAAAATGCAGCGGAGACCAAACTAAGCTGAGATGGACTGCGTATGCTTTCTCGACCTTTCTCCTTCCTGGCCAATCTAATAACATCAGGCCGCGGTGATGCAGCAAGGTCGGCCGCGGTCCAAGGTCACCCCTTTGCACGTCCGTGGCTGAGGAGGTGTGGAGAGAGGGAAAGAGAGAGACAGAGAGAGAGAGAGAGAGAGAGAGAGAGAGGGAGCGAAGCATTAAGTGCACAGCCAGTTAGATGAGACGCGATCCCAGACTCGTCTGGCCCTCGCCGATTACAGGATAACGCCCTCATAATTGCAAGTGATGCGGTCCATTATTTCCCATGTTGCAGGAGTGATGCTTAGAATTGGTGACCTTAAAGAACAAGCATAACACAGCAAGGACACTGTGCTGGAGATGGGATCAATGCTGTGCTTGCAAAATAAAAGCCAGCAAAAGTGTTGAGAGAAGAAGTAACTACTTATCAACTGTGATCTTATCAAATGCTAAGTATGTTTTGAAAGCAGAGCTCATTCTGCAGAGCTGTGCGAGCGTTTGAAACAATAATCTCTATACCAGGGAAAATATGATCCACTAGAGTCCTTTCTATCTATTTTCTGGGGGACACGTCGGAGACTAATTGTTAAGAATTGAGTTATTGAGCTGAATGCCCTTCTTCAGCCCCTGAAGGACTAGCAAGCGCCAACACAAATAGCTTCCAAACACTATTGGAATTCCGCCGGAGTGCCCCTGACTTAGCCTGCCATAATATTGTTCTAATAATTGGGGCTCACAGGCCATCAAATATCACGCCGGTTTGTTCAATTGATTCAGACAGTGTGGGGGGGGGGGGTAAAGCATGCATTTGCATTTTTACCCATTTGTAATCTGAATGGCATTCCACATCTCTATATTTAATAATGGAAAACTCTGCAAGGCAAAAACAGTTTATAATTTGTCTTCTGGCCAACTTTTATGTAATATAGTATGCAGAGCTATTACGGCTTTGACAGGGCAACAAACAAGTAAACATGCAAACAGTATGCACAACTAAGCTGCATCATTTAGCTCCCAGCACAGAGTTGATATTTCACCTTCCTCACAAATGCAAATGGCTCGTTTCTACTCTGAATCCAAAACATTGTAACCGGCTTGTATAATATAATCAGGCAATTTGATAGGGTTTTGTTTTGATGGTGTTTGTTTGAAATAGAATATTTAACAGAGTGGAAGCTCCGCTGTCTGGCTGCTACAGTCTGCAGCTTGTGCTATAGCGCGCAAAGATGCTATATCACAGTCCATCGGGGGAAATGCGGCGGATTACTTTTCATGGAAGGCTGCTGACTCGGCACTCGGTGGAATCGGGTTGAGTGAAGGCAGGTGGCAGAGTCGGGAGATAACGACAACAGTTTTGATAAAGACGTAATGGATGTGGGATAAGGCTAAAAACATTCAGGAATAATATCACAGGGAAGGTGTGTGACATAGATTGACTGGGATTGATTGCACACACAAACGTGCACACACAAACGTGCACACACACACACACACACACACACACACTTTGCTCTTTGAAAAACATTCTCTTTGACTCTTCCTGCTCAAACACAACTTATCGCCTACGAGCAGCGCCGACACAGACGCCTGTTCTATCAAAACGATGTCATTCAGACTTGTTTGAACATCTTTTAAAGCACTTATAGGGCAAACTGAGATTAATTACAATGCCAACTGATTAACTTTACTGCCGACAAATAACATCTCCAACAAGAATCAACAGTTCTACACCTATGGAATGAGCAGCAGCGCAGAATATAAAGGAAGGGAGACTTGAAAACGGAAAATAGCTATTAGCACTTGGTTCAGTCTGTTTGTTGGCCCCTTTCAAATAGCTGGGGGTAAGGGAGCTAACTAATTCTGCCTCCCCCCCACCGCTACGCTCTCTGGTGTACAGGATACCCAAAGGCAATCAAATGACAGCGACGCAGCGGGGTTAATGGGAAAGGTCAAGTTGCCAGCATGTAGCCATTGAGTGTAAAGGACAAGTGGCATGGGGTCACAAATCACATGGGCTCCTGGCCAATATATGGGAGCAGGACCCGTCACGCTTCAGATCCAGATGAGAGCTGCCAATCTATCGCCATGGATCCCAAAAGGCGGCCGGTACATCCCGTTAGCAATGACAGCACTAAACACGTGTCAATACAGCGAAAACACACCGCTGCTCATGTCTGTCTAAACATAAGAGGAACAAAGGAGAAATCGTGCTATTTTGTGCAAACTGAGGATGTGGATTTTTATCATTACACTCCCACTGCAGCGGAGAGGCAGGATTCTCAAGTGCAGTGATTGTGCTATTGAAAAATATCAGCGAAAGAGGCAGAGATGACGCTCCAGAGGCCCGACGTTGGTTTGACAGGCAGCTCCGTAGAGAGAATGTCAGCCAACACCTGAAGCCACGCAACTCCAACAAGACTTTCAGGATTTATCAAAACATTCCACCGCTGTTATTCATGAGAAACTGGCTTTCAGCAGCACCTAATGCTCACATCGGTCCTGTGTGATATTTACGGAAAATGCCTTGAAATTCCTTTGCCTGCGAGGAACAAAGCAGCTTTCCACTTTTACAGACTAATCTCAATGAAGCTGTTCATGAGGTAGTTTATGCACGCTTGTTAAAAACAGTAAAGGACAGTAATAAAGGCCCAACGCCTTCACACGGCTACTTAATTGAGTCTTTCTCTTATTTGTTTTCAATATATTTTGTATTAAACAGTAATGATGTGGTGATAATGAGTTATCTTCTATTCGTTCAACCGTTTATTTGCTTATCCAAGTGGAAGAAGCTCAGCTAAGTAGCCCAGGTGTCTCTCTCCTGCATCGCCACATCCTCCGGCTCCTCCTGAGGGATCCAGAGACATTCCCAGGCCAGATCGGATATATAATCCTCCAGAGATATTCAGCGTGTGCCCTGTGGTCTCCTCCAGAGTGGACATGCCTGGAGGATCCCGATCAGATGCCTACACCGCCTCTGCTGGCTCCTTTCAATGGAAACGCTTGAATCTACTATCTCATTCTTTCAGTCCCTACCTGGAGCTCATGACCACAGGAAAAGAGCTGGAACATAGACTGACCAGTCGATGGAGAGCTCTGCCTTCAGGCATCACCTCTCAGTTTGATACAGTGTCCGTATCGCTGCAGACGCCACATCAATTTCACGCTCCATCTTGCCCTCACTTGTGAACAAGACCTCGATCAAAAACAGAATCGGCGACGAGGGGGCAGCCATACCAGACTTCTACATGCGCAGGGGGAGGTGGGGTTACACACACACACACACACACACAGCTCTCGCTCTAGTTATTCCAGCAGCTTCTGAGGTGAGATGAGAGACACAGTCAGCCTTCACGCACAAACTCAATAAAGCGCATGGAGACTGGAGGGGCAACCTGCTGAGACCGCTGCAGTATCATTGTGAGGTAGAGAGCAGGTCCACTGTTCCACAACCCGGGACGGAAAGAGCAACAACCCCCCTCACATCACTGCATCAGTTACACCCACATACATTTTCCCCTAAGCTGGCTTACAACAACACAGCCCTTTCAGCGTGTTCTAATTCTCCGGATTTTCCTTCACGGAGTTCAAAAGAACAGATGGGCAAAGGAGATGGAGGAAAATCCCGCCTGGGCCAATTTTATACCAATCAAGGCTTCTAAATTGCGAGGAAGATAAAGTTAGGACCCGGTTGGATCGCAGCCACGACTCCTCTCAGTACAGAATGTAAGGATATATTCTAGATACCAGAAGGAAAGAGTGTATTTGTTCCCGGTGGCTAAGATGGAGTTCCCGCCCACACGCCTGATGGACCTTCCATGGGTTTACGACACATTGGATACCACTCACGACCTTGATATTAGCTCTCATAGGAGAAAGATGGATAAAGATGGCACCCAACCGACATTTAATATAACCAGTAATACTTGTAACGGCTCCTATTTGCTTATAATGGCCCTTCGGTGGACACTTTGCTTTAAATATACACACACACACCACGCGGAACATTCCATTGTATATCTGCGACTGTACGTCAGCAGCAGCATGGCGTCTCTCATAACGCCCATCAGAGTCACGATTCTCCCAAACCAGGCATCGTCCGCCCCTAGTGTCCTATTTTAACAAACCCAAACTCCTACTTAAGCACCATTAACCCTTTATTCTCTGCGACCGTCACCAGGTGCATGGACTCCGCCTGCATGTATCTCGTCACGCTGAGCTCATTCTTTCACTCAGCAGGCTCACTATTATGAGTTCAGATTCCTGCTCCATTTAAAAACATGCTTTGTCACCGACTGTACTTCTAAAGCACGGTATGGTTTAACGCGTTCGTCCATTCCTGTGTGTAACCCTCGATGACCCTCTCCATTTAATCTATTATTCTATAAATTTTCACCAAGTCTTCAATCTTTCCTTCTATTTCCACTCACCCATCGCCCACAGTCGCCCGTACTCACATGTCCTCCTCCCTCTTCCCTATCTAGCAGCTCTATGTGGTGGCCGCTGTGGAGAATGCCTCCCACACTTGTGAGGACTGCTGACCTTGGCAGTTATGCGTTGCCCCAGCGATGATTAATGTCTCTACAAGACCAGCAGCAAATACCCTTTACCTACCTGGCCAAAATATATCTCCGTTCACACATCATCCCTGCCTCAGAACACCTGATGATAAGCAATTCTTAACCGCCTTCCTCCCTTTCGCAGTAGCTGTGCTCTAATCTTTCTCTCTCCACCTATCGCAGAGCTGCTGAGAGTGAGCGAAAACCAGAGAAGGGGGAGTTTTAGATCGACTCACTTCTGTCCTCGTCTGAGTGATCAAACGTAGCGTGCTGAGCTAATCTGGTAGGTGTACACGCTGCCTTCCATTCGATTAGGCTCTTACCTGTGTGTGTGTGTGTCGTTTGCCCTCAGGAAGAAGAGGCACCTGTGCTTTTTTCGGTTTTTGAAGTTAGAAATCCCTCAAGGACAAATGCGCTAAGGAGAAAAGCTCGGCTGCCATTAGGAGCCTCACACTCGCTGCTCCAGCACAGTACAAAGCAAAACAAAGCGTTCAAGCAATGAATCACTCCAGATAGATCTTTCAGGCTATATAAACAAGAAGCCCAATATGAGTTGGGAATAGACTAAAGTTTCCAAGTCTCAAAAACACAAATATTCACCTTGGGGTACGCAATACATCTTACTGAAGCAAGATGGAATATTTGTTCAGAGATTCTATACAATGACATGTAAAGGTTCCATTTATTGATTTTTTGCTCCCTGCGTCGATTTCTTAGCAAAGAAACAAAACAGTAATTTTCCTTCCCCATTACCCAGAATGTATTGCTTCACTGCAGCATTTATGCCTCTGAATGTACTGTGGTTCGGATACTAATGCAGCTAATTTTGCATCCAATACCAGTATAGCTTATTTGTGTACGGCTTTAGCAGCATAATCTTTACAGACATATTCTGATATCCGAGTTCAGCCTGGCCCTGCTAGCAATACATCAGCTAGAACAGCTCAGCATTCCACTGTCACCACGCTATAAAATGCTGCGCAACGACACATTAAAGGTTGCGGGTCGGGCTTTTCAATTTATATCCCTGATAATCAAGGTCACTTTTCAATTACCAGTGATAAACCAGTCCAAACACAACTAAGCACATCGGGTCACATAATGATGAGCGTATATTTGGAGATTTACTGGCCTGGCTATTAAAAAGGCCATCTCGGTCTGAATGCAAAGAGGAGGACCAGGGATTCAAACAAAACTGTAAATTCCTCCTTCGCAAGTTTAGCATCTACCACATAAACCAAAGGTGAACAAAGGAGCTTGGTGGTTGCATTGACAACACCTGCCACCTGCATGCGTGGCCTTATGAATTGCCTCCTAGCCCCTCTATCTGACTCTCACACTCAGATACACTCCATTACTCGAGTACTTGAGAATATGACAAAAGTTTTGGCAGCTGGTGGCACACATAGAAATTGCAGCGCTGCCTCTGAATTACTATTAAGTCAGATTTTGCAGAGGTGGAAATGGAAATGTCATCCCTTGTTGCTGTAGCATGACACGGCGGGCGCGAGCAAGATAGCCGCTTGGTAAATACTAGAATCATTGCTGTCTGGCGTGAGAAACAACAGGAACAACACTTATGACATGAATAAGAGCATCACCAAGCATCTGTCACATACAGTGAAGGTCAAACAAGCGACAATAAAGCATCTCAAACACAAACCCTGACACTGACATTCTCTCCCGGTGAACCTCAGTTCCATCTGTGCACTTCATAGCGCCGTCTTTGGCGTCTGAAGTGTTTCGTTTTTACATGAGATGCTGCAGGAGACCCTTTGGCCAGATGAAAGCAATTGTCTGCTTGGCGCTTTGATGTCTTTGTAATGCATATTTACTGTTGTTGGTGAACGCACTCCTCATCCAAACACGTTTTCATCTCAGGGCAGCAAAGCTTGTTTTGCAAAGTGAAGCTCTACTGTACTGCAGACATTGATTTCTTCAAGTCACAGTTTTCTATTATGAATTATGCAGTAATGAGCATTGTTGCTGTTTGTACTTGTGCAGGAGGAAGAAGAGGGACAAATTCTTTAGAAAAATACATCAGCTGTGTGTAATGTGCTGGTGCCGTACAAAGCTGCTCTGACCTGCTTCACTCAGATCAGCTGCTCGACCCAAACATCCACCAGTGTTTGACGCAATACGAAGAAAATCTGGAAAGTAATCATCTAGTGCCAAACTGTATCCATACCTTACTGCTGCTAACGTCTACTTCCAAGCAAATGTGGGCAGTTGATGAATGAGAATATGATGCAGGTATAATTGTTTCACATTATCGTTCATTTCTTTCATTTTGCCTGATCAGTCAAAACAGGACAAAAACATTTAAATACACACCAACAGCTGTTACTAAAAACCTCCACCAAGTTGTTAAACTTCATTACTTAAGTCTAATGAACCAGACAATGCAAATATATAGTTTCCACCAAGAAAATAGTGCAGGAAATCAATGCCGTTAAGCATCTTCTCCCAAAGTTTCAGATGTTGGACCTTCCCACCAGTATGTTAAAACAAAATTAGTCTTGATTGGATTCCCGCCTTCCAATCAGGCAGGTTTCCAGCATCTCAAATGGCTCGGCTGCCAATCAAGCCCAGCACTCCGCAACTGACAATCTATTCTCTCTAAAGAGCAAAGAAAAGAGAAACGCACTACTACCGATTATTAGGCACTCACGAGCCGCTGTACTGTTTTCAGAGATGATACAATTCAAAGCAAAGCCAGGACGAGTTAACGACATTGATCCGTCAAACGACTGAATGCTGCTATATTTAAAAGTCATCAAATATGTGTACTGTCTAAGTGCTGTTTGGCAAATCCTCCATTATTTCCAGGGGCTCAGACCATCTGAGTATTTATCCCTTTTCAGTTTTAATCAATACTTCTCCAACATTTTAAGCCAGAAGGGAAATTTCTTCTTGGAGGCGGTGAAAAGCTGAGCTCTTAGAAACAATGCTTCCTATCTCTGCCCTGTCTTGCGGTGCCAGACATTTGTTGCAGTGTGTCTGGGAAGAGCGGCTTAAGAGTTAATTTCCTGGCAGTGATTTGTAGCAGAGCAACATCAACAAGCTGCTGCAGACTGGAGCATGAAAACCATTACTTCAATCCCTCACTCCCTGACATTAATAGGATGAATAAATGTTTTTGTTCTCTGCTTAATTTGGATGAATTCATCCAAATGGCATTGAAAAGAAGTAAGAGAAGTAAATATGCATCTCAGCTCCCCTCCTGATAATAGAAGATGAAGAGGATGCACTCAGTCTGCCTTTGCTTTTCCTGGCTGTTTGAGAACTCCTCTGCTCAGATGTGCCTGACTGGAACACTTACTGAGGCGTGCTCATGCTATAGAATAGCTTTATTTGTGTGTATTTGGCCTCGCCGCACTGCAGGTTCCTTTGAAAAACAGCCGTGGCTCTGGATGTTTTTTGGGACCACAAACATCTACAGTATAACAAAGCTAAAGCGATTCTTCCCCACATGCACGGTAAGCAAATAAATGTCACTGCCATACTCATCAATCAGCTTTTACCTCATATAGGCAGTGACCAGATGAGCAGCTAAAGTACTGCGTGAGGAGTGCACGAGTATAATGGGAGCTGTTGAGGTCTCAGCGGTGCTTAGTCGTTATGCTTAAACTGCAGCAGTTAAACTACTGTATAAACATACAGCACACTACAGTATTGTGCAGTGACAGGAGCAGCTACGGGAGAATAGCCTCCCAACTCCCCGGCTACATTACCAAGTCACCATCTTTAGGTAAGCAAATTGAAAAGAGCAACACCATTTACGACGCGGCGCATAAAGAATACAATTCAGAGATCAATGCTGAATCACCGCCGCAGCTGAGAGCACATTCATAGTTTGAGGTTATTCCGATCAGATCTAAAACTATTCTTTTGAAGGCCCGAGTTCCATCCAGCTCAGGTAGACGGAGATGACGGTTCCACTATGAAATGGTTTGAGATCAGAGCGATAGGGGAGATAGCCATCAAAGGTCATAAATAAACCCTGTCAGAGGTGAAAACTCTCCACGGGCTCAGACTGCACTTGACCGTTCTCTTTTCAGAGCAGCTGGCTGAGAAGAAGAGTCTCACCTTGGGTTTTGGCAAGTGAGGCAGCCATTGTTAATTTTTAATGCATTTGGAAACTAGTAATTAAGTCCCCCCCCAATGGACTGGGAAATTGACATGCTCTAGAGAGCCAGTGAGTAATTATATTTGTAAAGAGCAGTGATACAAGATACTCCCCTCTGAGTAAGACTCATTACACATCATTAGAAAGGCGCGGCAACTCCGCACGTGCTCGCACACGCACCACACCACTGAGCACAAGTCACATACGCTGGAAAACGCACAGAATTCACAAAAAACATACGGCTCTTTCTCCGTCTCCCTCACAGCACATAGAGATCGATGCAGCAGCAGGGACGAGCTCCCAGATTCCATTTGGCAACAACACATTGACGTTCTTCAGCTCCCTCACCCCAGCAGGTTGTGGCGTTTGGGCCAACAGGTAGAGACACACAGGTGCACCACACTTTCCACATGACGTTGTGTGGTAATGGTTCTATAATGGATCTATAAGTCATTAAATATTACATTTCATGTTCATCTGAGGAGCGAAAGGTTGCGATATGAAAGTTTCAAATCTGTGCCTCATGGGTGTTGTGGCTCAACCTTTGAAGCAATAATTATCATCACAGCGCTAAGCCAAGCACCGCGGGGGGCTGGTGTGGCTCTAGAAACTTAGTGGACTCTTCTTTAATTGGAACAGGAATGGAGGCGAAGCGACAACTCCAAGCAAGAATAGAATCCACGCAAGTCTCCATCTCTCTCCAAAGGTTAATTAGACGTGTCATGACTTTTCCCTTCTACAACGTATGTGCGGGAGGCTTTTAAGTCCTGAAATACTGCAAACAGTTGTGTGATTAAAGTGTTATTATAAACAATATATGATGAGTTCAACATCTGATATTTCAGATGTCAGATGTTAGAAAATACAACAATCTTACGGTTCTGTTGGTGCAACATCACATCTGCCTGTAGTCTCATAGTCAAACTGGCTGTGTTGTGTGTTACAAACATTAATAATGCTATATATTGCCCAGGGACTGGGGGCGGGGCGGGGGGATGGGGGGCGATTATTAGTGTCAGAAAGCCGAGCTCAAGTTGCTTCTCGTCTTGTTTCACTTTGAATTCATTATCTCGTCTAATTCTCTCAGCTTCCAGTGATTCCCACATCCCTTTAAGTTAAGGAGACTAATTAAATCAGTATGAATTTGTTTCTGTCATATTTCATCATATACTCTATACATCTCCATAATGTCATTTTGTATTAACATTAATGTTCTGTATAAGGTTGTATATAATAATACTACCCCTACTAATAACAATAACAATAACAATAACAATAATAATAATAATAATAATAATAGAACAGTCTCTATTTGAAGTCTGTGTTTATTGAATGACAATGGTGATGTGAGATTATAAACTGTGGCATTTATGGACTTTGAATACGCCGGCTAATGTACGATAACACTCCACTCCACTTAATGCTGATCATAGCAGATTAAGGATCAATTTGTAAGTGACAAACATTTTTATTTTTAAACCCGAGCTGAAGAATAAACACACATTGTAGCGCTGGCGTTGTCATGTCGTTAGTAGCACATCACATTTCATAATTTAGGGCTTAAAGTCCTCAGACGGCTCAGTGTTAATTGGCCCATCATGCTTTGGTTCCTCTCTGGTCTGGATTTCTGTTTTTTTGCAGTTTATAGCAGTGTGTGTCTATAATAACAGTTTAAAGCTGCACCGCGGGGAGATTATCAGACCATAATGCTATAGCAATGGACATTATCGCTCCACTACATGCATCACTTCTTCTCTGCTCGTTCCTCAGAATGGCTGCTGGGAAGCTCACCAAGAGAGCTGCTGCGCCAACACACACCCATGTAGTGTGTATCTGTGTGTGCCTCAGCTTACGAGTTTGTGCGTGTAAATACCGCAGCTATGGGTGCATGGATTGTTTTTTTTGCGCGTATCTCACTGTGTATGCCTGTCCGTGTTTGTCTGTGATAATGCTTAGAAGCGTGTGTGTGTGTGCCTGTGCACATGCTTGGGGGACTTGAGTGTAGTGTTTGGATGTGGAGGGGGCGGGGGAAGAGGGGGGGGGCAGTGTGTGTGCATGCATGTAGAATGACATTTAGCAAAACGCTGCAGCGAGAGGAGAAACATCTGACTCATAATTGAAGTGCCATGAAAGAAATATGATCATGAGTCTGTGTTTGGCTTATGTGCTCGGCTTTAAACCGCCGGCCGGCCGGGCGCTCGCTTGCTTGCTCCCTCGCTCGGCCTGCTCCGCTGACAGTATCTTACCACCCTGGAGGTTGATTACCACGCTCGAAATGATACTGCACAGAAATGACACCAGGAAACACAACGCATTCAAGGCGAGCGATCCTGATGACAAAATCGATAGGCCGTAGCGCTCTCATCTCCATCAAAACCGGAGTCTGGGGATAAATGGGAGTCGTCCCATTCAACCACAGCAGTCAGCTCAGAGTGCTGGAGGACAACACTGAGTGCAGCTTCTTACATGAGCAGGCTGAGGCTCAGGCAGTAGTTACAACAAATACAAACAAACCTGGGAAACATCATTGCACAGTCGTAGTGTTTATTGCCTTTTAACAGCCGCTCTAAACGTAAAAAATGTGAGAGGAGGGAAATCAGCTGCGTCAGAGGAGATGGATGGAAGAGGTGGAGAGCTCGGGTGGTGTGCTAACAAACTCCATTTTGCTTTCCTGCAGCTGTTTCCATGGAGCTCTCTCTCTCTCGCCTTGCCTCGCTCTCTCTCTCTCACACACACACACACACACACATAAGTGTCTGAAAGAGGATTCAGCAGTGAGTGTATCTGCAACCAACTGCAACTCTCTTTCTCTCTTTCCCTCTCTCTCTCTCTTTCTCTCGCTCAAGTATCACGCCCATCTCATCACTTTTTCAACCTCATTACAATAATTTCTGAATTTATTCCACACCCCAGCCGTAACAACAAACCCACATTCAGCGCACATCAATTACTGCTTTTGAGGGAGCGGTCCATATATCCGCCCGTGTGTTATTTCCCCCCCTCCTCCTTCGCCTGACTTGAGAGTGTATGTGGCAATCAGCGGCGCTCATTACACTTCGCTGCCCTACAAAGATGCCCCAGAAAGCGAGTCCTTGAAGAAGGAGGTGAAGGGAAAAAGAAGCAGAGAGGAAGAGGAAGATAGAGCGCTGCTTACCGAGGACGCCGACGCGGTAGTTGAGAGTGATAACGATGACGTTCCCGTAGCTGGCCAGCACGCTCCCATCGATCATGTTGCCCGTGCCCTCCATGTAGGATCCTCCGTGGATGTAGACCATCACAGGCTTGGCCCCGGTGTCTCGTATGTCTGCAAGAGTGGCCATCATTAACACATTCACATTGTTGTCTTCCTGCTCTCATCAAGGGTCAGCTCAGATTCAGACACGGCAGACAGACAGACAGGCAGACAGACAGAATGCCGGAGCACAAACAGACAGACAAACGAGACATGTCGCCTCCCAGATACCAGCTGCAGGGACACAGTCTGCTGGCCCACTAATGGAAATGAAAGCATATTATGTTGCATTTCCTTTATGGGAAACAAATGAATGTCCACTCATTATGTTGAAACTCTTGAGTTGGACTCTATTATAGTAATTGGCCATCTCAGCTGAAAAAGCAGCATGTCATTTAGCTCATATTAGGGCCGCATTTGGTTTTGTGTTGCCTTCTCTGAGGCAGGCCCACTTCCCAATATAGACACACAGGAAACCATTAGGGGGAATAAAGACAGCGTTACTCTGACACGTCTCCTAAACCGGGGAGCGGGCTAATCTGGCTTGACAGCGATAGGGGAAAACACAGCGGCTAATTACACGAGGCTACCGTTCGCTCGCCTCCTTCTTTTTTACACAGGTCTTTCTCAGCGCTGCAATTTATGTGCACGCCGCCGCCGCTTGGCATCAGGAGGGGCGGCAGTAAAAAGAAAGACGGTGCTCCAGTTTCCTAAAAACGTTGTTTATTTTATCCGTGAACTAGGGTTTGATACTCTGCCAGAGCGACACTCAAGCCGGATAATGCACATCCAGAGGTGGAGGGAAGGAAGAAAGAAACGGCTCTGTGCAACGAATACACTGAATTACTGACTGCCTAGCAAGAGCCTGGAGACGAGACAAGAAACTCTTTCTCTCTCTCTCTCATTCTCACTCCTGCTCCCCTCTGTCTCCATGTAGAGTCTCGCCTTCCCCTCCCTCACTTTGTAGCTCTTTCCCTCAGATCCTCTCCCCGTTTCCCTCCCTCTTCTTCTCCATCTCGTCCTTTTTTTAAACTCAGCGGCGGTGTCGAGAACCAGATCGAGGGAGGGACGGGGGAAGAGACGGAATTAAAAAAGGACGGCGTTGTATCCCGGTTGCCGTGGTGACTGAGAGCCACAAATTCATAATCCTTAAACTAAACGCAGACGGCTTCCTGCATGACCTAATCTGCATCCATCTCCGGGCGCTGCTCGTCATTACGCAATCCATCACATTAGCATTCTGAACACAGAGGACAACTACTTAAATGCATTTTGCAGAGATGTATTTTTCCCTGTAACCCCTTTAGCAGAGCTCAGCATTGATTCACTGCTTCCCCCATTATTCCCTTGGTTATTCATGGCCCCGTTATGTTTAAAAGCAAAGCAATAACACGTGTATGATGCAGCCTGATTTACGGCCTCCTTTATCAGGCTGGTATCTGAGAAGGCTACACAGTGAAATGTGATTTATAGCTGACACACGCACGCACACACACTTATCTGAGACAAGAGGAGGAAGAGGAGGAAGAGGAGGAGGAGGAGGAGGGGGATGCATAGGGTGAGGAAGCATGGAACGTCCAGTCAGGGAGGGAAAGTGGGGGACAGACAGCAAAACAATATCCTACACAAGCCTCTCAAACGCATGAGCCACAGATACAAAGAGGATGGAAAAGAGAAGGAAGGAGCAGGGGGCAGAAATAAGAAACAGATTAGTCATGTCAATGCTATCAGTCACCTCTTTTGTTGATTCACATCGTCTCCATGACAACAGATAAATCCCTTTGGGGAGAGCAACACCAGATACTGAAGCTCTACTTTGTGTCTAATCTATTTATTTGCTTGATCTGCTGTGGGATGTGCCACACACACACACACACACAAGTGATATACGGAGCTCAGTGCCAGCGAGTGTGTCGGAGGAAACGTTTATGTTACAGAACCTAATTGGAAAAAAATAAATAACAAAAAACCCTTTCAGGATACATGAACATCTGGACTCGGCTCCGGGGGGCAATGACGCCACTAGTTTCTCCTGACCTATCAGATCACAGCTCAGATGGTTTGCTGTGAGTTTAGAGGTCACTCAGTGGCTGATAGAGAGAGGGTGCGTCCTCATTCACTTCCTCTCCAAAAGGTACAAACACAAATTCATTGAGCGGCGCAGAGACATGTTCATTATTAAAGCACATACCTGAATACCTGCGACAGAATCACATGCACAACCGGGTTCAAAGGATAAAGAACAAAAAAGGAAACTCTGGATTTTGGAAATTAAAAAAACTAATCCAAAAGGAAATTGTGTAATGCAATGGGATAAAGAGAAATGTGACATTGAGTGGGCAACATCATTTGCTTGCACACATAATAATCTCAACCAGACAAGTGACATCATGCCCCATCAGCCTCACACACTCACACACACGCTATCAGCACACACTTGGAGGCGGAGGAAATGCTTACAACTAAGCCAAACAAAGGACGGGTTCCTCTGCTTCCTCCGGACTAAATTAACAGGTTGCTGAGAGAAAAGGACCTATAAACCTCAGGTTGTAACAGAGGGCATAACATTCAGTGGATGCATCGCAGCATGATTGGCTGATTGGAGTGTCAGTGGGAGGTCGAGTCTGACTCAAGCCTAAGCTGAGGCGCCCGGCGCTGATGATGATCCGGCTGCGAGCAAATCCCATCAGCAGGGCCCGGGCCTCTATGTCCCCTTCCATCTCTCTCTCTCTCTCTCTGCAGTACTGCCACCTTTTCTCCTTTTCCTTTTCCTCTCTCCTGCTGCTCCTTTACTCGCCACCTTCCACAGGAAAGCGCCTGTCATATATACGGCATATAAGCGCTCCATTCAGGCCCAGAACCAGCCTTGACACTCGACGGTGAGGCGGGTGGGGGGGGGGGGGGGGAGGCAAGTAGAGGAAATTTCCCGGCGTTCCCTGTGTCAACACTTGAGAAAAAAACATGGTGGCTGTCAGCGGCGATCAGCGAGGACTGAGGTGGGAAGCGGAGGCGGGGGGCGGGGACGGGGGAGCTGACGACGTCCTGATGTGGCGGGTTATGATATGCACCCTACTGCAGAGCTCCGTGTCAGCCCAAGGTTCACGCTTCACACATGACAAGTCCATTAATGGCCACGCTTGCATGCCAAAGATCGGGCAGCGTAATTAAATCAAATTATTCACTGGTTTGTGCCGATTGTACAAATCACCGGCAGCATTCTGAACGCTTGCCCCCCACCTTCCTCTTTTTATACAATCAAATGAAGTGTCAGCGTCTGTCACTGTAGGTAAGGGGGCTGGAGCAGGAGGAAGACAGAAGAAGAAGAAGAAGAAGAAAGAGGGAGCTGGAGAAAAGAAAAATAGCTGTTGCGTAGCTTTTCTTTTTTTTTAGCGCATGGCTATTTTAAGCCGGCAGAGTTTCAGAGGCTGCACATTATCAGGAGTGACGGCACGGGCAGGAGAGAGAGCGCCTGAGAGTGGAGGGTATGTCAAGATCTGCCGTGTTCTCTTAGAAAACTTGGCATCTCTACAAGTAATTGAGGCATGTCTTAGGTAGGGGAAATCTCAACGTGGCATTAGAAGCGTGGAAACGGGGCTCGCCTAGCTTCAGCCTCAGTGTGCCTTTACCCGCCAATCCTGACATCCCTGTAGTCGACGTAATGGGCGGAGTGACCTTTGTGTGAAGGTGACATCCTGCCTCCCCCGGCTGGTATGTGTATGTGTGTGTGTGTGTTTTTTTTTGCATTTAATATGATGTTGGTAACGGAGCAGACAGCTGTGCTAGCGCTCGCGTACGCCGTGAAGCTGCTCCGCCTCTGTGAAATGGCAGGAGCGACAAAACAGAGAGAGAGAGGCGGAGAAAGAGAGAGAGAGAGAGAGAGAGAGAGAGAGAGAGAGAGAGAGAGAGAGAGGTAAAGGCCTACAGGGCTATTAGCAGAAGCCCCCTCGAGCAGGGCTGGATATAGATGAGAGCAGTTAGCTGTAGAGGCGCTGTCATCTCTAAGACCGTTTGCCCCCAGAGTGACAGACTAACCCTTTAGTCTTTCCTGGAAGCCTTCTGTCCTCAGTGGAGGCTACGAAAGCTGAGGTTTATTCTGCACAAAGCCAGAGGTTTGACGAGGCGCACGTGCACGCCCACACACGTGCACACGCCCCGTTAGCCACACGTCCACAGAGGTCTCGGGCCCAGCAAAGCGTAAAAGACTAAAGTAAATGAGGTAATTCAAAATCCGTCTCGGCTCTTGTTCCATTATCTAAGATTCTGAGAAGCGAAACGTTTATGCTCGCCTTAGCTTTGTTGATTCCTCTGTGCCACTCAAGAGTAAAGGACAGAAATACAAAGACGACAGCGGCCGCCCGGCTCGTCCGTTTCAAACGTCTGCCCTGGCGAATCGGCCGCGAGGCAGCAGTGTTTATCTCCCTGAGAGGCTGAGCAGCGGCGGGCCAAATATCTCCACACAAATGGGCTTCAAGGGGCAGAAATCCCCCCACATCCCTGCCACATCAGAGAGAATAGGATAGTGGCAGCATGGCGAGATTGGTGTGTGAATTGCCTCGGCTGCGACCCGCCACTCTGCAGCCCGCACGAGCCAAGCCGAGGGCCGCGCTGGACTGGAGAACCGGCGAGGAACGCACAATGGAATTAATGGTAATACCCGGGCAGGTGGAGCTCAGCTCTGCTGCCTGGCACAGCGGCCAGTGACAGAATCTCTGGGGTGGGGGTGGGGTAGAGCGAGATGTGCGAGAATGTGTGCGCCTGTGTGTGTTTGTGTGTACACGTGTGCGAGCATGTGCAGAGTGTTTGTGGGTAGTTTTCTTCCCTGTTTGCTTCTTGTGTTTTGGTAGCAGGCATTGCTTATTGGTATACATGCGTGTACGTGTGCAAGCTTCACTGATTTTATGGAGCAGAGTGCACACTCACACACACATACTAACACACACACACACACAGAGGCGGTGCATGATTCCCCCTGATTACAGTTAAGGTTTCGGCGAGCCAAATGAGACACACACACACACACACACACACACACACACGCACACACACGCACACACACACGCACACACACGCACACACGCCTCATCAATGAACCAGCAGTGTGAGCGGCTCTGGAGACGCAGCGTGGCCGCCTGTCGTTCTCAGCCTAACACTGGGCACGGTAGCTCAGCACCGTTGCCATGTTCCACCTGGGAGACTCGGCTCCTCCGCAGCCACACTTCCTCTATTTACATGCCCACCTTTATCTAACAACAGCAGGTAGGCCATTGAAAGCCCAGCGCATCCTTTTACAGCGCAATAACCGCGTCTGTAAAATGGAGTCCTGATTGTGGGCCGGGGGTAAATCACAGCGCCTTGGCCCGCGCCGGCACGTTGCTGGAGGGAGCGCTGTGTGGAATTAGAATGCACTCCAGGCGAGCTGAGGGGTTGACCGCTGCTCAGACAGACTGGCAGATGCTGGGGATGGAGATAGACGGATAGACGCGCACGCAGAGAGACGGAGAGCCGTAGAAGCAGCCAGCAGGCAGAAGCACATCTATAAAAACCTAATTATACCCCTCGCTGGATGCTTTATTTTGCTGACCTCCGAGTCCAAACTGAATGATTTTATTGGACGGTCTATACCCTTTTTTATGTCGGAATTTATATTTATGTGCTACTGCTACAACACATATGTTCCTCGCACTGCCTTGGCAATTAAATAAGCTTATTTAAGTTGAATTTAAGAGCGAGTCTGTCAAGAGGGTTATACCAGGGGAGGAAGACGGCTCAAACATGGTGAGGAGGGTGAGGGGGGGGGAGAGGAATTAGCTCAGGATAGACAGAGTGCCAACTGAGACAGCAGGGTAATGCTGGGATGAACAGACTGAGAGATGGAGGGGGTTAGACAGAGAGACCAGACAAGGCTGCAGCTCTCTGGACTGAGTGAGGATTTGTGGGTAAGAGGAGGTACAGTTTGCTTTTTGATTCGACTCGTCGGTAAGCGTGAATACAAATCGTTGTTTTTGATCGGAAATGCATGCGGCAGCGTAACTTCAGAGAGGAAGAATGCTGTTACCCATGATAATAACACTTTTTGGAGCCAAAGTAAAACAGCTTAGAAGGACTTTGTGGTTTCTTCTGTCTGTTCCGCTACATAGGAGCACAGTGAGGAAGACGAGGGGGGAGTCCTTCAGCCCCCCGTTCGTGTTTTGCACCATGACACGTCAAAAAAAAAAGCCACATTCACCAGAACAATGGAAATCCTCTGGATCACGTCTGGGGAGTGATGGCCAACTCTGTCACACATGCATTAGCTCCAGTGCTGTGGCAGGGATTCAGCTGGGACCGTATTGTGCTTCTACGGTGATGCTCCGTAAATAGCATTAGTCTCGCTTTGTAAAGAATAGACTTGTCAGATTCTCAGTGCAGCTCCACTCGCACAACACGCCGAGACACTGCGCTGCATGCAAAGATGTGCCAGACAAAGGGATTGGCACTTGTCAATAATTCTGAACTGACTCGGGGCTACATAAACTAACATGTGGGCTTTCTTGAAGGAAGCCAAACATACACACACACACACACGCATGCATATAAACTCGCACAGCAGAGCCAGAGACTGAAGGCAATTTGGCTTCGTTTGCAACAGCTTGCCCTGGGCTTGAATAAGGAAACACCTGTGTGTCAAAGTGGTGCCATGGCAACGCTTCCTGTTCTGTGATCAATGCCAGCGTGAGGCATCTATTTGAGAAGAGAGCCCACTGGCAAAAAGTAAGCAGACTCGCTACAGACCTTTAAACATCTGGAAAGATCGGCCGCCAACCCGGCTCACGCGGGTTCAGAACCCACCGCAGAACTAATGCGGCCCACATTCTGCTCCGTCCTGAGAGATTCACACCTAATGACTGAAACCACACGCCTATGAAACCACCACATTCATTTGTCGGCTAAATAAGACGACACAGCGCTCGTTCCAGACACATTGCACAAAAGAACTTCCGATTACTGGATGTGCTGGTGTGCGGCACTTCTACTACCACACATTTATGAGGATTGACGAGTATTACTTGTTACGTTACTGATCACAGCTTGAACAAATGAGGAGCAATTAGTCAGCGGTAACGGCACATCAGAAGACGTTGGTGCGGTATAATTAGGAGTAAAACTTAGCAGCTCAGACGTCTGTACAGCTGAGAATAACGCCAAGAGAAGAGCAATAACGGAAGAAAGTTTGGGGAAATGAATGAAGGAGAATCACTGAGAGCGTTGGTGGTTAACACAATGCTCCTTAACTACAATGTGAACACCAACAGGGCCTAATACATACATGGTATGATGTTCGAATAGGTTGAACTGAGGTAGCAGACTCCAAGTGTGGAGAACAACCGGAATCAAAAGGCTTTACGCCATAACCTCACCTACAGTAGCAAAGGGAAGACAAGGGCGGCGCAACAACAAGGGTTAGATTTAGATTCAAAGGACTTAAGCCGTTTCTGTTACAGCACAGGAATTGTCTCATTCTAATCTGGGCAGAGATCCACCCCGAGCCAGGAACATCCTAAGATAAATACGGAAAGTGAACAATGTGATTGCAGAGCACCAACTCCCCATTTTTCTACACCTCTCTCCTCTAATCCTCTCCACTCCTGAACTAACACTCCTCATCTAAATCTGCTGGCAGACCTGGTGGACAGTCTGATATGACACTGCTGCCTCGCATTCCCTCTGCTATTATCGCCTTAAATTCAGCTGCCGGCCACACCTTGAGGAAGGGACTCTCACCGCTGCCTGTGTAATAACAGATGCTCCAGTCACTATGTGGGATATTAAAATAGTTCAACACTAGTTTGATGTGCTGCGGGGTCCCTCCCCACTTTGAAGCCACACACACACACACACACTGCTGAAATAGATACATAGGACCACATGGGATAGCAGTCAAACCTCACAATCACTCGCACACTTTCATTCTCAAAGATGTAACGTTTTTCTTTCTATAATGTGACAGTGTTGTATGATGATGCATCGGCACTTAAAAAGGATAAAAGAATAAACCAAAAAAACCCAAACAAACATAAATGATCGGAGGAAGAAACCTTGGAAGAATTCATGCACCATCTTTGTTCACCGTGGAAAATACCTTCATCTTCATCACCGTCGTTATCCGATAAATCCTCGCCCTGTTTTTTTGCGTGGACCCCTGTTGTTGAAGCAGGGAGAGACATAGAGAGGCACAGGGAAATTCAAGATAGCACGTGTGGCAAGGCACAGACTGGAAAAATCAATAAAAATAATCAATAAAAGAAGGTACATCATCATCATCATCATCATCTCAGACCACATGTGAAGAACTGTGTTCATCTGAATACATTAGCTCCATTGGGAGAGGAGTCACAGGCAGCAACACACACAGCATGTAAAATAATAGGAACATTATTTAATAAAGTACAATTTGATTATGTAATTCTGTAGCAGGTCTATACAGGCTGGGGGTATACAGTGTAACTCAACACACAGCAGAGAGACTGTGGCAGATTTAAAGCAGAGTCATACACACCACCGGCACTTTCCACGTCAGGCTGGTGGCCCCTCCTGGCCCACCACTCACCACATAACACTCAATAATTACACTTTGATGCCCTTGTCTTAGCATTTAGTGTCTGGTCCTAACACTTTGGTACACATCGTGCTATTTCATCCTCTTTGACCTTGTGGCCAGATTGTCATGAAATTGGTACAAACACTCCTGGTCCCGAGGGCATAAATGCCAGTGATTTCGCTCGACTCCCTGGCCTTTCATCTCACGCAACTGTCAGCTCAAATCCCTGTTACACAAACACTTTGGTTCATGGAACATTACCTCAAAAACCAATGCCTGAATTTGAAATTTGCTGCGGATATTCCTGGTCCCTGGGAGGTTAATGCTAATGATTTCAGTGACCTTTGACCTGCCATCTATTACCACAATGGTCTTTCTCTCGCGTACCGTCGGGGAAGTCGGATTGCTCCCCTTTGCACACAAGCTATCTGTTGCCTGGATTACAATGAAACGAGCAGGGTTTCCATGGTCCCAAGAGGATGAACCCCCCTGACCTATGTGACCTCTTTCACAACATCCTATTTCCAATGTTATGCAGCATAACTCTGAATTATAATGAGCCGATTACGGTTTAATTCACAGAAATGCAGATGATCTCTTTCAACCTCTGTTACTTTTATTGCCAAATTATCCACAAGATAAACTGTATAAGCTCACTATATGGATACTCTTGGTCCCCAGGGAATGAGCCATATAGATGTCTTAACGCCTCATTCTACACACTAAATTCTCCAATTATACACCGGGAAATATAATAAACTAACTGTGCACCTGTACACCATTATTTTGCATAATAATTAGAAAAATAATGGGCCTCATGTTATGACATTTACTGAGCAAACACTCTAAACATGAAGAACCTTTTTGGGCCCGGTGATTACCTGACCTGTGCTGTCGTGCAATCTTTAAGTCCTACTTAACATTTTAAGACTCTCATCTCGTCTCGACGCTCAAACAGAAGCAGAGCCATCAGTGCTGCTGTGTGACCCCTCCATCTAACGGCGCCACATCACGAAAAAGAAACACTCTTAAACTTTAAGTTGGCCGGTGAAAAACTAGAAACTTCTTGCAAAATCGATGTGTATCTTCTGCACAATAACTTATTGATCTGTGAGCAACATACTGTATAAATTGCTTAGATTATGGATGTTCCCGTACTCGATATGTGCAATAACGTTAGAAAATTGGAATTTCAAAGCTAAACAAATGTCACAGCGGCAGCACCCATGCATGGTGAAGGAAGAGGCTGCAAAATAAATACCGACATTTAAGAAGTACAGAGTGTAGACCACCTGTAGAAACGACTAAATAAGCAACAGAACAAAGGCTTTCTACAGCCAAAGTGTGATTGTGCTTATTCCAACGCCCGCTGTGCTATTGACATGCTAAACACGAGCTGAAGGTCCTGAGTGATATTCTTTCGGACAGGCATGGATCGGGCGCCAGGTGTCGACAGTGAAGCTCCGTCAGTTTGCATCGTGTTGTTTTTGAGTGCGTGTCAATCGATCAATAACAGCACCTTCCAAACCTGTGACACGAGCATGACTCAGCAATCCGGCCCACATTTGACCTTGCATTAAAACGCCGCCGCAGTGAAACTCCGTGACATTAAAATACGCCGGCAATGAATTATAGATGTTTCCTTTTGCATCGGCAGATTGCAGGAGTCGTAATTTGCATCGCTTCAAAAGTATAACGGCTATTATTCATATTTTTTCTTGACAAGCAAAATAGAAACCTGTCACATTTATCAAATCCGGTTCAAAGAAAATCACATTTGATGGGTTTGCTTGTTATATAAATGGGATTTTTTTGGGGGGAAATTTAACATTTCTACAGCATAGAGAGGCAGAAAATGGGCTGTGGAGCAGTTAGCCATTGAATTCTATTCTGCATGAAGAGCCCAAAGCATGTGCATGCGTACCCTCACCCACCCACACACTCTCTCTCACACACACACACATAATATACACAGAGCTCAGAGACTCAAGAGACTTCCTGACTGAATCCACAATTCACTCAATACATGGTGGAGGGGCTGAATGTTAACTGGCCAGCCTTTGCCAGGTTCACTGACAATAGATGGGCCTTGGAGTTAAATATCAGAAAGGTCAAAATGTGAAAAGGGACTTGGTGAAATGTGAAATGTTGCTTCCTTGACAATTCAGAGCAGTTATATTCAGTCTCTAATCCTCAAGTGGCCATTTTTCTCTCTGGGAGTTTTGGATGATCTGTCTCTCTTCCCGTCTCTCTTCCCGTCTCCCCTCCCTGTCTGCTCTCCGTGTTTTCCTCCCGCTGTATCTCTCTCAATCTGTCTCCCGGTGCAGAGGTTAAGGAACAGCTTGGGAGGGACACATAAGAGAGAATGATGGAGAATGCAGCTAAAAGGTTAAGGAGGCTGTAATCCTGTGGTAAAGGACATCCAAAACTCACACTGTGCATCAGCTGTTCCCCGAATAAAAACCAAACAAAAGTCAGCCAAGATGTCTGTTTCACGTCTGCGGGCCAGATAATGGATGGAGACGTGGACCACTTGTTTCTCCTATTAGGTGGAAAGTGATCAGGCTCTGCTATCTGACAAACACAATCACGACTCACACGGCTCTAAGCTCCTTTCACCTCTCTCTCACACACACACACACACCGCGCAATCGTTCCAGACGCATTCATGCAATCTGTGAAAGCCTCAAAAGCCTTCATCTAGGTAGAATGACTTTTAAATTCAGAGGAATTATTCTCATCCTGTGGCGAAGGTAGAATCAATCTGAATTTAACACTGAAGTGACCACTGCAAATGACTGATCACCCTCTGAGTGTATGAGAGTTTGGGCCAATTGTATTTCCTCTCTTGTGGGATTCTGTTTATCTGTGTGTCAGGGGAAACTGGTTTTAGAAACCCACTGTGCTTCCTCCATTGCATTATGTAAAAAGAAAATGGGAAAACTCAAGAGTTCATTATGTCATTTCACTAAACGCCAGATATACCAGAAGATCTGATTTTGTAGATTTTGCTCATTTCCGGGCCTTTGCAAGCTGTTGGGGTCTAACATTCTCTCTCTCTCTCTCTCTTCCTTCCAGTTTGGGCATAAACAAAGAACAGAACAGAGATACTGAGCCTTGGGGTGAGAGTGGAAGCTGGACAGCACTGCAGCAGGAGGCCTCTGAATAGGAACTTCCTGCTTAAGTCGCGACTTGCATTTCAAGTCGGCGTGAATGGCTCCGCCGCTGGCTGCCCACAGCCTTCACTCACTGGGGTCAGCGTCCATCCCAGATACACATTCCACAGAGGCACTATTCTGTCAAGCAAAAGGAAACATCTGCCCTGTTTGGAAATCACACAGGCCCATATTTGTTCTTGTCATCTTGTGAAAGTTTTTGCCGTCTCTGCTCGGCATACAGATTTCCACCGCAGCGCTGGAGGAGCGGCCCCTCCCTCCTTCCTCCAGGCTGGGTTGAGATGGCCGGCCAACAGGATTTCCATGGTGTGTTACTGTCTGCCATGGCCCAGACGCTCTAACCAGGATTGGGGCTCTTTCACTTTCCTCTCGCTTTCGTAACACCTGCAGGTCATCTGGTAAGAGGAAAAAATGTCCAATGCTTCTGCTCGGGTAGTTAATCTACAGGTTTGGCAACTGATCTGGCTGTTCAGTACTGGCACCAGGCTGTGTAACACATGGCAGCCTGCTGCCGGAGAGAGCTGCATAGGAATGATAGTTGAGTGCTTCAAATCAAACCCAAACCTACAACAGCTTTTGCCGTACTTATCTCAAATAGGCTGATGATGAGGGTTGAAAGAGGTCAGGAGGGTTGAGCTCAGTCAGCCTGTCAGAATCAGTTCTCTAAACCACAGTGAAGGACTCTATAGGCAGCTTTCACCAGCAGCAAGGGGATCTATTGTAAAAATCCTGAGTAGGCTCGTATGAATATTATATAAACAGCAGCACCTCGTCGCCTGAACGCCACAACGAGGACCTCGTAAAAAGGATCCGATTTTTACGAATGTCTTTTACAATTGTCAATGAATTTAACAACGCCAACTCTTTATAAAGATGAAGTCTGACCTCATAAGAGTTTGTCCTCACAAAATTGACCCGTCTCCAGCCAATCTAGCTTTCTAACACTGAATAGTGCTTAGCTGTGTCCCCGCACATCATTACCCCTTTCTTCACTCCATTCACTCCGTCTCCCAGACAGAAAATGACTGAGTGATATAACCGCGGCTCCAGTGTCTCCGGCTCCATCAGAGCTTTGTGCCGTGCATGTTCACTCAGAGGCAGCTTCACAGCGAGCAGCGCCCTATCGCGCTGATCTTGCACTTTAGGCCACCTCCACGTGACCTCGTCCACTTCATGCCTGGACATTGCGAGGCTGAACTGGAATAGTAAGCATGAGCCCCTGTGCTTTTTAGTATTCCAGCAGAGCTACTAAATTTCAAATGAAATGTATTCACAGTTAACCCTGCGCTGTCAAAGTTGCCTCCCAGCAAACCGAGGAGCAACTGGTTACTGAAGAAAGATGGCAGATCTACTATGCAGAGACGATTTTGTTTGAGCCTTCTAACCTTCTCTCCCAGAATGAGTCCGTCTTTGATCTTTTGTCAGGGCACTTGTGGTCTAAAGGCTTTCCTTCCATATTAAGTAGAAACATGAGCCACATCTTTGATGTCGGCACATTGTGTGGTTTCTCAGCACAATGCCCAGAGGATCTCCATACCACAGGATCCATACTATACAAGTTCTCCATTGAAAATCGTTCCATGAGAAGGAAATTCTTTGACATACAGAATCTTTTTTATCAAAGTAAAATGGTTAGATAGTATTCTATCTTTAAACAAGCACTAACCTGAATAAACGATAATACTCTAACCATTTGTCAAATTAAATCAAATCTAACAACAATCACAGTATTGCACAAGGTTCATGGCCGATGTATTGTTCTCTCTCGACAGGCATCGTCATTCTAACAAAGGAGGTAGCAGAGGTAACACAGCCATTTACTTTGTTCCTGTAAAAGTTCTGTAGCGTTGCCTGGCAACAATCACCAAAATGTTTCATGAGGAGTCAAACACCAAACTTCATTTTGTTAACTTAATCACAGTTTCCTCCAGAGGGACGGTGTTCACAAAAGTACAGATCATAAATTAAAACTAGTAATGGAGTTGTTAGTGTTGCTGCATGTACACAGTGTGTGTATGACTCTACTACACAAAGAAGGGCTCTATTAGAGGATTTACAAAATACTTTACAGAGAGAATAACACAAGTATTTACTTTATAAAACAGATGTGACATTTGAAATGACACTGATAAGGAACGCTGACGAACTGTTTAACTATTAGTAAGTAGCCATCAAATCACACAAGACGTCCTGCGTTAAAAGGCTTAGCAAACATCAAGTATGTTTCAAAGGCTGCGCGCTGAACAGTGCAAAGGATCATTTATGCTTCATTTGCACTGCTAATTCAACATAAGCCCCGAATATTAGAAGCGGTTAAAGCGCCGCAATTGAAAGAAAGAGTTCCCAGGAAGCGGCGAGACTGAAATGACAACGTTTACATTCAGAGCAACAGAGGCGCTCTGCAACAATCACCTCTGTGCACAACAGTGTGTGTGTCCCTGAAACCAACATAGGAAACTTCAGATAAACCTCTTTCTCTTTACCAAAACATTGGGGAGATAATTGAAAAATTCCAAGTGGAAGGGGAATATTAAAGAGATATTTCTGTGTGTATTCCACAACTGGGACTAATTCAGAAGCAGTTGCCTTGGGGGTCCAGTCTGTCTCAAGCAAAATTGGTTTACCAAAGCAGAATGTGGGAGCTGACAGAGTGGGGCCGCAAACCCACGGCAACAGGGCCGGATCTTTACCGCCCAGTGAGAAATGAGCACCATTCCTCTGAGCGCCTCTCCTGCCTCTAGGCCGGTTAAGAAAATGAACCGTGTGATGTCACCGGCAGTGAGATGGTAGCGGTTGCGGCTGTAATTGCTCTGTGTGGCAGAGCGTCTGTACATCTGCCACACGGATAGAGGAACGCTGTCGTGCCTAGAAGACATCTCTTCCTATTTAAACAATGGTGAGTTACGTGTTGAGGAAAGAGACGCCCCTTCGCTTTTTAGTGTAAATTTAATCAACCAGCAAAGCTGAGACGCTTTCAGGTGTCGCGTCTGACAGATTTGTCCAATAAGCCGTAATCTTAACTGCCGCCAGAGCAGCCGGAGACCAGAGCAAACGCCGCTCTCTTTCTCTCTTTTTTGCATCCCAACTCAAATTTGATGTGCTGGTGTTTCAAAAGTTGCAATGCTTCTGATTCAATCAACAGTTGGGAAACGGGGAAAATATAAAATAAATCTTACAAGACTTTGTTACAAAAATATATGAAAACATAAAATACAGATCATTGAAATTGTTGTACAATGTTTGACAAAGTTCCATTATTTCTTTGGAGACCTGGGGTAATGTGAAGGCGTTTCCACTCCTTCACACACATTCTCACCACAAACACACACAAACACACACAAGCTTGGGAGGGCAATATGAAGAATACAATAGCTGTACTAACATAAATATATAAATATGTCCTCAGAAAATTGGGTAAATTTTAAGTTACATGGATTTGAAGACGAGAATAGAGAATCAACATTTGACTAAAGAATTAAAATGACATTTTAATGATGCCCAGCCCAGCCCGGCACACACACACACACACACACACACACACACACTCAGCAGAAGCAGATTCTCTCACTCGTCACTCACGCTCGTGTCGACGTTGATCCGAGGCACAAGTTCCATGTTCACTCCAATTAGCACTTTGGTTTGGGAGCGGATCGGTAGTGATGCTGATGGCAGCCATCACTCTCCTCTCGCTTTCACTCTTTCATATCCCGCTCTTTTTCCTTTTTTTTTGTTGTAGTATTTTTTTACATACCTCCTTTTCTACACATTTTCTTGTTGGGTTTCCTGGCACATTCCTTGGATATTCTTTTGACTGTAAAATGAATGGAAAAACTACAAAATAACAGCGAGCTCTGGCACAGATCGCACGTTGACATGCAAACAACTCAAGACTGAGTCAGACCCCTTAACCCCGTAAAAACCTGCTCCCCTCCCCCGCCCCGTCCCGCCCCTCCCAGTCATCAACATCAAGAACAACAGAGGACCTGTTGAGGAAGTAATCGGGGGTGTGTTGCTGCAGAAATATTCCAAAATGGTGGAATGAATTTGCTGCATCCTGGGACACAGGAAGCCCATTTTCACATGCACTTCTATATAAGACCCATTACAGCCACACAGCCGTCACTGTTTCTCTACAAAAGGTTTCAGTTGACAAGCGTGTCCTTACTACAAGCATCATTCGGCATCATCCACTTGATAACATTGTGATGCTCTTACAGGCAAATTAACATTTCCAGCCCATTTCCCTGTGTGGGTTCCCGTCAGGTATTAGTCAACATCTAACATTTTCAGACATTTAGTCAATCTGTGTTTGCCTTTTACACAAAAGCAATTTGATTTGTGCAAGGACAAACTGGATGAAACCAGGAGAGTAAGGGGTCTTACATAGGTCAGGCTGATGCCACAGGCCTCTCGTGTACCAGTTAGAATATTTCACCAACCCTGCAGTAGATCATTCACTTAGGATGAGGTAATCACTACTGGCTAATATCCCCCGAACAGTCAAGACAGTGAGGGAAGGAAGGTGCACCAAGTTGGTCCAATAGGCTCCTTGCATGACTCGTTTTTGTCTCTCCGTCTCATTAATAAGTCATTTAGATATAGTTTTGGTAATACATTTTGGCTTGTATAAGAACAAAAGAGGGACCTCTAACAGTGGCATGGAAAGGGAAGAGTTGATGAAAAGGCTACATGAGCGATCAAGTCAAGATGGGAGGCTGGAGGTGATGGACAACAGACACGGCATGCGCCAGACAACAGGTCATGCTTTTTGTGAAATTACAGAGGCGAAACAAGTTCTTGGAGAAAAGGAGGAGATAGAGGGAGGACAGAGGAGGGAGGACAGAGGGGGGAGGACAGAGGGGGGAGGAGGGCTGGTTTCAGCTCGTACACTGCGCACACTCACCATCCTCGGTCGGAACATAGATGTTTAGATAAAGACAATCCTCGTTTTGATCCTGTATGTACGTGGCGACAATATCCAGGTTGAAGGTGAACCATATTGGCATCATGATCTCTGGCACGGCGTTGTGAATATTTTGGGGGCAGACGGGCGCAAAGTGGGTGGCGTTCTTTATCCCCGACCAGGAGGAAGGAGGCTCGGGGGGCATGAAGCGTTTCTCTCCCACCGGCGAGGCGGCATAAGGAACGCCCAGATACTGGTCTACCGGCCCCAGAATCTCACTGGGCAGGGGCACCCGGACCCCCCGGAGTTTCCCATACTGCGTGTTCACAGTGGGGTTGTAGTTCTGGCCTCTGACGGCGGCAAAGCACCAGCAAAAACTTAATACCCATAAGGACACGTTGAGATGCCAGTTCTGCGCGGCGAGGCGACTTCTCCTCGGAAAACACCACATGGTCCTTGCGAGTGTGTGAACCTGCAAGCCACCAACATACAAGCTGGGCCGTGGCCTCAGCAAACACAGGCTTCCCGTCCCTTCGCTCAGCCCTGCAGTCCAGCCACCCGGGGAACGGTCATGAGCTGGAATATGGAAGGATCCGCGGCTTGAAAGAAGAAGAGAAACAGTCGGGAGTCGTGCGTTCCTTCCTCGTTTATTGGCCGTCCTCTCTCCGCTCGTCAGATCTTCTATCCAGTGCTGCAAGGGAAGAGGACAGGAAAATTAATGACAGCTTCCTAACGGCCCACCAGTTTGCTCCCATTTTAGTCGTTTTTTACTGACTTGAGAGTCCCTTTCTGTCTGGATATAAAACAGCTCACATTAACATGACAGAGCTCTGAGCACTGCCATCAATCCACATTATCAAGCACCAGCCCCGGACTCAGATACTGCAATTAAGATTCAAATTACTTGTTGAGAAAAATCTAAGAACACGACGAAGAAAGCTGAAACCTGAAAAGCATCACGTGTAAGCAGGTTATTAATCTCTTAGCCAACGTTAATATTACTAGTTTACACTGAAGAAATAAGGGTTTCAAAGGAAAACCACAGCAGTCAGTCAGCTAGTCAGTCAGGAACAAAACAACATGACAAAGTCTTCACATTCAGCGATGGAACATAAACCGACTTCTTCTTTTTGGTGTTTTACTTGCATATTTCCATTTTGTGCCCATCCGCTACCCTACAGAGGGAAACGCTGAGCTGTTTACTGCTCCACAGTAATCTGACAGCTGTAGTTACCGGTTATCAATCATGCCAGAATGCGTTTCTGACATTATCTCGACAGAAGAACACCAGAGAATTGAAACGTAACCCGTCAATCCTCCCAAAGATCCCCAAAAACCTGACGCGTTGGCATTGGCGTTCTGTGCATTAGGCTTTGATTTCTGCCTGTGCTGCACTTATGCCAGGATTCTGCCGTGATGAAGTTACTTTCAAGATGAAGGACAATGTGCAGGCGCTTACACCAAATGTAATCAGATGGATCCTTTACACCCTCCAGCAAATTGATGCCATAATCTGGGTGTGCTACTTGGAGTACACCGATGTTGATTTATGTGGGCTTTGACCTGATTACGGTGTTAATTTAACGTTAGAAAAAAAATCAATCAATCCATTATGATTTTGAAGCTTTTTGTTATTAACGCTGACGGGGATCGCTCTTTTACGGCGAGCACTTATGATACAATATGTTAATTCTAGTACTTCTTCATCTACATTAAAGGCTTGAGTACTTCTTTCAACAAAGTTAGTTGAACGTTTGATGCCGCGCAGCATTTACCCCGCACCTCCCTGCAGATATGTATCAGGTGGAATTAATGTTCTACTCCATCTCCCTTGTTTGCTCTTAGAAAAGATTAGGTTTGGAGATGAAGAAAGGAGAGGCCAGAGGAGCGCGTGGCTGCAGGCGCTTCCAGTGACGGTCCTGTAAATGCTAATCACAGGTCCCAGGGCGAACCAGTGGTGCCAGTTACAACACCTTCCCACGCTGCCTGATCAATTTTCAATTTCTTTGGCTTAGGGTCCCCTCAGCTTTTCGACACATACCGCACCGTTCGCTCTAATAACAATGGAGAAGAAAAGCCAGCATTTAGAGGAGGATATTGCATTCCAAAATGACTGTGTAAATGATTTATAATGTATCAGCAGCCGTTGGAGGGCCACTAACCACGGAGAGAAAGCAATCCTGACGTTCCTCGAGGTGCTGTTATCACCAGGCAGCTATTCCCATCTGCTGCAACCATGGATCAGCAAAAAGCCTGCTGGTGGATTCCACCACAACATTTCTTATTTGGTGTGGAAGTCCCCCTCTTCATATCACAAACGCACAGAAACGTACATCTCATACACTATAGATGGGCTCACTTTCCCCAGTGCTTATGTAAATGGAATGCGGGTGACGGACATTTCTGCTCAGGGTCTCTGGCAGACCAAGCACCTGCTCAGCGATAACACATGAAAAGCCATCCACATCCAATCTGAGGTCTAACAGGCGTGCAGTGCTGTCGGACTGGGGGCAAAGACTTCAGAATGCTGGAAAAGTCTCAATCACAAAGTGGCTTTCCAGCTCCCAAAGTTCCCTGTAGCACTTGCAGAGAACATGCTGGAGCTTCGCCCCATGTCTCCGTCTCAGAGGGCCCGCGTGGAGACTTTGATTTCAAACAGCATCCATTTCCTCTGTTTGGGTCTGCACGTAGCAGAGGCAGAATATGTGTGATAACACTAATTCTACTTGAGATAAAATACATCAGGTCAAACTTTTTAATCAGGACATAGCAAGGACACAGGACAGTGTGATGGAGTGTGTGTGTTTAGAGGACACGCTGCGCAGAGGACTTCATCAGTCTCCCCTACAACAGCATCTCAGAGGTCCTCTCTGCTTTGATCTCTCTACCTGCTGAAGCTCTGCCAAGGGAGGAACAGCGAGAGAGAGAGAGAGAGAGAGAGAGAGAGAGAGAGAGAGAGAGAGAGAGAGAGAGAGAGAGAGAGATTGCACGAGTTCTCCCTCATCATCCCAGAAATATTGATCGTCTCATCACCGTGGCCTTGCAGCCTGTAATAAATACAACTGGGGTTGATGGAGATGGGTGGGGAGGTAGGAGGTGTGCTGCTGTGCTGACTCTAAGGGAGGTTATTAGCCCTTAATGCAAGACAGCACTCCACCAAGTACACACCGTTAAACAGCCTCCTCCCCAATTCTCCTGCCCCATGATTAATAGGACATGTTCAATCCTGCTGGTCTAAATGCTATTTATCATAATTCAAAAGCAGCCCAGCGCCTGCCAGTGTAGGTTGTCCTCATCTGGGAAGAAAAGCACATAGGCTGTATTCTTTCTTTCTAAGCCCACAGCTGTTGTACACTCACCGAAGAAGACCCTTTGTTCTCCGACAGCAGCGAGATCTCTGCATCGCAATAATAGTCTGAGCACACGGCCAAATGCACTCCTACGCCGTGACGTTCCTTAGAGAGCGGCTGAATGGACTCTGACAAAAAGGGAACCAATAAGAGTTCCAACGAGATAGATCTTCTGATGCGCCCCCCCGCTCTGTTATTATAGCAGCATGTCTGCAGCAAAACTACATTAGTGCTCCAGAACTTCAAATGGAGAGAGAGAGCCGTCCTGACCTGAGAAAGTGTAATCACCGATTACGAATGCTGTTACATTAAAAGCCGGGCTGAATGTGCTAGGAAAAAAAAAAATAGATGTGAGATGGGCGAGACACAGAACGTAGTGTAGCTTGGCAGTTACCTCAGCTGAACTCATTAAAATGTGAGAAGCAAATGTAAAAACTCAATTTAGTGTCTTCACCTTTGTGCCGCAGAACGACAACAACCTGTGAAGGCTCCATTTTCAGACCCTTAACTTGTGATTGCATTGCTCACTACGAACAAGACGTGTAACAATCATGTGGAAAATGTACCCGGAACATTCTGCTTACACGTGTTCATCTCAAACATGGATCTCAATGTGGCAGAATCAATACTGAATGAGTACCGCAGTTCTTCTCTCCCCCTCTCTCTCTCTCTCTCTCTCTCTCAGGCATCCTCATTATATAAGCTGCGGGGCTCCACGAACAACAGCGTGCCATATTAAATCAAGGAGATTGGCATGTTGCAGAAGCAGCGCTCACAAAATGTCAAAACCAAACCGAGGCTCGTGCTGGTGACCTGCGATTCTATAACACTGAAAGATGAGGAGCCACTCTTCTCTTGCTTTGCTCTTCATCAGAGAGACACAGAGCCTATGCAGTCATTATTACTTAGGATTTGGCATTAAATCAAGGACAAAGAGACAACACAGTCTGACTGCTAATCACCACAAAGACGGAATAAGAGAATTGGTGAGGAATGGTAGCCACGCTGCTGCGGCTGCGGCTGCGGCTGCATGTTAGGCTGCACTGTGTGTTCCCAGCCATTCTCCTACCTCGTAGATAAACGCGGTGCCAGGGTCTTCTTTAGTTAGTGTACGACAGCTGCGTTACCAGCACGGAAAGAGAGAGGTAAGCTTAGAAGACCAAATAAAGACAGACTCTGGGTGAGCACATGTTGATTTGTGTTCTATTCTAGTCCAGAGAGATTGTAAAGCTGCAAACACAGGCAGAGGGCCCATCCATACACCTCTCCCGCCTCTGTTTCTATTGAGCGAGCCTGTATAGAGCACGGAGGTGGAGGTGGAGGCGTATTAATTACAGTTGACTGACTGAATTGAAGAAAAAGGACGGAGGAGCTTACATTTACAAAACGATAAAGAATGAAATTTCCTCAACAGTTCATCATCCTTTCTCCTATTGATCCACTCTAAAGTCCCACTAGACAATCCCAGTGAAAAAAAAATTCAAAGTGGCTAATCACTCACGTAGCCCTCAGGGATCTTTCGGAGAAACCGCAGGGGCGAGAACTGCGTCCGTCTCTAATCTAGCCATATGTAAACACATTAAGGCTTTACACATGGCAAACTCATTATCCCAGCTTCCACAGATGGCATTTGCAGTGTGGGATCGGCTCATTTTATGTGCGATTTCTATTAACCTGCCAACGCAACCCCAACTTTCTGGGAGCTTCACATGATATAGCACAAGACAGCAAAAGTCTATTGTATCCAGAAATGACAAAATCAATGACCATAAACAAAGAAGGCAGACTGAAACACAAAACAACAGACAGAGAAAGTGAGGATTTTGTTTATCCTGCACATTTGACAGTATCCATTGCAGACTATTCCCTATTGCTCCATTCTTACATTATAGGCTATGTCAGTCAAAGCATTAACACCACTTCTACTATCTGTAATGTGAAATTAACTTGGAAATAAGGGGTAAGAACTGAAAACAGGAGACGCAGAGAGAATAGAAAGTGAATTCCAGCACAATCAACGTCGGCCTCCTGCATGAGAATGAAACGCTATATGACATATACACGGCAAAAAGCTTTTTATCCGGGGGTATTGATTCACGATACTTAATAACCACATTAAAAATAAGAAAATCTGAGTCCAATAGCTGTTGGTTTTGCATCAGGGAAAGGACAAGCTCTTTGATTGTACCTGGTGAGCACATGTGAAACTTTATTGAATTTCTTGACAGGATCTACTTAAGCAAACCTGAGAGAATTCAGGAGATATTTCAAGGAGCTTCTCTCATCTCCTGCACTGTGGCGACAGCACGTATAACATGGCAGCACTAACATCAATTTCTGGCTTACAGTGGAAAGGAGGATGGATTTTTTAGCCTTCTGGGATGCATCCCTTATAAAATTCAAGCAAGTGCAAGCAAACTGTGCGTCACTGGTATGGTACCACGCATAAAGCAAATAAAAGGGTATGACAATCACTTTCCAACCTGTGTGTTACTTCTGCCTCTGCACTTTGGTCTAAACACGACCTGTCACAGAGCAGATACATATATATATACACATAGATAAAGAAATATCACTCTGCCTGAACGTTTACAGTGACAGAGTATGGCTTGAGACTAATGAGGATCTCATTCAATATAAATAGATCATTTCCATTTCAAACAGAATCAAATGCAATGTGCACAGAGTATGTGATTTTAACTAATATATCTGATAATACGCAGTGCAGTGCATTAAACATGGATCCAAGTGGATCACAAGCACCAAAGCAAAAGCAGAGATGAAAGGAAAAAAACATTTTCATTAAAGAAGCCATTAACTTTACAAACATATAGAGTTGAACTGAAGGTTTGCTGTGAGTTAATTGAGGTCTGACTGGTAATTACAGGAGGGAGTTGATCTCTCACAATCAGGTCTCCAAGTTCATTGGCACTGCACTAAAAAAAATTAGATTGATCAGCTGCTATGGCTGGTATTGACTCTTTTAATGTGGGTTGGAGACAACGCAGATGTCCTTAAATAAAACTTTACAGCCAGTGTCAAATCCACTTATTAAACTCAGAAGATCCTGCGTTGTTGAAGATGACCCTGATAGTTACAATTATAAAATTTGTCCTTAAAATGCTGCACACAGAGCGACTGCGGCTACACTACAATAATAAATGTTTCTTTTGAAGAAACTTCCCCGTAATGAAAACTAAAAACACAAACAAAAGTATTCTCATAAACCCTGCAAAGCAAGGCACAAAGAGGACAAGACTGAGCCGTGCAGCTTTTCAAAAGGCACTGAACTCACCGCTTTCATCCATTGCATTTTGAATTTGTTTTGAGTAGGAAAAGATAAAAAAAATGATATCAATTTGTCCTGAAGAATCTGAAATAATAAATTTTTTACAATAAAAACAAGTTGTTGCGGCGTCACTACAAAATGTGGAGTAACTGTACTCATTAAGGCCACTTTCAACTTTGAAGTCGACTATAAAAAACAGAGAACAATATTTTGTGCTACTCATTACTTAACCAATGCAGCTTTTTCTTACTTCCATGTAATTTTTAATAACAAACTAATCATATTTGCTAATGTTGAGTTTAGCCTGCCCATTAAACAGCCTCAGGGGACTTTAAGCAATGTCACAACACAACCCTGGTGTTTAGGCTCGTTTATTCCACTTCTTTGCAAAGAACATTAAAAATAAAAGATTGTTGTTAGATTTTTGTTTATTAGGAAATGTTTCTTTGTCAATTCAGACTGTTTTCCCATCTTGTGTAAAGATGATTGTTAGGAGCTCGAGCACAGAGCTAACCTCAAGATCAAACCATTAGCATCAGTGAGAGACACATTGCCAAAGAATTTAGCATGTTAACTATGTAGACGGAATGTTCTCCAATGAATCGTACATTTTTCTACAAATAAATAAGTCATGAACACTTTTGGAAAGCTGCATAATTTTATGACTGTGCTTTTTTTCTTGGATGGACTTAAATGGTACCGATCAACAAGAAGAATGCTACCTCGAGCTGACACAAGCTAACTTCAAATTAAAATAACTTATTATTTGTGTATTTGGGCAAAATCCTCTTTTCTTAGTTTAGTCCCAATTATATTTAAGACTTTGATAATACCATTTTTGTATTCCTTTACCATATTATCCTAATAAACTATACCTAGATACACATGTCTACATATTGTTTAGGGATTATTGTTAACATTAACAAATGAGCATCATCTTTTGTTCTCAGTGACAAAATGACAACAAAAAACAAAGAAACAAATGACAAAACCCAAACAATAACATTTCATATTTTGTTAATAAATCATGATATGGGCTAATTTGGAACAATTTGGTTCCAATTATTACCACGCTTTTATCTTCTTATTTCATAAAGACAATCTGAAAAGAAATTATATTGGGCTAAAAGAGCACAGCTACACTGAGTCTAGCTTAATGCATGTACACGTGCATGTGCCATAATCTATGATGATGTATGTGAGCTGAGGAAATGAATCTTTCCATTGCCTAATAAGCTAAATAGCAGCTTTAATTTAAGGTAAGTAGGCTGCAGTGCTCGGAGAAAATGGAAGGATCAGCTTTTATCATTTGGTGTAAAGGGGCTCCTCAGAATCACACATAAACCAAGTAGAGACGTGACCTAGATGCTGACTATTAAATTAATGAGCTAATAATAGCATTAGGTGCCTTTGCGTTTCCAGTTACAGTCATGTGCAAAATGAAAGATCGTACACATCCAGGTAAAAGCACTATCAAGCAAGTTCTATATAGAGCACACCGTTTCTATGAGGCCACTTTAATAAGAATATCTGTATAATCCTATAATATCTAATGCGTCATACAGTACCTGCACCTTTCCCACTCAGACTGTGTAGAGCAGTCAGTCTTTCATTGTGAACGGTGACCAATTCAGCCAAAAAACGATTGTGAGAAAATTATGCGATAATAAACACACACGGCCTTATTTAGACATTTCTTTTCAAAGACGTCAACCATTTGGCCTCCTTGCAGAGTTTTCACAAATGCCAAACGCAGTGTGCACAGAATGATGCTATTTACATGCAAATGCCTGGTGTAGTTGCAGAGATGCGAGAGGTGCCAAAGTGTATTGTTGTGTGACAAGCAGGATTTCTGAATACATCGCTGAAAGCTGAGATGTACATGAGTGCACTTGACACGGCAAGACGCACTGCATCTATTTATTTTTTTCTAGAAAAAAAGGCATAATGGATTCATGAGCACTATGATGTGGGGCCCTGTTCACACAGAGCACAGGCAGACTGAAGCCTAATGACAACAGGACAAATTAGGTCTGTCCGCTGTGTATGATGCTGGAGTCTTATGAAAGCATAATTAAGTTTTGTACCAGAGCCCAACATTGGTGTGCTTTTAACTAAAGGTCAGCAGTGAACACAGATGGGAGCCACACTTGATTACTATGTATATCACAACATCAAAAAAAGATGCCGCTGCACTAATGAGGGGGTGACCTTCCTCTTCAGCATAAACAAAGACCAAACACACATATGCCGCAACATATTGCCACTATCAGCCATTAATAAGATGCATATTAGAAATATATTATCGTGACTGCTTTCATTACTGTCCAAAAACAAACAACCACATTAAGAAAATATGACCATCGCTGCAAATACACGTTTGAGCATTTAAATCTTAATTCACTGCATTACAGTCCCATTCAGGGCATCAGCAAGGTGGATTTAGAGGAGATGTAGAGGGATTAGTGAGGTGATATCAATCACCACAGTTGAACCTCTTCTTATCCAACACCATCACAGCCTCTGGTTGCTTTGCCCATTGATTCCGGTTAGGATATGGCTGCAGCTGTGGGGCTAAGGGATCTCTTTTCACTTCAGGGGCTCCCTGAGGCTTCAGAAAATTTCTAATCCGAAATTAATACATTGAGCAAAGATCCAGGACCGAGCCGCAGCGGAGTGTGTCACAGAGTACCAAGACAGAGTGGACACAGTGGCAAAGGGCATTTGGAGCGAAACAAAGCCAGTGTTTTTTTTCTCCATTGTTTCTTCAAGTTCATCGTTCAGGAAATCCAGCATCTCACTCTCATCTCCTCTGAGTGCATTTTTACAGCCTGTGCTGATATTCCGCATATTACTCATCAACTCTGCATATCCAGCGGTGATGTGCTCTGAGGACCACTTGAAATGGCAGCCTCCTTTCTGGAAGGAAGAGAGTAAACAACAGAAGCAGCCAGCACTTTGTGTTGTTACCAATACTCATCTGCAATCTGTCATATGACCGGATTGGTAATAAAGAATGGGACTTTTTAAATACAGCTAGGGTTGGGTGGTTTGTGTGTGTGTGTGTGTGTGTGTGTGTGTGTGTGTGTGTGTGTGTGTGTGTGTGTGTGTGAGAGAGAGGCGGGGACATGCCTCAATATCACACATGGAGGAGGGAACACTGCGCCCTGACAGCAGTCCTCTTGGCTTGCCCTGGCAGATATGTCTGCTCTCCATTCAGTATTTCTAATCCTGTCTGAAAGCCTATCTTGAATGTCAGGCTTCTTCCTAAATTGGTTCGTGTTCTCAGTGATTGATTAAAGTACTGTAACCTAGCTTTATCAGACCGCCCTGCATGCTGTATTTCTGCCAAATCTATTAGGTAATGCATCCTTTGTTATTGCACTGCTTGGTCTTTTCTCTTTTTTCTATCTTTGGAAAATGCACAGATCCATTTGCCATGACATAAAATAGTCAGTCTCACCTGCCTCTATGATAGCAGCGTGGCAGCTTTTCACATCACAGGCGGGAAGCTGTTTGTGACAAATACGGCATCCTAATTCAAAGCAGCATTATCCAGTAAAATTGGCTTAAATTTATCATCGTGCGTCCAAAACAGTATGCACAGCGATATACCAAAAGCACATTTCCTAATCCCCGCATGTCCATTCCCAGCTTTTGACTGATGACACGGCAGGACCACAGACACGTCTACGTCCCCTGACATTGAGCTAACAATATGGCTATAATTCATGCGTTCTAATGCTGTAATATCTCCCATGCCGTTGCACACAGAGGATACGAGAGAGGAGAGCTTGCCCTGGTATTATTGCTGACGCCTGAGTCCTAGACGTTGCACTTAGTGTCTCCTGCAGGACATTATTCACACACACACGCTCACACTCACATACAAGCACTAGGAAAGACCAAGAGTTGGGCCAGGACAGAACAGAGACACACACATCCTCACGCCTCAGACACTGCGGCTTACCGAGGTCACTCAAGGTCACGCAGCGAGGCGCCACATACAGGATGTCGCCACTTTCCGAAACCACGGAAACCTGTGAAATGTTATGCAAACCACTAATAGACACCATCAGAAACCACAGCGCTGAATCTAGGTAAGCTCCACTGAACGGCTAAATGACAAGACACAGAATAAAATTAAAATCCCATTTGTGCACTTTAAACAGAGTGGAAGATTGCTTTAATGACCGAGTGCTTAGAAGTAGGCCATGTCCAAACACTGCAAGCAAATCTCGCCTCCGGTCGTCTTCACTTCCTCAAAAACTGCACACACGCAACACACACACAGAGAGCTTCTACCGCTTATCTCTCTATTCTATGCCTATCTGGCACCAGAGGGAGGCTGTACATGGAACGCACATACAAGCCCTCATCCGCTTTATTAAATCTTATGCCAAGCAACGTCTATGAACTAGTTCGCCATCTGAGGGTGTGTGTGTGTTTCTGCTAACATCTGGATGGTGGCTAGTTCGAGTAAAAAGTCAGATCAGATCCCGCGACATCAAATGTGACTTGAGGGCGCATTATTTATTCATTTAGCCGCTGACATCCAAACCAATGCCCTAAACGACGACACTTTGAAAACTGTTCCTCTGTGCCCGAATGGTGCCAACATGAGTGCAACTAGCAGGGGCTCGCAGGAAAAAAACAGCTTTGTGTTCCTTTAACCAGGCATGAATACAGAATGGACCAAACAAGAGGACGGCTGCTGTCGTTTGTTTGAAGAGCCTTGGAGCTTCAACGGGGAGAGATCACAACAATGGAATTCCCTCCATGCAGGCTGTAAAATGTCCTGTGACAAGGGCTCGAACAATTTTCATAGACGCCAAAAGCGACGCCCTCAGAGTCAGAGCGGCACATCACCATTACAAATATTTACCCCTGAAGCCAACACAACGGCTGGCATGCCATAGTGTCCTGTGTGGCGCCATGTGTGTGTGTGTGTGTGTTCAGACGGTTGGTTTGCTGTGTTGTCCTTGACATGTTTGTTGCTGGAAATGTAAAGGCAATGACATGTGGCTTTTATTTAACACGCCTATGTCGTACACGTGGATGCTACATGCAACATACTAGGAGCAGGTACTTTTCTCCTCGATCGATCCGCAACCTTAGAATAGGTTAAATAGGGGCATAATAGCCAAGACTGCCCCCTACGTCTGGAGGTGAGCATCTGTAATTTGGTATGCAGACCTGCGCCACGAAGGAAATCCGTTTGAATGGATACAAAGAAAAGGTTTGTATGGATCTGCCTCTGTGTGGGATTAAGTGCTTTAGATCTGGTGATGAGAGAGGATCTGTTTTTATTGTTTTCAAATCAGGCATTTTACTTCTGATGGAATCGCGGCTATGCTCTGTCTCCGGAGGACGCAAAGACCAGGCTTTGTCAAACAATCCTCTAATCAAAACGCTTAACGCCACACATCACCTGTATACTTGCTAAACAAGTTGAGAGAGAGGCACGCAAATCAATGAGAAACTATTTAGCCAACATCACATTTGATTACAGTGATGCCACGTTATACAATGCAACCCCTCGTATAGGATTTCAAACCATTAAGCGCTGGCTCCTGTTTTGGGAGGTTAGAATTCCTAAGTGGGAATCTCTTTTCTTTTCTGTCGATATCTGCAACGGTGGCTGCCAGAAGATTTGGTGGTGCCGGACGCCCGGGGCTGTAAATCTGGGCCAGGGGTTGTGTGGGATGCGCAGATAAATGGGTTGGGCTTTGTTTTATTGCAACATTGCTTGTCTTAACTTTCAGCGTCTACCAGGGATTTAGAAAATTTGCTACTGTCCTTGGGCCTCTCTCGGCAACAGCGGCTCTAAGTCCAGTTTGAGTCGGCCCTGGTGCCCCAAGATTACATAAATATCCTCTATGAGCCGTTCGACACAACTGTATATCCATGCTGTGCTGTTTGGGTTGCTTTTTTTATCTTTGGCACCATTTTGTTTTGCAAGGTTACAGGGGTGAAAAGCCTCAGCTTAAAACGGAAACACATTTAACCCAATTCCAGTCCTTTCACACTGCGGTGAACAATTAAATGCAAACACTAAACATCTGTCTCAAGGGGGTTTTCTTCCCCACTAGAGTCCTCTGTTCTGAACCTTTGACTGGAAGGACCTTTACATGTGATCGAGCAGATTGTCCCTCTTGTGCAGCAAAGCATCAATAAGAGAGACATTAAGTAAAAACGTCCCTGAGGAAGAGCTGCACGTCACAGTTAAGACGTCTTCGCCTTTCTTGCTTCCCGACGACATCCTCCAACAAAGGCGAGCTCTGATGTCGGCCTTGCATCCCTCGTGGCTCTGTTGGCTACATCATTGGGCTGGTGAAGTGTGTATGTGTGGGTGTGAATGGTTGCTAATCTTTCAAACAGCCAGTCAAGTGCAACAGCTGGCACTCTTCTGAAACATAATTCATGCTTCTGACACCTTTTGTGCCCTAAAACAAATAATTCTTGAGTCCAGTAACTGATTACAGATGTAGTCAGGTCATACAATCCAGAGGAGGCTTATAGGATGCAAATTCAATATTCTAGTTTGGTGATTGATATTCTACCAACAGCAATAGCAAATAACTGTATTCGACATCCCATTAGTTAACATTATTAAGTGCCGAGCTGCCACAAAGCCCCAATAATGAACACTTATTGTCACTGTTTGCTTTGGAGTTGGGTCTGCTGAATTTTAAAACGGCAGAAGTGTGTGTGAAGCAGGTTTGAATTGAAAGAGGACGCGATTAAAGAAAATAAAAGATGAGAATGCCAGCGAATTCCAGGGTGTCAGGAAATGTTGAATCATTTAGTAATTTTCATCTCGGCAGGCAGATCGAGCTCAATAAAGACGGAAATCTTTAGATAAAAGAGGAAGAGGAGGAACTCCAGGATGCCGTTCACTTAATTATATTCTGCCTGTTGTTTGTGTGTTGCTTAAAGGAAAATAGATGGATGTCCACTGCATGAATAAAGCAAAACTTGTCAGGCTTTTGTTTGACTGGCTTCCTCCAGTCCTGAGCTCCGTTGTCAAACAGCTTATCCTAGCTTACCTTTCTCCAACCTAACCATTTTCCTCTTGTTTCTTTTCAATCTCACCTCTTCCTTCCGTCCTTGCTCTTATCCTCTCTGATCCCCTCTCCATCGCTTCTACTCACGGCGAACCGCTTCTATCCAACAGTATCATTTCGCTCTTCAGTTTTTTCCAAGCTGAACTGCCCAACACTATTATGTCATTCAACACCTGTACTTAAACCCTGTTGAAATTCACGGTGAGCTCCAGCTAAAAGCAACTACGAGGGGAAACCGAAAGCCCCGGCGCTTCCAGAACCGGCATGCGGCAGCGCCTGAAGAGCCCAAACACTTGTGCTGCTTTCCCAAGGATTCCACCATGCAACCATGCAAGAAAACATCTGCTTGCAGGTAAAACAAACACTACAGACGATTAAAATGAATTAATATTTATGCTATAAAGTGCTTCTTCCCACGCTGCGTTCTACAAATATACAATTTTAGTTTTTTTAGCAAAACCCTCAAATCTGGGCTACTTAAAGGATTGGAAAAGCCCCAAGGATCCCTGCGGTGTTACGCAATCCTCACGTCCCCACAATCTCCACAAAAACAAACCTTTGACGGCGTAAAAAGGAACTCGCCGACATCTTCAGCTCCTCTCCTCATTTAGCGCCCTTTCTTTTTTTACTTTAGCCATTGTCACTGTGACCTAGAGCCACTAATTCATCAGAGCTGTCATCTTGGGACGGCGCACCTCAGTGCTATTTCTGTAATGACCCAGATTTTCAGGTGAATCTGGATCTGTATCAGTGTAATGAGCTTCAGCAGAGGGGACGTGGATCTGGAGTCTTGACGTGAGCCCTCACAGAATCACTCCCAATAACCGATGGCTAAATACTCCAAGGTTATTACGACGTGTGCATGTTGCCTTTAAAACGCAATCATTGCCAGAGAAAATTCCCCAAGTCTAATTTCCCTTCTTAGTAATTTTATCAGATTAATATCAAGCCAATTTCCTGGCGCCTGTTTTCACACAGACAGAGCGATGGCATGATGATGGTATGATGAGGAAGGAAGGCTATAATTGTGGAGGAAGGCGCCGTTTTGGGAGGAATATGGGCACAGATGGACCCTGAGCTTGATGGAGCAATTCCTTTGTCCTGAAAGGCTATCGGGAATCGGTGCCAAACTGGCAACGATATAAATAGACTACAGTGATGAGTAGGTCTGCGTGTAAGCACCAAAATATTCCGGTCTGAAAGCAGGTACTGTACCGTCCTACTGAGATGAAGGGCTTCAAACGGACCACATGCAGGAGAACACAGCACTCTTACAAGAATCGATAGATGGAATTAGACATAAGCTCCTTCCCGGGTTCTGATCCGTTCCATGCATTTTCTTTACCTCTTCATTCCTATTTAGCTCACTGAAGAGTATAACCGTGCCAGCATGCAGCGGGCAGAAAACAGGGCGGCCATCAAAGGTGCAAGCACGCACACTGAAATGCATACCTACGGGCGATTTAGTCTCCAGTCTGCCTCATTTGCAAGTCTTTGTAATGTGGGAGGCGATGTGAAGCACCGGGAGACACAAACATGTGAACATGAGGAGAACACAGAGTAGAACACGCCGGAGCCCATCGCCGTCTCCTTCTGCCATCCATCAAGCCCGAATGACTGAGCCATCATTCTTTCCCTGTTTTACATTTATGCCACACATAACGTTTTACGTCCATCAGGGTGTCCGATGATCAAAACGGTACCATGAAAGTTAAACAGGCAAAGCCGCACGGCCCCTCAGTCAGCCATAGCAACAAACAGATGACATCTGTGGCAACCGCGTGTCGCTCAAGTCGCTCATTTTTCATCTCGGATATAGAAAAAATGAAATGTACAGAAAATGTAGTGTTTACATCGTTTACAACCGGCCAGCTGGGACGCTTTTATACAAGGGATAATCCAGAGAATGTTACGGAATAACAAAGAGAGAGAGAGAGAGAGAGAGAGAGAGAGAGAGAGAGAGAGAGAGAGAGAGACATGATCAGCACTGATGGTGATGATGGCACAATATCAGCACTGATTTGGCAAAAACCAAACGTAACAGAAATGAGCAACTGGTGTGTTTGTGCAGGCATGGGAGCAAAAAAAAAGGGGAATAAAAGATCAAATAAATAAATAAATAAACAAGAAGAGTACACAAAGCAGCTGTTACACGGTGGCTAACCAGGGGCCGAGTCGTGATGAGAGAGGGGGGGGGGAGAGAGAGCGAGAGAGAGAGAGAGAATCTCTATTAATCTCGTGCATTACTGCAGTCATTTCCACTCTCTTCATCACCAGCAGCATGTGCTCGGCCAGATTTAAAATATTTAAATCTCTAATCTGTCAGCATTATGAGGCTAACGCACACACCCACCCAAGACTGGTGTCCTATCCGTCACCCTGCTCTCCACTTCACATGGCCCCCCCGCATATATCACAGGGCCTTGACGTGGCCTTTTGTAGCCCTGCCTTTCGTGTGTAATTCCTGAGCGGCGGCGGCGGCGTTGGACCCGGGAGAAAATTTACGGGAATTGTGCACGAGTGGATATTTAGCGAGGCGGCCGCTAATTGTTTCCCCTGTGTGTGTGTGTGTGTGTGTGTGTGTGTGTGTGTGTGTGTGTGTGTGTGTGTGTGAGTGTGTGTGTGTGTGTGTGTGTGTTTGTGTGACCCAGAGACTGTGGAGGAGCTCGTTCTTGCTCTTCAACTATGGGTGAGGCGGCATTCATTATTGATTGGGTGGCTCACACACAGTCAAACACAACATGCTCTTCTGACTGAGCCTGAGTGTTTTGTGGGTTTGCTGAAACCGGAGCTTTTCCTATTCACAAAAACTCACACTGATGCATTTTTACTCAAATAACAAATGAAATGAATTAATTGAATGGGATTAAAGAATGAATGACAGTGACCCGTATATATATATAAATATTAGTTTGATGGACGGCCCATTTAGCCGGCTCCATGTCATGTCTTCATGCGACAGGCTTTTACTAAGCTCCTTAAGAGGCTGCCCCGGGGGATCTATAGTAGGCTGGAGGTACTGACTCAGGCCTTATCTCCACTAATTTACCCCATGAATTAGACGTGGCTCGCCTCCGTGTCCTGCCAGACCCGCACAATTGCTCTCTCTCCCCCCTACGTTAAGAAAATGAGGGCAGAAAAGGCTTAGTGATGGCTGGGGCGGATAAGGAGCCAGGCAGGAGAAGTGACAGGCCAAAGCCGCACTCCACCACATCAACTTCACCTGGGCGGGAACGTCCAGCCGCAGGATTTAAGCGTGGAATCCACCGATATGTATATTTTCACCGGATTAAAAAGAAGAAACGCGTGCTTTTGACTCATATGGCTTTAGGCAAACAAAGGAGAGAGAGGCGTCGCTGACAGCCACGTTTCTGTTTTGGCGATGCCGACGATTTCATCATTTTCAGCGCTCAATTAAAAAGCGGCACAAAAGGATTCCAGTGCGTGGAACAAATCTGCTAATGCATTCGAACAATTGGAGAAGAAAAAGAAATCAAATAAATGAAATGTATTGCATTTGCATAACCCTTCTTAAGTGGCCTGACCCTCCTGAGTGAGATCCAAGCAAAGCCTTAAGTAAACCTATTGGCCAGCTTTGCCTTTCAGAGCATCTCTCCCCATCTTAACAGTCCACCCCTGCCTTTCTCTCTCCATCTGATGCATTTTTTAAAAGCTTTCCTCTTCTCCTTTAAAAAAAGACTAAAAATCAAAAATAGCTCCTCTCTGCTGCTGCTGCCGCCGCTGCTGCAACTCTGTGTGTGACGCTCTGTGTCCACGACCGCTCTGCAGGCCTGGTTCAATGAGAGCAAATGATCTAATTAATAAATAAATAATAAACAGATCAGGTCTGGCAGAGACGGAGTACAGACATACTGTGTGACATCTGTTTTGCAGTTAGAATGGTGGTGTCCAAAGGAATCTTGTTTACTAGGCAGACATTGGTCTTTGGCAGGGAAACCTGGTCGTCGGGGGAGATGTGTTTGGGCCACGAACAATGTAAAATCTCTGTTAAATATGTTATGTGATGCAGATTCGAGGCCTATATTGATACCCGGGCCAGATGCAATTCTTCATTTTGAAACAGATGAGCAAATTCTGCATGACTTATTCATCATTTAAAGGGATGTGACACAAAGTTAGCCAGTGAACTGTTGGGTCGTTTCTAAAAATACGCCTTCTATACCAAACGGCGCCGATCTGTGCTAACGAAAGCGCATCCAGCGAGCAAACGCGAAGAGACAAATTCATCCTGTTTCATTAGCCGCTGTGTATCCATGGATGGTCAGATTATGGAAGAGATCAGTTGCCTCCTGGTGATACACACCCGCTTGGCTTTGCGCTGCGTTTTGCCTCGTCAGCTTCCAGAGCTTTATGCGCCGCCGCTATTGTGTCGAGCAATTACAAACCCAAACGACTACCGAGCATTTACATTTAAAGTGGTAATAACTTAAGGGGTGAATTCTCTCTTTAAATGATTTTCCTCTGTTGCACCAGCACAATAAGTGAGTCCCTAAACTATGCGCCTGTCTGGCAGGACATTTCTAAATTGTCCTCATAAGTATCGGCCATGGAGGCTGATGGAATTCACTCGTTTGTTTGGCGCTGTGGTAAAATCGAATCTGGATTATAAATATACCACAACGGCCTGCCTGTTTTGTTCTGCCAGTGTGTGTGTGTGTGTGTGTGTGTGTGTATGTGTGACATTGCAAATTATTGCGATGACAGCCTTCTCTTAGGTTGGGAAAAGCAATGATAGGACATATTTCCAGAAGGTCAGAAGTATACATATGGGAAATTATGCAGCTCCGGCTTCAAGACAACTTGTCAAACACAATGAAGAATATTAGAAAAGACAAATAACCTTCCTCTGCTTTTCTGCCACAAATACACACACACACACACACCTTTATATCGGTGTGTGGTTGGAAGGACAATAACAACAGCACAACGAGTAAAAACCGAAGGCTGGAGAAGGAGAAGGAGAAAAGGAAGCCTTGCAAAAAAGGCAATGAATGGTTCATCCATGTTAAGTGGAGCTATGAGATCCTCAGGTGTATTCACGTAGGTCAGACCAAAGCCTTCCTGACCTTTGCAGCAGACAGGGAGGCCCGCTGAGCTTTTCCCTCAGCGTCATCCAGACTGGAGAGGCAAGTGGCAAACCCCCCCGTGCCGTGATTTTGAATTACCGCTTGAAAAAACGTCTACGTGGGTCCACTTGGTGTGTTTGTGTGTTAAGTGGGCGGGTGTTGGGTTTAGTTGCCGTGGTTGTTACAGCTTAGAATAATTCAGACAAAAAAAGGGGCAAAGACGGAATATTAAAACAGCAGGGATTGTGAAAATTTTGCACAGTGTTGGACTGGAATGCAAACACGAGGAGAAGAGGCCAGAGAAAGAGAGAGCGAGGGAGAGAGAGAGAGAGAGAATTCATAAGCAGCAGCAGTAGCGGTAGCATGCATAATCCTTCACAGTGAGGAGACACAGACAATATAATAAATGAACACAATTTGCCTGCAAATCAAACCAAAGCCCAAAAGACTTAATCAAATTTAATAGGGTGATTTTAAAAAGGAGGCAACACAAACTAAGACTTCTATGTGCCCATTAATACTCATTAAGGCCTTCTTTCATCACTGCTGTGATATGTACGCCAAATTAAAGGTTGGACCATTTCGTAAATGCTTAGGTCTCAGGGACATTGCCTATTCAACCAATCACCATGACAACTCTTGCTTGACATTCTCGTTTCCCGCTTCCCGTTTCGGAAATACCCTCTCACTCGGTTAATTATTCTTTCTGCCAAACACCACAATGACGCTTTTTATCTCTACAGGCTTGCATCATGTGTCATCGAATCTCAAGATGTGAAGAATGAGACAGTGGAGGCCTGGAAGACAGTTTGATTCCTTCAGGATTAGCAGAGCAAGACTCTCTCTGTATCTCTCTCTCTCCACCGCCAGTGTGAATGTGTGTGTGTGGGTTTGAGGCATTATACAAATGGGAAAAGTGGTAATTTATATGAGAAAAGCAGGGAATATGTGGCAAAGAGGTGGAGTTCAACCACACCAGCACCGATCTGAGGCTGTTGAGTGAAATGGGCAATTTTACAGAGGAGAGATATTAACTCTATAGGCTCTAATAGCAGAATCTATACGCACAGAGGCTTTAAGTGGAGGAAACCGCTCACACACACAGGGACACACCAGGAAATCAATCCATGAAAATTATTATTAATAATAAGAATAATAAATGGGAAATGGGTATCCCCACGCAGCACAGGTCAAAAACACACACACACACACACACACACACACACACACACACACACACACACACACACACACACACACACACACACAGAGCCACTAACTATCCATCTCCGCTCTGGTAGCTATAGTGGGCGCCTCGACTGTGCAATTCATTGGATTCCCATTAAAGTTTAGAGTTTATACTTAACACGCCGCGGGCTCACACACTGCCGGGGTTATTCATTCATTTTAGGGGCACAGAGAGAGAAAGACAGAAGAAGCCTGCGCGTCACACACGGCGCTCCATCACATCTCCACCAGAGGAGGAGAGGAGATGGAGATGTGGGTCTGTGCACAAGTAACAAGTGCAAAGGGACAAAGATCACAAGCGACCCTCTGCTCCTCGACGAAACACACAAACACACATCCACGCGCAAACACACAAACACACACCGGTCAGTCCAGTGCTTGGTTATTTAATTTAAACAGACTCAAGTCGCAAAAGCTCCTGAAAACGCGTAGAGGAAGAAGTGGACGTGCTGCGACGGCGCTGCATCACAAAGCACCGCGAAGAAGAAGAATCTTTACACAAATACAACAAATCTCATCTGATCTGAAGTAGCCTCATGTGTCCATCTCCCCACGCACGCACACACACAAACACACACCCTCCAGCCTTCACCATGTCTCCAGCTCCTCAGTGACTCACCTGCCTTGTAGAGATGTTAATCCCTCCATGCCTCCTCACAAAAAAACAGACCCCCAAATAAAAAAACACACAAACACGCGCCGGGACGCTGCTTCACCCAAAACCCCCGCGTCTTCCTCACTCGCAGCCGAGTGTAGTCCACATATCCGCTCCGCCGTGCGGGTCTTCTCAAGGAAAATGACCTTCCAGTTTGTTATCCTCACTCCGCTGTCATTCCGTCTCTCTCTCTCTCTTCATCAAGGAAAACACAACACGCAGATCTCTCTCTCTTTCTCTCTCTTTCTCTCTCTCTCTCGCCACCTCGCTCTCCTCCCGCTCCCGGGTGCGCTCCTCGGACGATCTCGCCCTGGACTCTTTTTTTTAGGGGGGGGGCGGGGGGGCTTCAACACGGGAGCTGGTTTCGGCGGGGACGCGGACGCGGGCGCGCTCCCGGCTGGATATTCGGGAGCGCCGATTGGAGCCGGTACAGCAGAGGGAGAGTTACTAAGGTAACCAAGGGCACACGCATCACACATGAGAGGGAGCAAGAGGATTGATGTGGCCGAGCCCTGCTGCTCTGTCTGCCTCCCTCACAGAGCAGCTACAGCGACTCTACACACACTCAATCACTCCTGTTAGAGCCATAACACCATCTAAGAGTTGATCCAGAGGGGTGGGAGTCTAAGAGCATCAAGAATTGTGAGGCGAAGAAGAAGGAGAAGTGTGTGTGTGTGAGCTAGATGGAGGTGCTGCAGATCAGAGCAGAGAGGGGATCAGGTTTGGAGTTTGCACAGTGGCACTAAAGGCAATCAGAGCTTTAGAGCTTCCTCGCCCGGCTCATTCGTCTTTTGTCCCAACTTTCGCCGGCCGGGCAGAGACATAATGGACTTCCCACAGTCGTCAAGGTCACCGAGGGGACACGTGTCATTAACAAACTGCTCCACTTCATTATTCACCTGCACTTCACTCCAGACTGAGGGGGGAGAAAAATGCGGAATAAGTCAAAATCCTGTCTGATTACAGCGACAAATAATGATGATTGGATTGTTTGATTAGCAGTTGTTGGTTTTTAGGATGAATTATTTAGTCTGTAATGTTGGAAAAAACACAGATAAATACTAAACTCCTATTAAATGTCTTATTAAAAGTGCATGTTTGGACATTTAATCTTTAATCAATCAAGTGTCTTAGTAATGTTCAGCCCCATCTAAAGCCCGATTGATTCCAAATAAACAAATCAATAATTGGGATTCAGGATTCCAACGTTTGGAAACAATATTTAGACATAATGTGGAATAACTGTGATGATGTGTTTTGGTTCCTGCTGTACTATTCTGAGTCCAGCTGATTGATCTGCATTGATTGATTGACAGGCAGCTGCAGTGGGCTCAGACACGCCCCCCCTCCTGTGTGAGAGAAGGTCCGTTTCCATCACAGCTTTGCTCTGGACAAACTGGGAACTTCACGCTGCATTAAGCCTCCAGATATGTGTGAAGAAGTCCTTGGGGATGGACGGTATTTATGGGAATACTCTCGGGAAATAAAAGCAACCTAATCTGGTGTGACTACCTGTTGTTAAACCCAATCTATTGTCTACAACATCCGATTATAATTGAGATAAGGAAGTGGAGCGAACGTTTAGCCCGACACAAACGCACCTCCGCTCCCTTTTCGCTGACATTTCCACCACATGCTGAGAGCCCATTTCCTCTGCTTGGCCTTTACATGTAATTTAGCTGTAATTTATCATCAGGACTTTGTGTTTCTTTGTTGTCGGTATGTCTGTTTACCATTTCCTTCCTGTAACGCATTCATTCAGGGTCCAAAAACTTAAAAAGCGGGGGGTGAAAGAAGCCGAAACAAGCAAGTAAGACATGACAATACAGTCGGCGAAATGATGAAGTAAACAACTGGCTTCTATATTCATGCGGCGTATTTGTGGGAATAATTGAAAGTAAGTTCTTTGATGTGTTTACTTGTACATCGACAAGCTCTGTGCGGCTGACAGCTGAACGGAGATTGTCGTCTGGGCAGAGGCGTTTTGTATTCAAGTCCAACTTCCTTTCTTTTTGTGGCGAACGACTCGTCTCTCCACCAGAATCGCCTCGTTTAATTTCTGATGTTACTTCCTCCCCGACTCAGGACCCCCAACGCATCCCTGAGCTGGATAAGTGGCTCCGTTATTCCTAAATTTCTGAGCCGGGCGGAGCTCCGGGGTGTGTGTGTGTGTGTGTGTGGAGGTCACGTTACCCAATCTCAACCTAACACCTTCCTCTCACCCCGCCCGTGGCCTGCCGAGGGTTCTGACCGCTCCGGCCATGGACCTGCTCACATGAAAGAGGTGCAGGATGGGAACAATCAGCGGCACCATGAACAGATCAAGCAGAGTGAGTTTAATAGGATTAGATGAAACTGTTGATGCCCAAAGGGAAATGATTTTGTACCAGCGGGCAAATAAAGATGATTCATGGGGTGAAAAGATATTGAATGGAAGTGCACAGCCATGATGCATCGGGAAAAAAGGGAGAAATAGCTGCAAAAACATCTCAACTCGCCTCATAAAGAATCTATATTAATGAATAAGAATGAGCAAAGCGGAGGCGGCGGTAAACGTCAACAGTAACGGCGTCTGTGTGGCAGCGGAGTTACTGGAGAGAAACAGCACAGAATGGGAAAACAGGCGTCTTCATGGATGTGACCAGAACCGCCATTTTCACTATGTGTGTGTGTGTGTGTGTGTGAGCTATTCCCATGTGTTTTCCTATTTTTTTTTAAAGCTTATTACTTTGCCGTCGTTAGGACACAGTTGGAGTTTCACAGAGTCGCCTCCTTGTCCTTCAGCAGGTATTGGTGTATAAGCGAAATGGAAAATGGAAATGCGTTCAGGAATACTGGGGGGGAAAAGCTTCCGATCAGCCACCTGCAGTGTGTTTACAGCCTGTTTTACAGTAAGAGAGGGCCGGTTTGCTGGACATTTACTACGCCTCTGATTAATTAGCTTGGGAAGGTTCCACGGGTGTATTTCACCGTAGCCGCTGCTCCGTTCGCCCACTTGTCACTTTTAATGCCAATGCGGTTTCTTTTGTCCGTCATCAAGGTCCCCGCGTAGGGAGGAAAAAAAAAAAAAAAACGATGACTCCATTCCTTCTTCGGAGAGCCGATCCGTTAGGGAGACGGCGGGCGTTTCCTAAATTTAGAGGGTGAACTCGCCCTGAACCTGCATCCTGGGACGGCGTGGAGCTCGACGCTGGTTAGAGTGATGCCGCTTTGGCGACCCTGAAAATCCTGTAGCTCCTTTGTGCTTACGTGCGGCGGCTGCTGATTGCTTCTGTGTTCGTATGTTCGATTAGTCACAGCGGCAGAAAAGGGCAGATTACGTGTGGTTACATATACACAGCTACCCGGGATGTAGAACGTTTCAGGAAATCAAATCAAAACATTTGAATTAGTAAAAGGACATGCTTACTTTCATTTATATAAACATGTTTCGAGAAAATATATGATAGCCACAGGTGTTTCTATGGTTACAGACCTGCTCAAAGCTGGTAATGAAGTTGTTTCACATCAATATCAGTGGGGAATGAGCAATATGTTTGATAAGCAGCGATGTAAGGAGCGGGGTAATTGCTGGAGCTGGCAGATAAACGCTCCCGGCTCAGGTGAGGTCGAATCTATGGAATTCCACAAACTCTGGAGCTTGACCAGGGGATGGAGGCACACGGGGGATGAATGAATGCAGGCCGCTATTCCCACACGGCCATTTAGGAAGTGGAAGAAGCCGTTTGGATGAGCGGCGGCGGTGCCACGTCTTCAATCTAAACAGTTCCGTCCCTTGATTGCGCTCCACCTCCCAGACGCCATAATCAACTCTCGCTTTTTCCAATTTAGCAACTTTGGATATATTGGGCCTCTTCCTCGCCTGGATTAATCACCGTTTTTATTTACTGTTTGTTGATGTCTGGTTCATTTGCCCCGGCCGCTCCACACCTGCATGAACACAACTATCCCACAACTCTCTGCTCCCTGAGGAACCTGCAGAACTGAATCCTACCAAAGAAACCAGAAACCGTCCAATCACACACAATAATTACAACACAAAAATCAATCTCTCCTGGTTTCTACAGAGCAGCCTGCAGTCTGAGTCCTGGACCAAACTCCATAACGTCATGATTAACCCATTTACTCCATCAGACCTCGACAATTTGTAAGGTGACGCCACAAAAAACCTTCATTTCTCCATTTGCTCTCATATTAACGTGGATGCAAATTGAGACGACGTCGCCGCGAACAACAAAGAGCAGCAGATGTACTTTTCATCAGCGGCATCATCAAAGCTTTGATTTAATTAATGCACGTCTTTTCTCCGCGCCGCCGTTTCATATTTATTTAAAGAACACATGTACGGCGTGACTTAAGCGGAGGTAACATTACCCAGCAGGCTGCTGTAACAAGCTGAACATTAAAAGGGAACAGAAATGGTCTCCATTCAAACAGAGTGGGCGTTTAATTGTAACACTTCAAATGTCAGCTAAGTGACATTAATGTTAACTCCACATCAGGAAGGAGCGTGTGTGTGTGTGTGTGTGTGTGTGTGCTATGATAATTCAACTAATGCAGCACTACAACAAAGCAGCAGCATCATCATCATCATCATCATCAGCACTAGACCTATTAGATTTACCAAACAGCATGAGGTCGGGTTTTACTGTAACTGGGCCATCAAGCAGGGTCCTGATGTGACCTCTGACCCCGTGTCACAAGGCAAGACTGTGCAAGTAAACAGACTTGTGAAGAATGACAAGAGAAACAGAAAGCAAACGGTTGTTTTCCTCCATGAAGTCAGATAATAACATTCACTCTCTGCATCGCCGAGTTACAACTTTCATCTTTGTTATTTATAAATTGAATTTTTCATTGAGACTCATTTCTTCTTCTGGTGTTTCCTGCTGCAACACTTATTTCTTTTAAATGTCTCTTCACACTCCTCTGGACTTCATTTCACACTTTCACACTTCACCCCTGCAGCACCAGGACCCTGGAGGATCATCGTTACTCTCACCACAACTAATTGCTCTGTATGATTATTGGCAAATTCTTGAAAACTGTAATCTTACGCAACCGATTGAAAATCAAAACACAACAAATCGAACTTCCTGGTGGCACTGATGAATAACAAAGAGACGAGGAAGAAGAAGAAGAGGCTCGTAGGCCAGATAAATGTTGGATCTCTTTAAAGCCTTTGAGAGAGAGAGCGAGAGCGAGAGAGAGAGACACACACACACACACACACACTTTCACAGCCCAAAACCAGCCGGGTGCCAATTCACACATTTTCTCTCACACACACTTGTGGGGGGGGGGGGGGGATCAAAAATATTGATCTGTGGCATAACTAATCGATCCCGAGCCTCCTGTAACCGTCCTGACGCGACGGCTCCTTTCTTTCTCTCTTCCTCTGCCTCCTCATCATCTAGTTAGCACCTTTAGAACTTTAAAACCGCCGAGTTCACCCAAATTTCCTCATTTCTTCCGCCATGCTTCAACGTGACATAATCGTGTTCAGCACATTTTAAAATCTGGGCATGAGCTGTATCGCTGTAATCATCCATAAAAACATTATTACACTGCAGCCTGGCAGACAGAATGAGAGACAGTCAGTCACTGCGCTTCCCCCCGGAGACCTGAAATATGGAGCATTCTGCGCTTTTTAAGCCAATTAATAAACAGAGTTCACTTTAATCTGTTGTTTATTGAATACACAAATGTAGATGATTGAAACGTCTCATTTGGTTAGAGCTTTGTTTTGGTGAGAGCCTGGTAATGAGGCTGTGGTCAGGGCTGAGCGGGCCGGACGCACGGATGCACGGTAAACACGGACGGCGTACAGTGAAGTAAAGTGCAGCTGCGGCGTTTGATCTCTATCCGCCGATGATCAGGAGGCGATACGCACGATGGCAGAGGAGCTGTGGAAACGCTCTTAAGTGTGCAGGAAAGGAAACATTGGGGTAAGGACGCACGACGAGCCTCTAATCGTCTCAACATATACAGGATATACAGACATACCAGCTGCGACACACACGGAACATTTGTCACATCAATCTATGCTTCACTGACACATTCTTTGCAGCGGTCGAGGTTATAAATTCAATAGATTGTTATCAGGGGCCAATTACACGCATCTAACATCTAACATGACATTTAAAGTGACACACACACACACACACACACACACACACACACACACATATATATGAAAACAGTGTGAGGGTTGCAGACGTGACTGGAATAAATGATGTGAAATTATTAATGGGCAAATTCTGAGAGATTTCAAAACAACAACCACAACAACAGACACAATGTCCTCTTAGTTAGCAGAAATAAAAATAATGCTATAAAAGGAAAATGCTGTGCAGAGTGAGACTTTAAAGTCATTGTTTGTTAGTTTGTTAGTGTGTGTGACATTCGCTGAGGCCCAAACTTTTAATTTCATCTTTGAACAGCTTGCAAATGCTGGCAAAGACGCCACGATACCTTTTTCCTTTTTCGGTCCTCGACACAGCCAAAGCTTGTGACGAGCGCATGTGTGTGTGTTTACCGCTCTTTGCCGATCGCTGCTCTGTTTTAGCGAGTGTTGCTGTGTTTTCTCTAGGCGGACGCCATCTGTTCAGGTCAGCGGCACGAGGGAGGCACGTGCTGGATGGTGTGAGCGTTCAAATGGAGAGGTAACTCAGCACCGCCACCAAGCTGCGCCTGTTCAGGGGAGCGTTTGGTGTGCGGCTCTAATTAAACACCGAGTTAGAGATGACACAGAGTGGAAAACAGCAAAGGGCAAAGGTCAGGGACGTGTTTCAGTCCCAGTCTGTCCCTGCATGAGTGTCTTATGAAAAGCAGACAGCTTCACACGGGCCGAACATCACAGAGCAGAGGGCCATCTGTCTGCACTGATAAGGATTTTAAAAGGGAGTCGTAATCAAGAGACGACGGGGAAAAAGGTTTATTTACAACTCTTATCTCTTTAATTCTGTCAGAATTTATCAAGTGCCGAGGACGATCTCTCTTTAGTGACACTCAGAGATACACGCATGTGGGAACGCTATCACTTCTGATGCGTTTGCAGAAGCAGGAAGAACCTAATATGGTGCGACGTGTGGAAGCTTTGGTATATGAGAGGAGAAGATCTCCGTCTATTCATTTCCAGGATATTTCTGCACAGTTCAAACGCTCACCAACTGGCCTCACACACGCTTTCAATGCCGACCGGCTGTGGTGCTGCAAACGCCTCATCTGAGTCACGTAAAAGCTGCGTTATCGGATTTAAACCGGCACCCTGCTCCGCCCCCCGGGGTGATGAAGGCACATGCATCCTCACTGCATCACTGACGGTTCACTCATGTTACAGAAATTGGCTGAATTCCCCGAATCAGAGCCGCTTCAGTGCTCACATATATGCGATGATTCAGATACCGCGCAGGCAGTAAACGCAGCACTCTGCCATGATCACACCAGCAGCTGAAAACGTTATACAGTATATCATATTTCAAACTAGATTTTCATTTTTACTCATTTTAATTATAAAGCAAAGTGTGTTTTTTGTTCAGAAACATTTGAACTCATTACAAACATGAGTAATTTCCAGTATTAGGGAGTAGATAGCTACATGTAGTGAAGCTATTAGCTTAACTACTTCTTTCACTAATTTTGTTCTCATAGTGTACAAACAAATTCAGTTTTTCACAAAGAAATACAGATTTTCAAATCAACTAAACATTGTTTTCAACAGCACATAGATCCAATCTCGCCCCATGAAGAAGCTACACTGTAGCTTTGTGCAAAGTAGCTTGGCTGCTGCTTAACGGCTTTATCCACAAGTTGTATCTGATTCAAAGTAGCCTCACCAACGGCGGCAATTTCACAGAATTGAGCATTAAACAAAAGCTATAACATCGATAATACCAGCAGCTGTGTGCAGCAGCGTTTGATTCTCTTTTTTATTTATTTATCTGTAGCTAAGCGTGATTTGCAGATGAACGTGAAGCCTCGGCTCTGTTCTGTTGTTTACTATGGACCAAACTGAGAGCTTCTGTTCTCTCTGTAACAGATGTCCAGTGCTGAACAAACACACATTTGCAAAATTAGAGCCTCATATGGACACTTTTAAAAATCATACTGGCTGCTTTATGTTGTGCAATATGCCGCCTGTTTGCTTCTCTCATTGTTACATTACAACTGGCACAGTGACGTCCGTCTGAGCTTCAACAACATAATTATCTGCTCTTATTCCCTTTAGTGCCAAGATTGAATATTGGTGAGACTTAAAATGAGACTTCAGATGTTTTACATGATGTTGTTACGGTGAAATGATCCTCTGTAACCAGGATGAGAGAAGTATTATGAAGAATGTACACTTTTACGGTCATTTCATCTTCTCATTTAGTTTGTTTTGCTCCTTTGTATTCGACGAAATAGCTCGGCGGCCTTGAAACAGCTGAGAGAGACACAGAGACGCACGCACGCACGCACGCACGCACGCACGCACGCACGCACGCACGCACGCGCACACGCCATGTCTGGGTTGGCAGTCCTCAGGATAAGTGCATATTGCAAACTACAGCCAGTCAAACCCCTAAAATTAACTTGGATGGATCCAAATGCAGCAGGAGAACCAAACACTGGCCACCGGCCTGACACCTGGTGCCAAGTCGGCTTCCCTTCCCCTCCCAAACGTGCTCACTAAGCTGCTGTAACGCTCACAAACCCCTGCTTTTTCCTCCTCTTTCTCAAGGATTCTTTAAGGTTAGAACCCCGTCATGTTTTCCCTCACACGTTCACGTCCAGTCAGCCCACATTAATCTCCCTGTATATTGTTGCTAACCTTGGGTGCTTCCTCCTCCTGGGCCTCCATTTCCAGCCTGGTTGAGCCGCTCTTCCTGCGCTTTCAGACGCTCTCCTACAGCTGTGATTGGGTCTCAGGCAGAGGTTGATTACTGAACAAGGCTTCAGACACTTGGCCCAGGTAGCCTCACAAATCAAGACACCCCCCCCCCCCCCGACACACACACACACACACTCCCCCCTCGACAACGGCCAGGAAAACAAAGAGTTTTGATGTATCCTTAAATGTTTTCATCAGATACGCTGCACCTCTGTTTACCACGGAGTTGTGTTATTAGACTGTGCGATACAATCAATTGAACAGCGTTAGCAGGGAAAAGGGCACCGTGTCACTGCCCCCAAGGGAGGGAGGGAGAGAGAGAGAGGGAGAGAGAGAGAGAGAGAGAGAGAGGGAGAGGGAGAGAGAGAGAGAGAGAGAGGGCGGGAGAGAGAGGAAGGTTCATCTATATCTCTGTGTCTGTGCTGAATGGAACCTGCAAAATTGAATGTGCGCCATTCTATCCCATTTCTCCTCCCCAGACTATCTCACGTGCCAGACGCGATCACTTACACACAGGCGGTGATCAGGACGGCACAAACGGTACAAAGCGCTGAATCTTTACGTGCAAAATGAGCTCCAAGTGATGACGCGAAAGTAAATAGTTGCCAGTTGCGAAAGCTCCAATCTTACTGTTTACTACCGGTCTGTTTATGCTGAAGTGATACTTGACTAAACTGTGCAATAGGCAAAAAGCAGCTAGACAAGAGCTTGGCTCTCATGCTCAGATTTCCATATTTATTGCTTGAAATCCTGCCGGGAGTTCAACTGAATGCCAATCGTGGCGCCGCCTCACCGAGACAAATATGCATCTACAGCCTGCGAGCTGCAACAGAGACCCCATGTGATGCCCAATTGATTAAAATCCACCTTTGGAGTTAAATGTTATGGTATGAGGGGCTGACTGTGTTGCTGCTCAACTTGCGCTCCAGCTCCTCGCCAGCTGTTTTGTTTTCCTCCGTTATGCCTGCGAGAGACGACAGCGGCGTTCCTGGACGAGATGTGAGTGATTTACTGCAGCCGGATTATTGACAAGGAGTGTCTCTGCTTGAGTACATGAATAAATGGTTCTGGCCTCCGTGTCAAATGGTGTGTATGTTTTACGGACACGTGCGCGCGTCGGCGTCCCCGGTTTCATTCATCTCAGAGCATTTTTACAGTCTGGGAAATCAGTAGAAAGGAACAGATATAAATCAAACGGCGACAGGATGAAGTAAACTAGCCGAGCAATCCGACTTTATCAGGCGCGGCTTAGATTCTCACAGCAAACTTGAGTTCCAGCCCTCAGCCAGGGGGACAAATCCGGCTTTTGTCTCCTTGCAAAGGGAGCCAAAGGCATAAACGCATTCACCTTAGAGAGCGGGAATATCTAATTCCATCCCATGCAAATGTATGCGTTGCCATTGTGAACTCGGGCGTCCATTATAATGCCGGCATTATTTGGGGGCGGTCTGAAGGTGGAGCTACCTCAACACATTAGTATGCTGGCGTGCGTAAAGGCCAATTTCACCCTGCATGCTTCTGGAACAAAACCCTCCAAGAATTTGCATTTCAACAGAATATCACTTTTCACTTACCTGTTTATGAATCTGCGGCTTGTTTGTGCTCCTCTTTGGCATTTTTTCGAGCTTGGACGCATAATCACTTCTGTGTCAAATTGTCTTCATCGAGCTGAGCGGAGAGAGACGGGGGGCGGCGGCGGTGGAGGAGCAGCGCTCGGGAGGGAAAGTCTGTTATTGGGGGTCGGCCTCTTGTGGGGTTTTCCTTAGAGTGTGTAATTATGTGTGTGGTGCTTTTTTTGAATGTTTCCTATTCATAATCAGACACACGGTAATGGCGGTGAACAGAGGGTTCCTTCACTCACATGTATTGATCTAATGGTGAACAAGGGCTAATTACATAGAGGTGCAGGAGCTAAAATGGATTCTCAATTCGACACGGATAAAAGCAGAAATTAGAGCATTATATCCCACGCGCACCCCGCCATCTTTCTCCCCCCCTTTATCACTGGAAGTAGTGACAGCTGGGGACTCTTGGCGCCCCGCCCCTTTACACAGGGAACTAATTAGCAGGTTCCCTCCTGTCAGCGCTGCCACCAGATGAGCAGCAAGGCCTCACAAGTGGGGAAGAAAGAGCTAAATCTCGTTTCATTCCCGTTTGTCTTTCACACTTTCCCTCTCTCTCTCTCGCTCGCTCCGTTCAACGTACAGGTTCAACTCACGAAAGCATAACGGCCGACGCTGCGAAAAGCAAAGACGCTGCCAGCAATTACTCACACAAATATGTATAAATACACACAATGTCAGCACACAGGGACGGAGCTGTACCAGCCTTATTTTGCCAACAAGACGTTAATTCGCCTGCATCAAAGACATTTTGTGACGTTAACACAAGAAAAATCCAAACATTAGCAAGGATTTCACAGGAAATTGATTTGAAATCGACGCTTGGAGGAGGTATTTATCAGGCAAATCTATTCAAATGAAGCACTTGACGGAGCACAAATGTTGCACAAAGGCGATTTCTCACTCAGAAATGTTTCCCGCCTGCAGCGGGGAATGAATGAGGCCCCGGTGAGCCGACATAACTCCAGTCAACATTACACTAAATGTTATGAGCTGTAGATGTGCAATATGCAGTTTAACAACATCCCAGCAAACAAACACATAAAGAGCCTGTTTGCAGCGACATTACGCAGCGCACCAGGTACAAATGAGTGAACATGAACATGAGCGCACTTACCAGCGCCTGGGTCCAGTTTCCAGCTTCCTTTCCTCTTCCTTTTCCTTTCACCTGGAAACAAAAATGGACCGATCTATATGTGAATATTAAATTAAAGAGGCTGTCACCGTGAAATCAGTCCCGGTGCCGAGGCTGCACTCTGATCTCAGAGGGAGCAGGGCAGGAGACTTTTACAAGGTTGGTGCAGGAGAGAAAAGGAAAAAAATGAAAGCATGAAAGTACATATCAAAGTAGAGGAGCGTGTCAATTATTTATCAAAGTGAAGAAAGAACCACAGGGACAGATGCACAAACAAAGGTAAGGGGCTACAGGATGCTACTGGAAACAGCTGAGGGCAGGAAGAAAGGAGAGAGCCACTTAAATCGGCTCAATTTGGATGGCTGATGTTCTCACAAGGTCATTAAAAATAACTGAACTCACTTCAAACACTCAAACACATTAAAGACTGGAGGCAATTAAAGAATTGGCCAGAAATCCTGAAAGAAAATCTGATTTTAATTAATACTCCAGATGAAATGATTCGGCTTTTCTTTCATTTTGGACAAAGCAGAGAGTTTATCTACTGTTCATTCACGAGCAGATGGGAGTGTTCCGTGTGACCCGGAGAGGCCGCAGCACCAGCAGAGAACCAGCAGCATGAGTGGGAACGTTGATCTGCGCTTAAAAGGTCAAACTTTAACACGCTTATTATCGCTGGTGTTTACCCTAATATGCTAAATAGACTGCAAACACGCTTAAATTGAAATTGAGATCCAGACTGATTGGATCCTTAGGAAAGCTGAGGGCGTGTTAGGATTTCTACAGTGGAGAGGGGAGAGAGAGAGAGAGAGAGGGAGAGGGAGGTGACCTGATCATTGAACCATGAACTTGGTTAGTGTCGCCGTTGCAGAGTCCATTTATCACCCTCAGTGCTGTGATATAAGGAGCCCCGGTGCGTCTGGGACACAAGCAGGCAGATTTGCAGCAGCAGCTTCTCACTCTGCTTGTACCAGCAGCAGAAGCTCCACTCTTCCCACCTGCAAAGTCTCCATCTGCTCCCTCTGCGCCAAAAAAAACACCACACAGAGACACAAAGCTCCCGGAACCCAACACACAATCAGACTCAGCCTCGCCTGGAACGCCTCCGTCACACTCTGGCGTTTGATGCGGCCGCGTCTGCTCTTATGCTCACCGGCCATGATGGTCTGCAGAATAACGGCGTTAGCATGATGCTCTCAGATATTTTCCTGTCTCCCTAAAATTACATTCCGCCTGTGTTTTTATGATATTGCATCTCTGCCCTTCAAGCTAGTCTGCTGTGCATCAGCGAGCCGGCGAGCGAGCGATGGCGTTGCTCATAGGGAAGAGGAGAAGTGTAGTGTTTGATACCTCATTAGTTATTCATGTGCGTCAGCCCCAAAGAGCAAAAAATCCTTCAACGAAATCTAACAGCAACACAAATGCATAGGGGGGAAGAAAGAAAGGGAAGGCGGAGCACGGAGCACAGAGCACCTCTGAAGAGGAGGACCTCCATGAAGTGAATCTTCCAGAGGTGATGGAGGAATGAGGGCACTTTAAATCCCATTACTATGTGATCAAAAGTCATTTCTCACTCTAGATTATCCAGTGAAGCCACAACCGGCTCCTGTATCTGCCAAACCTGGACTCCTGAAAGAGGGGGGGAAGTACCGGTGAGGTAACAATGGTGAGAGCGTGAGGGGCTGATATTTCTCTTCATTAAGCAATAAATAATGCAGCGGCGTCATATGAATATTTTTTCCCCCTAATGGACATTGCATGCTCAGAAAGGATTTCCAGTTCCAGTTTTTAAAAATTCAGCATGTGAAATGATGCGTCGCTATGTGACAAAGTGATTTTTCAGGGCAAGAGGAGAGCAAAGAGCAAATGCGTCGGGGAAAAAAAGCTTTGGGAAAAAAAAAAGAGTGAGAGATGAAAGAGGAAGATAGAAGCCGGGACTTTTCCCTTCCCGAGCGCCACGCCGTCAATTTGCTCCGCCCGCCAGGCCTGAGACGCGCTGCTAAACACAAACACACTCCATCTAATTGTTAAACCTTAGTGAGGCCACGGCTGATTTCTATGCTGCCCTACTTCCTCTGTGACACTTGGACGAAACGCTCGGCAAACAGATTCATGCACAACTGAAACTAATTCGCGCAATTAGTAATCAAATCCAACCTGTGTACGTTTACAGATTTGTTTTTTCCGAGCACGCAGCTGTGCAGGGCGACTATAGAAGGAAACACAGTGGCTCCAAGCAGGTGCTGCCTGGTTTCCCAAGATGGATATTTGTCCATCAAAGTCGTGTAAAGTAATCAGGAATCAAAAGGTACAAAGCTGAACATCTGGTCATCCTGTGCAGATATTTCATTTCCCCGTCTGTCTGAATGCGGCTTCATCCCGCTTTCATCAAAACTCTGAGGTGGCACATCACAGCTTGCATGAGCTCTGGAATTGCAGCCTGTCATCGCCGGACAGGATGGAAAGCGTGACAACCTATGGAAATGCGAATGGCATGTCTGATAACGCAAGCAGGCTCTTTCATAATGGTGTGATGGGTAGGATGGATGAGTTTTAACATCACAATGAAATATGTCTCTTCTTGCAGAAAGCGCGTTTCATAACTCGCAGCGACACATCTGTCAGGATTTGAAGGGGAAAAAAGAGAAGCGTGTAACAGCTTACAAAGTCTCTCTATAAAAGGACCGAGGCGTGTTTCTGATATTTCCAGCCGCTGTGATGCTACCTGCATCCAGCAGCATGACATACATTGTGCATATGCTATCAAAGTAAAAAATCAGGCATGAAACATTAATGAACAGAGAAAGGGAGCTGTGGAAAAGAGAAGCCGATTTGCTGAAGGCGATGTGGAATTGTTTTACAGAAGCGTGTCGGACAAGAAGAAGGAAACCTGGAGAGGAGTTTTTATTTTACGTGAGGAATAAGAGCCTCTGCTGTAATTATATATACCACAGAGTGAGGACATGGCTGTAATCCTCAAAGCAGAATTTCACACCATGAACAGATCCGCAGGACTTGGAAGCTCAGGTGCCAAGCGTGGTTAATTTCACCATTTGGGAGAAGTTGTAGGGTTTCTTCTACACGGTTAGCAGCTAAATGTTACTTTCCCAGCAGTAGATGGTATCTGCTGTCCTTGGACTTTAGTCTCTTAATCTCACTTCTAAGTAGCACACTTAGCCCCGGTGAGCTATACGCTGTGATTTAAGGCGAGAATCCGACAGCGACTGGGAAAACTGACCGACAGCAACGGCAAAGTTTGACCCTCGCCTACATGCAACCTATTTTAAAATCAGATTGCCCCCCGATTTACCTCCACACACCAGACAGCATTAGTCCGCACCAGGCCTGGAGTTGCTAGGCAACTGAAGACACTTGCTGCAGACTGAAATGATTCTTTGATTCAAAGAAAGATATTATATAATGCAGCACAGGAAGAAATTTTGTATAATTATACATGAAGACATAATTACACACTGTGGTTGTAATTGCAATCATGTTAGTTGGTGCAACATACAGAAGAGCAGAACATTAAACAGTCTGTGCTGGAATCATTCTCACTGATCGCAACTTACTTGAATAAACAAGTTTTACTGCTCCATGAATCAGAAAATTGAGGTAAACATATACAGCACACACACACACCGACACACACATTATGCATGGTAATGATTCGGTCTTAACTAGAACAGCAATTATCATATTACTCACATGGGATGATAATACAGGCAAAGGAAATAATGGCTTCATGTGTACATTACTCCATTATGGAGATCAGGAAAAGAAATCTAAGCATTCTGGGTAATCTCTATAGTGCATGAGATGAATGTAGATATTCAAATGCTTCTCCTTCACCGTCCCTTACTGCAATATATGGCTGTTGGATAAGACATCCATCACACAACAATTACATGTTAGATGAAGAATCTTATTTTCCATTAAGTTACATGTGTTCACTCCTGCAGCACGGCGTTGCATCGGTCATCCTCCCTGCTCGACATGAAAGTGTGTGTGAGTAATATGTTAATTGTGGTTCATCTCGTGAACATAATATGTGGGTAGCCACAGATGCTGGTAATTACCTTTTTCTATATGCATCCCTGTACATTGGGGACCCCTGGGGAAATTACCGGGGTTAAGGGTCATGCAGGGGGAGCTCCATGCTGTGGGTGACCTAGAGAAGCTTCCAGGAAATGAAGGGAAAGTCACTGCTGGGGAAACATAACTTGTATATGCTTGGATTATCTAAGTCATGAGTTAAGAAGCTCATAAATATGCATGTTCATTATCCAGAGCTGCATCCCTCTCACTGAATCAATCATGAAGATTAATGAATATCATTCAGACGGTTAGTGCAGCCAGGAGTCTCAGCGGTGGATACGCAGCGCCCCCTACTGATCAAAGGTGGTATTGATAATCAGATCTGTGCCATTCTGCATCTGGTCTGCTTGGATTCCTTCTGCCTGGCGTCTTAAACCTTTAAAGCCACATTATTCAGGCTGTAATGATGATGATGTCCAGGGATCATCTACAAAACTAAAGTCTAAGCTTGGACATGAATACAATCAGCTACAGGTTGGAATGATCAATGTGCACACATTAACAGTAAACAATGCCTACATTTAATAATGAATAAATAACTAATTACATTGTTTCATTAAATGTGTATTATGCCTGTTGTCTATATGTCTTATTATTATTGTTATGTATGGCCAAACACCTGAAGGGTTAAACTAAACGCTAAACCACTAAACCACCACTAGATGTCACTACATAACCACTATATATCTTTTATATGCATAGAGTAGATAAGGTTGCAAAAACTGGACAATAATAATAAATAACAATAATAACAATGATGATGTAAGTGTAAAAGACACTTAGTCAGCACATCAGAGGTCATTTCTTATTTACTAAAGTATCCAACACCCCACCTGTGCATTAACTTAACGCATACTAATGGCTTCCTATTTTAATGCTTCAACTGTTGTGGTGCATAACGGGCGGTAGGCCGGCGCTGCATCAGCAACACACACTGGCTCCTCAGCTCTTTGTTCATGCAGAGCAGGATCACAGGGCTGGAGAGCAAAGGCAGGTCCAGCAACAGCTCCCTGACCGTCTCCTGAGACACCGCCGGCTGATCCACCAGCACAAACACAGCACCTGCAGGAGCCGCACACATCACACAGTTATGATGCCTCCTTTATCTGAGACCGTCCAACTGTTACAGTGCAGAACTACGGATACGTCTTTAACTTCCATATGCATTCTATCCACCGTATTAACAACCTGCATCCGTTTTCTTTTCTTTCCCTTTTCAATATTCTTATGTTTATTTATTTATTATTAATTTATGCCACCACTTGCTTAGAAACAAATTCCACTCGACCTTATGCCAGGACAATAAAAAGGGAAATACTTCAATTTGCAGCATCAAATACTTGTTGTGTTAAGAATGCTGTCAGACGTTCTCTGGGTGATGTTTCTTTCATTTCGGCTAATCACTTCTTTTTAAATGTTTTGTTGCAGATTGGCAGCTTGAGGAAGAAATTAAATCCAGAATGTACCAAGAGATTAAATAAATTGATTCATTCATTTGTTTATATATTTATTTAGTTATAAACAAAGCTGCATCTTCAGGGTACAAATTCAAATCAGCTGAACAATCTCAATGCATGACCCAAGCTGCAGAATTTAAATACGAAAATGCATGTTTCTGGTCAAAACACAGCTTTCATATCTTTGCATGCAAATTGCATTATGATTGTGAAATGATTGCATTGATTGCATTTTGCTGGGAATCATCATACATCGCATACCAACGTTTCATTATTGCTAAGTGATTGGATGTAAATCAAATCGTTTTTTTTAAGACAACTCCATAAATAAACAATCAAGTGTCACTGCAGATTTTTCCCAACTTTGTTAAATCAAAGTCCAGGCACTCACTCACCTGGTATGTGTGCGCTGAAGGTAATGAGAGATATGATGCTGAACATCTTGGCCAGTTGCATATTGACCGTCTGACTCCTCTGCATCACCTTAGCACTCTGGATGTAGATGTGTAGAATGTGAGCGTAAAAGTACAGGTTCAAAGGCAGAAATACAGCGGTCTTCATCAGCAAGAGGACCCTCACGACTTCATCATTGATGAAGGAGAAGCACGTGAGATTGACAGGATCCAGGTGCTTCACACGGCCACCAGAGAGCCACAGACTGAGCTCCTTTATCCCCACAGGGAGGAGAGGCAAGAGAAGCTGCAGGGCCAGAAACAGCCTGCTGTTCACCAGGCGCCTGCAGCCGCACACCACCGTCAGGTAAAAGGAGAAGGTAATGAGAGAGATGTAGTGGAAGGAAGCCGAGCTCGTCAGGTGTTTGGCGCTCACCATGACTTCGCACAAGGAGGAACCCAGCAGCCAGCGGCCGTGGTTCCTCCAGTGAACAATCAGGGGCCACAGGCTGAGATTGAGGAGGTTGCAGCTGGTGGTGCCGAGGATGAACATGGCCACGTTGCTCCTGATCTTGCCTCGCTGGCTGAGCAGGCAGGACACGAGGGAGGCCAGGATGAAGATGTTCAGGCCAAAGCCGGGGACCACTAGGAGGATCTTGGAGGAGGCGCAGATGTTTAGATACAAACTGACGGCCAGCAGCGAGGAAGAAGTCTCGTTCATGGCAGAGACGGTTAGTTGGTACTGCTAAGTGTGTGAGCAGAGGGGACGGGAGGAGTGATACGTCTCCGTCTCACCTCATCATGTTATAAAAGGACGTGACACTCTGGGGTGTGACAGTCACCTGGGCAGCAACGTGCCGTACAGGATCATGTCTCCATCAGGTAAACATGTTTTCCTCCTCTTTCCTCACTTCTTTGCCAATCATCCTGACTTATACTTCCTCTGTGAAGTGTATAGTTTTAATACTTCCACCCAGAGGAGCTAATTACAAAGGATTCTGTTAATAATCCTCTTCTTCTGCTCATAATCCTCTAAAAAGTGAACATCTCCGCGTACGGGGGCTCCAGGTGGACAAACAGATTGTGATTGATCTTATATTCTTTAAGTTATCTTCTCCTTTTCAGTTCTGTTTCTCAACTTTTACCAGACGTTCATAACAGTCCCATAACAATCTGTATTAATTAAATCCTATAATAAGCTTGGGGGAGATTTGAACAGAGCGATGACTCATGTGGGTTCCCGTCCCTTTAACACCTTGAGTCACATTTCTGTCCACAGAATCTCAGGGTTTGTTCATTCTAAGTCGTGTTTAATTAATTACCTTATGATCTACACGTCATTAACCCACGACTTCCTCCGGCTCCAGTCGTGTGGAAATAGTCCTAATGAGAGTGAAAACACATTTGTTTACTTCTCTGGGGCTTTATTAATGTGACACACAGTCTGGTTGATTAAGTAGCTAACTACTCTGACATTACCTAAGCGTTTCATATAAAAACACCCTCCGTCACATGAGCTCAGTCATATTTAAATGTATGATGTAATTTGGGATTTAGTGGTGCATTAACGCTGCATTAACACTAAGTTAGTAGGTGTGTGTATGAGCTTGTTTACGATGCAGAGGCCTTGAGACGGATACACAGGGGCTTTTCTGGCTCCCAACTCAAACTATACAAGTGAGCCTTGAAAATAACAAAGACGCTATAAATTCTGCAGTTTAAACCGTTAATATGTTACAATCATTACAAACATTAGCTACAACAACAGCTGTATACAGTATAAGGTGTGGGGACGGAAAAATAGAATGTCCACATATGAGGACGCAGGGTGTTAGGAAGTGAAGACACATAAACATAACTATCCATCCAGTTTATGGTTTATCTGAGTCACATTCTCTCCTCCTGGGTGAGCCAAAGACATTCCCAGACTTCATGGGATATATATATATATTCCCTCTGGTATATTCCGGCTTTTTATTGGTATATACGAATACTATATGCTATATAAGAAAACTATCTCTTCGGGCATTGCTGGTCAGCATATCTGTCTGTCTAATACATCAAGGGCAACAATATTGTGCCACATCTCCAGGGTGTCTATTCAGGGTGCCTGCACTGAAACATGGAGCGATGTGATGCGACCTGGACAATGCTGTCAAAGCTTAGTTAGCATACAAGCAGGGGATACAGCAGGAGGAATTTCTATCATCTAGGCCAACCTAAACCAGGTTGGATATGCTGAATACTTAAAATAGTATTGAGGGGGAGGGAAGAGCGCTGACAGAGGGTTGAAGTGGAATTCAGACTTGTATGTAAATGGAGAATTCTATCAGGTTGTGGCCCTGATGGATTCAGCTTTCATCTCCTCAAGCAGCGGGTGCCGTGTCGCCTGACAGACGGGCAGTCAACAGTGAAAGTTGCTGTTCCTGAAATTGATTGAAAATCAGAAATGCTTGCTGGAGCAGTTTGATCTAAACAGACTGCAGAGCAAGTGGTCAGACTGATAGAAAGGGGAGACAGCAGAGGAGAGACGGGGGGGGACAGAGTCAGAGAGAGAGGGAGTGCTGTCAGTGGTGAGAACAGATTAGCCTCAAGGTGACAACTGCTTCCACGAGATGGTTTTCCACTGAGGGTAATGGAGCTTGGGCCTTGTCTCACAAAAGGCAATTTATAGCCTAGCCAACTTACGGCTGAAAGTACAGAATCTCCCTCAGTGTCAGATATATTTTCAAGCAAATGTGCTGTGTCAGGTGTGTGGCGCTCTACCTGAGGCTCAAAACCCCTTCTGCCCAAAACACCCCGCTTATAAAAGAGCTTCAACCGCTTAGGGGGCACGAAGCAGGCAAACGGCAGAGCAACAAGTTATCTACCTGGTCAATCATTCGTTTCATAGGACAACGTCATATTAGATTTAAAATACCAAAATAACGAAGTGGTTGCTGACATACAGTATAACCGCTAAGATCTAGAGTCGCACTAAGCTTAACAAAAAAGTTAGTTAAACCACAGAGTAGATAGAAGTTCAGGTATCTCATGAATCATTTCACACACTAAAGTAGCCGGAAAGCCTCAGGACCCAGGAGAGCAAACAGGCTGCAGGAAAAAATATTGTGCATTTGTAAGAAACTAGCAGTATGTGAGTTTAGTGCCATCTGGGGTGGCTTAAAGGATGAATCTAATTTTGATGAGAAGATTATCATTTTGCACCTTGAAACTGTGCCGAAAGGAGCCAAGACATCCTGGTGAGGGACACAACTGGGCTCCTTCCAAATTACAGTTTGGACCACAATCCAAGAAATACGGCTGTCCTGGCGGAATCGGATTTAGTGTTGCCTTCCAGGGAAGTGAGGAGACTTTTGTTGAATTCTCCCAAGCGTACTCGCTCGCTCTCCAATTCACAGAGTTTATTCTTTCATCTCCTTGCCAAAGTGATAAGCTTTTGTTTTCAAAACAGGAAAATCTGGTTTTCTCGCTCGAGCAGAAAACGCTGCCAAACTCCAAGAAATCGGCGTCGAACTGATGTCTTTGTCTCAGCGAGTGAACAGTACAGACGTTAGATGATGGCGGTGTGTATTCTGTGTAGATTTGTAGGGTTAGGGAGCTATACGTTCAGATCCCACATCGCTTCTCTTCCCCGCATGGGAGCCGCTTACACATGCTCATACTCCTCTCACCCAGCCGCTATCTTCTGTCCCAGTGGAGAAACTAATCATCCGAGTCTTCGCTTCTCCGACGGCAATTACTCGAGTTCGCATCGTGCACCTGTTGGAAATTGTAGATTTCGTTGTTCTTTGAAATGTTTGGAACGAACTGGAAAGCAGATCTATTGCGGCACAATTTTCATTTGACCTTCAGTCTCTTTTGATCAGCGTCTCCATTGCACCTACACACCCAGCATTCAAGTTCTTATGGATTCAGGCTCTAGTTTGTGTGTGTGTTGGAATGGGGGGGGAGAAAACTCAAGGACAAAGGCAGGAAGAAGATCAAGAAACTTCTCTCTCACACACACACACACACACACACACACACACACACACACACACACACACACACACACACACACACACACACACACACACACACACACACACACACACACACACACACACACACACACACACACACACACACACACACAATCTGTGTTGAGTGAGGGTCAGTGGGGATGAAAAACGGGGTGCAGCAACGCTCCTCATATTAAACCATCATCTCAACAGGGTTTGTGATGGTACCCAGTAATTGTTATGGTTACCGCACACCATGAGAACAGATCGTCGGGGAGCCTGAGAGAGCGGTGAATGCAGCCAGCACTGGAACGACACAACTTTGGTACTACAAAGGTGTCAACAAGACAGATGAAGCCTCAGTGTGTTATTGTGAGGATTTGTTTGTTCCAGCAGTCGTGCTTCAAGCCAAATTAATTTCATTTACTTCAATTTCACGTTCTGAATTTTAACTGTCCTGAATTACTGTTATTATTAGCAGAGGAGTTTGAGATGAAGAGCACTGCCCTTCTTTTACTAAGAGTTCACAAACAGTGACAAACGCTTCATTAGCATATGAGATATTGACTCAAAACTACATGATATTAAATAAGGAATTTGAACTTTACTGCCGCTTGATTGCAGGTGTAACTGAAACGTATTACTTACAGATTTTCATTTGCTTTGCTGGCAGAATCGCTGCTTTATCCTTCCACATTTTAAATTATGTTCACTTTTGGTTCCCTCTCTTCTTTCTTCATCTCCAACATAAATTCACAGGCAAATAAGCTCTTTGGTAGAATAATGAATGTATTAATTCTGATAACCTGCAGGCAGAACTGCAATTTCTCTCTCCTTTTCCCTCCCATTTGACTAACATAGCCCCTGTTCTAATGTTCAAAAGTATGCTAATTCAGAGCACGCCATTAAACTGATATCCAGCTGCAGTGCAACTGTCCATCACATCTATTGCTCCTTCAATCTCAGGGTATAACACGCAAGAACCTTTGTCATGCATGAACTGCTAGTGCGAGTTTAATTTCATTCAGCTGTAATTTAGTGACATATTGAATCTATCTGGAGTACATCTGACAGATTTGTTTTTGAGTAAATACAACATGTCAATGATAAGTTATATAACAAAGCTATTTTGCGAGTGAATCCAACAGCCGTGATTTGTGTCTCATGTAAACAGCTTTGATAAATGCACTCTGCTGTGTTTGTCATTCATTCATTTTCCTGCTTAAATGAAGCAATTTGTTTCCTAGAGTGCAATCTGTTGAAGTTGATTATCCAAGCTGGTGATGTCCACCTAGATAAAAATAGCCAACCAGTCCAGCCACCCACTTCCAATGCAGACAGGACTACAGCATCGCTTTGTTTTTGCGGCGAGTCTGGAATGATTGCAAGGAGTGACTTTTGAGGAAGAATGTGAGAAAACAGAACTTTAATTACTGTAATGAATCTTTCTGAAGAGCTATTGAAAGTGTGGCATCCGTGTGGTCTCAGAAGGAGCTCATTTTGGCTTCCACCCCTGTGGTCATTTATCATCAGCAGAACAATAGGCGGCGTTGTGGAGAGCATGATAAGAGACATGGGACGTGGGAGAGAGAGAGAGAGGAGATGCTGGGCGGTTTCTATTAAAACTCCGGAATTACAGGTCTAATGTGTACTGTAATCTCCTTAATAGGAAATAGGAGCAACTTTAAGTAATCAGAGCGCATAACTCCCCCATAGCTGAGCGAGCCCAGACAAAATTAGTCTTGCTCTGATAAAACACTGGCCTCAAGAGAAAGTAATGACCATGATAATGACGAGAACAACAACAACAAACAACCAAATTGCATTCACTCACACTCACATACAGTATCATGGGACAGAATATGCCTGCTTCCTTCATCGAGATTGCTGGATTAATTTGAAGGAATTGCAAAAACCAAAAGCCCAGACGTTTGCAGTGATAAGCAACCATTTTAAAGAATTCCTGGATCCACCCCTGGATTTGGATCCATACCAACAATTTAATGGGTTCATCTCTCGGCCAAGATTTGTCGAAATTGGTGGACTTTTTCAGTAATCCTGCGATGAATCTAACCAACCAACAGACAGAGCTTACATGTTTATAATTGCCTCTATTTGAAGGCTGTTGTGTCTAAGTGACTACTCTAACCGCATTGCTCAAATTCATTAGGGTATGCTGAAGTACAAATTAAAGAAAGCAGAAGAGAAATAAGAATTCACCTAAGACAATATTTCAACGAGAAAAAAAAGAATAAATCACACTAATTATGCTCACCAGGCTTTTAAGATTAATTCAACTTAACTGGCAATTATGAGGACACCGTATTGAGGCGGGAATACATGAATACAGAACAATCCACATGGTATCCATCCATTCACAGGTTGCTACGGCGATTTTGGCAGAGGTCAACTTGACGGCAACAGAGCAGAAGCAACTTAACCAAGCCATAAATATTAGAACCACAAACTGAAACCAAAGGCAACGCAGGACTCAAGAATCACCATTCAATCTGTAATGCGTTCAAACATTACTGATGGATTCAATTAGTATGTAATTCAATCCTGTAGCTGAACCGGTTTGAATTCTGCCCAAGCCACTTATATCCAGGCGCTATAGTAATATATATGCAAATTTATTTTCTGTCACATTTCTACAAGCAAATTAAGAGTGCTAGTTTCTCATAATGCTCCATCAATCCCCGCATTTACAGTCTTCATTCCAGCTTCAAGCAGAGCGGCAGACACGTGAGCGAGTGGGCACCGTGCACTTTTAGTTTCCATTATAAGGCTTTTTCTGGACACATATCTGGGTGCACTTTACAGATCGGCGCTCAGCAGTTGGAAATGGTTTTGACTTTGACCACTGAATCACCTCATCGGAACTGTGCTTTGTCAAGTGTCCACATAGTAGTTTGAATATAAAAGGAAACAAGTTGAGCCTTCCATTTGCAAAGCGATACCGTCTGTCTGTCTGTCTTGAGTGACTCGCTGCCCATAACCCAAACCGCATCTCTGTACAATTAATATTTATTTCAATCAAAAACGAAACAGGGCTTAAAATCCCTTTAAACTTTTCACGGACAACTTCATCTTCAACTTTGCAGCTGATCTTATGTTGTGGATGGATCACAGATGTGCACGTCTGTCATGTCTCTCCGTCTCCCTCCTTTTTTTTTGTGAATTTGCAACAAACAACACACGCAGCTGTTTTCGTGTGACTCACTTCTGTGGAAAACAAAATATAATTGCTCTGATGAACGCTGCACGGCCGAGTGGTTTCCTGAGTTCACAAATCCGCAGAATCGCGAACACATCAAAGCGTTCGGTTCACGTCTTCAGTAAGAGAAAGGCGGACGGGGTTTGAGACTTCCAAAACATCATCGGCACCATCTGTGAAAAGCTGTTTCTCAGCACTACGGCCATTACAAGAGGGGTCTGGAATCACACCAACACACATCTCACAGCTCAGCAGGAGGAGAAACCTTCCATATGCTCCACTACACACACTCTCAAGACAGATAGATGCACCTGATGAACAGCATAGATTAGTACGGATCACTTAGAACACATTAAAAACCGTGTCAGAATGTCATTAGTGATCTTTAATGAAGTGGACCCTTCAAACACAAGCAGGAATTGTCTTTTGAATCCCACCACTAGATGGCACTGGCTTCTAATGTGGAGAGTGTGTAGCCTGCAGAGAAGCAGAGAAGCATAACCGCCTACCTGTAATTTACATTTAGGTCTAATAGCACAAGGCCGCCTTCTGTCAGAGCCAAACTGCTTGAAAGCATTTCCCACCCACAGAGCTGGAATACTTGTGTGCCCAATATACATTTCATATCTGTCTGTCTGCAGCACAATGATGGGATGTGAGTTATATAGCATTAGCACAGCTGTGCCCAACCTCAGCATGGGATGACTGATGGTACTGTACGTGAGAGTAAATAATTTTGCTGTATTCCGCACTTACTGCTTGTCATCTGTTGGACGGTTTTACCGAGATCAAGCCTGAAAAGTCAGAATGAGGAGAAGTGGGAGAGGTCGGATATCAATGTTTCAATTTATGTCAGCTGACAACTCATTCTCATGATAATGTCCGTGTCCTTGATGCAGACAGCGGCTACACCTGAATGATAATGTCCTGATGGGTTTGAGCCCCAGTCTGCCATGAAACGAGCATGACAGAGTGATGGGAATGGATATGCCGTGCCGTCACATTCCACCCTCGCCAATCTGTCCTTTTTAAGCATTAATGAAGGGAACACGGCCCTGCTCAGAGACGCCTGGCCTCTTGGTCAACCCTGTTATTCACCAGAACACTCCTGCAATTTCACCATTTTTGTGTCGTATACTCCCATGGTTTTCTCCTTGATAGGGTGCTTCCCATTCATTGGATTACAAAAGGAAAGTCATAGAGATTGTCACAGCTCGGTATTCTGATGTGTGAGAGTCAGCTATCCGTCTTCACGTGAAGGTCACACACGTGCTGAAGGTCCTCTATGTCACACCCAGCTGGAAAATGGTGATTATGCTAGAGTACATCCAATTCTGTGTGGTCAGGAATGAAGTGTGTGTGTGTTGAAGTGTGTGTGTGTGTGTGTGTGTGTGTGTGTGTGTGTGTGTGTGTGTGTGTGTGTGTGTGTGTGTGTGTGTGTGTGTGTGTGTGTGTGTGTGTGTGTGTCTCCTCTTAGTTTTGTCTTCTCGGCTGGATTTGCTCTGCATGATATAAACGGTATGAATGGAGGAATCTATCAAATCCATCATATCTTTGTTAGTATTCTCGCTCACATAAGTCTTTAAACTGAACTGTTTTACATAACAAAACACGGCACGGCCAATGATTTTTAAAGTGTTCCAGTCGATAAAGCCCGTCAATGCCTCTGGTTTGACTTGACTCAATCTTACCTTAGATACACTCTTACTCTGTAACTTGATTGGTGATTGATTGATAGCTACAGGGACACGGTTTGATGTGCAGACAGGTACCAGGCGACCAACTCCCGCCGAGGACTGTGGGGGGAAAAGCGTGTCCTGTGATGCCAACGTGGCTGTGAGCAGGGGAAGCCAGACCGCGGCGGGAAGAGGAAGGATGAATCACTGCCAGCATACTTCTCCTGGAGCTCGTGATCTGACTGGCACAACAGTGAGGAGGATTTCAAGACCCTTCCTGCCTACAAACCTTCCGCAGTTCATCAATATTTCTGTGGTTTCTTGCACAAACAGCCGTCAGCAGCTCCTGAAGCAGCTGAAGGTCAGCACTCAGACTTGGACATACAGAAACACTAATTTTCTTCTTTGTGTTATACGGTATATACGATTCAATGAATTCTATGAGAAATTACCTTCGAAAATACAACAGCTGATCTTGACAACAGACTGGTCATCCAGGCAACTACAGTATTTGCTGCTGTTTCACTTTGTATAGCTACACCAATACCTTGAGTGTATGTAGCTTTGTTTTCCTATTGAAAAGTGACAAGACGTCAATATAAAAATCTCAAAAGATGTCCCATTCACTATATCACATTTCACAACTATAAGAAAAGGTACAATTTAACTTAAAGTCTATGTAAACTACTTAGTAGGCTCGACCCTGATGCCATTGTTTACATAGCAATGCAGCTGTTAAGCTAGCACAGTGTGACAGCAATGGCGCCATTTTTCTCAGCAGCAGCTTTGAGTTTGTGATAAAAAATGTCAAATTAATATATTGTGTGACATTATTAGTTCCTTTGGTAAGTAGTAGTACATTATTTCACTTGCATTAAGCACCATTAGACCAACTTCAACCCTCACTGGGCCCATTTGAGTCCACTGTCCAGGGCCTGAGGAGGCTGAACAACCTCAAACCTCAATGCTTCACCACCTAACCACCGCCCCTTGGGAGGGTAACAACAATACTGCAGATCCTCCATTTGCAGACAACTTGCTTTCCCGGGGATTGATGAACATCCAGGCTTTACAGATGATTCCTTAGCATTGTCTTTTGTGTCTGTTACTCATCTGAAACACATTTTGGTTGGTTTCTGGTTAATACGGGCAGCTTTTTCTTGGAAACAGCCGAGTCTGTCAGCGAACAGACTTTGTGTGGCTTTTCTACAGCAGGGCAACTCTGCAACCCACACATGCAATCTCAATGTCATCTGACATCACATTAGCAGATTGTGTTTGTCTGTTTGTGGCTTAGATGAAGAGCAGACCCTATTTGGTGAGTAACTAATGCAGAAATCCATGTAATTCCCAATAGTTCAATTACCATACAACCATATATGGGTAGATGTAGATATATAGACAACACTGGCACAGAAACACATTAGCGAATGTTCTGGCAAACTCTACCGTAGGCTGTACTAAAAATGAAATTTGATATTGGGTTTTGTAATGACAATGATACTACAGGATGCAGCCTAGTGTGCTTGTAATCACAGCTGCAGTATGAAGATGAGAAATGGAAGCAGAAAAAGCAGCGACTGATTTCCATGTGGTAACAATATGAGCAATCACACAGGCTTAATTGGACTTCAAGAAGAGTACATCAAGGTTAGGATTGTCATTACTAACAGATTCCCCAGACAAATTATTCTAACCTTAGCCAGCGTAATAATCAACTACAAGTTGTATTTCAATACACGGTTATAATTCTATTCCGAGATTTATTGTGTTAATGATATATTTAATTATTGAGTTGCTGGATTTCATCACCGTGTGGGCTGACCTCACCAAAGGATCTGCTCCCTATTGTGCTCCTTCATCTTATCATAATTTATTATTAGTATTCTGATAATATCTACTTATGTTGACGCTGCATGGAGAGACATATTATATTATAACTTTATACCCTTTGCTCTTACTTGGCTCAGCACCACCAAGTAATTTTATGATTTCCTGATGAAGAAGTATGCCTTCGAGTAGAATCAGTTAGCTGCTCTAACGCAGACGGAGACAGTGGTGTGTACCATATGAGAGTGAGTGATGTCATGTGAAGTGGCGCCAGAATTCTGCTCAATTAAATTTGGATTCAGGCAAAGGTAGTTCAAGGACTTGAGCTGGCACAGATCTAACAGGGGCTCCAGGCGAGGAAAGAATCAGACAGTAACTCAACATATGTTCCTGCATTTCGCATAGTAAAGAAAGTAATATACTGCTGCACAAAATGTGTGATGGCTGAATGCTACAGCCTCTCTCTATCTGCAGTTTAATGGACCAACGGACAGTCCTGCAGTTTGGAATACACAGCCCAGGTTTTATAGAAGATAGATGACTAATGTTTTCCATATTCACAGGCATGTTTGTAATCTTATAGCAATACAAAGTTAATTTTATATCACACAGAATCCCCAAACTCCATTAATAGGCGTTTTCAAATAAATTGGATTCTTTAAGCAAATGTAACAGACCTAGACAGGAGTCAGTAGACGGCTGAATACTGCTCCATTGATTATCAGTCTTATGTCCACTGATAACTGAAGGGCCAGAAGGTAATGGAGGCGACATCCAATCAATTCCTTCCTAATGAAAGAATTTTCTTACAAAGCACAACAGACATTTCTAGAACAGAAATGTTGAGGTCAATAAATTAACTTCCTAAGACGATGGCACCGGATGACATTTGGTGCGATTATTAAAAGAGTTTCACCGCCCAGCTGGGATCCTTAGGGTGGCTTTGGCGATGATACTTAACGTCACGTTAGACAGTCTATTTTCTGCTTGAAGGTTAAAGGGAAGAAAAAGACATTGAAGAGACGCTAAAAGCCTTTTACATAGATTGACCTCGATGTGCTTTAGACAGAGGCAGTCATGTTGTGTGGGTTTTGCTAAGTAAAATGCAAACAGAGCGTTCCTCGCCTTGGCTCCGGTTCAGGAGGACAGAAGCAGAGCGAGCGCATCATTTGGACTGCAGGGCAACAGTGATTAATCCTGCTTTCTCTCTCTCTCTCTCTTCCTCTCTCTAGCTTTATTTCTCTTGCACCATTTTATTCCTCGTATGGCCCTTTCTGTTCTGACATGCATACCAGTTTATTCAATGTAGTTGTTTGAAAAAAAGACCCCACATACTTAATTTCATTTCTATTCTGAGAGAAAATGCATTTGCATAGCTGGTGTGAAAATGGCAATGAAATTATGCTTACTGGCTTACAACTAAAATGATCTTAAGTAGCACTGGAAATTAAGGGCAAAGATTCACTTACAAAGCACTATCTACCCTCGCTGCTGTTATGGATAAATACGAGGAATGCAAATTGCTTATCGACTTAACACAGTCGCGTGTTAGACAATATGATATTCGACACAGGGGGCTCGTATTTATTAGCAAAAAATCTACTTTAGGCTCTAAGAAAATACAATAAATAACATTTGGGACACACAACCTCTTATAGATTTTCCAGTGGCTCCTGGCATGCTCTATCGCCTGCCTTCGGGGAGCTCTACAAACAGAGAAAGGGGGATGAGATGTGTCATCAGATTTCCCCCCCTAGCCTTTGCACATGTGTGCTGCATACAGATTTGTGAGTTGTGATCCTCTGAGACAGAAGTAATGGAATGTGTTTTTATTAGACATCTATGTATCAAAGAGACAGGTTATTACATTCACAAATGTTTAATTATCAGTGTCAGATTGAACCTTGAACTTCAGATGTATATTAAATTACATCGACAGGGTTAGAATTGATTCCGCTGTTCGTTTATATTAGACTGCAAACTTTAGTCATCCTGGCTGATCTGGAGGCATGAGCAGAATGACTCAATGTTCCTCCCTGAAATGCAAAATCACCGCTGACTGTCTTCTCCTGAGAGGTGCGCGCATGTGTGGATGGTGGCTAATAGGGCGTAGGTCGGTGGGAGTGTAGGGGGATGTCCTATGAACCTATGAATAGCTCTCCCACAGAGCACCTCGGGGATCTATCACATGCTCTACTGGCCTTGTGCACAGAGTCTCCTCTGGGCGGCTCTCTGGAGACGCCTTTCCTCATGGACGGGCAGCAAACGCAAACCCAAATGAAGGACATCAGCTGGACCCTGAGGGGAAGCCTGTGTCGAATTTTAAGCAATTTCCTAAATAGACTGCTGGACCTCTTTAACAATCAATAACCGATGAATCGATTGTCCAAGATATTTATTATTATTGTGCCTCGGAGCCTTTGGTAGGTAGAGCTATCATGGGTTTTAACAGCTTTAAACTGAAACCATGAACCAGCGCATGTAGGCTGCAAAACCATCAGTGGAGGCCAAGTGTAAAACATGGACCGGAATACAGAGAGGAGCGACCAGCTGACATGACTGGAACGTTATCTCCAGTGTCTGCACAGGTTCAACTTTGCCACCATGTAACCCACATCTTGTATCTTGTATCTTGTATATCTCTTGTTGTGGTATGTTTTAAACCCTGGTGTTCACAAACCTTCATCTTACTTTTGGAAATCCTCCCAAGCTGTGTCCTCCACTACCTCAGACTGATGATCCCTTTTCTGCATTGTGTGCAAAAAAAGTGTCAAAGCCTCCTTTCATTTCTCTGAATCAGCCAATGTAAAAGTTGAAAAATGTATGCAGCGCTGCCATTATACCGTTCCAATGCACGGAACCACAAAAAGCTGATATTACATCACCTTCCGCGTGGCGGCTGTGGTTTGAAACAGAGTGCATCAGCACAGGCAGCCAGAGGAAGCGAGTCGCGACTTAGAGAAATGACAGAGAGTATCAGCACGCAGACGGCGACTTTAACTGCAGTAAACGTGTCAGTCAGGCAGAAAGCTCACATATAGATGACAAAAAAATACACCGTTTCAGTTTTCGGTATTCCGTATACTTCACAATCCACCTTGAACGCTTACGTGAAGTGGATCCAGAACACAAACCAACACACATCCAAAGGAACAAAGAAAACCAGGTTAAATAAGCAGATGAGGAGAAAAAGGAGCCCAAAATTTACTTTACTGCATTAACACAACGTCATTAGAGATAACCTAAGTAGATTTAAGTGATTCAAGGACATCTACATTAGCATTCAGATCCCCCTTCATCAAGGTGGACCATGTTGATGAGTTTGACCCGGGGCAGGCAGATGCTGGCGTTTTCCTTCATTTCTAAAGCCGACTCAAGTCTCCAGAGTCAGACCACAGAGTTGCAGTTCTTCTATTATTAATACAGAAGATGGGAGAGAAAATGTGTGTTTTCAAGTGAGGTGAAGTTTGCCAAATTACACCTACTTGAAATACAGCGAACACAATAGGCTTCCATCAGTATCCCCTCGACGCCGAGTGCTCGTTTGCACAATCCGCGTTGTTGTCATTGGTAAACGTTGCCGGAGGAAATTAACACAACAAAACAACTCCTTTAACCACGTTTAAAGCTATTTACGAGAGATTCTTCTTCTCCTTCTTTTTCTTCGCTTTCCCGGCAATGAGGTCTTTGCAGAGAACAGCACAGGTATTAGCCGGGCGATGTGATGCATGGTGGAGTCAAGAGAGGACTCAACCTTTAACTGCACTTTAATGAACACGTTACAGCTTGAACACCGACTCCACTTCCATGTAATGCAGCCATAAATTTGATTGGACAAACCATCTCAGGACCAGTTATGACCCATTTGGAGTTTACAACAGCAGAGTGACTATGAACCGGAATAACGGCTCAATACCAGCTAAGTTTATTTATCTTATTGTCTATAAAAATGTATCAGATAGCTTCCTGAAGAACAACGGGTGTGTCTCGATAAAAGGCTCAGTTTGACAAGGCTGTTAATGCAGAGAGCTGTTTGTGTATTTCAGACTGATTGGACGTCTCTCACTAAATCGCCCCTTTTATTATGATTGTATATTAGCTCTTGAGGTGGCCTTGTAAACCCCGAGCTCCGGTCCTGGGGCCCAACCATCTGGCCCGCGTGTCCCCGCCTGTCAGCTCAGCAGAAACCCAGGGACAACGAGGAGCGATGGGAGGGCACGGAGCCACGGACTGCCACCGCGGCTTACACCACGCCTGTGACTTCAGCTCGACAGGTGTACAGGGAGCAGCTGGCGATCATGGAAATGGTTCGTCAGCGATGGTAGAGGGGATGCTAATTTGCGCGTATTCTCCGTCCTGCCTCCTCTGCCAGTTAACGGTCATGATCCATTACGGTGTGTGAAGTCGGCTGCTTTCGAGCTATCAACATGATTTTGCACGAGCGCCCATGCGGCGGAATAAAGAGACGTATGACCGAACGTGTCGACAAAGACGAGCCGTTTGACGATTTCACGGCGAAACGATGATGATGAACTTCTACGTGGCGTAACGTATCATAACATCGTATCATTCGCTGCAATCATTCAGCCGGGACCAGCAGACACCAACCTGAGAATCCCCCAGCAGAAAATGATGCATAGGTTTTCATAATAACACAGCTGAAGTTATTCTCTCTCTCTCAGAGGTGAAAGATAACAAAGAACAATTACCCAGGTACTCAAGAGCAATTTCCAGATAATTTTCCATTATTGGACTCTGCTCAGCTACGTTTGAGATAGAGATTGAGCTTTTTACTCCCACTGCAATTCCTTGTTACTTTGCAGATTTCAAATTGAACGCGACATAAACTCAGACGGTTTGATGGTAAAAATGTAAAATACTTCATCTGATCTGAAACATCGATGAACATGATTTATCACCAAACAAGTAACATGTTTTGATTTGTTAAGTTAAGATTTGATGATTTTGATATGGAGAACAGTATTGGTTTGGCTACTTTAACTTATTTAAGTAACTTGCCGATTAATTCGCCGTTTCCTGGAGGTTCGCGATGACAAACGCCGACATCTGCTCGTCCTGTTAGAGCCAGACTACGTGTAAGCCACAAACTGACTTGGCACTGAACATATGCTTCGGTTTAAAAATAGGCGACCATTAAAGTCAAGCTGTTTTCAGACAAATAAATGCAGAAGCTGGGGAAGCGTGACAGCGTTTTGCAGTAACTTACAGTCCACGCTGCTCCTGTGGCATAAACTACAAACACGAGTCATTCAAACGGCTCCAGCTTTAACTTTTGATGTCTTAAACAACCTTTCTTATCAAAATTTCCCCCCATTAAGGAAACACAGGGTTGTAAGAATGACTCCAGCAATGAAAGATGATCTCATTTGCTCCATCTCTCCTGAAGCTGCTGTCGCGTCGCCTCCTATAGACATTGTATAAACACAGTCTGCGCTCAATCAGTCGCCGTCCGGGGCCCCAAACGGCACGCGGCTCAGGTTATGCATCCTCTCACCGGGCCGAGAGCCAGAGAGCTGCAGCCACAACAAGGACAGAGAAGCTCCAAACAATGCCACCTTGCCTTCAAAACTGCCAAACCCCGCTGCCAAACATCTCGTGGAACCAAGTCAAAGCCCATTACGCTTCATTTCCGCTACCTGCAAGATTTCATCTTGGACTGAAAAACCACGGCTGGATGTTTCTGTTTCGTGTCGCCGTGGACATTCTCTGCCTCTTATTAAACCGGAGCTTACGGGAGGATGTCTCACCATCGCAGATATGAAGGGAGGAATTCTTTCCCGCGCTCGTACTCCACCACCAGCATGGTAATAAAGCAATTAAAATGTAAAACAGTGGATTTGAATCATAGATGTGTAAGGAAACGTAGAGAGCGATGTCGGATATAATATGTCTCTCCACGAAGCACGCGGCGGCCCTCGGGTCACGACTCAAAAGTCAGGCCTCGTATTCCGTCTCATATCTATATCTCTGTCTCCCCCCCTCCTGTCTCTCGTCTTCAGAAAGGCGTTGAAACATGGCGAATTGATGAAGATCTCCACACCCGGGAGGGCTTGAGTCGCGCCCATAGATTATTCTTCCTTACTGCTGGTCAATATAGTTAATCCAGCATGAAATTATATTTTGTTCGCGATGAGAGGAGGGAGGGGAGCGCTTGTCATCACTTGGGAATGTTTGTGCCATCAAAACGTGAGGTTTGTAGAGATAAATACCACGCTCACGGCGGGCGGTGGCTGGGTTTACTTTTTTATTTGGTCGCTGTCACAAGGCATTATGGGACGCTCCATCACAAACGCAACACCATTTAATATTTGGGGCGCTACACCAAGTAAACCATTTTATCTTACTGACTGTACATTAGTAAAGTGTTTTATTCTCCTCACTACTATTGGATTTACACACAAACTTTGACGGAACAATCAGCTATTATGAAAGAGACGCATTCACTGCATCTTATATAACAAAGCAATAAATGTTCCTCTGCATCTGTGTCCTGAGTGGATCAGGCGCCTGAAAACACTCCAGGTGATTATAGATCTGAGCCATTACATTATCTAGTGTGTTACATAATACTCGTCACTTATGCATAACTCACACTCTACGCCGATGACACTGACTAGAACACTTCAACAAAATAATCCACCTGCTTTCTATTCTGTATATCTGATAAGCTTCCACTAACTTCTTCTTCTTCTGTGTTCTCATTCTCCCCACAGATACCTGATTGTGACCTCCTTGCCTTTTTAATAACACAGATCCAAACACAGAAATTCCAAAATCCTCTGTTGCAATCCAGCCGGTGACGCAGCACAATCGCAAAGGCGGCGAGGGATAAACAGCCGAGCTTCGCCAAACCCTATAGTGCTGCCATCTCGGGTAAAACTTAGTATGTGTGAGTGTGTGTGTGTGCGTGCGTGCGTGCGTGCGTGCGTGTGTGTGGGAGGTACTGCGATGTGAATAAACAGGCTTACCTGAGCACACTCACCAATCCTGTTTGACATGTCATGATTAGGCAAGCTTAGCTGGTTAAGCCTAATCCGCAGCATTGTAATCCCCACTGTATTTCAAACATAAACATTTCATTTCCAGCATGGTGGAAATGTTACGGTGCAGCCATGTGCGTTAAAGAAATGATTTCAACGGCCCGTGAAACGTTGATGGAAATCTCACGTAACTTCACACGCTTACAGTGTAAGAGAGCAAAATACTGCGACGCTCCCGTCCTACATCCCATTATGGAACAGCGGCGTAAAAATAAATGCAGCCACATCAATAAATAATTACGTTTTTTTCTTTGCCTGCACAGATTCCCAAGAGGTCAATGAACAAGAAGAATCGTTTAAGTTAATAGCTGTGACGAACATCTTAAAAAGGTAATATTCTAGGAAGGACTGTGTACATTTAACATGACGCACAATCTACGCTAACTTCCCCTCCATTAATCAAGCACGGAAACATGCAGAGAACTTCGGACTCGACATTGCTGTGGGAAAACAAGGACGAGAAGTGAAACTAAAAAGGTCCCTGAATCCCTCGTCCGCCCACTCCCCCGCCCTCGTTCCCGGCGCGGATCAAAATAGTAACTTCAGCACAGACGCACGCTGAGCTCAAAGGGTCACCAATCTGATTTTTTCAAATGCAGCACCAATGAAAATGTTAATCTCCACTCCGAGTGCTGATCCAGCCGCTTTGAGACTTCTTTGTTCAGCGGTGTAGAAACGCCTCTGTGGCAGCCATCACAGAGCGGCGGGTCAGCCGACCTCCTGGCAGGAAAGAGCCAACTCAAACGCTCGGCAACAGCATTTTACCCTCTGTGACAGACTCGCCCAGTAAGTGGAGCGGCTCTGAAATAATACGGCCGCACCAGGAGTTCCAAAAGGACAATGTCAAATACTGAAAACCTTAAAGCCGCATGACTGGAATGAAGTTAGTCGTGTTCGGAGAGCATTGGATGGAGATCTTGAAATGGAGGTTACATTTGTCGGTGCATTGATGTCACTTATAGACCCGATTGATTGTTGCATACATTATTCTGTAAACTAATGTTATTTTAAGGACTTTCCTCGCCCCGAATGCATTTTATTCAGTACACACAGTATACACACATAATTCATCCTACACAAGTGTGGTTCTGAATTTCCACTCAACAAACTTATGGAGCAGCTTTAATGAGGAATACTGAATCTACAACACACACACACACACACACACACACACACACACACACACACACACACACACACACACACACACACACACACACACACACACACACACACACACACACACACACACACACACACACACACACACACACACACACAGTCTGTTTCAAGGGGAATAGCCAGAGAGAAATACCGTGAGTTTGAAAACTTTTTTTACCTATAGAATTCTCAAACAACTTTTGCTTTTCAACCACATACTTCTCCTCTTTCTTTCCCAGATGGCTAAAAAATCTCTGCAGAACACACACACTCACATACACACACTCATACTTGCTGTGGACTTTGCACAGTATTCCACTTCACTGGTAAATGGGATTTTGACAGGTTGAGTGTATCTGAACACAGATATCTAAAGATCCTTTTAACTGTTAAATTCATCAGCAGGCCAAACAGCACAGCGGTCCACTATTTACAATAAAAACACCTGTGAATTTACCCGGGCACTTCTTTTTACTCCTCACTTCATCTATTGTCACTGCTGAGCTTTTAGAAGCTGCTGCCACATCCTTCTGTTAATTCCTTTTTTAACTCTCTCTCCCTCTCTCTGTGTGTGTGTGTGTGTGCCTTTGTTCCATTCTGCTTTCCTTATGCCAGTTGCAGTTTGCAGAGTTGTTTCTTATGGGCTCATTTTCCACTCGGGTGAAGGAGAAGCTGCTCCTCTTCGCGGCCGAACGTCGCAGTGTGCTCAGATCAAATGCGAAACACAACACAGCTGCACATCTGTTTAGAGGAGCGATCAATAAATCACGACCACGGCTTAGCACCAGGATGAAATGATGAAGTGGTTCAAATGTGCCAACATACATGTCGGGGAATATTAGCCATCTTTTTCTTCTTCTTTTTTTTCTCTTGTGGTAGCAGATTAGTTCAAGTCACGTCTGGTGCTATCAGGGGAGGCCATCTCTCATTGTGTTTGATTGTGGAATCGGAGCTTTGAAGATTTCTCTGTGCGGAAGAGCAGCAGGCGTGCTTTGTACACTGTGTACTTGAACTCTTATCAGGGAAAGAAAAGCCTTCCAATAAATGTGTAATTAATTTGAAATGACTAGCACAAGTATTAGGTGTTAGGGAGGAAAGACTTTCTAGGAGAGGATCAGGATTCACCAAACTGTATCCAATCCTGATTTATGCACTCATGGCAGGAACATGAAATCTGACAGAAGAAGCAGATTGAGATGCAGTGATCGACGAAAAGCAAACTCTGTCTGACATGTAAACTACGATAGCTAGTAAAACACACTCAAAACATGGCAGTAACTATAGTAACCAGTAGCTGAGCAGAAGATGCTGATGGAGCCGTATCAATGTACAACAGCTGAACTCAAAAAGTGATTAAAGAGCTCCATCAACTTGACGCTGCCAATATCAGCTTCACCCTGTCTGAAATGTATACCGCAGCGTGAGGAAGGACACGCCAGCAGACTAGTGGAGTGTAACATTGATACTAAGTTGATATGGGATCAGAGTTTTTATGAAATCAAACCCGCTGACTGAGGAAATTCCTTCATATGCCTTCTCCTCTGCAACGTCTGATGTCGGATATGTTCTTTTCTAGCTGCTCCAAGTCACTGCATCATGCCAGAACTGACATATGGAAGTTGCAGACATCAGTGGTACCGTATGTGTAGGGGCAGGTTGAGTGGCACAGGCACAAGAAACAGTCAAATGTAAAACGCAAACAACCAAAAAACATCAAGGAGGTCCTTTCCCCCTCATAATTAATCTGTTAACATCTGATTCCTCTAACGTAGGCCGTGTGTCATCTCCCTCCTCCTCTTTCTCATTCAGGGCAGCTTCATCTTCACCTCTGCTGTGGCTGCATAAGAGGATCTACAGTCCTACACCGTTTTAATGCCGCCAACTGGTCGACGTACGTGTCAACAAAGCAAGCGCAGGAAAGGGAATCCTAACAGATGAAGCAGTAAAGATGGTGTTGCCGTTCACAGTGAGGGAAGTGTAGCGTCTTATGAACACCATAAATCATTACGATGGCAAGACAATGACCGGAATTTGCCTTTAACGTCAACCGATGTCCTTTCCGGAGGCAAGACAAATGGTGTCCTCACACAGGTATGGATACAATATGTTCAAATGGTGCAAATGGAGTATAATCACGCTAGAAACATGATGTGTAAATTTGTCTCATTTGTCTAAAGCCCCAGCCAGGTACTTGACCGCTTGGCAACGGCCTCAAGGTGCAACAGAAACACAGGCTCAGACAAGTAGCTGACTATGTTTATGAAATTAATGTCTTAAAGAAGATTAGGTCCCGAATGGTCCCTGAGGACAGACAGAGATCTGCTGCACGACCAGCAGTGGCAGCTGTTGGTGATATAAAAGCTGCAGCGGCTCGACGGCCTCTGCAATCAACCCAGCGCCCAAATCATCCTACACAGATTTATAATGAATTCCAAAAGCTTAAGCCGATGCTTATCCTGTTCCCCGTGTTGAGCGGCCGAGCGACTGTGATGTAGCAGCCAAGCCTTTCAAGGAGAATCCCTCATTCGCCCGGCGGTAATTTCTCAGAATAAACCCTCCTAGTCACTGTCCAGCGAGAAACTTTCATCTCCTCCCTTCATGTTTCTGATTAGATGTATACGATCTCCCTCCCTGGCTTTACACAGTCCTTCAATCAACATGCAAGCCTGTTGACGCACACACACACACGCAAGAGGTATGATGCAATTTCCTGTAGCGGGTGTCCAACACATCTCAAAGAAACAACTAGAACAACTAGACACCAGAGAACATGATACAGTAACCATAACGTGCCAAACCATGGTGTCAAATCCCTTAAAAATGCTAAATTATGCACTAATAAAACAATAAATTAAAGCTTGTGCCTGAAAACAGATACATGGCGATTAGTTTTGGAACACTGCAGCTCTTAGATCACTGCAGCAGTGAATTCAGATGATCAATAATATGTTAGAAAATACAGAATGTTGTTGCTTTATGGAAAATTGTTGCATCCATCCCCTCTCTCCTCCCCTCCTCTCCTCTGTGCCCTCCTGTCCTCTCTCCTCCTCTACCCTCGACTCTCCTCTTCCAGCTGGGGAGGTTAATCTGGTATTTGCGTGGGGCCCGTATGAATCAGCATTAAAGCTCCCTGACATTGACATAATAGCGGGGTTGCATTCTCAGGCACAGTTTAACAAAGTAATGGAGATCTCATTGCTGATGACCACGGAGCCCCGGCTGGTGGAGGCCAGATTGCCGCGGCGCTCAGTCTGCCGTCCTCATCAGTCGTCCTGCTATCAGGTCAGCGGACGATGGAGCTGTGGAGCTATGGAGCTGACCCCCCCCCCCATATCAGACCCAGACCTCCTCCTCCTCCCGACCCACCCCCGCCGCCTGACCCTTTACAATCATGGCACAGTAATGTGAGAGGAGAGGAGAAGTGACCAATCTATCTTAATAAAAAAACTATAAAAAACACACAGGAACAACTTTCTCTCTTGTGTTTAACGTTCCAATGCTCTTGTGAGGCAATTTATCATTTATGCAGCGAAACAAATATGTGTTTGATCAACGTACTTCATACTCGGTGAGAAGCTCTTTCTGGTCGGGTGGGTGGTTGAGCTCATCGCGAGGCCGTTTAGGAGGTTTGTGTTACGTGGGAGTTGCAGCAATTCTCATTTCTAGAGCGAATTCGGTCGGCGGCGCTTTAGAAACACCGGCAACTAACGGACAATTATCCCGCCGATGACGAGATGAGTCCAATCACGGGCGAGGTAATGGCGTTTCCTTTTCATTCCCGCTCAATAGCTGGAAAATAAATGCTATAATCACTCTCTCAATTATAGCCTGGGACCTGTTTTTAAGCCGGCGCGTCTGCTAAATTTACCGCCGAGGTTAAACTGGACACTCGCGGCCGTATTGTTTTTATTTGTCACGACTGTTTCAATTATCTGTGAAAGGAACATGGAGGATTTTCTAAATGGGAGAGCTCAAGCGTGTAACAGCCTTTAATCAAACTCCATAGGGCATCTCACTACGACGCTGCAGCTCATTCAAAACCACCAGTGCTGCTGCAGACCCTGACAATCAGTTTTAATAATTCATTATTGATCGGTATTGACGATTATGGACCGTTTGATTGTATGGTGTGTTCAGCCTTCAAGCAATTAACACTTACTAAAACGTGGCATCTGCTTGTTACATGCAAACACACACACACACACACAGTTATCCATGAATTGTAAACATCAAGAAATGTAGACGTGTTGTGTTTATGTTTCTGCCAATCAGACAACATCTGATTCAATCTAATTTGAAAGCTGCACACATCTGTCATCCGCCCAGTATTGTTCCCCCCCCCCCACACACACACACACGCACACACACAGAGAGTGTATTTAGGAGCGTTGCTTGTGGTTACAGGTAGATTAATGTGAGCAGTCCCAATAATCTGCTTTGCTCTGTTGGACGTATCGCTGATACTTAAGCTCTTCTGTATGTTTAACGTGAGCTCACCATGGACAGAGACTCATTTACAGCTACAGGACTCTTTCCAGGGTCAAACTGCCGTGTTGGAAACATGCAGTCTATGTTGAGTCACGCTTGGCTGAACAAAAAGCAAAAAACTAAATTTGTTACATATGAATTATACATAAGTCTCTCACACAAATTCTACACGCATAACAAGTCCACAGCCAGAGTCATTACCATGCTGGACCTCCGCCGCCCAGGCATCGTCCCCCGAGAGACGGCGAGAAGACAAATTCGAATAGTAAAAACGTGATTTTAAAAACATTTTGCAGAGTGCCGGGCATTCGCTGTGAAGTTTGCGAGATCTGATAGCCGATGCCCCCAGCTTTAATTAGCTCACAACACTGGGCACGAACATTACACCAATTATCTTTCTCCAGGCGTCCACAGGGAGGAAACGTTACCCATGGCAGACTCTCTATAGGGGATGCTTTGGCAGCTGCATGTCTAATTACACCTATGGGGAGCTTCTCTTGGATACCAGAATGGTCCGATTTATTCTCATACTGGGCAATTAAGGCCCTCTGTATGCCCACGGCAATAATTTTTCACCATTTATCTTTATTATCCACCCAAAAGTACATGTGTCACGCTTATAAATGTGTTCTTCGCCCAGTTTCACCTTCTGAGGGAGAATGTTTCGGTGGACCGGCGTGATTGATGCTCACATGGGTTAACGTTCTCTCAGCCTGTTGTTTTAATTACATGAATATTTAAACAGTTCCTGTGAGTCTGCAAATGTTGTATCAGCAAAACTGCAAGTTTTTACCTGCTTGAATAATTCATTTTAAGCACACCGCACTGCATCCATCTACACTATGTGTTATGTAGAATCTGCTATGTGGAAATCTTTAAAGAGCAACTGTAGCATTAACTTATATGCCAACGTTAGAATTAAACTCTTTACCAAACAGAACAGAGGGGACCACAAACGCATAAATATTTCCTTTCAAAGGTCAGTAGAAGATTCGTCTATTAGTCTTCTGCCTATTTGACTGGAGCAGCAACATGGAGAAATGAGAAACGCAGTATTTCACATCTCTATGCCCAACATGTGAAGCTTTGGAATGAAATAAGAAGTCTGCCAGATTAGACCTATACACTGTTTTCAATATTTCTCCCATTCAAAGTAATCAGAGATTAAATTTTCAAAAGGTCAGCCGGAATAACACAGCCCCAGGCAAAGCGGAGGCGCACCGTTTCAGGAGAGTCTATGTTCAATAATATATGACTGCATGCCGCTTGATTATAGAAAATATCCAAAAAGGGGGAATGTCTTTGATGAATATCCTATTATAGAGATGGAGCCCTTTATGCATGCTGAACGTCGGCATTTGGAATTAGAAGTGAGATAATTTGTTTTTGAGCTGTGACTCTACCGCTCAAGTCAGCCAGCTCCGACTCGCACTTACACAAAACAGGATGAAGCACCTGAACACACCACAGAGGCTGATCTATGCTTTCAATTGACATAATAGATCAGTGTTGACCTGCAATTACACAAAGTCACCGTGATGGATTTTCTTGCTATGTAATATGATCCAGAGGATATTGACGATTACCATTTCTACCCCAGTTACTTGACTTCCAATGGTTTGTCAATTCACCCTTATAGATAAGCTCCATTTTTATTTCCCCTTTCAGCCTCCACGCATGGCTGAATGAGAAGAAAAAGCCTCTCGGAACCCGGAATACAAATGAGAGTGCGAATGCTTCGACACAAGCCGTGTCAGAAATGATAAGTTATAATATTTCTCCTCTCCACTTCCTAGGTGCCCCTCCAGACTCCAGATTACTGACAGGCCACTTCATATTTTCAGATTGGGAGTGCAGCGAGGTTATGGCTCTGACCCGCAGCAGAAGACCGCCAGTGATATCTTTTTGATGGAGGAGGTCACCGTACCTCCTGTGTTCCCCTGCCTCCTCTTGCCAACTTGCCTTGTTGTTTTGGGGAGTTCACTGTCATTGTCTGTTTCTTGTATCTGGCGGCTCACACAGGACGAGGACGCCGCTTCCTTTCGGTTTGTCTTTGAAGTCGCAGTCGCCACAGTGAATAACGAGAGAGGTGGAGGCAGATGTTGGTGATCATTGCACCGATACTGACCATTAGATTGATCGTTTATAAGTTTAAATATCACCAAGATGATTCTAAGGGGTTGTTTGTTCGATTCTTTAGGTTGTTGGCTCTGGTATGAGTCAAGGACGAAATAGTTACAATATCCCAACTTCCCCTCGCTTTGGTTTGGTTTCATATGAAAAAAAGTTCTATGCAAACCAAAATATATCATCAAACACCACAAGGCCACTATGGTTCAATCAATAAGGCTAATTTGGATCATCAACCCCCCTCAGTACGCATGGTTTGGTCCATAATCCGAAGCCACTGCTGCGTGACTTGACCCGATGTAGCGTACAAGGGTGGGAAGCAAACCCTAAGCTTGAGTGAAGCGGACTAAACCATGTGAAAAATGCCCTCCGTGCTTCTCAAGTTCGTACTAACTTTCCCAGTCAATATCGGAATTTAAAGTGCAAACTGTACAATACCTGATTGTTTCCTGGTCAATTAGGGCTTAGAGGGAAGCAGATGGGATCAATGTTGTATTTCCAGAGGACTTAACGGGGAATTAAGACATGTTAGCAATTTGGCTAACATCTCCTCACCATTAAAAACTTTAGGCCTCGCGCGGGCGTCTGTGTGCAAATAAAAGAGGGCAATAATAAGCTCCCTGCTCCTGATAATTGCAGTCAATTTAGCCATGAGTAGATGTGAGCGTGAATGGAGCCGGTGTTATCTACATGGGACCAGCCTGTGATAGTAACGTACAGTCCCGGGGTCCTGGGAGACTAATAACACAGTAGGATTACGCCGCGCTCACTCCGCTCCTACCAAGGACATTCGCCAATAACAACTTTATCTGCTCCCTCCATGTGCCTTGGGTTCTGGCATTTGTAACCGCTGGAAATTAAGAATGGCTTTGTTTCGTCTCCAAGCTGGGGATTGTTGGCGGCGGCTGCAATCAAGACAAATAAATAAATAAACGCAAGCAAAAAGAGACAGATTTGACTTTAAAAAAAGTGGTTTGATAAAATCCTTGGGCCGCTCTGGTGTCGCGCTGACATTCTGACACGCTGCTATCAGCTGATTAGGCAATTGTCACGGTGACGGACGCGAGGGACATAAAGGGTTGCGATTGTGAGGACATTATTAAAATATATTCTTTTTAAAAGAAGAGGGTCTTAAGATTTGGATTTGCAGAGATTTAAGCAAAGCCATTTTAACCTCCGTCATCCATTTCTTCTCATGTCTCCAAATCACTCGACATCTCTCCAAAATATCCCATTATAATCTATATGGTAATGATGTTGGAGACGTTTGGCGGCGGCATGAATCAAAATGGTGGCACGCTCACAAGCGCGGGCAGCCTGATAATTATCTCCATTATGCCATCTTACATTTTTCATCTTTACGTGAGAAACGTTCACCCATTCTAATCTGCTATCTGCCGTGCATGCAGAGAGGAGGAGGGTTAGAACATTAAACTAAAGGTGTGAAACTCCTCCTCCTGTGGAAAATACTCAACCATAACAACTCTCACCTCTACTATATGTAAATACAGTCAACAGGATCAATACTGCTGCATGCCGGCACCCAAAAACCTCTCCCTCCCTCCCTCTCTCTCTCTCTCTCTCTCTCCGTCTCTCAGCCACACCTGAGGTAAGAATGCAGATGTTCTCCCTCTTCATTTCTGCCTCTGCTCTGCGCCTCTGCGTTAAAAGAAAAAACAAACGTTGCTCCTCTAAGGCTGAAATGAGCCAGATGCTCCTGACTTTGCGGTTGCCGTGGGGAACGCCTGACATTAACACCGCCTTCTTCGGGGCTGCGTTTAATATGTATAGGAGCCCTTTTCTCTTGGAGTGCAGAGAGACCCCATGTTGTTTGCGCCTCACCGTTTCACCAGCTGGAGGAGATGGATTCAAACCCTAGCCCCATCTCTCCCCTCCCTCTGTGCGGTGACCCCCCTCCCTCCCATCCTATACTTAAGCCTGAGGTGATGGCAACTGAAGCACAGACAGGCATGTTTTGGACATTTAGCTTAAACGAACTCCTCGCGTCAGTCGTCGCGGCAGAGTTCAAACTCTAGTCTCACTCCGACTCCGGCTGGAGTCACTTTAGCGTTTAATTGCTGCCTTGGGATCGTCTCCGTGGCTATCAGGGAGGAGCTCGGCGGTCTCAAAACTTCCACCCCAATTACAGTTTCCATAGAAACCGTGCGAAACGCCCGCTGCTGCTGTTGCCGCCAAAAACAGCAAAGTAGAGAATGATTTCCTCTGATCTATTGCTTTACCTTTCACACTTTGATCAAAGAACACACGTCGCACACAGAGTGACAGCTTGAGTTTCCCCCAAGTGCCTCCAGGTGCCGTCATTTGGATTCTCGCAAACACAGTGATTAAGACTCCTGTTGTCTCTGCGGCTGCTAAATTACCCAAGGTGCCATGCATGAGGAATAGTGTTAATATTCTGTATTATTCCTCCACGCTTGTATGTGATATTGCAGCATATGTGCCTGTGGGGAGGTGGAGCAGAACACATCTCACCCACAGCCTTCACTCACTCTCCCAGAAGGTGCTGCGCTTATTGGCGGCCGTCCACTTTGACGTATACGCGCAATCGGCGAGAACAACTATAAGGCTGCTCTATACAGCTGCAGTGCCGCTCTGTGAGTCGCTCTGTGAGTCGCTGTCCAAGTTGCTTTCAATTACAGTGACACACGCTGCCACAAAGATGATAAGAACCCGGGCGTGCGGCTCAATGCAGCGCTGGAGGTTCATGCAATAATGTATGAGCCTCTTTTTTTTGTCTCACACTCCACAAGCTTTTTGTCATGTTTGATATGAAACTGCCTGGTGAAGATTTCACAGTGGCGGCATTTGTTTCTCTGCAGTCTTCCTCTGCAGTGTGTGTGTGTGTCCAAAAGGGGGGAAATGTTACAGTTGGTATGGTGCATCGGCTCCAACCTGGACTCCTCACCTTTCCAGGTCGAGGAGGATTACAGGAAACCTTCCAGATGATGATGAAGATGATAATGAGAAGTCAATAAGTGAATGCATGCGGTTGCACAGGCTGAAGGATCGTAGAAAAAGAAGAAGCAATACTACAAAGGAAAGGAGGAGATGTGACTCTGGCGGGAGGGGGGGAGCCTAAATCCTGGAAGTGCGTTGTCATCCCGGTGCTTGTTCCCATCAGGCCTTAGCAACATGCCACAGGCCGTTATTTCATGCATCGCTGAGTCGACTTGAAACCAACATGGACAGTTTTTCCTTTTTTTCCTCCGTTTTAGAGGATGTAACAGCTGAAGCCGCCTCCTCCACGTGCGCCTTATCCCGACGTGAACTCGCCGCCGAAACGGAATCAACAAACTTCACAAACAGGAGGATCTAAGCGGTGCGACCGCGCGGGTGTGAGGGTGATCCTGGTCATGCGTCTGCTAAGAGGGAAGGAGTTTGCATTTGCATTTTTACGCGACGTCCCTTTCAAGCGAGGATACAATTATAACGGCGAAAAAAACAAAGGCCCTCGTGGAACAATAGCTTAAGCACCACAACCACGGTAACTAAAATGAGAGCTGTAATTTGGGCTGGTAATTGCAGGTTGTCTTGTCCAGTCGCCGTTACTTCATGAGGAAGCGTCGAATAGAGAGAACATTCAAGTCTGGATATTCTTACAGCGCAGAATAACGAACAGTGAGGTCAACGTGGACTCGTCAATCATTAACTATTCAACTCATATTAACCCAACTATAAGAATAATTGGGATTTTGACAATAACAGACCCTGGTTCTTTATATTTAATGCTATATTTGATCTTCTTCTAATGTAAGACATGAAATGAAAACAATCCAGTTTGTCCTCGTCAAACTTCACATGGACCCACATTTCTTCTTAATGAACTCTGCTTTTGTCTGTTTTTAAAGAGCTGAAAGAAATTTTTTAAAAGTTTCAAGTGATGCAAAACATTAAAGCTGCACAGATTAATAGATTTAGATAAAAAGCGGAATTAAACAAAGGGCAGCTAAGCTTGGTAATAGCTGATTAGTGAGGTTCAAAGTGGAGACACACACACACACACACACACACAGAGCGAGAGAGGAGATCCTGGCAACTCTGAGGTTCTATTGTGATGCAACAATTGGCCATAAATGTATAATGAAGTCTTTTCCTTCTGATGTTTATGATCTGGGCGCTGTAATGAGCCGGCGGTCCGGCCTGGCGCTCCGTGTGAAACCAGCAGCCGGAGCGTTTGGCCAGATGTTGATTGCACTTGAAGAGTGGAGAAGTTTTCCACACATAAGCATAAACACAGCCTCGGACCAGAATTCCCGCTTGGCCAAGACAAAGCTCGCCCATGTGATCGTCTTGAAGGTCTTGAAGAATTGGCGGCGGCGGCGAAAGGATTTGCAAATTGCAGAATCGACAGACTCAGAGAAAGAAAAGTGAGAATGCCTCCTGATTGTTTACACACATACACACACACACACACACACACACACACTCCATCTCCCTGTCTGTCCTTCGCTGTGGTGTCCAAACCCTCGAGATTTCATGAGTCCCAGGAGGCCTCATTTGTTAAATTAATTGCCACAGCTCAGGCTGGCTCTTCCCGGTGATAAAGGGAATTAGATTGTCAATCTAAACGCTTTATGCATTCTTCCTATCTCCCTCGTGTTGATTTCTCAGATTTGTGGCACTGCGGCAGATTGTGTCTTTGACGGCCGAAGCCAAAGACGGAGCGGATCACCTCCTCACGATCCAAAGACACCAAGGGACACATGACTGAAACGTCTCTGTAAGTGCAGGGGGAGTGATCAAAGAGAAGCACCTGGAGCGTCCGGAGCGAGCGTCCGTCATGGGAGGCACGAGTTGCCTTCATGCTCGGCTCGCTGTAAGAAGTGCAGCCGCTCGTGACTTGGGTCCAGAGTGGTGTATTGCATAAATATTGATAAATCAGGCAGACGGACGGAGCTTACAGGCAGGACGGAGACAAAGCAGACAAAGAGAAGTGGACAGTTAAGCAGAAGAATATACAATTGGCAAAGCACTACCCTCAAACGAGACACACACACACACACACAAAGAAGAGAGGAACACAAGATCCAAAGCGCTTTTTATAATTGTATGGGTCACACACACACACACACACACACACACACACACACACACACACACACACACACACACACACACACACACACACACACACACACACACACACACACACACACACACACACACACACACACACACACACACACACACACACACACACACACACACACACAATCCTGCATTAAGAGTCCACCAAGACAACAAAAAAAAAAGCACTTAAATTACTGCAGGACATATTGATCGCTCTGCTTTTCTTCTTCTGCTCATTGTAAAGCCGGACGCGAGCAGTGACAGACGCTGAACCATAGGTTGAGCCTCTGAGGCCGCACTTGTCATCCTGTCATTGTTCGACTCCACGGTTACGTTTAGAAAAAAGGCCTTGCGTGCTCTGTGCCGCCGCCGCCGCCTTTGTCGTCGTCATCGTGCTTTTTTGCTCGGTGTGGCGTTTTCCTGACTATTTTAGCGACACAGTTATTAATGTGACAGCGGCGTTTACACATGTCAGCATAAATTATTGACATTTGCACACGCTGAGCTATAAATAGAGTTGGAGGGAGCTTGAGCTTCATCTCAGACAGCTTTCCGTCCAATAGTAAACAGGCCTCCTCAGTCAGATGGGTTCAGGCTCTATAGATCTAAACTAAGAGACGTCCAGAACCAAAACATGCAAGTAGGTTTGGGACTTTTTCCACAAATACGTTTAAACATTAAGGCCATTAGGGTCTGAACAGTAAACCTGAAGTACACCTCAGTTATTTGAGCTTTAACAGACACATACATGTGTACTCAGCGACGTCATTATTGAGATCTGAGGTGGCGACTTTAAAGGAACAAAGGCCAAAGAACGCAAAGAAGAAAAGGAGCTGCGAGTTACACAAACAGCCGCTCTGTCAAAACGACTTATTTGTTAGAGAAACAAAAAAAAAAGTGAGCGCAACCGAAATGTCAAATATAATTGCTCAGTGCAGAGGAAGAGCGTGCGTAAACATCACCGTGGTAGCAAACCAGAAAAGAACAAAGCAGCAGAAGTTTAGATTCAAAAACAGTTTGGGTCATAATTGGACTTCTTAGTTTTGATTTAATACTGTTTTCTATTCTCAGATAGTTTAAGGTGCAAACATGTTTACCTATATTTAGAAAACATAGCAAAAGTTCTCACCGAAACTATGAAACAATCGACTATTTTTATGAAACTATTCCAGCTTTCATCTCAGGTTCAATTCCCAGATTTGTTTTGTAGTCATGATGTGCACTAATAGTGTTTTGGAGTCAATTTAAGTACACACACACACACACACACACACACACACACACACACACACACACACACACACACACACACACACACACACACACACACACACACACACACACACACACACACACACACACACACACACACACACACACACACACACACACACACACACACACACACACACACCCTTTCACAGCTTCTGCACTTTATTAATAACGCTTCAGTCGCCTCGGTGAACGCGGGCAGTCGGAGCTTTGGGATCTGTGGAAATCCAGAAAAATGTGTTTTCCCTATAGAGGTGATAAATGTCGGCCTTGGCCTTAGCCGGCGACAATGAGATCCATTGTGAAGCGGCCGTTCCATCAGGCTCGACTCGCCGCTCGGATTCATTTGTCACTCTGACCATATTCCAGGATATTCATCAGAAGTGCTGGGGGTTCCAAAAAAACCAGCGCCAGCTTTCCTTCATGAAATGTAAACAAGCCCACCACTACAATTCCAGTTCTCCAGGCGAGTATAGAGTTCCCAAACCGGCGGTTCCAGCGGCGGGCCGAGCAGAGGAGCCGGCGTGCGGTAATGGCCGAACATTGCTCAGTGTCTGCATGAAGGAGCGAGCGTGCCATTAGCGCCACAGGCTGCTGCGTGTTGCTGCCTCCAATAATGGACCAATCAATGAGAACACAGGGCTCAGGGCTCCAGAGCAAAGCATAGATCCTCCGCGTAACAGAGCGCTCGACCTGCTGTATCTCTGCACCCCGTCAACCCGCAGCTGTCGATGCTAATTCAACGCGGCACAATTTGCACAAAAGCAATTAGCTGTGGTTGTTACTGCTTTACTGGAGTAACTTTCCCTCTTTGGGCGGGTTGTAATGTTTGCTATGCGGAGAGCCGAGCACCGGCTAGAAATGAAATAATAAAAACGGAGGATATGTTTGTGTCGGTACACCACATTAGGATGGACGATCAAAACTCTCAACATCCAAGAACAGATTCCAATTATAGATCGGGCCGTCCTAGCGCCCATCTGAGTTTCCGCCGCCTTGGATCAGACTCTGGGGCCGAGCGGCTCTTCCCTCTGCAAAACAAACACAAAAACACATTCGCATTCCAAGCGGAAAGCAGCAGCAGCAACAGCAACAGCAGCAGACGGCAGAGACAAACGAGACAGCGAGACAGGAGGACCATAACAAATCTGGTCTAGTTTGTTAGGCAGAGATCCTACAGAGCAGAGCAGGAGCAGAGCAGGCCCGTCCTTTCAAAGCCCCGGCCCGGGAGCAAGCTGGGGACAGTCTGGTGCATTTGTTTCCATTCTTCACCGTTAAATGCAACATGGTGTTAATATACTGGAGTTTATGTAATGGAAGACAGAATGGATTGAAGAGAACGTCCGCCTGAATCAGGCAAACACTTAAGTATGTTTAGGGAGAATTTCTACTTTATATTTTCACAGGTAATGAGTTTTACTTCACGTCTCTCACACACACACACACACACACACACACACACACACACACACACACACACACACACACACACACACACACACACACACACACACACACACACACACACACACACACACACACACACACACACACACACACACACACACACACACACACACACACACACACTTTTATTGAGTGTCGTGGCAATATTTGTTGGGAGCTGCTGGGACGTAATGATTGTGACGTTTCACTTTGAGTTCATTTGTGTGTGAATGTTGTTTGGGGAAAGTGAAAGTATAAAGTGTGTGTTTCTAAAGGGTAAATCTGACTCCTAAAAAGTCGTTTTCCAATGAGATACCTTCACTTTTATTGCTCTGTGGTACTTTATCCCCCACTGATTACAGGCAACTCTTCCAATCCTAAAATTGTGGAATTAAACTGGCGCTGAGACAAAGTGAATGTTGTGTGCAATCAGAGTCTGCGTCTAAAAATACCGCCACATAAATAAGCTATGACTCATCTGAAATGTTCGGAAACTAAAGCCGAAAGCTCTGAATTGGTTGTTCAGAGTTGATTCATCATCGTCGTCATCGTACTTTGCCCGCCGACAATCAGGCAGCTTGTGTCCTTAAGTGAAGCCGATCAACCAGGAACGTACGGATGATTTGAGTCCATTATGAACACTCAGCTCCTTAGATCCTGGTGCTTTGCCTGAGTGAATCCTTAAAGTTGGAGTGTCCAAAAATAGATGAGGTCGTGAATCGGGACGCTTACACAAAAAAGGATAAAAAGTGAGTTGCTAGATCCAAATGTTGAGCAACTACCTGCCACTTAAAGTCCTTAAGGAAACCCTAATAAGGGCATGAACAGTTTGATGACGTTTCCATCCAACAATGTCAACAAATCTTTGTCGAAACCAACGTACGTAGAGAAGGCGCTCTCTAGTGGACATCACATGTACTGACATTACAATGCCAGCGACAAACTAACTTAATCTCTTTGTTGACCGGTAACCTTCAGAGCTGAACTCTGTGACGAACAATAAAACTTTAAGAATTACTTTATACTCTAGTGCAGTCACAGTCCTGCTGCTGTATAAAGAGGGCTTCAGATCTGGTGTGTATCTGGCTTGAGGGCTAATTATGTGTCACTTAGACCTTTGGTAGCTTTTTGTATTCCTGCTGCAGCGATCCTTTCAGTGTCAATCCAACCATTATTAAAAACCGTCTCAAAGGTCGCGGCTGACAACTACAGGAGAACATGGTGTTTAGGCCGTCTGTCCGTCCCTCCGTCCGTCCGTCTGCCTGCCTGCCTGCCTGCCTGTCTGTAACCGGATGACTCAGGCCCATTTGAGTTTGGAGTCACAGAGCTTAAAAACAAATGAAACTGGACGCACAATTAAATCCACGATCAGCTGCCGTTGGTCTCACGGTGCATCTCCCCCATGATATTGTGCCAAACTTCATTCTTCTTGGTTCACTTTCTCTGCAGGCTGACCGAGTTCTGTTCATGCTTCATAGCACTTCAACCAGCCCCCCTCCTTCCTCCTTCCCTCCCTCCCTCCCTCCCTCCCACCCAACCACCTTTACAAGCGATTTCACCCCGGTACCTTAAGCGAATATTGACTGGAATAAGAAAATTCAAAGCCGCTGCAAACATTCAAACGTCTGACAAGCTCCACTTCCAATTTCACAGATACAGGCCTCCCGAGTTATTACGGCAGGGAAACAAACACTGTTTTTGTTTCCATACGTCCTCCAACCTCGCGTGGCAAAGAGCAAACCTTCTCCGGGGAAGAGCCGCGTCAAAATATGTCTTTGATTTGTGTTTGCCGGCACTGAATCGCCTTTTTACAGGTTAATGTAACCTCTCTGTAGGGAATTAGCTGAATATTAAGATGATAATTGGCCATTTTAGAGGTTAATGTTTACTTCTAGGGCTCATCTCGGCAGGGGGTCCACCTCCTGCCTCGCCACAACTCCAGCATTTCTGCCCCTTCTAAACACTTGCTGGGCTTGGACGGGTCAGGAAACCATGTCAATACGCTCCCCCCTCCCTCCCCTCCCTCCCTCCATCTTAATTCTATTACGCGCAGGTTCAAGCTCCAAATTAAAATGCAAATTACCTCGGTAATAAAGGCGAGCGAGAGATAACGTACATCCTTCGCCTTTATTGCAGCCACTTGTGAAGTACAAACCTCTTTTAATGTAAAACTTAATTTAATTCCGGGGAACAAAGTGTCTCAAACACATTTTCCCCTGACAGGTTCTATCCAAATTGTGTCATGTACGAAACAAAAAGCGACGGCGCCTTCAAAGCTTTTATTGTCTTTTCTCATTTACTCACTGGGGACGGTGTCTGTATTATGAGGACACTTGCTGTGTGTATGTTCACTTTCTGTTAGGATTAGGTCCATAATTATCTCTTTAACTCAGATGACTGTGTGTGTGTCGTCAGGATTTCTATTGAAAAAGAAGAAGCCATAACCGAGTCCATTTACTGAAGTTATCTGGAGTTAAATCTGGAGTTTGATGAAGATTTGATATGCAAACGACACTGAATTGACTTTAAACTGACCTCCTGGTGAGCTGCACACACATACAAGCGCACTCAAACAATCCCACTCACACACTCACACACACACAATGGAATTTCCCCAAACTGTCTGTGTGTCTGGATATACTGCATCTCTGAAATATGGGGACACACACTGGCAGAACACAGTGAGGAACAAAATGACACTCAAGGTTTGCAAAGGTGCAGCAGGGTTTAAAAGAAAAACAAGCAGAAATATGACATAAGAGCTTCAACTTTCAACCGAAACAAACATCATAACCTCACACAGTTTCACACAGTTTCACACACACACACACACACACACACACAAGAGAAGTAAAGTGCTTGTAAAGTATTTACTGCTTATTCAGTGATCACACCGTGTTTCCCCAAGCGAGACGTTGGCATGGATTTGTTTCCAAATTATTGGGTGGATTCAGCAAATGCAGCAGCCTGTAGGAAGGCTAAATTAATTTAATTATCTTCTTTCCTTAAACACGAGGGTGTCATTTTTGTAAATAAGACCATTGTTAGTCGTAGGAGATGACGTTTTAAAGATGACAGCGTTCACTTGAGGCAACACGCAGCAACTCTGGGGGGGGGGGGGGGGGGGGACACAAACACACACACAGTCAGGCAATAGACTAATAGGTTTATTGGCTTGTAGTGTGTTTCATTATTTTCAAGTGTGTGTTCAGTATTTCTATAGAGTCGTGCTTTTGGGAATAACACAAAATAATATCAACCACCTCAGGCTGATCTCAACGTGTCAACGGTGGAATATGTTCCACTTGATCGCCTCACTTACTCAGTCGTCTGAGGCCGCAGATAGAAATATAGGGCAGCTAAGCAGCAGCTGTGCCAGTGCAAAAAAAATAACATCAAATACATCAAACTGCAATTCTGCACTTTAAAATAAAGGTTTACTATACAGGTGGCAGTGTGTTGTGTTGAGTTGTCAGAAAGTGAGCATTCAGTGGGCTCTGCTCTTTGCCTCCTCGGTGCCCTGCAGCTTTCACGGCGAGAGCGCTGCACCTTTCGGGCTCTGGCACATGTTACCAAGTATGTGAGGCGAATGTCAACCTGGAGGAGATAACAGCTTGATGTCTCACTGGTGTGTTATCGCCGCGCGACGCTCCACAGAAGCACACGGCTGCAGGAGCAGAACCTCTTATCAAACCCTGCCGTTAAGGTGTGAGAGCCAGTCAAGGGTGAGACTCCGAGACCAACTAGCGTGACTCCTTCAGGGTTATCCCCCCCCCGACCCCCTCGTGTCAACCTCTGACTCCCCCCCACGCACAAAACCTCATTGATATTCTGCAGGTTCTAACCTCTGCGTTCCTAAAAATGAGAAAGTAAAGTAGCGTCTGAGTTGGTGTCTTACCCCCAAGGACGGGCAGGACGCTGCCCCGCCACACAGCAGGGGACGCACTTTCTTTAATGGCCTGGCGCATACAAATGAGGGCCAAAGCTTAGTTTGTATGCGCCGGATGTTAAACCGAGCACACAAAACTGAATACTGTACACCCAACCAAACTCTACACCGCTAATATAGGTCGCTTCAAATCCCTGAGCTTTAATCTAATGAAAGAAGAGAAAACACTGACTTCTAAATGAGCGGAGGCGATACCAAGCAAAGAGACTCGGATGGTGTAAGCTCTAACGACAGGACAGTGGAGTGTACAGTCAGTCTGACCTTTATGAGAGTGGAGATATGAAAACAATACGCACATTAAAAGTGAATGCATTTGGTTTAATAAATAAGGATGTTGGAAACGCCTGCAGGCTGCTCTGCACCTTTCATTCCTGCAGCTAAACAATCGTGACTGAGTGAAGCCTGTGTGTGCGGTTGTTGTACGCCACAACCTGGACATATGAATGTTTTGGCGCTTCGTCTGCACGGCAACATATGGTGATATAGACAAATCAGGGGGAGGGTAGCAGCATGAGTGTATGACTGGATACATAACGAGATGTGTTTGGCTGGATCAAGCGTTAAAACTTCTCTCCCCCCATTTTAATTGCAGTATTTTGTGTCTAATGACTTGGCCCCACTACTCCAACCTTAACACATCACTTTCATCCCTCAGCTTTCATCTGGTTTCATTTGATCAGAGTTCATTTAAGTTCTGGTATAAAATTATATACTTTTTATTTCACGACTCCATATATTTAGATTCCATATATTGACTTCACATTTTCAGATTCCTTCCTAATCATTCCCTCCAATCGAGACGTGAGCTCTTTTCCTTCATTCATCACCACAAACGCATCACACTGAGCCAAATCACCTCCCCGGTTTTGCCACCAGCACCTTCTCCTCACGTTCTAATGTTCACGGTGGACAGCTCGGGGAGGCGCTCGCCCACAGGGTGCTCGCAGTATCACATAAATGGCTGTGTGGAGTCTGTGGCTGCCGAGGCCCCAGCCAAAAATTAATCGGTACGATTAATTACAGGAGCCATATGGTCAGCAGCTTCCCAGTGCCATTTCCAGTTACAGTCCTTAAGAGGTGCTAGGAGGCCTGCTGACACACTCTCTCTCTCTCTCTCTCTGCCTCTCTCTCTCTCTGCTTCTCTCTCTTTCCTTTCACCATTACCAATGCATCCATCATTCATCCATGAAGGTGCGCAACACTGAATCAATATGTAAAACACCGGCACACACTCGCAGAGACTCGGGCATTATAGCGCAGGATTCAAACAAAGGTCGCCGTTTTTTCCGCCCACACAGATTGATTGAGTATATATGAGGAAAATGGAAATTTAAGTTATTAACACGAGCAGGGATTCCAAGTGTACTTCATCAAAATTGACGGCTGATGGTACATTGTTAAGAAAGTGAAGCACCAACACACTCCTCAGAAATTGGATGGTTGCCGTGGCGCCTGCCAAAGGCTGTATATTATCACACCTAGACACAGTGTGCACACACACACACACTCGTGTACACATACTGCGTATTAATCATGCGTAACATTTCCACAGGGCTTTGCTTTTTGGTAATGATACCAGCGTCCAACTGCTGGAAATCAGGTCTCTTGGCAAAAAGGGAAAATGTGCAAGCAAGTTGGAAGATGAGGAAAAAAATGTAGTTATATCAAAATATACATGTTTAATGTCTGTGGTGGGTAGTGCGTGTTTGGTGCCGTCTGACGCAAAAGACACCACAGCGAGAAGAAGCACTTTAATAACCCCAATTATCCCAGCATGCCTTAGGTCACCCACCACAGTACACACCTTCATGAAGTCCCAGCAAAGCACCATTCACCCTCCTCTTCTGCTGCGTCTACACTCCCTTCTATTTCCTGTCTTATTCTAGTTAGCAGGGAAACAATGAGACCAGACGATTACGTGTCAATCCAACGCCGAACGTGCTTGATTTTGTGTGCAGTGACTGACAACCGCTCTTAATGCTGCAGGATATTCTGTCCTCCCACCGTTCCAGGGAGATTGGATTGAATGACGGCTTTTCTCTCTCTTCAACAGCATTTTACTTATTAATCACATTGAGCGTATGAACCGTGAAATGAAAGCCATCCTGCTAAACTGCTCTGGCCTCCACTAAATAAATGGTCCTCTGTGGGAAATAACTTTTCGCAGGATTGGTCTGGTGGCAATATTCAGAGACTATGCAAAATACGCCAAAAAAAAAAAAAAAAAAAAAAAAAGGCTGTAAATCAAACGCCGACATGAACCTCCGGGAGAATTAAACCGTCTGTATCATTTCAACGACTTTCCAAGAACTTTAGATTACTGGAGATGATTGGTGAAATAAACCAAAGTAACAAAAATGCGACGCAGACGTGCACTTAGCTCGGAGCGATGTATAATCACCGTGGCTGCCAAATTAAACACTCCAGACAGGTTGTACGAGTTTGTATACTTAATATAAAGTTTGATATAAAAAGAAGTTTACGACATCAACAGATGATGTGCATTGCAGACAGATGCACTCTGAAGTGTAGACAAGCAGAAAACACGCTTCATATGGGAGCCGTAACAGAGGGTGTCACTGCTTAATTACACACACGGCGTGTACAGCAGCTTCCTCCTTCCAGGGAAGTTTTTAATTATTTCTTTTCCAGGTGCTTGAACATGCACATCAAGTTAAGTGTAGCTTCTTTTAGTTAAGTTACATCATGCATCAATTGTCACTGTGACAATAAACACATTATGTTCAGCAGGTATCTAGTTTAAGAGAGCGCCTAAATCAGCCCCACTCCCTCTCTATCCAACTACATTTGTCATATTTGTGTATATAATAACGATAATAACAATAATAATGATAATACTAATTAAAATAGCATTGTTGTGAAGCGTGCTTGCCATCAACTTTCCGTACTGGATGAAAATTACTCAGTTGCATCCTTTGATTCATTTAAATGAGCTCAATGAACTGTGCAAAATGTTAATTTTCTTCATGAGGGCCTTTTGTGTTCCATATTCCCAAGGGAGTTGCGAGAATATACTTCATAAGTTACAGCAGCTCAAACTTGGTTCGACTTGAGTGCCCATGAAAATCCCACTGCCTTTATTACCTCGGCTAAGGAGGTGAAGTTTTTAGTCCCGATTATGTTTGCCTGTTTGTCTGTTTCGAAGCAGATTATCACGAGGAATACTTAAGGATTACTTTCTGGAGCCAGTGTGGGACCAACAGCACCACCGTGTAGCCGACTGTAAAGCTGTAACTTTTTTGTTAGCAAAATTGGTCAGTCCCGGTCAATTCTGGGTCAGTCGCGTGGTCTCCACCCAATTATGGACCTGCCTGAAACAGACCTGAGCAGACTTCTCACAAAGGAAAAGTGGTTCTACTCCAAGCTCCCTCCTGACGTCCGAGCTCCTCAGCCTGTCCCTAAGAGCGAGTCCCTCCCTGCACACTGAAGAGGAAACTCCTATCAGCCGCTTGTATCTGCGACCTCATTCTTTGGGTCACTACCCCGAGCTCATGACCACAGATAAGAGCTGGAACGTAGATCAACCGGTAAATTGAGAGCTTTGCCTTCAGGCTTATCCAATCCAAACAGATTTGGATGAGAAAGAAAAGAGGTTTTTTTGTCCAATTTTCCCGTAACTGGTGGCAAAATTCTCATAGGCATGGACTTTTTGATCAGGACGCGGCCTCTCCTCTACCATAACAACCTGATAGAGGTGTTTGCACTCATGCTGACCTTATATTTCCTTTCACAAAGAAGCAGCGACAGACTTCTGAATGCAACGTGTGAACCCTATGGTAAAATGTCAGTAATTGTGCAAAACAATTTGCAATGAGGTGGGAAAATAGCCTGGGTGGTACCAGAGTGGCTGATTTGTTTAAAAAGCCTCCTTTCACATGGGGACACTGAAACTGTTGTGGTGTTGAGGGTGAACACTGTGTGTTAAACACTGATGGAGCCAGAGGAGGTGCAGGATTTACAGACTAGATTAGTGTTGGGACCTTGCTGATGTAATAAAGGAATAAACTTTTAAAGGTTTTTAAAGCTTATGTAAGCAGCATTCTTGCAAACATCGTTTCATCAAGGGTCAAAGACTTTCTGATGTAATATTCCAATGTCTACTACATAAATTGTCTGATATTATTTCTCAACAATAACAACGATGATCAATAAGAACACAAGTGTTAAAGCAATAAACAGTGGCTGTTCATGATCAAACCCATTATTGATAATTATTTCTCCATCAAAGGGTCAGGAATGCTGGATGGACAAAAACTGTAAAATACATGAATTTTGTAGTACTCCATTGTCACTATATGTAGTTTAGTTTAGTTATATGTATATTTTCATATGTTGTGTGTAATCGTTGGTGGTCTCATTTTTTGTAAAAACTGCAAAGTCTGTGCAGAAACATGTCAGAGCGTTCACTTTAATGATTCTGTGAGAGGCTGCGTCTTCATTTATCCGTCACGATCTGTGAGCCGTTTGATACATCACTGCATATGAAATATATAAAGCAATTAAAGAGGGGGAATCAAAGAAACTCTAACATCTGCTGGCTTTTGACATTAACATTTTTTGAACCTCCGCTTAATTTCACTTTAATTCGATACCATAACACAGATGTATAGCGTTTATAGACGGACACCCACACACACCCACACACACCCACACAGCCACGGCCCCATATGTTCCACCTGTAACCAGCATGTGTTGAGTCTTTAGAGGACTTTTTTCCCTACTTTAAATCAAGAATGGTGTAATCAAAGGGTTTCTGATGCAATGTACAGAGTCCCATACATGTACAGGCCTCTTAAATATACACACACACCATCTGATATCACTGTACTACGTAACGAGCAACGCTTTAAAGCAACACACTATGGATGGTCATGATCAACTCCATTATTGATAATTATTATTACAATCCATCAAAGGGATGGCAACTCTTTCATCATTTAGTTCAAAGAAAAGACGTGGAGCTCATCTGATACGTCTTCCAATTCATCAGATAAGTGTAAGAGGCTTTAAAGATGTGAAAAACTTACACCGCTCCTCACTTATTAAGATTTGCTTCTCCTCATAATCCCTCATCAAGCTGAGTGTGCTGCAAGGCCGGAGAAGAATCTGCATTATGCAACACTGCGCTGTGGAGGAGATCCACAGGACGTCCTGGTGGAGCGGCGCTCTTCAGGTTTGTACACACGAGAAGATCGTCTCCGTCTACCCCGTTTCTTTGTTAAGCCTGTCTGAGTGGAGCAGCGAGCAGGGAAGGAGGGATGAAGGGAAGACGCGTTAAATCTTGATTAAACCAGCAGGCAGAGAGCACACACACACACCTCTGCCAAGACTCCACACAGGCTGCAAAAACAACAAACTAACTGTAGCGCCACCTTCAGGACTCTATGGAGGTTACATTGACACCCAGCAACAACTTTTTGAGACACGATTAAAAACACATCGACATAAAAGGAGGTTACGCGGTTACGATCACCTGAAATCTGGGATGACACAGTTCTATCCGGTATGACAAGTCGACGCCTCAGTTATTTCTCAATCTGAACACTTGTTGGACATTTTGAATCAGCCAGACCTCGCCCAGTATGAAGCTTTGTAGCCCAACACGAGGCCTGTTCTCTCAAAGGCTCAATTTGCCAACCATCTGCGTGTAAATCTCCCAAAAATAGCTGAAAACAAACTGTGTACTCTCTGGAAATAGTCCACTGAAACCAAAACACTCCTGCACGTCAGCGTTTCCATCGCGCTGAAAAACAGCTTGAATTAATTGCGAGTCATTAATTTTTCAAAGAGCGTTTCCTTTAATGGAAAAGGAGACACGATGACCTTTCCTGCCTGAGAGAATATTAATGGAGATTTACGCATTTAGGTAACTTTAATACCCAGCCGTGTTGAAAAGTCAGAAAGCGATTGAGGGAGAAAGTGTTTGCGCTCCTGTTGCTGAGGATGACGGTGTGTGTTCATGCAGGGAGCTCCGTGACAAGCCCAGGCACTGATGAAGGACCCAGCAGGGGCCACACACTCTACGTCCCATCTCCATGGTGCAACGTATTAAACTCTCATTTACTGACAAAAGACATTCAGCCCCACTGTTCGTCACACCAGAGATACAACAAGTCGTGGCAGAATGAGAAATGGCTACTCTGTGTGTTAATCACCGCTCCTCACTTTGGCGCTTTTGACTTCCTTGCATCCTGAAGTATGTCACGCAAAACCTACACATGTGGTATAAGATCAAAGTGGAATTGAGGCTCCTTTTTAAAAGCAGGTTTGATTCAAGGGATTTGAGTTTTTTATCTTGACAGATTCGCTATTTGCATTTCAAAACACACATTTCAAAGTCCTGCATGTTGTATCAGTATTATCATAATTACTTCCATAACAAATCAAATTATCCGGCATTTTCTTAAACCACAATTTGAGGTATTAGACTTTGGAACAGTTGCATCCGTCTTCCACTCAGACGTCCGTTTACTTAGTTTAACTGCAGGCAGGTTGTTTGGAATTATCAGTGTCCTAATTTTTCACATAAAGTGTCAGAAGAGAAAACATCTCGCAACATTTAGATTAATGATTCGACCGAGACCATTCTTTTATTTATCCATCATGATGTACAGCCAGTTTGAAGTAAGACTGCAGATGAAATATAAGCTGATTAAAGTGGAACAAAGTGGAACATGTGTTGGCTTTTGACAACCAAATTTCTCTTTAACCTCTGTAATTAATTTCACTTTGAAGGAATTTCATTTAGACCTCAAGTTTTATGACACCACCCACACACACACACACACACACACACACACACACACACACACACACACACACACACACACACACACACACACACACACACACACACACACACACACACACACACACACACACACACACACACACACACCCCCCCATATGTTCCACTTGTAACCAGCACGTGTTGAGTTATTGGAAGATTTCTTTTCCTCCTTTAATCAAGAAATGTTATGGTTCTGCTCAAGTCCATAAACGTCTCACTTTCCCATCGAAATCTTTATCACTTCATATAAAGAAAACCTGTCAGGACTGTTTACATGAGGGCGCAGCTGGTTAATAGATTAGTTGATGTGGACTTTCACATTACTATTGCAGTGTAAACATACAGTAGATTTAAATAAGAGCCCTTTAAAATGGAACTACACAAGCCAAGTACCCCGCAAATGGAGGCTGTCAGAGACTGTGATCATTCAGTGGTTTATCTCCTCACGCAGGCTGAAATCTGGAGGCCGCTCACTTCGGCACAACACTGGGACTGAAATATTGCGCGAACAACTCGTTTCAAAATGAGCGAAAAACGTTTTTGGAGACTATGACCAGAAACTTCAGAAGAGACACATTTGTTTCTGCGAGATAAACAAGCACAATGAGTCGAGTTCAACAATAAACCGCAGCAGTTTCCCCCGTCAACGCCAAATAAGTCATTCTGGGTAACCACGAGGCTCGGGAGGAGAAGTAAATGGGAAAAGAGTCGGAACGGCAAAATTCCACACAAAAGGGCAAAACTGCCAATCATTACACAATTAGGAGACGAGTTTCCCTGCTAATCACAATGTAAAAGATTTGCCGTCACAGCACCTGCACACCTCTCACGCGCCATAAACAAAAATCACCGCCGTGCTCGCTGTGTCGACGCAGTATAACAGGAGGTGTAGAGGGAATGGACTAATTATCCCAGTTTCCAGAGGTGGATGTGTGTTTGTGCCTCGTCTTTACTTATCACCAATGTTCACAGAAACTTTGGGTGACAAAAACCCAAACAGGGGAGCGTAGCAGAGATGGATCAGCATCCTGGGAATAAACGTGTGCCTCAAACGCACTCATGTCATTGACGTGTGCTTACTTAAAGACGCAAAGTCTATCAGGACAACATTTTAACAATACAAGACCCCAAGGGGACTGCACGGGGCTCATATACAGCTCATCGTTCACCCTGATTACTTCTTCCAAAGGTTTCCAACGTCAAAAACCAGCCACAAATCCAGACAGGCAGACAGAAACTACATGAACATTATGGATTTCTAATCCAAAGCTAGAACGTTACTAAAGAAATCAAGCACGTTCTTCTTCTGGGTCTATATTCATATCTGATGATCTTTATTGCGGCTGACTCAGCACCATCCTGGCTAAACATACAGCAGGTGGTTGTTGTATTGATTTATCATTGCATAGATTCTAATCAGCCAAACGGTGGTGGGGTTGGATCAATATCTGGTATCTGTGCGGAATTGCGCCTGCTGATAGATCATCACAGCACACACACACGTGTATCTTTTGAATCTCATCTTTTGATATTTATTCTAAACATTTAGACTCCAGTTGGCAGCAGGCTTCCACTCCTCAGGTCTCCACAGTTGAGGTAAGAGTGCTGTGTAGATACATTGAGTGTGTTTGGCCCCCGTGATTCTTTTTACAGCAGTATATCTGTCACTGTGTGCATCAGAGCATGTATTTTAATTTTGGGGAATCCGGACTTATTTATTTTGTCATTTTCCTGCTGTCATTATGCAAATTTAATGTGTTATTTCGTTCACCGCAATTTTAATAACCAATCCTCCCATTGTCTGCATACTGTATTATACCACTAAGATGGATTACATTAAGTTCCTAAGCTCTGGATGGCTGTATGCGCCTCTGCTTACACATGGCTCCAATTCAACAGTAGCAGGGATTGAAAACACAACTAGGAGGTCATTTAAAAAATTGTGCAGAGGAACTTCAAAAGCAAATGTACATATAGATTTGCTGCATTAAATATGGTAATGTCTGTGTTTGGAATGGAGCCTTCTGTCACACACACATACACAGATCAGAGGACTCAGAGGATTTCAGCGCGCAGATGTTGGTGCCTTACATCATATCCAGAACGTGTTCTTTCCAAGGGAGGAACAAATGTTGTGGTGGGACTTTGAACAAAATAAATGATTCTGCGATACGCTGGTGTTTTGGCTCAGCATGTGGAGCTCAATGAAAATCTCATTAGCAGTTACTGAAGCTGGTTGACAAGTTAGCACGGGAGGAACGCCGGGAAAGCCTTCATTAAAATGCCGGTTCATCCCTTAGACAAAACATTCCACAAACGTCTAGACGCGAGGCCGAGGATCCGTTCGGGAGTTTTCTCATTTGTTCTGCGGAAGCGAGGGCACATAAGCGATAACTCTTTGACTAAATATGGCTCCTTACACACATATTTGGCTTGTGATGGCAGTGACAGTAACACTAATGGCTTCTAAAGTAGTAGTCTTTCTGTAGCGCCTCGCCCGATGACAGCTCCGACTTGGCTTTCCCAATTTAGAGGAACAAATCTTACATGCGTGCCAGAGGTAAAAAGTAATAACATGCACCTCCTCTCGCTCAAACCAAACACTTCTGACAGAGCTTAAACGAGCTTAAGAGTGCTATCCTCCCCCATTCTCAACTGCGGCTATGTCTGGGGAAGGAATCTCAACATATATGCATGCAATCGTGTAAATTCTGCCCCGCCCTCCATCGGAATCAGTGTAGATTTCCTTGTGTCAGGCTGCGTATTTACAGCAGAAATGCTTAGTTAAGAATAAAGCAAAGGTATCCACTCATATCCTCTCAATTAACTGTCCTGCTGGCTCAAGTATACTACAGGGCATCATCAGCTGGGTATCAATTCCAGGGGCTGCATTAAAATGTGTTTATCACACCCGTGCTTAGGGACCCCGCAGTTCATAACACAGGTAGGCAAAAATAGAGATCCTAAAGGGACATCGATAGTGAGATAAAACACAGCGCGAGAACCCCAGGCGTAATTTACATGTTGGTGCTGCAGAATAAATTCGGTTTAATAAGGGCAAGAGATTCACAAAACACATGGACGCACTCGTGTTGGTGATGCATTCCTTACGTTTAAGGTTCTCTCCCTGCACCTTTACTTCCTGGTGGCATTTAATTTGAGTCTTAAAAACAGGTTATCTAGTGCTAAGATTTTGAAAACGTTATAATTGTGAGTGTGTGTGAGCAGCAGGCAGGTCAAAGCTAAACGTCGCCCGGTCCTTTCACACTTTAACAAAGCTGATCTGATCTGATGTCTTTGCTTTAATAACCTTGCTGGGCTTTGGGGCAGATTACAAAGCTGCAGGATAACTGGAAATAAATGTGTTTCCACGACAAAAAGGATTTACTGTCAGATTTCAAACAAACCAATTCCCCCCCGCTAGTCAGGAATGACAAACGTCTCAGACACAAGTTGAGGATCAATGATGTACATGGATACATAAAGGTGCAGCTGTGTGACTTTGCACACTAATTCATTGGAACGGCTTTAAAGTAGAGCCATAGACTAAAACACAACAACATGGGAAATCTGTGTAAGATTTCTTCAGAGAAAGCTGCTTCCAGTTTAAGGTTGGAAATTGTTTCCCCATCGCTGTGATTGCAGTGGTTTACACCCATTGTTCTCTTTAATTTGGCACTTGTTAAGATTTATCAAATTAAGTGGTTTGAGAACAAAACAGGAAGATGGACTGCAGCCATCTGTGCTACATTGGGATGATGTAATTAATTTCATTCATTTAACACGTTCACACATAAAACATTCCATTCATCTGGAGCACCATTATTTGTATTAAATGTTACATAAGTTTATCTGACAAACTCTGGTGGGCACACACACACACACACACACACACACACACACACACACACACACACACACACACACACACACACACACACACACACACAGAGGAAACCCATCGACCAATGAACTGGAAACACATGCTCACATTTACTAAACCTATCTGATGATCCATGAACACTGAAATAAAGTTCAAGAAGTGGGCAAATCCTCCTTTCTTTCTTCAGAGGATGCATGTAAACACGTAAACACGTCCCGGATGAGTACGTTCGCTAATAGCTCCGAGCAGGAACGCCACAATGTTCCCAACATCTCTTCCGAGAGCATCGGAATGTTTTTGCTTTTGCGTTCAGTTTCATGATGGCCTCTGCAGGGACGCGCCCACACTGAAGATGCAGCAGAAGAAGCAGCAGCAGCCCCCGATGGTGCTCAGGGCCACCGCATGGGCAGATTACATAACGTCTTAATATCTTTAAAGTGAGACGAATGAAGCCTCTCAGTGGACTCTCCAACACAAATATAACATGATAACCATTAACTAATTATTCATGTTTTCAAAATGCCTACAACACTGTTTTAATAAACGACCCTGGTTATACGACATGTGACGAGTCAGTCCAACATGAATGTATATGGCTCACTGGTAACAGATCAACTACTTCCAATCACAGTTTTCCTCTGTTTTATGTTATTTGTGTATCATCTCTGCCATGAGCCATATTCAAATACACACACACACAGACACGCAGAGGCTCTATTTCTGTGCTCCACATAGTGAACCGCCAGCCGTCTGCGAGGTGACAAATGAACACTGTCACTCAGCTAAACGCCTACTTGCACTTTTATTACAGTTGTGTCGTTGGGTCTTTTTTTTTTTTTATCATCATCCGTGAGGGAAGTTATTAAAATTACACATAGGGATTTGATTTCTCATATGAAAGCCTATAACCCCCCGTCACACCATCACACACACCAAACAAGGAAGAACACAGAGATACAAACCCACGTCAGTAATATGAATAAGGGCCTGTTAAACCCGTTCAGATCACGTATTACGCCGTCTTTACAAATGAGACACAAGACTGCAAATATATACTGTATATAGAATCGAGATGTGGTGGAATAAACCTGTGAGCCTGTGCCCTTCACGCCACCATGGCTTTGTATGTCTATCAGAACGCCATTAGGGGAGTAGCTTTGAAAGGCATTGTCACTCTACATTAGTCCACCATTCTCCTCAGTCCATTTCATCCTCTGTGTGTGTGATAGGACACAGTCTCTGCTAGGACTGCGGTAAGCAAG